>NW_020954588.1:31072798-31186635 GCF_900497805.2 Vombatus ursinus
ACACACACACACACACACACACACACACACACACACACACACACACATGCACGCACACGCAGTTAAGAATCCCCGACATAGATGATAAAGGCATCTACTTGGTGATCCATCCTTCTTTGAGCAGAACATGTGCATCACCTTAGCCTCCAATAGCAGGTAAACAACGTGGGTGTTTACTGATTTAGAGTGGGACCACGTTTCTACTTCCTCACCGCCCAGCAAGTGTAGGTGTCCTAGTTGGCACATTAGTTTACCTCTGCTTCCTTATTTGCTTCATCAACTCTTTTCCCCAAGCTTTCATTTCAGTTCATCATGTATTTCCCAAGTTCTTGTTATCTCCTAAGGCACCTTACCAGGTGCTGAGAATACAAAAACAAAAAGGAAACAATTTCTGCCATCCAGGAGCTTACGTTCTACTGAAGGGCAACGGTGCAAATGCTAATGTGTTTGTACAACATAATACAAAATGATTTTGTGTTATTTCAGAAAGGGGATCATTAATGGCTTGGGGGTGGGAGTGAGGAGGAAAGGTCTTGTCTAGGAAGAAGGTGGCTGTGCTTTCAAGGAAGCTAAGCATTTTCTATTTAATGGCTAGGGAAAGAGAAATAACAGTGAAAATACTCTGAATCTCTATTTTTTTGTCTGTTATAAGTTGAAGATGATATTTCTTCTTGGATAGTAAGCAGACTCTCTAGGGCATTTCTAGTAAAAGAGTAATTCAGTTAGTTAAATTAAGTAATAATTTGTAATAACTTGTAACTAATAATACCTAATTCAATTGGTTAAATTTAAAAAGTGGCGTATGCCACTCAAAGTTATCACTCCCCTTCCACTTTTAACAGGTAATGTAAATGCTACCGGGAGCTTATGTAGATAGAGGTAAACATAATTAGCTCTGTGGCCAAGCCATGATTTTGTTATCTTGTTTGGTCTTGCTTTGGCACTTTATTCGAGACATGGCCCTACTTCTGAATCCTCCTTAATCCTTATGAGAGCCAAGGTGTGAGCTGGCCATCAAGGAGGTGATCAGCAATTCTCGCCCTGTGAGGATTCTGCACCTAATTTACAAATATCTTCTTCTGATAGTAGCCCTTTGAACAATGGACTCATACACTTTTCTTTTCCATTTTAGTAATAATTTTAACCAGGAGGGTCAGGCAACAATATGCTCTCTAGAGATTTACTTTTTGGAAAAGAAATGTTTCAGGGAAAATGTTCTTCCTCTCTCAGAGTAGCATAGATATTTACCAATTACTGTTTGTCACCATCTTACTTTTCAGCTGATTAAAATTACATGTATTTATAACTTCCCCAAATAGTGGGTTTGTTTTTTTTTTTTACGGAAAGTTTATGCACTCGATGGTTCTAGAACTTAATTAAAAATGACATGATCAGATTTTTAATGATGTCTATTGATCATGGTTGTTTGCCATGAAACCTACAAATTAGATTGTATAACTTGTGAAAAAACACCATGACAACAAGGTCAGAGAAGCTGGAGGACCAAGTTCTAGTCTCGGCTGTGTATGTACCACCACCTCACTGTGTGTGTCACTGGAACAAATTAACTTAATGCCGTGAGGCCTCCATTTCTTTGTCTATAAAATGGGAGAGTTCAATTCCCTGATCTCTGACATCCCTTCCAATGCAAACATTTTATGACTTCTTTCTAACCCATTGAGGTGTAGTGGTTCACAACAACATGGCAGCCTGTAAATAGTACGGGGCTTGGAGTGGGAAGCGCGTTAAAAATATCTCATTTGATCCTCCTGGCACTCCCATGAGTAGATATTATTATTCCCATTTAACAGCTGAGAAGGCTGAGGCAGACAGAGGTTAAGTACCTTGCCCAGGGTCACACAGCTAGTAATTGTTCAAGGGTGGATTTGAACTCCAGTCTTCCTCACTCCAGGCCCAATCCTCTGTTCACTGTGCCAATAAACTGCCTTGACATTCTCAAAAATTGTAGACGACTCCAGAGAACTTTTCTTTATGTGGCTTATAGCTATCAAGAATTACCATATTAAAAATTAAAACCAAAAATTTTAAACCATTATTTATTAGTTCATTTAAAATCATCATATTACACCTATTATGTAGTGATATTTTAAATAAAAAATAACTATTTAAAAAAAAATTAATGAGAGGAGTGGCATTGTTTTATATATGTTGGGCACGTCTCTTTAATGTTTGGATTAATAGATGACAGGTAGATTCTCATATCTGTTTCTGTATTCATTCTGTTGCAATATGTTGTTTTGGATGAAGTATATGAGAAAATCTGGCTTCATCTAGATATGTAGTTGGAAAATGAAGGAGTATTTTAATGGGTAAAGAAGGTCTTAATATTGTTATGAAAATGGTTTTGACCATGAGGACCCCCTGAAAAGGTCTTTCGATGGCAAGGAAGTTGCCTTAGATAGTCCAAGGGAATGATTATTATCAGGAAAAAAATACAGGCTTTGGAAATTAAAAGATGTTTCTTGTCAGTGAGTACAGGGCATGTGAATGTATGGATGCATGGATCAGATATCGAAGAGAAATGTGGGATGTTGTAACTACTAGAATCTGAGCTGATAGTTTGATTCTTACCAAGTGTTTGCTTAGTTGTAGGGCCATTGAAGGATCATTTAAGTTTTTGCCTTTGATCTGTAAATCTGCAGGCTTAAGGCAGTGATGGACAGTAACAGATTAACAGGCCTTTATTAAGGGCCTACTGTGCGCCAGGCACTGTACTAAGGACTGGGATATAAAGGAAGTACACTGAGGATGGTCTGGCACTCTGGGCGGTTTCCTCATTGGTGCCGTAGGTTGCGATTATGAAAGAGAGATGGAGATCTTGTGTAGAAAAAATGGAGGAGTCAGTGATGATGTGTGATGTTCAGATTTGTGGGTTTCATTTGTTATTGTGTTGATTTCTTTGAGGTCAAGTGGATCGACATTTTTTGTCACCTAGGACAACTCTTATTTAGACTTATGGTGGGATCCATCTTCTTATTCCCCCTTTTAAAGAAGGGCATTTACTTATTCCTGCTCACTGCATGTTTTCCTGAACTTGGAGTATGTTCAGGTGTTTCAGTTTTCTGGGTCTTGCTTTCATCAAGTCTGACATTAAAAAAATAAAAATAAAAAAAAAAAGATCCCGCCACCTCTATTGCTGTCCCTTGCTCACTCATCTCCCTCAGCACTGGTGCCTTATGATCGCTGGCTACCATCACAGTGCATGTTGAAGGAGGGGTAAATATTTAACTTTATTTTCTGGATGATTATTTATGATTCAGACTTGTAACTCTGGGCATCTCTCGGCTCGTGGTCTGATGAAGCAGATTTAAAAGGCCCCAAGTTCATCATAATTCTCCTCTTAGAAGTGTAGTTATAAGCCTTGAATGGCTTGTGATTATGCTTCTAGTAAGAGAGATACAACTCTGTAAAAATGGCCTCGGTGATTGGGATCATGGCCCCAAACTGGGAAAGGTCGTTTTCTCCCAGAGCTGCCTGGGCCCTCATGTCACAGACAAAGGGACACAGGGAAATACCTGTGTCCAGGACAGAGGCAACCGTGGGGATTTATGAGAAATAAGATCATCTCATTCAGTCTTTAACAGAATAGGAGTAATGTGCTTGGAAATGGAAGCCAACTGCATCCAGCTGAAGTCAGGCAAGGCAGCCACCTGCGTGAGCACCTGGGGTTAAAAACCAACCAGCAACCTCCCCCTCCCCAGCCCGGGCTCTTGGATGCATTGCCGCTTGTTTCTTAAGCCTTTACCTCCGAGAGTCCAAGAGGCTTTGGTTTTAGGAGGAGAGTTTCAGCTGTCGTTTCTTCCATCAATGTTCCACTGCTGCTCCAGGTCCGGGGGAAAGCCCTTCTCTCCTTTCATCTGTAACTGAAAAATCTAGTGTCCAGCCCTGGTCTTGGGTTAGCTCTTTTCTTCCCAAGCTGGAAAGAAGTTCAGCTTGCAGGGCATTGAGTGACTCAGGTTCCCTCCAGAGGCTGCCAGTCTAAGCTTTGGTTGGCTAAGCTATGCCTTTCACTTCTGTTTTCCCTCTGGAAAAATTTGTCTTTTGTGACTGGAGATCTGTTCTTCCGTTTTGAGATACTCCATATCTTCCGCTGCAAGGAGACAGGCACTGGTGTGTTGTTATTCAGTGATGTATGACTCTATTTGAGATTTTCTTGGCAAAGATACTGGAGCGGTTTGCCATTTCCTTCTCCAGCTCATTTTACAGATGAGGAAACCTAGGCAAAGAGGGTTAAGTGACTTGCCCAGGGTCTCCCAGGTAATACGTGTCTGAGGCTGAATTTGAACTCAAGTCTTCCTGATTCCAGGCCTGGCATTCTATCCACCGAGCCATACAAGTGTATGGCTCTCGGCAAGTCACTTCATCTTTTTCTGCCCCACAGTGCTGTCTGTCCTTTAATCTTAACATCTTGGCATTTTTTTCTTTTGGGGGGAAACAGAAAAATATTTTTATTAAATGTCATTTCTATATGATTTTTTTTCCTAATGGAATCCCACACCTTCCTTTTGGAATTTAAATGAATTCTCTAGAACTTTGCAACATTCTGTATCATGGCTGATTAAGCTTGTCTTTCTCATCTCCAAGTCTTCCCTCCTTCCTCCAGCAGTTAGCTCTTTAACCTTTAAGGTCTACTCTGTATGTATTTTGTATGGACCTGTTTATTTGCATGCTTTTCCCCATCAGAGTATAATCTCCCTGAGAGCAAAGAATGTTTTGCCTTTTTTTTTTTTTTGTATCCCCGGACTTTAATAAAATGCCTGTCACACGGTGAGTGCCAGTGAAGGTTCCTGGATGGATTACTGTCTATTAGGCATATATCGTGTGCCCCTGCTGGGCTCTGGGGATCAACAACAAAAATGAGACCGTCCCTGCCCTGATGCCTGGCCAGTCACTTGAACCTTGAGTGGGTGAGGACTTTGCAGTTCACCAGTGCTAACCAGAACACCGCCCCCACCCCGAGTTAGGAATGGGTCCTTTTGCTGTTCATGTTTCTGAGCAGAAGTGGGACCCTCACATCCCTAAAATGGGCTTCAGAAGCCTCAAGGGTGCCTAAGGAAGGCTATGGTGGCACCATTTTCCAGTTCTCTGATTTGCTGCCACAGTTATATCTTTAAGGTACAATTCCATGATAAACAACAAAGTTAAGTGTTAACTGCTCAGATCAATGCAAATGAGAGTTCCAACATAAAAGTAATTTTTTGTTTTTGTTTCAATTTTGCTCCCAGTTCCAACTGCCTGATCAGAGAACTTGGGTAAGTTTCCTACTTATATTTTTGATTAAAACAATGCACCGCTATGCCATAAATTAAGAACAAACAAAGTAACTTACACTTTAAATCATGGTGTACTGACAAGCACCATATGTACTTTTCTGTGGGATGATGTAGCTGCTGTGAACTGTTTAAAAAAAAAAAAACGAAACAAAACTTGGGTTTCCCAAGCTACAGTCTCCTGCTTTTATTATTTAATGTTTAATAAATTGTGAATGTTTAAAAAGTTTATTCCACAGTGTGAGATATCTGAAATAATTTCAAGCTGATGTGTAACATCTTCTGGTTCTCCAGGGCCATTTTATTCAGTCCAGTTTCATTCAACCATTATTCTATTCAACATAATGTTATTAAACACTTACTGTATACAAAACTGTGCTAGGTATGCTGTGTGTAAGTACTGTGGTGGGTACCGGTTCAAAGAAAGTAGTGCCTGTCCTCTGGGAGCTTATATTCTACAGGGGTCAGGGGTGTGGGGATGCAGCGTGGGCACAGATAAGTAAATTCAAATTACAGACAACATTATTTGCAGTGAAGTCAAGGAGAGAGCATTAACAGCTGTTGGGCAGGGGAGCAGGAAGGACCTGCTGGAGGAGGTGCTATGAAATATATTGAGGATAAATGTAATGCGGGGGTTCAAAAAATCAGATCCTCAAGCACAGAAGTCCCCATTGTTAGTCAGGAAATCTTCACTGGAGTCAGGCCTCCAAGGTTCTGGATTCTTGACCCAACGGAGCTCTTTGTTTTGCGGGATCAGAAGCTAAAAGATGCTTTACTTGGTCCAGATTAAGGGGCTAAGTTCACAAACTGATATTAACATTTATGGTCAAAGTCATAGTAGAGTGAAATGGACTTCTGGCTTTTTGGAAAATCAAGCACAGATTATGTTTTAAATACCCACATGACAGCTATGTGGTTTATTGTGTATTCTGCTGCGTCAGTTAGCTAAGAAGTAACACCACTGCCAGAGATGTCCTACCGTCAGTAAATGAACTTGTGGTAGAGGCATATTTTGCTAGGAGTGGAATTGTATTGTCGTTTCCCCTCCAAATATATCATCAGGAAAGGAAAACATGAGAAGTTAAGTGTTGTGCAAATATTCCACACTGCCCCACGTCCCCCATTCCTCCCACCCTCTCCCTCAAAGATGCAGTTTTATTTCAGGAGAGAGCAAAAGACCTCCATGATGGAGATCAGCCATCTTGTTAAAGTACCAGGAGGGCAATAGTGAGCATCATTCCAAGAGAGAACTTAGTCTTTCTGGTTGCTGCTGGTTTCTCTTATCTAGCTTTTTTTTTTTTTTTCCTTTTTGCTGACTCGAAATTGAAAGACTATTTCTGATACCTGTAATTCAAAAACTAAGCAGGTGGGACTTCGTAATTTAAAAAAAAAGTGAAATAGGTGCATTCTGCCTGTGGTCTCCTCCTGCCTTTGCTGCCCGTGCATGCTCACTGCCCACCTCAAGGGTACCACTTGTATACCTCTCCCTACCTTTTTTGCTCTGAGGTGTTGACTGCTTGTAGCTTATGGGGTTAACACATGCTTGGGTTCTTTTTTATTTTAAAAGGGTACTCGGTGACTGGAAAGTCTTAATGACCCAAAGTAAAAAAAATGTATAAATTTTATATTTATTAATTAACAAATTAATATATAATATTTCTTGTATTGTATTTCATACATAATATATATTAATATGTTTGTACACACATTAATATAAATGTACATCCATACACACATATATGAAATAGTGACATTTAAGCAATACGACAGAAAGTGAGAGATACTTTTGGGTAGAGGATTTCCTGGGTGCCCCTCCAGTCCTGCCGACAACAGCTGTCTCTCTGATTTAAATGGCTGGCTATGATTTCAGTACTGATTGTCATTATTATGCTATTTGCCAATGAACTCATTTAGAAATGATCTCTGATCATTTGGCCCCACTAACTTCATAATCACTCTCTATATATTATTAAGCATGAATCGTAGACATAGGGGATAATTTGTTACTCATCATATTTCCGTGCTCATAAAATCTAAGCGATTTTATAATTATGACTGTTGAAAGTAATGTCAATGAAACAGGTCACCATTTATTCCTGTCTTTTAAATACATGCTTAAACTTCATGGTCATGATTTTGAGATTTGTCGAGATATGAAATAAATAAAAATAGAAAACTAAGATGGACAAACTTTTCCCATAAGTTATTTCTGAGAGTTGGTTGTTTTAAGATAACACCCGAAGTAGTCCAATTTGTGAAACCCAAGGTCATGTAATTCATGGCACCATTGGGGCAGTCATCTCATGTAATCAGGTTATCACTGCCATCATTTTAAAGGGAAAGTACTCTATTTATGTCACCAATTTTCAGCTGCTGTATAATAAATTTTAAGATAAATGTTTAGGGCCCTGTTGATATCTTGCCTGCTGAAATGTTTATAAAAGTGCTTGTTTTTTATCAGACCAGGGTAATGTCTGCCTTTGGGGGCAGAAGCTGGGGAATTATGACTACATTTGAGTTTGCGTCAATATAAGGTTAATAGCCTCTTAGGGACCAGGAAGGGGAGTAAAACGATTTCCTTTTCCAGGGTTTAGTTGCTGATAGCATCAACAACTGTTATATATGTGTAAATAAAAAAAAAAATTTGTTCCATGTGAAGTCATTTACCGATCAGAGATTAGAAGACATTCATGGACCACAAAGCAGTGACTTTTCTGAATGTATAATGTGACTTTTGTCCCAATTTTTCTTCTCCTTTTCTGCCTTCATTTCCGTGTTGTCTTCCTCTTCGCCTCCATCCTTCTCCTTCCCCTCTTTCTTCCCCTTCTCCTTTCTCTTCTTTTTCTTCTTCCCCCTCTTTTTTCCTTCTCTTCCTTTCCTTCATTCTTTTCCTTCTCTTTTTCCTCAAAATATCATTATCTAAGTTAGACCACTGAGCTGTAGTTAAATACTACTCCCCAAAGACACCACATCTCACTGTGTGTTCCCTTTTAAATTTCACAACGCACCTTGGTAAGATGTATGTCCCCAAACTCCCCAGTACCTGTGTAGATCATTGTCTTTTCCTCTGGCAACACACAGCTTTGTCTTAGGCTCCATATTGGGAGGGTGTGGATGCAGCAGAGGTCCCAGCATCTGGGGTTACACACCCGCGGGGATTCACCTTGGTCTGTGACACTTGGGTGGTGTGCACTGGGCATGTCCCCTCTGCCCCCTTAGCAAACCTTGGCATCCCTGCAGTTTGCTTCCATTACTGGTCCAATTGATATTCTTTCTGCTGTCTTGCCAAATAAGGCAGAGCACTACCATGGCCAGCCTGAAGGAAGATGAAAGGCAGAATCCAATGATAGCTTTTATGTGTCTTCATCTGTTCGTAGCAGTGAGCAGAGGGGATATCAATTGGACCAAAGAGTGTGTCTGTGTGTGTGTGTGTGTGTGTGTGGGTGTGTCTGTGTCTGTGTGTGTGTGTGTGTGGGTGTATACGCAGCTGCCCTTCACTCTTTCCACAGCCCCTTACGTCATTCTCACCCTATTCTCTTCATCTCTTTTTTATTTTTGCATAGCATCCTCAGAAGAGAAGGGGATGGGGGAGAGGAGGGAAGGAGTAATATTCCTCCTTTTCTTTCCCCTGTTATCTTTAAGAATGCTATAATATAGCCCTATAATATTTCTTCTTGCAGCTAGAGGATTTTGAGAACAGGAAAGATTTGATACCTAGACAGTCACATTCTTAAATAGTCACTCTTTAAAGCAAGATGCATTTTTCGAAACAACTGATTACCTTTAGTAACTTGGAGTGCTTGCTTCTCCTTTATGGGACCAAAAGAGCAGAACTAAGGACAGTCAAGAGGCATAGTTAGGCCATTTGAAATGCAAAATGAAGGGTATTTCTCAGAGATGCATGGCTGTTGGAATCTGTGTTTTGGGGCGTGGGGTGAGGACATGATTTAGCACCACGAGATAATGAAACTTGGGGGACTGTCCCCTCTACTCCGTGTTTACCCTGTATGTACCTCGCTGCTTGTAGGTTATCTACGCCGTTAGAATGTGAGGTCCCTGAAGGTGGGGACTGATGACTTACTTAAATAGTAAATATTCCTGAATGAAACATCCTATTGCTCTCAGCAGTGGACACCCCTGTAAAAAATATCACAAAATCGTCCCCCATGTTCTTGCTCAGTCCTGCCGATCAACCCCCAATTTACTCCTCAGGAGTAGGATGTCACCATGGCTTCCACAAGGGACAATTAGAAAGATTCAATGCAGTAAAAATCCCATCGTCAACTATTTTACAGATGGATTTTGAATAAACAAGCTCCAAGGTCATCTAAAAAACGCTGAGGGGTGGGCACTGAAGGCTGATGATGATGCCATCTCTCTGTCGAGCTGGAATGAGCCCCTCTCAGAGGGCCATCATCATCACATCTCTCAGCCCTGTGATCAGCACCCGTCAGAATCCTTCATATTGACAAATGTGCTGTCCACTCGCATCTGTGGAGAATGTTTTAGCAGCTGAGTGATTATGAATCAAACCCCTGAGCTTATAGCCCCGACCGCCTTCCGATGCTTTCACATTTGCCGTCTGACAAGTAAATGTATCTTGACTTCCCTCTGAGATTTTTTTTTTTTGCACAGTGTTTGATGAAAGACATTTGGCAAATTGGCAGTGGTACCCTGTACGTTGCAATTTGTAGCTAGCATTAAGAGTCTGAGCGTGAAATGGGAGGGCAGGCCAGGCCAGGGGCTAAAGGGGGAGGAGGAAATACCACCATCACCCAGAGCTAACTAGAACATGAATAGTCATTTGGACCATCAAGCCTGGGATATTTGCTTGGTAAGGAGAGAATTGAATTCGGCTCACCCTGCCACAGCCCCTGTCTGGTTTCAGAAACAAATGGCATCCTGTGTCGCCTTGTGTCTGTAGAGCATACGTTTCCTTCGTTTCCCACTTAAATATGAAATATGTTTTTTCTTTTCTCCCTTGGGATTGTGCCTGTCTCTCCACGTAGCACCCATCAACTGGGGTATGGCCAATTGTGGTGTTCTTTTGTTTGAAGTCGCTTTTATACCCCACCTTGTGCCTTTCCCTGGGGTCCTCCCTTTTTACCCTTGTCCTTTTTTTTTTTTTTTGGCCGCTCACCTTTACCTCCTCTGATGGTCCCTGCTATATCCTTGAGAGGTCCTTGAAGAATTTTCCTTAAGAACTACAGAGAATGAGAATGTGGAAAATGCAGAAATGAGTAACTCAGTGCTACGCTCTGAAAGTTTGTTTCCCCCAGCCCCCACTGGCGTGGTGACATTTCAGTCCGAAGTCTTTTTTTAAACAAAGCGCACCCAGAAGCCAACACTCAGGATGGCTTTGGGAGGTGCAGCTAAAAGGGGGGATCTCCCCCAGCTGAGGTGCCAACAGGTATGTTAGCCTTGAAGAATGCTGACCAAGGTGGACCTCAAGTCTAATGCAGTATCTAAGGGATGGTCGTAAAGACTGGCCGCGAAGCAGAGGAGAGTACCAGGTAGGAGTTAGGAAGTCAGTCAGCATGCCTTTATTGAGTGCTCACTATGTGACAGGCACTATGTATATAGAAAGCCAAAAAGTACCTGCCCTCAGGGAGCTTATATTCTAAAGGGGGAGGGAGAGCACACAAACATGTAAACAACTATCTATATATAAAATATATACTATGTAAACGGGAGGAAACATTTCAGAAAGATCTGGGTTCAGGACATGCCTCTGACTCATTCTGTGTGAGCCTGGGCCAATCACTCTTGGTACTCTTAGAGAGATCCCCATTGGTTTGGGGTGGCGGTCATCACTGGGAGAATCCTACTAATGAAATAATGGGTCTGGACCAAAGTACCCAACAGAGAATAATAAATCAAATGATACAGAGGGATTTGCAATTTCACATAGAATAATAATCCCAAATTACCTCATACACACACATACACACACACACACACACACACACACAGGCTTTATGTTTATTTTTGTACGTGTTTTTATGTGAACTTGTCTCTCCCATTAGAATGAAAGCTCATTGTGAGTAGGTTTTGTTTTGTTCTCCATCTATCCCCAGTACTCAGCACCATACTTTCTGGAGAGCTGGTTGTTAAACATTCACCAGCATACCACTGGTGTTTTAGATTCTGCCTAAAGATTTGTTTCTTTATCCTGCCCTTATCTTTTTATTGCTAAAGAGGCTTGTTAGTAACAGTAACTGAGCTGATCTAGCCCTACAAGGCATTCCGTGGGCTAGAGATTTAGGATTTGTTTTAAGGAGGAAGCTTGCGATCTTTAAGGAGGCAGTTAGCTGGCCCAAAGATCATGTCTTGGACTTGGAATCAAGAAGACAGGTTCAAATGCTGCTTTGGACACTTAATAGTTATGTGACCCCCAGCAAGTCACCACCCCTGTTTGCTTCAGTTACCCCAATTGTAAAATGGAGGTAATAGCACCTATCCAATGGGGTTACATGTGCAGAGTGCTTTATAAACTTTGCCATTTATCTACCTACCTTAGTTTCTTTTCTATAAAATGGGAGGCTTCCGAGGACCCTTCCTGTGATCCTATGTGCAGTAGGGATACAGAGACAAAATGGAAATAATATAAAATAAATAATAATAGCCCTGTAGATCTGCTGCTATAATTATACCCATTTTATAGATAAAACTGAGGCTGAGAGGTTGGTTAAGTAGTGATAATATTAACCACTAGCGTTGTTATAGTGTTTGAAGATTTACAAAGCACTTATCTGTGTTGCTTCATTTGATCCCCACAATTACCTCGTGGAATAGGTGCCATTGTTATCCTTTACGGATGAAGAAATTGAAGACGTGACTTGGCCAGGTTCACATGGCTGGTGGGTAGTTGAGGTAGGATTCAAACTCAGGGCTTCTGCCTCTAAGTCCAGCACTCTATCCATTATTCTGTGTCGTATGTTCCTGACCATCCACTCGTCTTTAAAATGATGGTAATAATACATGTGTTTCCTCTGTCCTGGGGTTGCCCTGAAGAAAGTGCTTTTTGTCATTCTTAAAGTGCTACCAGAATCATGACATCATGGCCATTGCTGTGCTTGGCATCATTCCTTAGAGTGGTAGTCCAGATGACCGCCCGTTGATTGTATGGCATTTTTTCAATTCTCAGATGTCCGCCATCGAAAACATGGCTGAAAAGCTGGACGGCTTCAGTGCTCTGAAACCAGAAGGCAATGAACTCATCCAATCGGTTCCCTCCATGTTCAATTTCAGAGCCCCTCCAAACGCTCTGCCCGAGAACCTGCTTCGGAAGGGCAAGGAACGGTATACTTGCAGGTAATTGCCAAGTTAATTATGATGGGCTTTCCCCCTTGTTTATTTTGGAAATGATTCTTGATTGGATGATGAACAGAGATCGTGGTAGGTCTGTAGCTTCTCAAAGTACTCTTTATTTAATGAGACATGAAAATGGTATTCTATATTATATGAAGAATTTAAACCAGGCCACTCAAGAGTTTTGATGAATGAAGCTGAAAATAGTCTATATCCTCTCTACTTCTTGTATTTCCCCGTCACGTTGATATTGATGCTTAGTTATTTTCATTATAAACCTGAGTCCTACCATCCTCAGGCATCCACAAATGAATAGTCCGGACAATCAGAAGCAAAGCCAGCCAGTGCGCCATGTTGGTGAAGGAATGGCCTGGGCTAGTAGAGGGTCCTAGCAATCGGCAGCCTGCATTTGTTCTAATTAACTCTATCCTTTTTGACTTGCCCTGGGAGAGCTGTGCTATCTGATGCCGGCATATCCATTTATCTGTTCTTTTGAAAAACATGTCACCTTCTTTCAAGGAAAGCTTTTATGGAAGCGTACCTTGATGGATGAGGTCCTAGAGTCTTGTCTGATCTGATACAGCTCAGCGTACAGCACGTTGTCACTTTGGCCGACTCAGAAAATGAGTTGAAACGTTTGGAATCAGTTTACATCAGACTGAAATCACAAACTACTCATCATTTCCCCCTCCTTTTCGATCCAAGTTCAATCTCGTGAACAGGAGAGACACGGAGTTAATAAAAATGGAACTTTGGGGTCATCCCAACTTGTGCCCACATTCGACCCCACCCAGAGATGGAGCTATCATGTGTAGAACTATTTAGAACTCAAGGGAGCCTTTTTTTTCTTTTAAAATTGTAAACACTGAAGACATGCAGGATTAATTACATTAGGATTAGGCATCTGGTTTGTTATGCAGGTCAGATGGGGTAAAAAAAAAACTATAGTGATGACATTCTCTTACAAAAATTTTTTAATAACAGATATTGTGGCAAGATTTTCCCAAGATCAGCAAACCTAACACGTCACTTAAGGACACATACCGGAGAGCAGCCATACAGGTTTGATGATACGTTTTGCTTGATTTTTCTTTTAATCTTTGTAATAATTGATGTGCGTATATTGGCAGGATGTTCATAAAGGACCATTTCTGGGGAGGTGTGTGGGATTTGACTGAGAACGTGGCTGCTCATGACTTTGGGTTCAGTAGAGAGTTGTCTAGCTGTGGGACCCTAGGCAAGTCATTTAAATGCTATCTGCCTCAGTTTCTCCATCTGTAAAAAATGGAGATCAAATGAGGATCAAATATTTCTAACGTAGTTTGCAAACAATAAAGTACTATTATTAGTAGTTGTGGTCTCATGCTTCAGAAACAAAATCATGGGACCGGCTCTCTTTTTGATGATGCCTGAAGCATACTTCTACTCCCTAATCTCAGTTAAAAATTCCTCACCTCTGAAATTAGCCCTGTGATTGTGTAGAAATAATGTCAGGTGACACTTTTTTAACTCTCAACTGTATTAGTATCAAGGGTATCTGCAGCCTTATGAGCTGTGAGGGTCACCAGCAGGCCGGAGCCAGGACCAAAGGTCTGACTGGCAGGCCTGAAGATAGAGAAGGGGGTACAAGAAGAGACAGGAAACAAGGTTTAGAAAAGTGTGTGTGTGTGTGTGTGTGTGTGTGTGTGTGTGTGTGTGTTAGAAGGGAGATGAGGAAAACGATTTAAAACAGTTAGATTGTAGATCTCAAGCAACAAGGGACCTTAGAGATCATCTAGTCCAAGCCTTTTATTTTACACATGGGGAAACTGAGGCCCAGATAGGCTAAGGAATTTGCCAAAGGGGACAGAATCCCCAGGGGTTGGGATATGAACCTGTCTTCTGACTTTCACTGTGTCAGACTACATTCTGAACAGAAGCATAGCAAAGGAAGCACACAGGTGCGCACACACACACACATGCATAAGAATGAGCTTTGGAACTCGGTCATTGCCTCTGAAATTTCAAATTAAGGATCTCTTGGGTAAAAACTAATTTATTATCTTAAGAAATAAAAGAGGGAAAAAAAACCTGATGCTTTCTGTGCCCTACAGTGAAAAAGGAGAGAAATCCCATCAGTTAAAGAAACGACACTTTTTTTTTTCCTATACCTCAGTGATAAGGGAGACGGAGTAGGATTTTGCATCTGCTTCTATTCCTTCCTCAAGAGATACTTTGAGATAAATGATGATATCCCAGCCTGAGCAGTGATGAAACCGTGATCGACAAAATAGATAATTGCTTTTGGGAAACAATGACCTTGTTCAGGGTCACATTTGTTTAGAAGAAAAACAGAAGAATCGGAAAAGAGGGGGAGCACCCAATATCAAAAGTTCTTGGCCACAGGCCAGGAGGGGGATTCGGAGGAGCTGGAGCACGGCTCAGTAGTGCTTAAGGAGCAATGCAGTGAAGGCTTTAGGGCCTGCAAATCACTCCAGAGTATGAAAATTGATGCTTCTGGTCCGCAAGTGATAGACTCCACTTTGCACGTTGGCACGGTATTAAAGACTTGAATTGTTTATTGCTGGGTTGGGGAAGATAAATGAAATTTCCTTCGGGATTGCCAATCAAGAAAGCTAATTCCTCAAGAAAAGATTTAATCAGACTGTGATTTTGAACAGAGAAAAAAACTGCCTTTCTTACCTTATTTGAATATTAGAGGGAATTTATTTCATGTTATTTTTTCTCCCCACAAAGTGTGTAATTGTGTTGTATTGGCAGGACATGAAGTAACAGAATTGTGATTTACTTTTTAAGTTCCTTAACTTGGCATGGAGTACTTTGAAAATATTAAAGTTAATTCACCCGACTCATTTCAGGCAGTAAATATTGTTTGGTGTTTTTTTTTTTTTCCCATAGAAGTCATTTTGAAACATAACAGCCAACAAGTAGGGAGACTGGAATCACCGTGGTACCATGTTATGACTTTAAACCTCACTCATCTCGCTTCTCTAAAATGTAGCAAAGAAAAAGAACCTCTTTCAATCAGTCCATCAACAAACATTTTAAAATGCCTGCTATGTGTCGGGCACTGTTTCAGATGTTGAGGATATGAAAACAGAAATAAAAAAGCCCCTGCCTTCAGGAATCTTGCATTTTATTAGGAAGATACAACATGTATAATAGTGAATATATATCAAATATGTGCAAAATAAATAGAAAGCTACTTTAGGAGAGAGAGCATTGGGAGCTGGGTGGGGAGGGTTTGAGCTGACTTGTCAAGGACATGAGACGTGTGGAAATGGAATGGTTGAAAAGAGGGCAAAGGAAAGATTATCCAGCAAGCTTCTCTGTGCATGTAGGCCTTTTCTTTGAGGTCTCCAACTGCTCTCCTGGAGCTGACTCGGTGTTCTCTGCAATAGAAGAAACACCCTTTATTTTGATTGAAAATGTTCTCGGCCTGTTTGGTTTGTTTCAGATGCAAATACTGTGATCGGTCCTTCAGCATCTCTTCCAACTTACAGCGACACGTGAGAAACATTCACAATAAGGAGAAACCTTTCAAGTGTCACTTGTGTGACCGGTGTTTTGGCCAACAAACTAACCTAGACAGACACTTAAAGAAACACGAGAATGGGAACATGTCTGGTAGGTGATCCATTTTGTCAGCCGGTGAGATGCGGTGCTGGGAGGGCATTGGAATCCTTGACTTCTGAAGGATGAGCCAGTTTGAGGTCTTAAGGCTGTATTTCTAGCAAATTCCAATTGTGCTCATACCATGTCATGGAGAGTCAATTTGGGGTTAGCAATTTGGGGGTACTTCTATTTGGTTGAGCTTATGAAAAATTTGGAGTCTTTCATTATAATATGTATAGGCAGTCAAAAATCTGAGAGATCCTATGTGTCAGGCACTGTACAAGGTTTTGGGAATATAAAGAAAGAGATAAAATTATTTGAAACCCTAAACTCAGGAGAGACAGGTCTTTGGCAGAAGAGAGGTTTCTCTCATGATGGGAGAGCAGTAGTCTTTTACCATGTGACTTATTGATGCTTAAGAAACAACCCCTAGAGATGTCAAATGGATGACCAGGTTGGCAGCCCTCAGATTAGCTCCACTGTAGATGTCTTTTTGAATCTCCCCAGGACTGCAGAGCAGTGCAAGGTAGACTAAACTAGACTTGATTAGAGTTTATTGCTAAACTACTCAATGAAATATGTCTATGGTCTGGGCAACGATCTTTCCTGGGAAACACCTCACAGAAAGAATGTGTCCATCCAAAGAGATACTTTGCTAGTGCGCAAAGTGTAGGCATAAATATAGGTAGTTGATATGAGTATGAGGTTCTCTTTTAAGGTTATTCTAAAGAATGAATGAATGATATTAGGTCATTGATGTACATCACATATATATATATATATGAATAAAATAAGAGTATATATTTTGTTTATATATATACACATATATGTGACTTGATACTAATTTGTGACTGTGAAACAGGATTACTTCTTTGAAAAAATGCCATCATGTTCTTAGCTGTTGGTACTTGCCGTAAGGGCCCAGTTACTCGTCTTTCAGATTATAAATTCTTTGCAACTCAGAATGGTTCTGAACTTTTGCCGAGTTACATTCATTATACCAGAACTGTTTGAATCCCAGCTCTGCCTCTGACTAGCCATGTGACTTTAGGTGGTTTATTAAATTTCCCCCAGAACCTCAGTTTCCTCATCTGTACAATGGGTATAAGATTGCTTGCACTACCTGCTTCACATGGCTATGTTGAAAATACTTTTAAAAAAAAGAAAATGCTTTGTATTCTGTGAAGTGCTATATCAATATGAGCATTTACCATTGTTAATATTATTTTATATCTAAATACTTATTAGCTGGTTGGACAGCAGTTTTTTTTAAATAAAATGAGGTAATAGACATAATGCTTTGCAAACAAGAGTTTAATATACATAATATGCATGTATGTAAATACACACATATATACATATATAAATTATGTCTTAGCATTTGTATTAATATTAGTATAGCAGAGAATATCTAAGACTTGTTAATTTAGTTTAACAAACCCTTATTAAGTTCCTGTGATCTGTGATGAGCTGAGCCAGGTATTTGGGTTCCATAAAGAAGATTATCCCTGCCCTCATGGAGATTACTTTCTACTATCACCAAGATTTCTGCTCTTCTCCCACCCCCCCATCCCTCCATCTTGAAATTCTTTAAGAATTAGTGGGGGAGACCTGAATGGAGTCATGGTCTTTCCAGTGCTTCCTAGAGACAACTCACTAGAATGTTGGGGAGAACCCCCTTCTCTACTTTGGGTAGAACCTCTGACCCTGATTTCAGTATTTTTAATGGCTAAGTGGCACCAATTGAGTCCAGAAAGTTTGAGTTTGGGTACAAAAACACTCCAATGATGAATTGCATCTTTTATCCAAAGGACTCTTCCTCCCCTTAGGTACTGCGACATCATCACCTCATTCTGAACTGGAAAGCACAGGTGCCATCTTGGATGACAAAGAGGATTCCTACTTCACAGAAATTCGAAATTTCATTGGAAACAGCAACCATAGTCACCAATCACCAAGGAATGCAGAGAGGTAAAGCATGACTGGCTTGAGATGGAATTTAAAAAAAAATTGTGCACTTAAGACACGAATATGGAAATTAATGTAATTTGTTCAGTTCAATCCAATTCTAGGCACTGGGCAAGGTGGAAGGAATAGAGATAAAAATAAAACAATTCTGCCTTCAAAGAGCTTACATTCTATGGGGTAGGAGCAGCATGTGCATAGGTGATTATCTTATCTTCGAGGCAATCAGAATCACTGACACTTTTTGAATGAGAAGTGATACACATGCTTTCTGAATAGAATCTGATGAGCACGGGAACTATGACTCTAAAAGAGGAGAGACTGAAGACATGGAAACCAGTTAGGAGAACGTTACGATAGTCCAGGTGAAAGGTGAGGAGGCTCTGACCCAGGGTGATGAGCATGAGTTTAACAGCTCCGTGGAGACCTAAAGTAGCCTGGTGGGGGGAACTCAGCCCACCTCAAAAATAAATGGAAGATTAATTGCCAGTCAGGAATTATTTGGCTAATTCGAGAGTACCAGCGTCTAGGACTCTGGCATCACTAGCTGAGTGGTCATTATGTTACCAGTGTAACTTGCTTCTGGCCATCTGGCCAACAGGACTGTCCCTTTGAAGTCCCTGCCCGAAGTGCATTAGCCCATGGGAGCACTTAAGTGTGGGCTGCTGGATATAGTTTATTTAGTTAGATCTGGTGTCCCTGCATTAACCTCTTTATTTTGACCTTTATTGTCATTATTACTAATACTATCATCCATTTACCAATCACTATGCTAGGCACCATGGACAGCAAGAAGAACCTAGCCCTCAAACTGGTAAAAACTAAAATAAACTAATGACAATAACATTAATGATGGTGATAGCACACGTTTATAAAGTGCTTATTATGTGCCAGGTGCTATGCTCAGTGATTTATAGGTATTATCTCTTTTGATCCTCACAATAACCCTTGGAGGTAGGTGTTAGTATGATCCCCATTTTACAGATGAGGAGACTGAGGCAAATGGTTTAAAATGACTTGCTCAGGGTCATACAGCTAGTCAGTGTCTGAGGCTGGATTTGAACTTGAGTCTTCCTAATTCCAGGCCACTGTGTCACCCAATTAATAGAGATTCCTGTTGCTTAATATTTCTGAGGAGCTCCCCGTGCTACCTCTTACCATTTGGCAAATGTCTTACCATTCTTTGTCTGTCAGGGTAGATGTGGGGGTAAAGGCATTTAAATGTTGAGATCTTCCAAAGTCACCTAAAAAGTCTCCCACCACTTCTGATTGTTCAGCAAGGATAAAAATGTGGCCGACCAAGAAGAAAGGAAATCGGAGACCTAGTGCGTTTCTGATTGAAAAGCATGTCTACTTTGGTACACGCACGAACCATCCAGGGCACTCAGAAATTGGATGGCAGCTCCAGCTTGTCACTGTCTACAGTTGCAAGCATCTTTCAGTTTGATTCCTTTTATACAAAATCATCCTCTGGAATTGGTGGCCGACGGCAGAGCGATTCCTATTTTAGTTACCAAGTCCCAGCGAGGCCGAGGTGGAATGTAAGGGGGAGGAAATGCTGTTTGAAGCGGGAAAGGCCAAGTCAATTTTCAGTTCTTAATTGGTGATAAGGGTGTATGTGTGCGCATCTGGCCTCGGCATACCCGAAACAGGATGTCAGTCGAGAGTGTGATGAGTCATCCAGGGTTTCCTTTCTTAATTTGGCACGTAAGATTGTTTTGGATGAATATTGTATCCTCTGGGAATGGCCAGCTTTGAAAGCATAATTAATGAGCCTACTGACTGGCACAGTAGCTCATTACCTGTGAGCCCAGCGGACCTTGGTTCGGATCCTGGCTCTGATGCTTACTCTTCACCACTCTGGGCCTCAGGGTTCCTGTCTCTGAAATAAGAACATTGGTCTAGAGGGTTCCAAGGGCCCCCTCTGGCTCTCGGGTTAAAATCCTGACCCTGTTGCTACTTTTTCCTTTCCTTCAGTGGCTCTGAAAGCAAAGAGATTGGGTTAAGAAATCACACAAAGGGGCATATTTCCTATCATTCTAGGACACGTTCCCACTGTTCTTTGATTTTTAAAAAGGGGATGATCGTTGTTATGGAATTAGTTTGATAAAGATTTGATTTCGCTGTTCTTTCTCCACCGCTTCCTTTTTCCTTAAATTTTCTGGTTCTTTGTTTGTTTGTTCCTTTCCTGAGATTGTGAGTATTAGCTGTCCTGATTTTTGTTTTGATTTCACCCAGGTGAAAAGATGGGGTGGATTGGACAGAACTGATCCTTTATGATCTGACAAAGAGCCATCGTAGAGGAATGATGATTCAGGCTTTACGTGATTACTTATTCACTTTGGAGTTTCTTAATTGACACATAAATTAGGTAGCTTGGTTGAGTGGAAGGGACTTTGGAATGGTGGTCAGGAGACTTGGTTTCTAGTTTTGGTTCTGTTGCAATGAATTAGACCTTGTGGAGGTCACTGAAACCCCTGGATCTCAGAGATCTATCAAATGAGGGACATGGGCTGGATAATAATTGCTATGAGCTTCTGGAGGACCAGGGATGTTTTCTTTTTGACTTTATGTCTCCAACGCCTATCATGGCGCCCAGACAATAAGAGGTGATTAATAAGTGTTGGTTGGTTGATTGATGTGTTTAACATCTATGATTCTATAAGTTTTAAATTCTATAATGCTCTATTTAAATTTAAAATTAAATTTTATTCTAAATTTAAATTTAAATTCTATAAAGTTTAAGTTCTGTGATTCTATAAATTACATAAAAGAGTCCACAGGTGTGAGGTTTGGTTGGAGGAAATGGCAGATTTTAGCCTTGACAAGCTAAGCCAGTGGGGCATGTTGTCAGCCTACACATATCTGAAGAGCTGTTATTTGGGAGAGAGATTAGGTTTATTCTACTTGGCTCCAAAGGCCAAAACTAAGAGCATTGGGTGGAAATCTCAAAGAATCAGTTGGATCTGGGATAAGGGAAGATTTCTAACCAAGGAGGCAAGTTTTGCTGTGGAAAGAATGCTGAATATGGAGTCTCAGGACTTGTGTGCGAATCCCCTCCAAGCCATTTACTCTCTGGAGGATAGAGATGTGGAAGAGATGAATGTGATGTAGACAGGTATGAGGGACGGGGCCAAGGAAGGACACTTCGGATTATGTAGGTGATGGAACCATTGGGCAGTGGTTGGTAGTTTCACTCTTCATAGTAACAATAGTATTATTGGTCCCAGAACCCCTGCACTAGTGGTGGGAGGGGTTTTTACTGTACGTAGCAGCAGTACCTGCTGGTCCTGCCTGGTGGTCAAGGCAAAGGTCAGAGGAGTCCTGGAACTTGGCCAAATATAATGGGGTGAGGTATAATTGAGGTATGTACCCTTGTAGTCACGTGTGGGGCAGCTCTACTTTAGGCCTCTCCCCAAATTAAGTAGATCATCTCCCACAGGGCAAGGGACTCAGGAGGGCTTTTGACTCTAAATAATGGTTAGTGTATGTTTATGTCACGGACCCTTTTAGGATGGTCTGGGTTCAAGTCTGTACCTCAGGCGTATAATTCCTTGAGATTATACAAAGCAGAGTAGTTCTGAATCTTTGATTGTAGAAGGAGTTTCTTCACTGGGAATTTTCGGCCCTGATAAAATCATAGGTCTGAACCAGAAGGAAAAAAATATCTGGACTTAGCAGTTATTTGTAACCTTCTAGAGAGTCTCTGTGGGTTAGTGGCTGGGGAGCCAGTCACAGATTTAAAAAGACCTGGGTCAAGTCCTCCCCTGCCATGCACTGACTATGTGACCCTCAGCAAGGCCCTTACCCTCAGGAGGCAACTCTGAGATTAGGTGCTGCTGATGACCCGAATTGGGAGCAGAAGCTCCCTCATCTGGGAGTTCCCAATACCAGTGAAATAATGGGTTCTGTTCTACTCCCCACAGAGCGGTGCCTCCAACCTAGACCGTCTAATACATTTGGTTACCAGCTACTGCTCTTTGCATCATCATATAGACAGCCCTGGAATAGGCATTTCAATGATTTTTCTAACTCCAATTCCAGCTTGATTTATTATAGAAGCCAGGATACCTCATTATGTTTTTTACTTTGATCTCTTTATTTTTAAAGTGATCATGTTTCCTAAGGTGTCTATAGAATATAATAAAGAAGAATCCTCCATAATTATATTGAAGATAGAAAACAGGTTTTTTTTCCAAAATCTTGATACTAAATTTTGCTTTGATTGCTATAACGCCAACTGGTTTATTCATTCATTTATCTGTTTGTTGACTGACTGATTGCATTTTTGTTCTCTTAAAGAATGAATGGAAGCCACTTTCAGGATGATAAGATCCTGGTGGCTGGACAGAATTCAGACTTGCTGGATGATGAAGAAGCAGATGATGAAGTGTTGTTGGATGAAGAAGATGAAGAAAGTGACATGACAGGGAAACCAGGAAAGGAGCCGATTTCAAGTAATCTACATGAAGGAAACCCCGAGGATGACTATGAAGAAACCAGTGCTCTGGAAATGAACTGTAAGACGTCCCCGAGCAGGTCAGTCAGTTAAACCATCACAGGGCATAGAAGTCATTATGATTTCTACTTTCCTTATTTTTTTCTGAGAACAATATTTTGGTTTGATTTGTGAGTGATGTATTCCAAATAATCTCAAACAATGAAAACTATTCAAAAATTGTGTTGTGTGGGTAGATTACCTCAATGTAACTGTTGATAAGATCTCTCAGCATATAAATACATTCATATTTGTGGAAATGTGATGAATTTGTGTTAGGTAAGACTAAAGAAAGTGGCATGAGTACCGTTGATGGTAATTTTCTCTGAGACTGTACTTACAATGCCCAAAAGAAAAGTGGAGATTTGAGAGTTATGCAGTTAATTTAATTATTGTAAGCATTATGAATCTGGTCCTTAGTGATCTGACTTGCTTGTCATGTTGATTGCTCAAACGGGACAAGTACTTTCCAGATCTTTCCTATATTTAATAAGTTGTCTATCCTCCAATACTCCAGTAGATCCGTGATCTAAGCCATTGTCAGAGCAGATTTTGACTCATCTAAAACATCTCATTCTCTATGACTTATCTTGTCTGTCCACCCATAACAACTCCATAGAGGTTCTACCCAACGCACCAGTATTAGGTATTTTTTTAAATACTATGTGGATACCGTGCCACACTGGGGCCATCCACATGTCATCCCTCACTCTAACTTCATGGCCATCCCATCTCCTTTTCCAATCATGCATTCATTGGATGATACCTTTTACGTTCCTTCTTTACTCACTTCTTTGGCTCTAATCATCCTTAGGTGTGCACTGTATCTTACTGAGGCCTCTCATACATCTTTCTGTTGCCCATTGGGTCATGCCATTGTGATTCCTTGGAGCTGGCCATGTTGCCCTCTGATTTGTAACCATACCAAGTCACAGGCAGAATTTTGCATGAATACAGGAGAGTTGAGAATATATAAATGATCATATCATCATCACTGACCAGCGAGAGATTAAAAATGAAAGCTTTCTGTGAAATACTTAAATTTGGAGTTTTTTTTTTCCATTTTCACCCAGATATAAGGCAGCCTAGGCGTTGGATTTCCCACAAAAGCTGGGTATGACTGGGCTAGGAAATCAGCTGCTGTTGCCTTATTTACTTAGCATGTCATTGAAGTCTGTCTCTATCCCACATCCATCCTTCTTCACCATGGCTATTAACTGATGTTAGAGGAAGGTGTTTTTTTTTTTTCCAATGGGGGTGCTGGTAACCAGCTTCAAAGGACTTGAGGATGGAGATACTTTGCCTCCTGCTGAAATATAGGGATATAAGGTCTTGCCAATTATAGAAGCTCATATGAAAAGAGATTTGATTGATTGACAAACTGAGAAAAAAAACCCACTAAGCTTCCCCGTTGGTTCATTTTAGGTATAAAGAGGAGGAGTATAAAAGTGGACTTTCTGCTTTAGATCATATAAGATACTTCACAGATAGCCTCAAAATGAGGAAAATGGACGAGACTCAATATAATGAAGCTGAGCTGTCTTGTAGTGCTTCTCACCTGCCAGAGGACCTTAAACAGCCGCTATACAGAAAGTCCAAGTCACAGGTGAATATTTCCCCAGGTTTTGACTTCAGAGAAAAGTGTTGGCAATGTATGTGCATGGGAAAAAAACCCAAAGAACAACAAGTAAAGAACAAATAAAGAAGAGTTACTTTTCTTGCGTGGCTGCGTGGCTCCAGTGGCCGTGCATCCCCCAAATGATCATGTCTTCTCCAAAGTCGTTGACCTTGTAACGATGGAATTTGGGTAGATAGTTAGCAGGACAAAAGCCAGAGGCCCTACATATACTGTGAGGCCTGGTGCCTGTTGCCTTTTTCTGAGCAGCCAAGGTGCAAGGCACCTTTCAGGAGGAATCCCTTAACTAACAACCTCCCGCCTCCAACCCCATAGTGACCTCTAGCTTCCTTCAGTCTTGTGGCTAGAACACCATGTTTTGTTTATTTCCCTGATAGCCTTGAAATCGCTTCCCAGGGGTTTTAAGTTGGTGTAATGTCTCTCCGAGTGAGTTGATAACAAGATCCTTGAAGACAGGGGTTCTTCCCTCTGCTTAATTTGGGTTCTTCCCCATGCTTTACTAAGTATGTTATAGAGTACTACAGGCTCTTCCCTGGTACAGTAAGCTTCCAGGTGGCACAGTGGATGGAGTGTTGGACTCAGAGTCAGAAAGATTGGAATTCAAATCTGGCCCCAGAAACTTCCTGGGCAAGGCACCTCCCCTCTTAGCCTCGAGTTCCTCATCTGTAAAGTAGGGATAATAATATAGCACCTACCTCCCAGGGTTATTGTGAGGATTAAATGAGAAAACATATGTAAAGTGCCTTGCAAATCTTAAAGCACTATAGAAATGCTAGCTATCATTATCGTTATTATTATTACTTAATGTGGCCTGGAGAGAGAAGAGATGGAGAGGGTGGGAGGGGGAGGGAACAGTTAACTAATATTCAGCTACACGTCTTTGGTTCCATTGTACTCCATCAAGTTCTTTGGTATTTAGCACCAGTGGGAATCTCTATTTCTCTGAGGAGACTCAGTGTCTGTCTTCACCCAGTAGTAAAGGAAATCAAGGCTGTCTACATGAAACTCACATGCAATAATTATATAATATCATTAATCCAGTGAACAGGAAAAATTGAGATACTATGATATAATCATAACCATAAGTGGGATGAAGTATAAATCATCTCTCTTGCCATCTCTGATATTAGACTATCTCTGTTTCCATAAACACAATGTATCTTGGCTTAAACTGTGAATATGTGATGGTTAAAGAATCAGTCATCCAATTGTTTGGCAGGTATAGACAAAAGAACCAGTTTAATGAGATTTCTTTCTTCAGTGAAAGTGTTCAAGTATCATGTAGATGTAACCTTAAAAAGCTATCCAGGTCAGGCCTGATACATGGTTTACTTTGCATTCAACCTTAACCACAAGATGGTAGATCTAAAGTTGGAAGGGACCATTGGGATCATTGATTAAGCCTGCCCCAACCCCTGCCCCTTCTGCAACCAGTAAATGAGGAAACTGAGGCTCAGAGAAAGTGAAGTGAATTGTCCAAGGCCATGCAAGGCATTTGCAAGAGAGTTAGGGGTTGATTGGGGGTCTTCTGAGTCCAGACTAAGCCTTATTTCTACAGTACCATGGTGCCAAGAAGAGAAGAAGCTGGGGGTTGGGCAGGATATTGGCTTTCTTCTTCTCCATTCCCTCACCCCATCCCCTTCAGTTTTTTCCATGTGTTTACAGCTATTAATGAATTCCGTTTCCTCTGGCCCCATTTTCCCCTACTTCACTAGTTGTCTCTTAGCAGGAAGCATGTCAGAGGGCCATTGGAAATCCAACGGCTACCAGAAACTCCAGGTGACTGAGAATGAGTTACATAAGGAGTCTTGGGACTCGCTTATTCCAGTTTTTCTCTTCTCTAATCCATCCTCCATCCAGCTGCCACAGTGAGCCTCCTAAGGCACAGATATGACAGTGTTGTTCCCCTCCTCAAAAATACTCAGTGGCTCCCTTTGCCTCTAAAATAAATTACATATTCCTCAGCTTAGGATTTAGAGCTCTTCAGAGCCTGGCTCCACCTACTTTTCCCCAATTTATATCACATTAATTCCCTTCACATGCTGTACGTTCCAACAAATTGGCCCATTAGCTGTTCCCTGAGCTTAACATTCCATTTTCTCCTGCTGCTGTTTCTTTACACAGACTCCCTCATGCCTAGAATGCATTTCTTTTCCCCACCTGCCTCTTAGAATCCTTAGCTTCTTTCAAGGCTATTTCCTATGGGAAGACTTTTCTGAGCCAGGGAATTATGAGTGTTCTCGCCTCCAAAATCCCTTATATAAACTGACCAATTCCCCCACTAGAATGTAAGCCCCTTGAGGGCAAGTATTATTTTATCTTTACCTTTGTAGCCCCATTGACTGGCACAGTGCTTGGTATGGAGCAAATGGTTAGAAAATGTCAAATTGGATATTTTCTTGAAGATCTTGGATGTGGCCCATTTATTCTTTTGTGTGACCCATTTTTTAATCACAGAACATAACTAGAAATTCTCCAGAGAAAAAAGGATTTCCTCTGTTGTCAGTTCTCTTGAGAGGCGGTCTGTCTTCCCACCACTCATGAATCTGCTTCCATTGATATGATGACTTTTGAGGCCACGTCTCCTCAGGGAAAATACTACCATGGTTTTTTTAGTCTCTGTAAAACACAGAGCATTTTTCTCCCCAAGGGAGTCTGAATGTCTCAGTGCTGATTTCAGAATCCCTCTCATAGGATCCTAGAATTTAAGGCCAGAGGGGACCTTCAGTGGCCATCCAGACCTACTCCCTAATGTAGAGCTGAGGAAACTGAGGCTCAGGGAGGGTGATATATAACAACAGGTCACATACATTTTAAGGGCAAAGCCAAGAACTCTCCAGTTTGGGACCTCTAATAATGTAACTTCTGCCTCTCAGTGTTTCATATGACATAACCAGATCCTCTGTGTTTTGATTTTTCTGTTGCTTTTAGAAACTCTGAAAAGAGTAATGAAGCTACATCATTCTTTTTGAGTTAGCCTGTAAGTAGGAAGTGACTGAGGCAACTCTGCCTTGCTCTTTACAAAGGATGTAGCTCATAAAAGAGAAGAATCAATAGCCCATGCTCAGTCCTGACATAATACAAACTTTGGTTTGGCAAAGAGACAGAATTATGTTTGGAGGCTGGACCAGCCACATTTAAGTTAGCATGAAATATACATGTTGAGTCTTATATGTAGAAATGGATCCATTTGCCAAAGGGAATTGCCCATTTGCTATTTGGAAGCCTAGAATATAGCAAATAGAGAGTCGGGGCTTAACAGTGAAGTTAATGATAGGTGTATTTATAGAAACAAAACCTCTAACTTGCATGTACATACCCACATATATGTGTGTGTGTGTGTGTGTATGTATACACACATAATTTCTATAAGCTATAGCTATAAACTATTAAATATACATATGTTTGGAAAACTGACTAAAAGTTGATTAATAATTGACTTTTCCTTTTTAACTTTTGGATGAATTACTATTTTTAAAACTGTTAACCATTGCAGTTTATTTTTGTCTATATCAAATAGAAATGCTGTAGACCCACAGAGCTGGATACTTAGTGATCATGTCCAATCCCCTAATTTTACCATGAAGAGATTAATTAATTTGCCTGATATTGGAACTGGAATGAGAACCCTGGTTTCTAGACTTTGGTCCAGCGCTCTCTCCATCTGAATTGTCTTTATAACACAAGAATAATTTAAAAATTATTTTTGTCATTTAAGACCTGAATCAACCTTTTCTTTGAAAAGGTCCCAACTTCTAATTTCCACATGTTCAGGCCCTTCACAAATTGGCCCATTTTTGGTATACGAGCCTTAAGCTAGCCATCTTATAAACTTGTCCTTACGAGTCTCCGAGTGGGGCTTGGTAAGAACTGAAGGAAGTTCCTAATTGTCCCTGAGTCCAAGGATATTATGTGTATCTGGATTGGCTGGCTGAGGTCAAGATTGAGCATCGCTATTCCTGGGCTGTTGCTGTAGGCGTTGCTAAGGCAGTTTGCTCACAAAAGAGTCCCACTGGATGTATCTGGGGCGATGGTGGCGTGGATGAGTCCTCCCATTGGCAGCCATGACTTAGTTTTGGTGACAGCAAGAATCATAACCCAGCTACATGTCTTAACACGACTCAGAGCAATAAAAACGCTGCCTAACACCAACAACATTTTCCTCTTGTTTACCAAGGATGGTGGAATGTCTTTGGCAGGACTCTCAGTGATTCCACATCAAGAGCGGCATGACAAGCCAATTCAGGGATGAGACCAACATTGGCAAATCAGCAGTGAAAAGTTCACTTGCAAGTCAAGGCTTAAATATTGCAGTGAGATATTTTCTTTGGCACCAAGGAGGGATGCACTGAAGTGTTATTCAGGACTTGGCATGGCGATAGGGAAGAGATCTCATTTCCTCCCTGAGCACCCCTGTCTGCTTTCTACCGGGCAGGTACTGGCTAACTTGGTCAGAAAGTTCTGGATTTTTTGGCTTTCTTTTTTCATCTACCTTCAAATTCAAAGTCTTCATTACTTAGACCTTGGCAGGCAGTATGATGTAGAGGAACAGGGCCTAACCCAGGAGTCAGGAGAGCCCCGTTTTTGTATTGGCCTTGATAGACAATTCGTGTCATTTAACTGCTGTTAAAAGACACGTCAGTGTCTTCTATAAAAGGAAGTTAGTTGGACTGGCTAATTTCTAAGGTCATTCCCAATTCCAACATTCTCTGGGTCTACGAATAATGATACCTTTGGCTCACAATGACAAGAAGATGGGTCTATGGTTGTCTATTACTTTCTTTGGAGATTTTTTTTTCCCCGATGACCCTGACCTTGACTCTGATTTTTCCTTGTAGGCCTATGCTATGATGTTGTCACTGTCTGACAAGGACTCCCTCCATTCTCCATCTCATGGTTCTCCCAACATGTGGCACAGCATGGCCAGGGCTGCCGCAGAATCCAGTGCCATCCAATCTCTCAGCCACGTATGACCTTCTGATGTCCAACCAGAATTGGGACCAAGTCCTATACAGTAGCATGGCTGTTCCACAGAGGACTATTTAAAAGACTGCTGAGCAGAATGCCTTATAAATCTGCTGGGTCACCCATTTAAAGTCTGGTGACCTTAAACTGAATAATTTTAAAAAAAAAAAAAGAAAGAAAACGAAAAAAAGAAACTATTTATTCTCAATATTTTGTTTTGCACAGCGAAGGCAGCTGCTGACTTCTGGAGGATCAATGTGACTCAAAGAATGAAAACTTTGCTGGGCCAGAAGCATCTTCCAGTTCACCCAGCTCTGGGGCAGGTGGGTGGGGGTGGGATGAGGGAGGGAGTTGAAACGGTGGCATCGATACACATATGAGCACTCTTTTAAAAATCAAGAAACTGAGTCTTTTGTACCAGATCATTTGACATATGATTGGGAACAGTTGCTTTTATCTATTACTATTTTTCCCTCTCTTTGTTAAAGCTTTATGTAATTTAACCCTTCAGAGACTGAATTAGTTGTATGAAATGCACACTCGATTATTGTAGAAACTGACAACAGGGAGTCCTTTGGCTTCTCTCCCCACCTTAACTTCTTGCCTTCTTAACTACATTGTTTAGGGGAAAAAATACGTAAAGGGTATGTGTATATTGTAAACTATGGATGTTCAATGCTCACAGAGGTTCCGTACGTGAAATAAACCATTCGTCACCCCAGTACCGCTGTACCACTAATAAAACGTTTGCCAAATCATCGTAATAACATTTTAATTTTAGACAATCATGTCACTGTTTTTTAATGTTTAATTTCTTTTTTTGTTTTGTATGTATCATGTATTTATTTCTTGGCAAACCATTGTTTGTTGATTAAAATAGCACTGTTCCAATTCTGCCACTATTTTATGATGTCCAAGGCACACCCCCCAATTCTGCCTTTCAAGGAGCCAGGCAAGCTCACCTGTGTGCACGGGAGTGCCAAGCAGTGTTTGACTTTTCTTAACATTCCTTTTTTTCCTCTCTTTGTTCGTTTCGTTTTTTTTTTTCCTTTTAATGAGCTAAATAATGAATAGATGCAACTTAGTTTTTGTAAAACCGTAAACTGATTCAATTGTATAAACAGCTATGATTTCTTCATGAAAGCATGATTCTTCTGATTAAAACTGTATCCAATATTTTATGCTGGTCGTCTGCAAGCTTGTGTGATGTTATGTTCATGTTAATCCTATTTGTAAGATGAAGTGTTTCAGACCTATGTTAAAAGAAAGAAGGAAAGAATGGACTGTATTCAGTTATTTTGTCCTTCAGCGAGGGCCCAGATTTGTTTTCTTTCTGTTTGTAATCTCATTTTGAAATAATCGGCAAGTCGAGGTACTTTCTTCAAATGCTTTGTACAATGTAACTGTTATGCATTTCAGTACATTACTATGGGAGGAACAACTAAAAAAAATAAAGGATTACAATAATGAAGTATTGCCTTCTGCTGAAAGAGTTCTTCTCCCCCTGCCACCATGTCATTTTATTCCATAGCACCCCAATCCCCAAGGTTTTGTGTTATCTTGTAGGGATTTAGTGACGGCTGCATGACCTTAAAGTTCTCATGAAGATGGGCATTTTTTTCAGTTCCTCTTTGTTCTCATGATTAGATAATCCTTATCATAGTTCTCCGCCAAAAGGAAGTGAGGTGAAGGGCCCTGGACAGTTCCTAGTCATTGTTCTGAAAAATCTGGAGGATTGGCAAAGCTGGGTCAAACATGCGGGGGTGTCTTGGTAGCTTTCCTTTAATTTTTTTTTTAACTTTTAAATGTGTTAAACTTGCTTACTATTGAAAATGGAAATAGCGTATTTAAGTATAAAGAATGTAGAATTTGGGCTCACATCCCAGCTCTACCTTGTAACAGCTGTACGACCTTAGACCAGTCTCTTCTTGAAAAATGAGTGGGTTGGATGGTTAAAATCTTTCCCGGCTCTGAATCTGTGATCCTCTGGACATTGATTCTGCTCATTAAAATCATTTTGTAAATATGTCTGCTTAATTTCAGTGCACAAAACATAGCTTTTCAGTTATTCTCACAGACTCAGTTAGTCAGTAAGCATTTACTAAGTATCTACTTGGTGCAGCTAGGTGGCTCAGTGGATAGAACGCCGAGCCTGAAGTCAAGAAGACCTGAGTTCAGATCTGGCCTCAGACAGTAGCTGTGTGACCCTGGGCAAGTCATTTAACCTCTGCCTCAGTTTCCTCTTCTGTAAAATGTGTTAGAGAAAGAAATGGCAGGCCATTCCAGTATCTGCCAAGAAAATCCTAAATGGGGGTCAGAGAGTCAGACATGACTGAACCACAACAAAGTACCTACTATGTGTTAGGCACTGTGCTAAGGCACAGTGAAGTAAGGTATAGTAGGTACAAGGTAGCTACTGTGTGTTAGGCACTTTGCTAAGGAACAGTGAAGCAAGGTATAGTAGGTACAAGGTACCTACTATGTGTTAGGCCCTGGGGATATAAAGCAAGGCCAAAGACCATGAATCCATTTCCATTCACTTTTCCTCTTGAATGGTCCTAGCTAATTTGTCTAATCTTTTCCTTTGCATTTTTCATAAAAGTCTTTCCATATTTCTTTATATTTCTCATGCTCATCGATTTGAATTTTATTCCATGACGTTAATTCTTGCAGTTATTTAAACATTCCCCTATTATTGGGCATTTAGGTTATTCTCAGTTGATTTTGCAACCAGAATAAGACTGCTCTTTGAGTTAATAACTCAATATTTTTGGTAAAATTCTCATGATATATTCCTCAGGCAAAACATTATTTTTTTACATACTTTAAAATTGCAATCTGAAAAACATTCTCTAAATTTGCTCTTCCACCACCAATGAATAAGCATGCCAGCTTCTCCACAACCCCACAAGCATTGAATGTCTTCCTTAGAATTCTTCTTTTTTCCCCCCCTAATCTCTTGGGTGTGTAATAGTTTCTCAAAATTCTTTTGAGTTTTATTTTGCACTTCTCTGATTAGTCACAGATTCATCATTTTTGAAGGTATTAACAGTTTGTGTTTCTATTCCAGCATCTTTCCATGTACAAAAGTCCCATCCTGTTAATGACAGAGGGTGACAGTTTAGGTTTTGAACTCTCTGCACAATGTATGTCAAAAGTAGATTATTTTTAACATGGCAGGGGAAAACGATTAAGAGCTTAGCCTGAGTTAGGGTATTTTCCAAAGGGAGAGAAAACTAAATGTATTTAGGTCAACCCCTCCCCCATCCCCTCCTCCTTACACCACACACACACACACACACACACAGAGTATTTCCAGACCTTTACTAACACAGAAATATGTGGTATATGGGGTGTTCAGAAGGATTAGCACCTTTGGTGTGAGGGCGTGCTAAGCCTTTTTTAAGGCTTTCTTCCACCTTTGGTGTCCTGATTCACCCAACTCTCACTTATGGTTCCAAGAAGCTGTAGCATGTGCAGCAGCCCCTCCGCAGTACACCATCTTGGCAGACAGGCTAAACCAGGTTTAGGGTAACCACCTGGCCTCAAACCTGTTGGTGAGTTAGGGGGATGTCTACCCTAAGCAGATGAGAAGACTTTCCCTGGCAGAACAGGCAGATGAGAACAATTTGTTCCAATGGCCATGAAGGCAGCTGAAGCAGGTGCTGTGGAGAACTTTGAGCTTGGTCAGACATGAAAGACGCCAAGGTCATCCACTGTATCCCAGGCCATCACCACTCATCTTGACTTTCGTCCTGCCACTGGACTTCGATGACTCAGAAAGAGAGGCTGACGACTTTGTGCAACTCTTCCTCCCTTAAATCCAATTCTTAGCAACTCAAGAAATCACCCAGGATGTCACTGGTCCACCTTGAAAACAAATAACAAAAAAAACCCCAACATTAACATAGAAATCAAGAGGGACTTGCAGTTCAAATACTGTTTTAGATTGAAAGTGATCACAGAGAGACTTGTTCAAGTCAATAATAATATATTATATACATACATACATACATATATTGGAGAGGGAAGTATGCCTTCTGCAGAGTTAAAGAAACAGGGTGTGTTTTTTGAGGTAGAGGAAATCATGCCTTCAGTTTGGGTAATGTTTAATTTTACATCTTCAAAGGACATTTCAATCTTAGTGCTTTCCCTCTGAGACTGGTCCCAGCTCACGCTGTATATCTTATTTCTTCGTAGTTGTTTGCATGTTCTCTCACACATCAGACTGTGAGGTTGTCAAGGGCAGAGGTTTTTGGTTTTTCTTCCCTTTCTTTGTATCCCCAGTGCTTAGCACAGTGCTGGGCCAATGCTCACTGACTGACATCCAACTGGAGAGGTGCAGCAGGGGATTGGAAATTTCAGTCAATAAACATTTATTAAGTGCCTACCACGTGCCAGGCACTGTGCTAAGCACTTTGATACAAAAAGAGGCAAAAGACAGTCCCTGCCCTTGAAGAGACAACATGCAGACAAATATGTCCAAACAAGATGCATACAGGATAAAGAAGTAAATATGAGAAAGGAGTTAGGGAAAGCTTCCTGTACAAGACGGGGGGAGAGCATTCCAGGCATGGAGGACAGTCAGAGAAAATGCCCAGAACTGAGAGGTGGAATGTGTGATAGATAGTGAGGGCTCCAGGATAACTCCTCAGTTGTGAGCCTGAGAGACTGGGAAGATGGTGTTTTGCACGTAACGAGTTTAAGGTGTCCACTGGACATTCAGTGTGAGATGTCTGAAAGGCATTTGGAGATGCAAGATTGGAGGTCAACAGAAAAGTTAGGGCAAGATAAGTGAATTCAAGAATCAATAGCAGAAATAATTAAATCCATGGGAGCTGATGAGATCACAATGTGGGGCAATGTGGGGGGAGAAGAGAAGGGGATCTAGGACAGAACCCTGGGGGACACCTACAGTTAGAGATCATGATCCACAGGAGGATCCAGCAAAGGAGACAGAGAAGGAATTGGTCAGGTAGGTGAGGAGAACCAGGAGAGAAAGAGAAAAGTATCACGGAGGAGAGAATGATCACCAGGGTCATTGGAGGCAGTTATGTAGAGGGGAATGAGGATTGAGAAGAGGCCACTGGATTTGTCAATTAAGAAATCAATGATAACTCTGTAGAGAGCAGTTTCGGTGGAATGATGAGGTCAAAAGCCAGATTGTAAGGGGTTAAGAAGAAAACAAGAGGAAAGAAAGTGGAGACATCAATGGTAGACAGCCTTTTTGATTTAGCTTCAAAAGGCAGAATAGGTATGGGATGATAGATACTGGGGACAGAAGGATCAAGTGAGGGATTTTTGAGGATCAGGGAGACATGGGTATGTTTGTAGACCATAAGGAAGCATCCAGTTGAGAGGGAGAAATTAAAAATAAGTGAAAGGGTAGGGATGACAATCCACTGGAGGAGATGGGATGGAATGGAATCTCTCGAATAAGTGGAATGGTTGGCCTTGGTAAGGAATAAGGTCACTTCATCATGTGAGACAAGGGTGAGAGAGGCGATCAGCCTCTTGCCATGTTTCTCCCACAAAATAGCAAGCCAGAAGGCACCTGAGTGACAGGAGAAAGGGAAGGGGGAGAGAAGAGGCAATGCATAGTACAGGACCTCAATTTTTTTCTGTAAAATATGAGGCCAGAGTTTTGTCAGGGAAGGTGAGGGCAAGGAGAACCATGGGAGGTTTGAGGTGGGATGAAAAGGTTTGGAAGAGTTGCTGTGGAGAGTGGGAGAGGGAGCTTGTGAGGGAGGTATAGTAGGATTGCCCAGCAGTAGTGAGGGCCCAGTTGAGGTTGTGAAACATAAATTTGTAGTGGATCCAATCAGAATGGTTATGTGATTTCTCCATCTTCATTCATCAGTACATGTTGGCATATGATGGGAGTGATCTAAAGCTGAGATTTGGCATGGCACAGTTTGTGAAATGATAAGGGGATAGGGACTTGAGAGAAGAGTGTGGAGTTGAATTGGTTCACCAAGGGTTCAAGATAGGGAAAAGAGAGTAGCTAGTGCAGGGGAGATTGTTTGGGCTAATACTGGGATATTAAGGGATTTCTCATCGTATCGACAAAGAGTAGGGTTAGGTAAAGGATGGCATAAGGAGATGTGGAAAGTCAATAGATTATGAATGGTTTAGGGAATTTCAGAATTTGTGAATGAGGAGGTGGTAAATTTATGGATGGTGGCAAGAGCAAGAGAATGACCATCTTTGTGTGTGTCTAAGGTGGAATGGAGACCTAGGGGAATGGAGAAGTGAAGAACTGCATGTTTAGGATATTCGAGGGAGAGTCAATAAGTTCCATAATGTGAGGGCAGGTTTTGAGGGAGGAAGTGGAGAAGGACCTGGAGATCTGTGGACAACACCTACCAGAATTCTGATTGGGTGGTGGAGATGGGTAGTATGAACTTCAAAGAAGGAGAGGTGAAGCTTGAACTCTGAGGTGATTTCAGGGTTGGGAATGTAAATTTGGGCATCAACCAGAGAATGATGATGCTAGAAGGCTTTGGAATGGAAGAGCATAGAACCTTAGGGGTCATCTGGGTAGAGGGGTCAGGAAAAGGAGACAAGTAGAAGATTAAAGAGGCAAGGGAGCCTGGGATCATGTGTGGTGGCAGGCTAAGGAGGATAGAATATTTACAAGTGACCAGCAGTGCCAAAGACCACACAAAGTTCAAGGAAATTGTGTGTAAGAAAACAAGGCCATTCAATTCTGCAAAAGGTTTTATCAGCCTCAGAGAGGGAAGCTTCCATGGAGTGGTGGAAACAAACGCTAGATTGCAATGGCAAAAGAAAAATGAAAAGGGATAGATTTGGTTTGTGGCACTAGAAAGAGATTTAATGTATATTCAAGAGAGGAGGTGGGTATGAAGTAAAATGGAAAGGACCCTGAGGCTGGAATCACAGGTCCTGGGTTCAAATCTCACTTCTGACTTTGGATAGGCAAATAATTTAACCTCTTTGGGACCCAGTTTCCTCACATGTAAAAAGAGGGTGGTGGAAAAGCTGGTCTAAGAGGTCTTTGAGACCTAATGGAAAGAACAGTGACTTGTAAGTCAGAAGGCCAGGGTTTTGAGTTCCAGCTGTTCTATCTTTTGAATTTTGAATTCTGGCAAGTAACTTTACCTCCTCCTTTTACAGAGAAAGAAAAAGGGGGTCCTTCTAACTCTAAATCCTACTATTTTATTTCAGGAACAGGATAAAATAACTAACCCCCTACTCTACCTCAGTCAAATACAAGCATTAAGGTTCATTTTGAATGTTAGGGCACTTTTAAAAAGGACTAGTATAGATTCAGACATAACATTGCTTGCATTTAGCCTTAATAAATAAAATAATGAAACCCATTACAAAGTTTCTGTGAGACTTTAGCTTTGACCTGGAAAGACTAGCTCTGCCTGGGGTGGGAATTTGTTGATTTTGCTTATCTGAAATTGGAGTCAACAATCTCAGTGGCTTTGAATGGCTTCTCAATGTGCTAGTCATTCATTTACACCCAGGCAGTCTTCACATCTGGGCCTTGATAAAGCAGGTGTCCTTCCTATCTGCCTTTATGGCCCCTGGAGCTACCCAGTGTTAAATTATTGAAATCAGAAAAATCGGGGGCCCATTTAAATTGTTCTAGAGTGGCATCATAAGGGATTGGCTTTTATTGATAACTTACAGGAAATGACAAGAGCAATCAGATTTATAAGCCTGAGAGGCTTACAAGTTAAATATTTGCTTCACTCTAGGATTAGGTGTTGGTAATGGGGAAAACTCACCAGAACAGACATCTTGGGTCTAAGAACAATGCAAAATTAGTTTGAAGGGATTTCGGAGATCCTAGGGTAAGAAGTTTGCTTGGTTGAAGAAAATGACTCAGCTCAAGGTTTCCCTCCTGCCAGAAGCCTTCTCTGGTCCTCCCAGCCTCTCTATATGTATCTTTGGTGGTATCTCTTGTCTCCCCTATGACCATGTCAGCTCTCTGTGGCTGGGGCTGTTTTCTGCTCTGGGTTTGTTTCCTGAATATTCAACATAATGACTGACCCTTATGAATCACTAGATAAATACGTGGGGATTGATTGGTTAGCCTGACATGATAGCTTTCTTTAATATTGTTGTTCACCCATTACTGGTGACATCTTGACTCTGGAGTGAATTGGATTTACGTAAGGCAGAATTGCAAAAAGTCTCTCTTCCTGAGTCATTGAAGCCCAGTAGCAAGGCAAAAGTCAAGATGATGGCCCAGGATGAAGTGGATGACCTTGGCATCTTCCGTGTCTAATCTCTAAGCATTCCACAGAGCCTGCTTCAGTGGCCATCATGGCCATCAGAACAGATTGTCCTCATTCGTCCATTCTCCTGGGGGAAATCTTTACATGGTTGGGGTAGACACTCCCAAATTCAATGATGGGTTTGAGGCCTGTCAGTTACCCTCAGCTTGGTTTAGCTTATCTGCTGCTAGAGCTTCTTGGAGCCACAGGTGAGAGTTGGGTGAAGGTGGACACCAAAGGTGGATGAGCAGTTCTGAAAACGACTAGGCAAGGCCTCACAGCAGATGAGCTAGCCCTCCCCGAACACCTCAGACATCCCAACTACGTATAGCATCACAGAAGGGGCCTCAGGCCATCTAGTCCAATGCATATATCTCTCCACTGGACCGTGAGCTCCATGAGTGCAGGGACCAGGATATTTTGTTTGTTTCGTTTTTGGCCTTTATTTTTATCTGCAGTGCTTAGCACAAGGTCTAGCATGTAGCTGGTGTTTCATAAATGCTAGTTGATTGACTAATTCTACAGCACATTCACTAACTGGTTATCCAGTCTCTGCTTGAAGACTTTCAGGAGGGGGCTGCTCATTCCATGTTGGGCTATCCCTAACTTAACTTGACTTAACCTATCCCTCGAATTGATCCTACATTTGGGTCTTTACAACTCTCACCTATTGCTCCCAGTTCACCCATTAGGTGGCCTTTCAAAAACTCAAAGCCCTAATTCCCAGGGCTTTCCAAGGCTTCCCTTTAGAAGGGGGAACAGCCTTTTCTCCTTGGCCTTAGAGGGAAGGAAAGGTGGAAAGGGCTTACTGGTCTGAGCATTCCCAGAGGTCTTCAAACTAGGGCTAGATGAACACTCATCAGGGATGGTGGAAAGAAGGTTCCCTCCCAGTTGCGAGCTTCTGGTCTCATCTAAGAGAACAGTTTTGGGGACAATTCAGTTCAAATCAATAAGCAGTTATTAAGCATCCACTATGTATCAGGAGAGAGACATCCTGCAATAACGGATGAGGATCTGGCCTCTGACTATAAAAGTCCTGTATTCCAGTTCAATTTCTGGCACATACTAGCTGTGTGATTCTGGGCAAGTCACTTAATACCTCTCTGCCCGAAGGAACTCCTGATAATTATAAATTGCAGACAAGCTGTCATTCTGTATTGATAGACTTCTGTATATCAGTAAGATCACAGGTCCAATAAAGAAATAAAAACTGGGTTCTTTCACCTCAATGTCTCTGAGCTGGCTGATCATGTTACTTAGTTTTTTGGCTTTTCAATCACCTTTACCCACTCAATCCACCAATATTTAAAGGATACCTCTAGGTCCATCCTCTGGGCTAAGCTCTGTGGGAGATACCAAGAAGTGTTGACAGGTCCCTGCCTTCAAGGCCTTGCATTTTGTGGGAGAAACATGACAAATAGGCTGGAACTGTTAAACACCAATAAAAGATGTAAATAGCAGTTCAATAAAACAATATAAAAGATGCCATAAGGTAATAGTACCCAAGTGCCCAAGGACTGTGTTGGAGGAAGTGGGGAGGAAAGAGCTCTCACCTTCGGCAGCATGGACGGCAAGGAGCAAGTTGGGGAGCTTCTCAGAGGAGGAACCTAACTTTGGGTCTTGAAGGCTGGGTAGGTTTTAGATACCCAGAGAAACAGGGGTAGGGAAGGGTGAGAGAAAGCGCACATCCAGGAAAGTACCACTGGTTTCAGGGCAAGTGAATGACCCCATTTCCTTCCCTGGAGTGGAGGAGGAGTAAGGTAGGTTGTAATATGCCTGTGGGATTACCCTATGGATGGACCATTTACATTTTATGGATGAGCACTTTTCTATATAAAGTTTTATTGATGCCTTTTATTTTTGCACCACGTTCATTTTCAAACATCCCCCTTCCCCACCCTTTGATTATTTTCCAATATGCCTATTCCCTTTTCCCTCCACAGTAAACCATCCTTTGGAACAGAGATTTAGAAAAGAGAGAGAAGAGCAAAGCCAAGGGGCACTTCAAGTTCTCCCAAGGGATATATTAGGTTCTTTTGAATTAGATTACATCTAGGGTTCCTTCTAATTTAAATTGATGAGTGACCGTATCTGAGAGCGTATGTACCATCCTACAATGACAGGAGGCAAGTACATTTAAAAAATCATCTCAGGATCAAGTTCCTCTCTTCATTTACACTTTTGTATAATTTTTTCCTGGTTCTTCATAATTCAGTCTGAATCAGTTCTGATCAATCTTCCTATGCCTTCCTAATTCCTCATATTCATTGTTTCTTAGAACACAATAATATTTCCTTAAATTCATGTCCCACAATTTGTATGTTCCCTAGTCAATTGGTAACCACTTTATTTCCATCTTTTGTTGTTGCTAAATTGTTTCAGTCACATGTGACTCTATGACTCCATTTGGGATTTTCCTGGCAAAGATACTGAAGTGGTTTGGCATTTCTTTCTCCATCTCATTTTACAGATGAAGAAACTGAGGCAAACGGGGTTAAATGACTTGCTCAGGGTGACACAGCTAGTAAGTGTCTGATGCTAGATTTGAATTTAGGTCTTCCTGATTCCAGGCTCAGCACTATCTACTGCACCACCTATCTTTGCTGCTTTCAAGAGTGTTGCTATGAATATTTTAGTGTATTTTGACTTTCTGACTTTGATCTTTTCAAGGAATATATCTAGTAATGAGATTTATGGTTTAAAGGTTATAATCATTTTGGTCACTTTTTAGCATAGTTTTCAAATTGTTTTCTAGAATAGATGGACAAATGCATAGCTCCACCAACAATGTATTAGCATCCCTGTTTTTGTTAAGTTCCTTCAACATTGACAACTTCTATCTTTTGTCATGTTAGCCAGTTTCCTAGTTGTAAGGTAAAACTTTGGAGGTGTTTTAGTTGAGATTTCTCTGATTTAGCTGTTAGGACCATATCTACCTCATATAATTATTGTGACATAGTGCTTTCTTTCTCAATTATTGAGAATAATTTATATGGCATACAACGTAATTGTTCCTTAAACATTTGATAAAATTAACTTGTAAGACCACTTGGACCAGAGCCTTTTTTCTCTCCTTTTTATGGCAATTCAATTTTTCTTAAATTGAGTTTTTTAAAATGTCTATTTTACGTTTTGCTAATTTTGATATAATACATATTTTTGTAGGTAATCATCCAGTTCTTTTAAGTTCTTGGATTTATTAACATGCTAACTGTGTATGGTAAGTTCTGATAATTTTTTTTTGGTTTACTTCTGTTGGTTTATCTCTCTTTATTAACTGTCAACTTAAAAAAAAAGTTAAATGGATTTTCCTCTTTCTTTTGGATCAAGATAGCTAAAAGTTTTTTTTTTTATGAGTCGTTTCAAAGAAGTCACCTTTAGAGTTGTTTATCATTTCTGTAGTCTTTTGATTTTCCATTTTATCTACTCCAATTTTCAAGACTTTTTTGAGGGGGTTGTTAATTTGTCCCTTTTCTCGTTTTGTTTCTATATTTGCAGGCTCAAGTCATTAATCCTTTTTTCTAATTTGTTTGTGTACTTTTCAGAGACATAAATTTTCATTTGAGGGCTGTTTCAACTGCTTCCCTTAAAATATGGTTCTTTCACAGACTTTGTTGCTATGATTTGTATGCCGGCCCAAGCGTTGTTCAGAATGTCATTAAGTCTTCATTTAAATGTTCACCGTGTAGTATCTCACCTTGGGGCTACTTTCTCAATTCCTACTCAGTTTGTCAGTCTAGCTCTCCAGAGAGCAGCTGACTACTGCTGATCCCAGGGCCCTGGGAGTAACATTCGGGGAATTTCTAGAATTGCCACTCAAGATCCCTCACCAATATGCTCCCAATTAGCTTTTACAAAAGATGTTTATTACATAGTTATAGTAGGAACGGTTGATGTACAATATTTCTCTTAACACCTGTTGGTACAGCCTCCCACAAATACACATGCTAGATTCTTGGGAGAGTGTAGCAATTGTGTTGAGAACATTTAGGGAAAGGGACCCCAGCTTCTGGCCCTGGGAATGCTCCAGAGAGACCTCCTCTTGTCTCTGGATGAATCTCACTCTTTGGAGAACAAGCTCTCAAGACACTCTTGGAGTCCTGTGTCAGGAAATGAGGTCTAGATCTTCATCCTCTGGGATTTCATCCCAGGGATACACATCGGGTAGAGCTTGCCGGTTCAGATTCTGATTTATTTACTTTGCAGAGACATACCTAGAGGAATAACTGGATTCCAGTTCTCCGTCGCTGTCTGAATTGACACTAGGCTTTCATCTGTACCATGGTTGAAGGGTAGCATAGTCCTTGTAAAAATGTCACTGACCTCTTCCCCGAAGAGTTTGCATAGTATGAAGATTCCCATCGTGCCTTTCTTCTATAATTTAGATTCCAGTACTTCTGTAATTTGACCTAAATGGAAGGTATTTGGGTCATATATTGTTCAGTCATTTCAGGGATTTTCTTGGCAGAGATACTGGAGTGCTTTGCCATTACCTTCTCTAGATCATTTGATAGATGAGGAAACTGTGACTTGCCCAAGGTCACACAGCTAGTCTGTGTCTGAGGCCAGATTTGAACTCATGAAGACGAGTCTTCCTGACTTCAGGCCCAGCATTTCATTCACTGGGTCACCTAGCTGCCCCATTTCTCTATTGCTTCTGTTACCTAGTGTATCCTCTTTTAGTCATGCACCATTGCACAGCGTGAGAAGCTAAGGAGGGTGGGAAGAGAGATGTTTTTGAATAACATGTTTATCAGGCCTGGAAAAGGAAAGAGCAGAGGGAGCACCCAGAGCAAAATAGTAAAAATAAAAAGAGAGAGGAAAGCAAAGCCAGAGGGATTTATTGTGGAGAAAGACTGGACCAATGATTACCAAGTGGCGAAGTTGACTATTTATTAAAAAGAATTATTAATTAAATTAAATTAAAAGAATTTTAATTAAAAAGATTTACAGATGACAACAATAAATAAGAACCCAAAGAAAATATATTATATATATAAAATAAATATATTTATTATTTATATATTATATTATAAATTATAAATATATAATGAACACATATTTATAAATATTATAAATAAATATATAAATATAAATATATTATATATAATATATTTATATAATATAATATAATATATAAATATATTATTTATATTAAAATATATATTTTAAGTATTTCTTAATTCTCAAAAGGCAGGTAAGTAAAAAGAAGAAACCAAAAGAAAATCTTTAGGTTATAGTAAATCAAATGATAACAAGTCAAAGAAAAAAAAGTCTGCTGATAAACCAAGTAGTTTTGAAAATAGTCTCAATCCAGAGAAAATGATTGGTGCTACAGATACCAGTGGAGCTGGTGCTTCTCATGAAGTGGAAAGATGCCCTTTGGGAAGGACAGCCAATCTAAGGCTATAGCCAGCTTAGTCATGGGCCCCGTACCTTCTTCTCCCTGCAGCCTGGACTACTAGACCCATGATAAGCCAGGAGCAAGGACCCAGACTAGTCTCCCTTTGTTTTACCTCACCTTTGACTAACTTCGCCACCTCCTATTGTGTTTTCTCAAAAAAAATATTGTTTCATTTATAGGGGAGCATGGGACTTAGTCCACAGAATATTAATTCAACTTTCCCTGCTTTTATTCCCCTGATTCTTTACAAGGCCCTTAAAAGATTAGCTTCATAGATCTTTCGGTACTTTGATTTATTTAGTACTTTATTCTTTCTTTTACACCTTAATCCAATTTATTTGGGAAAAATGTAATATATAAATATAATTGGCTTCATTGCTTAGGTGTTTTCTTGATAATTATACTTATTAACCTTTCTTGTGTTACTCTTGTTATTTATGGGCAAGTTATTGTTAACAAAATGCCTCCTTTAAAAATATACATCTTTTTCTATTGATCATTACGTTCTGCTTTCCATGGTTTATTTATCTGGGCTGCAGATTGAGGACCTTTGACTTTTGGAATATCATGTTCCATTCTTTTCTATTATTTCTTGTGGCAGTAGAATAACCCTGGGTTATAGAAAATGATGCACTCTCCTGGCTAAAGACCTTTTTTTCCAACTGTTTGAAAAATTTGTTCTTTGTTATTAGAATTATGAAATGGCCACTGTAAGCCATGGGGCTTCAAGTGTGGGACTTCTCTGGAGACAAGCAATGGGTCGCATCAACCTCTACTTTGTTATCTGTATCCAAAAATTCTGGAGAGTTTTCTTTTGTTATTTCCCAAATCATCATATTTGGATTCTCAAAAATTTTATCATGTTCTTCTGAAAGACCTATGATCTTTGTGTTATTGCTACATATTCTTTCTTCAGTATCAGGGATTTTGGATCATCTAGTATTCATTTATTCTTTTAAAGCCATTGTCTTTTGTTTTTGTTCTGTCAAGAAATTTTTCTACTGTATTTTAGAGTTCCAAATTTGTGATTCTTTTTTAAAGAGTCTCTAATCTTTTGTAGAGATTTTTGGTTGGTTTAAAGTTTTTGATACTACTGTTAATTCTCCTTAATTATGTTTTTAGAGCTCTAATTTTGAGCCTCACATCTGTCTTAATACCCACTTTTTAAAGTAGATGCTTTCTTTGTCCTCTGAGCTATTCTGAGTTTATTTTTACTATTGCTTTGTGATTTTTGAAGTCTCCAGAAATTATTTTTGTTTCATTTTCTGTCCTGTTATCTTACTCGTTCAAAATGTTATATTTTCTTTTTTCTTTCTCTTTTCTTCTAACTCTATTTCTGTTTCTTTTCTTTCTTTCTTTCTTTCTTTCTTTCTTTCTTTCTTTCTTTCTTTCTTTCTTTCTTTCTTTCTTTCTTTCTTTCTTTCTTTCTTTCTTTCTTTCTTTCTCTCCTCATGTTACCTTCTGTCCATATGAATCTCACTGCTGGTTTATTTGCTTAAAAACAGTGCTTACAGCCCAGCTTTATCCCTCCCTTTGTCACTGTTCCAAAGAGCCTTTCACCTATTGTTCTATAGCAACCTCAATTTGGGGGATACAGAGACCAGCTAGTTCCCTGCCCCAGAATAAACTCCATAGGGAAAAGATTGACCCCACCTAGATTTCTAGTTCTATTTCCCTCTGACCTTAAAGGTTCTGCCCCAGAGTAAATGCATAGTCATCTCTTCCACCTCCTTCTCTTCTCTCTTCTCCCCCACAACCCCCATAATTCCATTTTTTGTCTTTCATTGAAGGATTGATTTTAATAAGAACCAATACCTTATACTTCTTGTGGTTGGGGCCAGAATTCAGATTAAGTCTCTTCCTTGGGAGGACCAAGTAGGGAACACTCTCCCTTGCCTCACGGATGACCCCTTGAACCTATGCCTTTGAGATTTCTTGAGTTTGCTGGTATCCCGGTAGGTGGGCAGAGTGGGGCAGAGTGAGACTGTGATTGGGAACTTTAAGCAGATAGCTTGTAGATTATCTGTTCTTATTTCATGAAGTCACTTTCCTTGTGTCATTTTCCCACCTTATTTTGTGGAAGTTTTAATTGGTTTATATTTGGCAGCATTTTATTTTATTTTTTTATATTTTTAGGTTTGGAATGTGTGAGGAAAACTACTCAACCATCTTGCCTAACCCTTGACCTCCATTTGAGAGGTTAAGTGATTGTACAAGTAATGAGTGGCAGGGTCACAAATCAAATCCTTGACTTGTAATCCCAAGTTTATACTTTTTTCCTTGCATCATACTGCTATTGCAGAGGAAAAAGGAATGTGTTTGTAGTTGGATAGCAATGGGAATCAAAGAAGGGAAAGAAAGAGATTTGGAAATTTGATTGATAGATTGTTATTTTATTCAGGTAAATGGCCAATATTCTTTGGAGATATCTGGGCTGATACATCCTATTTAATTCCTAACTGATTGATTAGGGGAACTCCCAGATCTGCGGGATTGGGTTACTTTTCATGGAGTTGGACCTACATATTCTAACCGTGTGGATGATCGTGTTTTCTGAAGAATGTTTGCAACCAGGGGCTCCTGGTTGGTCTCTGTGGATCCTTGTCATTGGGGGCTGGACCAAAGATGACTGGCTACTGACTCAAAAAGAATCATCCTTTGATAAGGCTATAAGAGTGGTAGAAATGCTCCATATACATGTCTTTTGGGCCTTTCTTGATTTAGGATACAACTTTCCTTTGTATTTCCAGGGAGGAGGAGGAAGGGATTTCTTTCTCGTCCTCATTAGGCAGCAATAATAACTGCTTGAACATAGTAGCGGACGCCTGCTTGCATACGCAAACTTGAGACTGGACCCCAAGTCCCTGGTTCCTTCTTCTCTTTTGAAGTTTCTTTCACTGAGTGCAAATTGACAAACAGCAGTCCTGAGAAACTGGAATTTCTGGCCTTGTCAGAAAACTTATAAGTTGGAGAGGTCAATTCTTTGAGTCAGGTGCTGGTGGTCAAGTGGCAAGGACTTCCTGTAAGCATACTATTCTTAGAGGAGGAGATGGCCACCAGTAGGAGGCTGCCACAGCTGAAAAGTTGAAAAAAGGTCCAGTGTTTCTGGAATGGCTGAATTTCTCCATCTGTAAATCTTCTCTTCTCTTCTGGATGAGGGTCCTGGTCTAAATAGTATCAAAGAAAAAGAAAAAAAATCATGTCACTTATAGGGAGTCAAGAAAAGTATGATCTCACTGGGTTGGCCAGACATCTAAGGTGCCATGCAAGGAAAATAATACAATATTCACCCCCATAGACAAACAACTCTGAGATCAACTTTTCGAAAGTTAGGGAAGATTTCAAGAGGAAGGTGAGTTAGAGATGGGCCACAGAGATTTAAGCTTTGATAGCTTAAAACTTCACTGAGAGTTTTGGGACATCCTGTATCAAGGCAAGGTGGGATGGTAAAGATGGTGATGAGTTAGGAAACATGGTTTTTCAGTACTGATCTAAATCTTGTGACTCTTTTCACAAAGTTTAAGACTTTGCTGAGACTTTTGGGAGACCCCATGTTGTTCTTTATCCTAAGATGAGATATAAAGGGCAGGAAGGACCTTAGGAGTCATCTTGTCCAATCCTTTTATTATACAGAAAGAGAAATGGAGACTCAAAGGTTAATGGACTGCCCGTGATTCTATGGGTAAATGGTAACCCAGGGATTCTAACCGAGGTCTTCTGACTCCAAATCCAGGACTCTCTCCACTCTATCATGCTGCCTCCCTCTTAAAATATTTTATGTGCATGATCACATTTTATCCTCAAAACAACTATGTTTCCAAAGTCGGAGCTGTAAACAAGACCCTAAGCCTTTGGGTGGTTGTGATGAAGGCCAGAACCCTAAGGAGTCTCCAGATGTGCCCATACAGGGGCTACATCTTATGTTATGCACAGGTGCTCAGTCTTATTTGAACTTTTTTTTTTTTAATGTGTTTCCAACGAGGACACAAAGAACATATAGTAAAGCCACAACCTCATTGTACATATCATAAAAGTGGAGTACATTGCCTATTTCCGACGTGTTTATTTCATTCAGTTCTGGGTTCCAGACAATCCCCAGGGAATGGGGCCCCTTTATTATTCCAATCATTTTCAGTTTATGAAAACAATAAAAATGGAGACCCACGGGGCATTCTGTTTCTTTCGTTATCTGGGTAATGACCATGCTCTCACTTTCCAAGGCAGAATAAGATGATCATTTTCAATTAGGAAGGTAACAAGGCATAGTGGAAAGATTGCTCGATTTATAGTCAGAAAACCAGGTTTTGAATTCCAGGTCCACCACTGGTTATATTTTCATGAACTTAGCCAAAAAAATCTAACCTCTCTGGGCCTCATCCCACTTTCGTTATCTGTAAAGTGAGGGGTTGAGACTCGTTGACCTCTTCACGCTCTAAATCTGAGGTCCTAATTATTGAGGAGCAGACATTAGCCTAGACAACTTAACACAGTTAAAATATAATGGGATCGTAGACTAAGAATTAGAAAGACCTTAGAGGTCAACCCCTCATCTTACAGATGAGGAAACTGAGGCCCAGGGGAGTTGTGGTTTTTCCAAGTTCGCACAGGTAGTTAAATATTAGAGGGGAGCTTTCAAGAGATCCTCCCCTATATGATAGAGAGGCATTTGTAATTTTTATGGTGTTTCCTTGATAGATATAAACTTCTGCATTTATAAATCATGTGTTGTAATTCTTGATGATTTGGTTTGTATCGGGCTGCTGTGGTCATGAGCCACACCTTTGTACTGGGCCTATTAAAGGATTCCAGAAAGATCAAGTGTCTAAGAACAGACCAGACACCTGAAAATGGACTTTGGTCCCTGGAGGGTGAAACCTGTGCATTGGCACAGCCCCCAAAGCATCTCTTCCCTCAGTCCCAGATGGGAGTGGCAGAGTCTCTTGACTTGAGAGATGGTATAAGCTAGGAAGCAATGATGAAGGGGTAAGAGTTCTTGGACCCTGCATTCCTGTATCAGCCTTAAAGAGGTAGAAATATAGAAATCGCGGAAAGGGAAATTGCATGACTCCACAGAGAGAGTCAATAGAGTTAGTCAATAAAAAATTATTAAGCACCTACTATGTGCCAGGCATTGTGTGCTAAGTGCTGGAGTTACAAAGAAAGGCAAAACACAGTCCTTGTTCTTAAGGAACTCACAGTCAAATGGGGAAAACAATATGCAAATAAATATGTACTATATATATGTATATAGACATATATGTCTATATACATATGCATACATACATATACATACATATTGTAAGAATATGTATATATGTGTATCTATCTGTCTCTGTCCATCCATCCATCTGTCCATCCATCCATCTATCCATAAATCAATCTATCTATCTATCTATCTAGGAATTTAGCTGATACCAGGGAAGCCAGGAGGTAGAAATGAGAAGAAGGAAGGGTTTGGGAAGAAAGGTAGTGATTTCAGTTTTGGACATGTTGAATTTAAGATGTCTATAGGACTACTTGTTTCATTTGAAACAGTCTAATAATCAGTTGGAGATGTGAGTCTGGAAGGAAGTAGAGAAGTTAGGACTAGATTAGTAGATTTGAGATTTATCAGCATAGACATGATAATTGGACCCTTGGGAATTGATGAGAAAGACCACCAAGTGAAAAGGTCTATATAGAGGGAGAAGAGAAGATGGCTCAGGACAGAACCTTGTGGGACAGAAGGTCCTCGACCCAGATATCTGGAGACAAGAGAACCAAAGCTGGAGAATAAGCAAGATTCTGAGTCATGATATGGGGGAGCGAATTTGGCCTTCATCTGCAACCATGAGTTACTGGGATGGTGTGGGTCTCATGGAAAGGGGCTGGGTGCCTCTTTAGCAACCTCAAGCATCAAATTCCTTTTAGGACACTCTCTGCCCTTCAGAGTAGTATTGTAATTCAGGGGCACTTTAAGGCTTTCTGGAGAAGATGAGGTGGAATGGAGCTCAGCAAAAGCTAGCAGGTTGTTGTTCTAACAGCATCAATTTTGTTTCCATTCTGAGAAAAGCACAAATTTAAAGATGATCTGAGAGCATTGAAATGACACTAATTAGGGACTGAATAAAAGATGCCCCATTCAATCAATCAATAAACATTTACTAAGCACTGACTATATGATAGATGTCTCTACTTCTAATTCCTTCAAGAAGTCCTTACTATTACTACTTAGAAGTTCCAGTTGATTCATGTTTTTTTTTATGTCAAGGTGTCTGTGTGTACAGATGTTTAAAAAAAGAAATTTAAGGAATCCAAGAGACAGAGGTGAAGAGGAAGAGTATTCTGGGAATGGAGGAAGACCAGTGAAGGCAATGAGATGGAATGTTATGTTCAAAGAATTGATTGATCAATTGACGTTGAATGGACTGCAAAAAATATAGGCTTGAGTACACTGTTGTTAGAGTTGTTCAACAATGGTTGGGCCAACCATTCTGGAAAACAACTTGAAATGATACTAAAAGCTGACCAAAGTGACCATCCCCTTTGCCCTAGAGATCCCACTGCTATGCATATGTGCTGAGGAGTTCAAAGACAGAAAGAAAAGTCCCACGTCTAGGGAAGAATTTTTTTAGCAGAAATGTTGGGAGTAGCAAAGAACTGAAACAAAGAAGGTGACCATTGACTGAGAAATTGCTAAAAGGATGTGATATAAGAGTATAATGGAACATGCATTGTAAATAAGAATGAATATGAGGAATTCAGCAAAACTTGAGAAGACATGTGTGAATTAAGGCAAAGTAAATAGAACCAAACACATGCACATGTGTATAGACATGCACAATACCTGGAATAATGTAAATGAAAAGACAAATGAAATGTTGTGTAATAATGATCAGTCTTGGCTTGGAAGAGAGAGATGAAAATTCATCACTCATGTCTCATTGGAGAGGTGAAGGACTATGCATACTCTCAGACTTGTGTCAATTGGTTCTGCCATAAGGGAAAGCTGATTAAGTGGGGTATGAACAAAAAGTATCAACATAACTTACACATAGTAAAAGGAAAAAATGAAAATGAAAAATAAATGATTAAGTTTTATTGATACTTATTATTAATTTTTCTTCACCTCACTATCATTTCTGGAAATTGAAATGGATGCCTACATTATAACAAAGAAAGACAGTTGAACAAAAACACCTGAGACAGTGACACTTTTTGATGGTATCTCCTGATCTTATCCTCGATGTTATTTCAGAGCAACTCAGCCTACAGACCAAAATCTGTAGTAATTAAATGAACCATACTCAGTTATGATAGACTTAATATCTACAAGACTGGGGAATCATTTCAATCCTTACAAAAAATTTTCTGTAGATGTCTTATTTGGGTGAATCACATTTTTAGCCTGACTTGGGGCATCTCAAGGGGTCATATCTTCACCAGTTTGTTAGGAGTAGGAACTAACACAGTGTGCTTTGGACTTGGAGTCACAAAGACATGAGTTCTAATCCTACTTCAGATATTTACTAGTTATCTGACGCTAGGTAAGTCACTTAAATGTTCTTAGCCTCAGTTTCCTCATATGTAAAATGGGAATAAGTAATAGTACCTACCTCACACAGTTGGGAGGATTAACCCTAGATGTGCACTTTGCAAACCTCAAAGTGGTGAAGGGAATAAGCATTTATATAGCACCTAATGTATGTCAGACACTGTGCTAAGCACTTTACAAAGACAACATTATAGAAATGTTTATTATTATTATTAGTGCTATCCTCTTTTTTAAAAATAGGTCATCCATCCTATAGGATGTGTAATTCTTTTGAGTCAAGGGACAAAGGTCCCCAAATCACTGTCTACCCTGTCATCTTTTTCCGAGCACTAGGTCATACCTTTCATTTTTCAATTTTCTAACATCTTTTCCATGGGAGTCCCTTTGGTGACTTTGTGGATTGGAGTCAGGAAGACCTGAGTATGAGTCTGGTCTTAGACACTAAAAGCTGTGTGACCCTGAGCAAGTCACTTAATTTCTGTTTGCCTCAGTTTCCTCATCTCTAAAATGGGGATAATAATAGCACCTACCTCCTAGAATTGTTGTGAGGATCAAATGTGACAATAATTGTAAAACACTTACCACAATGCCTGACATATAGTAAGCTATATAGAAATGCTAGTTATCATTATTATTTTCATATTTCCACTGGACATGTGGTATTCAAAGTTCTTCCCTCCGTAAGACATTCTGCTTTGGGATTATGAGCTCTCAAGGTTCATAAAAATCTTTTTACAACTTGACACCAGTGATTCACTTATTCTTTTCTATGGGCTTGAGCACTCTCCATTGTTGAGTAAGACATTTCCCAGACCGTTGCTCATTTTTGTTAGTCTTCCTTTTCCTCACATCATTTTCTCCACGCCTGTTTTATAGGTGACCCAGGTCACACACAGGACTCAAAAAGAAAGTCTGAGTATTGCTGAGCCTAGGGACATTTGTCCTTTATGCTCCTTCCTAATACCTCCCTCGGAGATGACAGAGCTCAGGGCTGTCTGGTGTTCCTGGCTTAGTTCTCTTTTCCAGGGAGGGACAAGTAAGCCGAAGGGTGGATGTCTGGCAGGGACTTAGACAGAAACAGACATCTGCGTCAGAACAGCAAAGCATGGAATTCTGCTATGAGAGACATAACCGACAGACAGGACTAGACACCAACTTGATAGGGCCTCTGGCTTTCTGCCTCCTTATCAAGAGAACGCCTTTTACCCATAAAGAAAAACAGTACCCATAGGTACTCTTCTCCATCCTTCAGTCATAGCTCTGTTTTCTCCAAATGGAGCTATGGTCGTGTTGATTGATGTATTTCCTTCAATAATGCGTATCTCAATCCCTTCCCTAACGTTGGCCCATCCTGTGTGACTCTTGTCCACCCCCTCTCCTAAGTTTGCCCTTGGGGTCCAGCCCATGAATTGGAAGCCTTCTTTACTTTCTCCCCAAATCCCAAGGGTACCAGTGGGGCACTCCGGCTGTCCATTCATCATCCCTTGCCCTCTGCTTGGAACCAGCCCATCTTTTCTACCTTTCATTCATTTCTCTGATGACATCTTTTACTCCTATTTCTTTTTTGAAGTTCCTTATGGGTTATATGCTACAGCCAGCTCACCTTTACCAGGGCCCTGCCTCCTCATTGCCCTCTCAGCTAAATGCATTTTCAGTTCTTCACACAGTTGCATTCTTTATATCTCAAGCAACCACAATGGAGTGTTCACATTAAGAAGACCTGCTTTCATTCCCTTTGTATAGACAGCCATTTTTAGTAGGGAGACAGCACTAGCAACTGGGGTGGGGGTCAGGCTAGTCACTATAATTTTTGTCCTGATTCCTCCCTTTGACTGTAAGCCCCCCAAGGACAGGATCCAAAGGGCCAAACTCCCTTACAAACTCCATCCCATGATATGTCTAAGTATCAGTCAGAATTCAGGTTCTGCTTTTCATTTTTGTTAATGGTAGGAGGCAAAGGAGGATCTGGTGGTTATTTTATGGGCAATTACAAGATGATTTTTGAGGTTTCTTCCCCCCACACACCCTTAACAGACTCTGAGTAACCAGAGACGGAAAAGACCCCCTTCCTCCCACTAAACAGAGCTGCTTTTATGAGGTGCCCTCTCGGGCACACATAGACCTCATTTCCAGAGTACAGAGTAATGGAGACATTGCCCCCTTCCCTGAGGAATCATTTCATAACCGAACAGTCATTATAGCCAGGAAGCTTTCCCCCCTCGATTCTTAGCCCAAATTACACTGTTTTTGATTTCACCATTACTGCTGGTGGTTTCCTCCTGGTTGTTGTAGGAATCTCTCTCCATGCCCAGTATTTACACCTTCAAAATAGTTGTCGACTTATCACCTGACCTGGTGATAACTGCTTAAAAATATACATTTTGAGTTTTTATGTAAGATGAGTATATATGTATACACACAATGTATACATACATACATGCATACTCATATAATACATGCATATATACATACATATTAAACATACTCCATTCAGGAACACCTAAGGGTATGAGAAATATCCCTCTGTGTGGGTGAAAACGTGTATACAACGGCCATCGGATTGCTGTAATTATCACGCCCATAATCATCCATTTTGGATTTGCCAGCATGAACATGTGGAAGTGTTCAATTCTGTAATGTGATTATAACCCCCAAACAAAGCATGTTTGATACGTACGACTTGCTTGTTTCACGGTAAGTGCAGAAAATTCTCAAAACCGTGTTATGTTTCATTTTCCCAGCCAAGGCAAACACTAAAAGTTGATCTATAATTCCGGGGGAATCTCTTTAAGCAGGCACGCGTCAGGGCCAATTAGAGTCCAAACATAATTCTACTAATTGGGGTGAGGTATGCAGCAGAATCATTTGATCATTAGGCAGATTCCTTAGGAAGGTTACACTTGCCCCGCCCCCCCCAAAAACCAAACAAACACAAAACAAAACAGAAAATCTTGGTGTGACAGAAATGCTTCCTCTGGTTTCTACACTCAGAGTATGTGTCTGCCCAGTTCAAAAGAGGGTATTTCAGAAGACCTGGGTTTCTTTGTCTAGTCATAAGAGTTTGTGAAAGCACCACAAAATGAAAGTGGTGGGGGCAGAAACTTTGACTTGTTAATTAGATGTCCCTTTGTGAAAAGGTATAGGATTTTTTTTTTAAGTGGAGAATTCTACAGAATTAATTTAAATTAGGGCAAGACCACAGATGAGTAAATTCAAAGGTTTCCTGCTCTGGTATGATCCCTACTTCCCAAGGTTTGGGAAGGGGTAACTCTTTGCTTGCTCCTCTGAAATGGATTAGTTGGCTTGACTCCTGGGTATGATTTCTTCTCTCCTTAACTTGGCTGAACAAACTTGGAACATTCCTTCCTGATTTCCTACTCTTGGCAGAAGGTACCCAATTCCTGGTGTGTGAAAAGAGCACTGGATTTGGAGTCAAAAGACACTGACTTCTGTCCAGGTTCTACAGCTAACTGGAAAAGTAACCCTGGACATGTCCTTTCTGAGTGCTTTTAGGGTCACCCTAAATGGGCCTATTGACGCTTTGTTAGAAGGGACAGGCAGCCTGTATAATAAATTTGCAGATGACACGAAGCTGGGAAGATGCTGGAGACAAATTTCCTGATCCTGGAACGCTGGATGGAATTGAATAAAATGAAATCTAATAGGGATCAATGCAGAATACCACACTTGGCTTAAAAAAATCAGCTATACAAGTCCAAGATAGGGGAGGCGCAAGAGAACAACAGTCCATGTGAAAAAAAAAAGATCTGGAAGTTTCAGGACCTCGAACTTTATTTAAGCTTTTGTCAAAGCGGTCATGAAAAGCCAATGTGGTCTTCGGATGCATTAAGAAAGGCAGAGTGCCCAGTCTGAAAGAGGTGCTAGTCCCAGAGTTCTCTGCCCTGACCACGCCACATCTGGAAAACTTCTACATTTATAAATTAGAGGCGTGTGAGGCTGGCAACCAAGAGAGTGAGGGGACCGGAGTCTGAACCAGAAGAGGATCATCTCAAGGAAACAGGAATACTTTCCTTGGAGAAGAGAAAACACAGTGTCTGATATCTGTCCCCGAGAGGCATCTTGGGGCAGCAGGATGAGTCCTGGTCTTAAAGGCAGGGGAAACCTGGTTTCCAATCCAGGGACTGACACTTACCATACGTGTGACCCTGCACAAGTCATCTTAATCTCTATGAGCCTCAGTTTCCTCATCTGTAAAAATGGAGATGTGACACTCACATTGGATATGTTTAGAGGAAAGTACCTGGCAAACTTTGAAATTCTGCAGAAATATGAACTCATACAGTCTGAAGGACTATCTATATGGCCTCATTATCTCTCTTTTGGAGCCAAAATTGGTCATTAGATTTGAAAAAAAAAAGTAATGGTTTTATTGTTTAATTTCTTTTATACCATGGTTATTTCTCCTTAACCCTGACCCCCAGTTGAAGTCCTCCTTGTGAAAATAAAACAAAGCAAAACACATTTAAACCAAGCAGACCAACACAGAAATTGCATTTGACTGAGTATACCATATTTCACATCTGTAGTCCCCACCTCTCAGCTGAGAGGAAAAAAGTAGCTTCCATATATGTTCTCCAGGCTAAGAATGCCCATTTCAATTCATCCGAGTGGGACTGCTTTTTAGTATCATCCTTTACATTGTTGTAGCCATCCTCAATCATTGGTTTTTCTGATTCTGCATATTTCAGTCCACAACAGTTGGTACAAGTCTTTCTATGTTTCTCTGAGTTCTTTCTATTCTTTTCCTTTAGCATCCAACTCAGATCCCGATTCTTCCAGGAAGTCCCCCCGGCCTACCTCCTGCTCCAAACTCCACCTACATTTTCTCATAGCACTCTGTCCAAGAATTTCCTTTGCTCTATTTCCTTCTCCCACCATCAAAGTGATTTGTGTATTTGTCTTTCTCCTCTGCCCCCACCCCAAGCTCCTTGAAAACAAGGCTAGTGTGAGATCTTTCTGGATAGCTTTATCACAGGACTGTCACAGGAGCTTCATAACAAAACATTTAGGGAATTAGATGAACTTGGGATGTTTCCCTTTAGGACAACTAGCGGGGAGTAGTTCTCTCCTGACAGGTAAGTTCTGATGGGAGATAAGGTGGAACAGGAAGCCCAGGGCCAGCACACTGAGCAGAGAACGTGGCATCCATAAGCCACGATGGCCGAGCAAGAAGGCACTTGGTTGAGGCCGTAGAGCAAATTGGCAATGAGAAGGTCAAGGCACCAAAAAGGGAGGTGGGAGGTACCAGAGTATAGATTTCGTCTGTTCATTCTTTCTCTCTCTCTCTCTTTTTCATATATATGTATATGTACATATATATATACACCTATATATGCACACCCATACATACACATATATGTATATATGCGTGTATGTCTATGTCTATGTATGTATACATGGGTATATGTAATATCTAAGGAGTATAGAGTATATATAGTATAGAATATGAACATACGTACATATGCATATATTCCATATATATTCATATACATACACACATATACACACACACATGTATATGTATATATGAATGTGTATGTATGTATGTATGCATGTCTATGTCTATGTATGTACATATGGGTATATATAATATATAAGGAGTATAGAGTATATATAGTATAGAATATGAATATATGTATATATGCATATATTCCATATATATTCATATATATACATATATATGCACGCACATATGTATATATGCATGTATATGTGTGTATGTATGTCTATGTCTGTGTATGTATATATGGGTATATATAAGGAGTATAGAGTATATACATAGTATAGAGTATGCATATATGTATATATACATATATTCCATATATATTCATATACACACACACAATATATTCCAATATATATTCCAAATAAAGTCTCAAGACAACCTGGGAGCACTTAAAGGTTCAGTTGTTTTTCAGTCATGTCTAACCCTTCGGGAACTCATCTGGGGTTTTCTTGGCAGAGATACTAGAGTGGTTTACCATTTCCTTCTCCAGCTCATTTGACATATGAGGAAACTGAGGCAAGCAGGGTTAAATGACTTGCCCAGGGTCACACAGCTAGTCTGAGGTCATATTTGAACTCAGGGAGATGAGTCTTCCCTGACTCCAGAGATTCTTTTCCAGGGTCAACACAACTAGGGTGTGAGTAAGGCAGGATTTGAACTCAGGTCTTTCTGATTCCAATTACCTTTCTAGATGTGCCGTTCTACTTTGAGATAGTCTTGTTAGGGAGCCTTTTGCTGACTTCCAGATGCTCTTTGAGTCTATGCACTATGGCGCCACCTAGCTGCTCCCCTTGGAGGTATGGTATACAGATTCAGGGAATCACTGGATTTTAGAGCCAGAAAATACTTTTAGAGGCGACACAGGCCAACTTGTGTTAGAAAAAGAGTCCCCACTACAACATCTCGAACAAATGGTAACCTAGCCTCTGCTTGAAGAGTTTGTTGAGGAGATAATAACAATAACAATAATAATAATTAGCATTTGGGGGGCAGCTAGGTGGCTTAGTGGGTAGAGCCTGAAGTCGGGAAGACCTGAATTCAAATTCGGCTTCAGACACTAGCTGTGTGACCCTGAGCAAGTCACTTCATCCTGTGTGCCTCAGTTTCCTCATCTGTCAAATGAGCTGGGGAAGGAGATGGCAAACAAAACAAAAACAAATATTTATGTAGTGCTTTAAGGTTTGCAAAGTACTTTAGGTATCTTTTGATCCTTAGGACAACCCTAGGAGGGAGGTACTGTTATCATCCCCATTTTACAGAAGAGAAAACTGAAGCATAGAGAGGTTAAGTAACTTTTCCAGGATCACACAACTAGGGCATGTGTAAGGCAGGATTTGAACTCAGGTCTTCCTGATTCCAATTTCCTTCCTAGATGGGCCATTACTTTGAGACAGTCTTAATTGCTAGGAAGCCTTTTCCTGAGATTAAGCCTACATTTGTTTCTTGGGGCTTACCTGCCTCTAACCTGCCCCATGCCTGGTTTTTCTTCCTAAGGCCCAATGACCGAGTCAATTCTTCACATGTTTGAGGACAGCAGCCATGGTCCTTGTCTCATCTGGTTTGAGCTCCCCAGGTTCTCTAACTAAATTTCTATGGCACCATCTCAAGGCTTTTCATCCTCCTCTGTTCTCTTATCAGTGTCTTCCCTGAACCGCTGCACCAAGACCCTCACCCAGCACTTTAGAGGGCTCTGACCAGGGCAGAATGCGTGGGACTGCCATGTCCCTATTTCCCTAAGCGGCCAGCTCTAGTCTGCCCTAGAGAACAGGGATTAAAAGAACAGGCCATCTACTTCTGTCCCTGTAGGGACACGGGTGGCTGCCAGGGATCCAGAGTCAATGAGCAGGAATGAAGGGTGGGGTCAACACAGCACCTCCCTGTCTGCAGGATGCTGGTCTCCTGGAGGAGGGATGGCTAGTTTCTGTAGTCAGAGTGGAAAGGGAAAGTGAAGGCCCTTTGTTTTTACTGTTAATTATTATTATTATTTATTTTAAAAACATATTTTCATTTCAATAAATATTTCCCAATTACACATAAAATTTTTTTAACATTCATTTTAAAAAGTTTTTGAGTTCCAAATTCTCTTCTTTCCTCTTGCCCCTCCCCTACCTATTGAGAAGGCAAGCAATATGACATCGATTATACATGTGAAGTCATGCAAAACATATTGCCATATTAGCAACACACACACACGAACCAAGAAAAATAAAGTGAAAAAAAGTTTGTCACTTCTCTCTCTGCGGGTGGATAAAGGCCCTCTTTTGTGACCGTGTCTGTACCACTTGATTTTCAGGTTCCATATTTATTTAATGAAGTGTGTGTGTGTGTGTGTGTGTGTGTGTGTGTGTGTGTGCTCACACGCACAGGCAGTGGGAAAAGCCTAGGATTGTGTTGCCTTGGAGAATTCCTAGAGAAGAACCACCTCTGCCGAGGCAGATTGGCACCTGCTCCTTGACTCACTGTCTCAGAGAGTTTGTTGGAGGCCACTGAGAAGTTAAGTGACTTGCCCAGGGTCACACAGACTTGAACCCAGGTTCTCCTGCCTCTGAGAATAGCTCTCTCCACTTCAGGCTGTCTTCCACGTACTCATAAAAACGGCCTTTTCATCGCTGTGGGAGAGGTAACTGGTGATTAAAATGAGGTTCATTTCATAGAAAAGAAAATTAAAAACCGGAGAAGTAAATAAGGCTCTCTCCCATTCCTACAGTGGTTTAGGGGCAGACCCAGAAATCCCCATCTCCGTGTTGAGTCTGCCAGGCACCATCTGAGGAGGCTCAAGCTGGGCTTGGAAGCTGTCCCATTCAGGGACATTGGCTACCCCCTGGCTACCCAAGGTGGGGCAAGTGAATTCTGATGGGAGCAGGCCCAGCCCAAATGGTACTGAGGTCCACCTCGCCTGGCTCTCCCCCTTCATACTCTGGAGGCAATTCTGGCCCTCGCTGAGGGACTGGCTGAGGACATAGGACCATAGTAAACACTCAATAAATTCTCATTGTTTGCCTGGACTGATAGAGTAATGGATCTGGAGGTGGAAGAAACGTCGCTGGTCTAACCCCTTCATTTTCCAGATGGGGGAAACTGAGGCTCAGAGAGATTAGGTCTCTTGCCCTAGCATCACATAGGTAGTAAACATCAGAGGAAGGATTCTTTTTGGAAACTCATAAATTTAGAGGTAAAAGAGATCTCTAGTCTCACCTCCTCATTTTACAAATAAGGAAACTGAGTCCAAGAAAGGTTGTGATTTGACCAAGGTCTCCCAGCTAGTAATTGGAATAGTCAGGATTTGAACCCAGGTTCTTGGACTCCAGAGGCATCATTCTCCATTCCACTTTATCAACCTGTCTACATAAAATATGTTTTGTTTTTTTTTTTAAGTTTACATTCCAAATTAAAGGACTAATCAACATGCTTTGGAAGCTGCCGCGTTTGTTTTTGCCCTGTGCAATCTATTTACTTTATGCACTCATAATCTGGAGTCCGGTTATCAGTCCTGCCCTTGTATTCTCCATTCTCCAAGCAAGGCAGTGGGAAAGAGCATTTCTATTTAATACCCGAAGAAACAGTGGAAGTCGGCGATTGATACCAACACAATGATGGGAAAAAGTGTCCAGAGGTGCTGGTCACATAATCTCATTTTACAACATCTTGAAAATTCAATAGAAGGGGCTGTACAACAATACCGGCATTACATACCTCACATTATTGTTCCTAAGTGCTCCCGACACTCTAAAGGAATATCTTAACAATAGGAAAGGGCTATAAATACATCCCAACAATGTAACAGAACTACATGGGTTTATTTTTTTCTTTTTTTAAAGAAAAGCACAAATTGTTGGTTATGGGTCGTATCATTGTGATTTGGGGCCTACAGGACCTAGACCTTGAGAAGATTTGGAAACTTGAGACCTCAAAGATATCATCATCCTTCAAGACCTCATGGGAGTACTGATAACTAAATTATTGTTTGAACTTAGCAAACCTCTTCAAACATTTGGGAAAAGGCATAAGTTACTATACCTTTAATTCAACTTGTGTTGGAAATTTGGTCTTGAATATAATCTCCCTGAAGGCAGGCACTGCTTCATTTTTTTTTTTCCATTCGTGTACTCTGTGGCCTAGACAAACTGATCCTTCTTGTTCTATACACACAGCACTTTATCTCCTACTGACCATCCCCTAGGATGGACATCCTCTCTCTCCTATCGCCATCCCCAGTTTACTTCAAAGTCAACAGCTGAAATCATAAATGCTTAATGAATGCCTGTTGGCTTCACTCAAATGTCACCTCCCATGGGCCTGTTCTAATTTCCCTAGAAACTAGTGTCTCCTCTTCCATTAACTTGCATTTATTTTCTTTATATTTTGAATAAATTTATGCTAATAATTAATGTAAGGTCCTTAAAGCAGGCATTATTTTATTTTTGTTTATGTATTTCCAGTGCTTAGCACAGTGCCTTACACAAAGCAGGCTCATTGAATGAGTGAACCAAGATGGAGGATTTAGGGTCAGAAGAACTTTTAGAGTCATCTGATACAATTCCCTTCGACCTCAGCACTCCTGCCTGCTTCATGGATGAGGTGACTGGTGATCAATCATCCTGAATCACCACCATTCCAAGAAAGCAATGAGGGAGACAGATCAATAGAAAAGACTGATTCTGTCTTTTCCCACAGTGGGTATGGCGAAAACATTATTATAGGGGGCTCTGTACTGGTTATGTTCCCTCCTTTTAAAAGGTAGGTATTTAACAGCAAGCAAAAGTGCCCTTTAAAATACACACACACTGCTGTTTAGAATGTAAATGGGTCTAATTAGATTTTATATATTATATATATATATGCAATATATATGACACAGTATACACACATACATACATATATACATACACACACACATATATATGCACATATATGCATATTATATAAAGTAAGGCTTTTGGAATAATGTAAATTTCAAATGACCTATAACTTAAAGAAGTCGCTAGCTGTATCTCTCCCTTTTTAAAAGTTTTATCGGTCTTTATTTTGACCACAATTATTTCCCATTGGTTCCTTCTTTGAACTATCCATTGTCACAAAGGAAAGTAATTAATTAAAATGGACTGACAAAGAGACAGCATCTGACAGTGCATGCAACATCTTGTATCCATGGTCCCCACAATGTCTTTGAGACTAAGAGTATTCATGGAAATTCACTTGATCTGAGGTGCTTTTCTGTTTTATAGTAATATAGGTCCAATGTTGTTCTCCATGATTTTCCTCTATTTTACCCTCCTTCCATTTTATTTGATCACATTCATCATTTCCGATGATGTTATAATCTGTTTCATTCATGTATCACAATCGATTCAGCCTTTGCTCTTTTTTTTCCTACAAAAAGGACTATTATCCATATTTTGGGGGTACAAGAGCCTCTCTGTTTTTATCCTATCATTTCTTTTTGAAAGCAGCACACAGGGATTCAGAGCAAGCAAAAGATTCTCTCAATCTGGAGAATGACTTTTACAAAAATCACTGGAGGGAAAAAAAATGCTGGTTTTCCTATTTGTGATTCTACCATGAAAAGAGGAGAGTAATTCAAAAAACAACAACTGAATTCCTCGGAAATTATTACTGAAATATCTTAATGCCACCAAGGAGAACTGAGGCTTGACACAGTAGGATGAAAGCAATATGAAACAAATAATTTCATCCAAAGAACAGTTGTGTACAAAGAACGCATGAGCAGCACAAATATGTAATTGACAATGTCAGGTGGAAAAGTTAACCTGTGTCTCCATAGAACTGTTTGAATATGTTATTAACATCACACAGAAATGGAACAGAATTACCATTCCTAAAATAGTTTCCACTGCCATCAAAAGAGATTAATGTATCCATTTTTAGGGAAAAAAGTCCAAATTTCTGTCAAGTCTTGACTCCAAAATGTTATATGAAACCCCTAAAATCATTAAACTTCAAGAATCAAATGTGAATTGGATTACAGGGTCAACAATAGCAAATTTTATAATAAAGCAAATGCCACGTTTAGGAATACACTAAGTGAAGTATTTAAGGAGATTTTCTTTTATTACATACCGTTAATCTCTTTATTATTGAAGTGGTTAATGTGTATTTCCAAAAATGGATCCAGAAGGTGCTTCTTGAAACTGGACCATCAGCGCTGCTTATGGGAATGTGTTTCCTACTAAGCATCGGCAACACTATCCGCATTGCAGCTTACATTTTCCTGAAATACTTTGGAGAGTGATTATTTTTAGTCCATATTCTTGGAGGCTGGTTTTATGTATTCACCCAGATGAAAAGTTAAAATTTGTTTACAGTTTCTATAAACAACATTTATTGGAGAATCCAAGAAGTGTCAGCAGGGAAGGCTTTAAACTCTTTGAAAGAGACTAACGTGATCAGACGTTGGGAATGGCCCAAATTGTAAAAATCTGCCTTCGCTGGTGGAGAGCTGAGATTCCTGGCCCTAGGGAGCTGTGGCATTGTGTGGGTTTGCTCTTCCATAAACCTGAGTTTATTTTAAGAAATCGACCCTATTAATGTGAGAACTCTGGAGGAGAAAGAATTCCGCTTAGGAGATTTTTCCACTAGACGCTATAAAGCTCCATCACAGGACCATGAATTTTTGGCATGTGCTCTTGAGCTGTGCCAGATCATATTGTGGACAATTCGGCTTATACTACAGCGTGCCAACAATCTGGATGAAAAGAGGGAAATCAGTCAATTCTTGACAATCCTGGATGTAGGACTGAAGTTAATAATAATAACAACAATAACTAGTATTTATATAGCACCTACTATATGCCAGGCACAAAGCACTTTATGATTATTATCTCATTTAATCTTCACAACAACCCTGGGAGGTAGATACTATTATTGTTCCCATTTTTCAGAATTCCTATTTCTACAAAATTTACGGAAATCTCCAACTTATATTTTACAGAAACCTGAGGCATAGAGAGGTTAAGTAACTTGCTCCAGGGTCACACAAGCTAGGGGGTATCTATGGCAGGATTTAAACTCAAGTCTTCCTGATTCTAAGTCCTGTCTTCTATCCGTTATGTCGCCTCTTCAGCCATAAGAAAAAGGAAGAAAATTAAAGGGAGCAGGAGAATTATAGAAGAGACAGAGGAAAATGTGGTGGCATGGGAGAAGGAGAAAAAAGAGAAAGAAAAAATGCAGGTGACTGTGAGACAGAATGCTGAGCTTTCTCTCTACTGTCTTTCCATCATTGTCTATCCTGAACACATTTGGACATTTGGTTTTATGACTAAATAAATCTTGGGCATGTGGAAATGCTCAATTGTGTATTTTCAGCTTTTACCTAGATATTTAGTGTTGTATTGGCATAATCTTTTCAATATAATATGACATGCTACAGTATATAATGAAATAATATGATATGCTACAGTATAATGTAGTATGATATGATACGGTATGAAATAGCATGATATAATAGAATTAATATTATTTAATACAATATACATTAGATAATACATATCCAGTAAATATTTATTAAGCACTTTGGATGTGCCAATTAATAAGCCTTGTACTAGGAATACAAAGACTGAAAGAAAGCAGTCTCTGCTCTGAAGGAGCTTACATTCCACTGAATGAGTTTATATTGTAGAATTTAGGGAACCATAATAACCAGTCTTGCTGTTGTACTTCAGAAAGTACGGATCACATTACAAAATGATCTCATCTGAACCTCCCCACAAACCTGCGAGGTTAGTTTCTACAGGTATTGTCATTCCTCCTTTTACAAAGGAGGAAACTGAGTCTGAGCTGCCCATGGTCACCCAGGCATGCGGGAGGTTGAGAGGAGACATAGCTTTACCTTTTGTTGATAAGGAAATTAGAAGAATGTTGCTTTTCTCTGTGTCATGTGATGGGAACCTTTCTAATAAAGCACTTGTAGCTGAAAAAAAGAAGCAAACCAAATTTCAACCAATTTAAATAGAATTCTTAGTTCTCTTTAAAAAATCAAAAATGTTTCATTTCCAAACAGAATCTTCATCATATCAAATGCTGAACCCTTGAATGTTTCCCCCAATATTTGTGCAGATGCTACACAGTCAAGTTTATGTTATTTCATATTTATTCAAAGTAAGAATGTAAATCAACATGATTTTTTTATCTGATCTTTCCCCTCTCGTCCTCATTTCTCCTATCTCCCCCCTCCCCACTTTCTCCACTGAACAATTGAACAAAGTCACTGTTGGGATAAACCATGAGCATCAGAATGTGGCTGACATAATTTTAGATTCTTAAGTATGAGGGTACTAACACTCTGATGAGAACCAGAGTAGCATGAGACAATGCAAAGAGAACCTGGCCTGGAGTGAGAAGACCTGGGGTGGGATTCCAGCTCTTCCCTTACCGCCTCAATGACCCCAGCCCAATCACTTCACTTTTCTTCCTTTGTAAAATGAAAGGGCTGCCTTTGATGATGACGATAGCTAACATTTACATAGCATTTTGAGGTTTGCAAAATGTTTTCTATTATCTCCTTGATACAGTGTATAGAGGACTGGAATTGGCATCCAGAAGACCAACTCATTCTGTAGGCACTAGCTATGTGACCCTGGACAAATAATTTAATCCTTTGGGGCTTCCTTTAGTTTCCTCTTTTTATTATTATTATATAATGAAGGCGTTGGCCTTGGCGGCCTCTGGGCTCCCTTCCAGGTCTCAATCTATGACTCTCTGGTGTTTGTTATGCCTCCTCTGTTGAAATGTGGGTAAGCCAAGTAGTGCCTATAAATTGGTGACATCTTAAAGGACTTGCAGTTTCTGGCCAGAGTTGACAAAGGAACCGAAATATGCATTGGTCATAGCAAAGCAAGTAGTTTTCATAAAATAGGAAGCACTGGCCAGTGGGGAGTTTTGTCCGTCCAATTTAGACCATAATTTCGTGTTGATTTCCAACAGCCCATTTGTATTTCTCATTGATTTGGAGGCAAGAAAAGGGAGACATTTTTTGAAGTTGGAAATCAGGAAAGTCTTCCAGTGCTTGGAGCCAGGACGTCCCAGTAGGGTCAAGTCTTACTCTCTACACAAAAGGCTGCTATGAAGTCTGAGGGTTTCATTTGTTTATTTTTTAAAAAGTAAATTTAGATCTTTGAAAAAAAAGAAAAGCAGCAGACAAGCAATTCTCTCTACAAGGCAGGTACAGGTGAGGCAGAGTGGGACAGAATATGTGGGGCTGGATTTGGATTCAGAAAAGTGGGCCTCATACCCTGGTTGTGCCGTTGACAACCCAGTACCTTTGGCTAAGTTAACCTATTGGGGCCCCATGTTCCTCCTCTATAAAAAGGTTGGACCTGATTACCATGAACAAGTCTTTCAGCTTCAAATCTATGATCTTACGGTCTGCTTGCAGATCCTGGTCTGGGTGACTCTGTTGTCAGTTAACTGTTCTGGGCCTCAATTTCCTTATCTGTGACATGGGGAGTTGGGCCTGATGACCCCTGATTGGACTTTCAGCTCTAAATCTAAATCACAAGATTTTATGATCTTTGCATATAATAAATATAAAGATAACAAAGACATCATCATCATCATCATCATCATGACCATTATGACTTTGCTGAGTCATTATGGTGTGGCACTGACTCTTGCTTCTGGAATCCCATGACAGAAGAATCCTTGTTCTGGCAGATTTTCCATGCTCCATAAATGGGCTTTGGGCATGGTGCCAATAACAGAATGTTTCTACTTTCCAAAGCCCAGGCTATTGAAGCTCAGGGAGGTTCACCACCAGTAGACAGACTGTTCACTTGGTGGTGATTTTTTTGGCCTTGGTGACCAATGGAGCAAAGAAAAAAAAAAATATATGTATATGTGTGTGTGTGTGTGTGTGTACACATACATATATTGATTAACTAGAATATATATAGTATATATATATATACACATACACATATACATACACACACGTGCACATATACATATACATACATGTACACATACACATACACATATATGTCAATTAACTTTGGAATCCTGGAATTGTTTGTGGTTCAGACCGTTGGGTGTAGAGGAGAGTTCCATGAACCTGGGAGTCAGGAAGCCTGACTTGGAAATCTGCCTCTGACCCTTACCTGCAATGATGAAACCAAACATTTATCTTATGCTTTAACTTTTAGAGAGTGTTTTTTTAACAATAATTCTGAGAAGTAGGCTGTCCAAGGTTTATCGTCACCATTTTGCCGATGAGGACACTGAGGTTTAAAGTATAGTTGAGGTCACCCAGGGAGTGTCAAAAACATTTCTGTCCTTGGTTCTCTGACTTGGAATCCAATGCCCTTGTATATGACCTTGAGGAAATAACTCAATCTAACTCTCTTAGCCTCAGTTTCATGATTTGTAATATAGGCATCACACAGCTGATGGGTGTCAGAGGTAGTTCCAGAACCAAGGTATAGAATCAGGTTCCCTGATTCTGAGGCCACTACACAACACGACTTCTCTCTAGATTTGGAAATTATTGGCAAAGATGAAATCAAATCCTGTTTTTGTGAACAAAGTTTTACATTTCCCTCTGGGTTCCTTTTCACTGACAATCTATGTGAATGTCTTTTTGTCAGCATGGTGTAGTGGGTAGGGTGTCAGAAAGACCTAAGTTCAAATCTTGCCTCAGTGACTGACTTGCTGTGTAAACTTAGGAGTCACTTAAATTTTCTGTACCTCAGTTTCCTCATCTGTAAAAGTGAGGAAGTTGGACTAGTTGACTTTCAAGGTCTATTCCATTCCTAGATCTATGATCCTAGGCTAAGTCACATGCATTCTATATAGGAACCAATAGTAACATTGATGATGATGATGATGATGATTAGAATTTATCCTCAGTGCCTAAAAGTGCAATAAGATTTCTAGAACACCCACCCAGTATGGCCCATTGAGTTTTGCAAAGGGCTTTATAATTATTATCTCATTTTTTCCCTTGCAATAATCCTGGGAGGTAAATGCTATTATTATCCTCATTTTACAGATGAGGAAACTGAGGCAGACAGAGGTTAAATGACTTGTACAGAGTAACACAGCTGGTAAGTATCTGAGGCTAGATTTGATCTCATGTCTTCCTGACTCCAATTCCAAGGCTCTATTCACTACCTTGCTGATTAACTGAACTACCTTCTTCTTTTCTCTCCGGTAGCTCCCCTATTCTTGGATTCATACTCTTTGCTCTTTGTTGGAAGTAGATCTAGCTAGTAAAAGGGGCAGAGAACTATATTACAGTACAGAAGAGAGTGCTGAAGAAGGAAGTGCCATCTGGGATCTAATCCTTATTCAAGAGGCTGCCCTTTTGTAAATGATTCTGCTCAGGTTCGAAAGACCACTTTGGGTTATTCAAGTAGAAATGTTAAGTTACCTCTGACTTGAGCTAAGTCTAATAAAGATAGCAATGAACCTGGTAGAAAGCACTCCCATCCCACAGACTTTCAGAATTTTGATCAGATGATTTTGAGATACAGGCAGAGACTAGATACCTCTCCTAGTGGTTTGTGGATTCTGCTCAACTAAAGTCAATGGTGACCTTATGGTTGTGTTGACATCAGACTTCTTTCTAAGTGTGCTGATACTATGGTCTTAGGCAGAATCCATTTCACAGAATGATACAATCATAGAATCTTACAGCTGGAAGATAGCTCAGACACTATCCCAGCCGATGGGTAACAGAGAAAGAAAAATCATGGCTAGCATTTATATCTGTGCTTTACAAGTATGATCTCATTTCTTAAAATCTTTGCAACAAGTCTGAGAGATGTGTTATTATTATCTCCATTTTACAGATGAGGAAATGGAGGCAGACAGAAGTTAAATAACTCAACTAGGGATGTACAGTTAGTGAGTGTCTGAGCCCAAATTTGAACTCCAGTCTTCCTGATTTGAGGCACACTGCTCCATCTACCACTTCACCTAGCTGCCTTTGCTTTAAGAGCTTCAGAAATGGGAAATACCACCTGTTGAGGCCATCTTTTCCACTTTTGGAAACCTCTGAATGTTAATAAATATTTCTTTTTATTGTGTCAACATTTCTCTCTGTGTAGCCCCCACCTGTTTTATTTCTAGTCCTGTCCTTTGAGCTCAAATAAAACAAATCAAATACTTCCCTCTTCCACATGAGACTCTTCTCTTATGGCTATTCCTTATCAGCAAATGGGAAGGTCTTAGTACGAGACATTCTCTCTTTCTCCCCCTCACCCCCTTGTCCCCTCTCTCTCTTTTCTCTCTCTCATGCTCTCTCTCCTCTCTCTAAAGATACATATATGTGCATATATATACACATATATACATGCATATATATGTATATATTGCAGCATGGTTTCAAAAATAAACACTTATTAATAAAAATATGCTTGTAAAAGGTTGAAGTACATAGCCTTGATTAACTACTATGGACCTCAGTTTCCTTCACTTCTCATGACTGAGGCAACACTCTAAGACTAAGTTACAGATGAATGGCTAATCCAGATTTGTGGAAAGAGTGTGCAAGAGTTCCCTATGTTGATGAAATCACAGGTCAAAATAGATAAAGGATGCAAAAAATGCTTTAAATAAAGGTCAGATATAATTGTGTTTCCCTCATGCCCCAACAAACTACCACCACCAATCACTGAAAATCAAAGGATTGTAGATTTCAAGGTGAAAGGGCCCTGAGAACTCATCTGGTCCAACCCCCTCTTTTCCAGATGAGGACACTGAGACCTTTAGAGAAGGAAAGTGACAAATTATTTGTCCAAGGTCACATAGGAAGGATGTAGCAGAGATAAGATTCCATCCCAGGTTCCCAACTTTAAACCATCAGACTTTCCAAAACAGAGACTTTATATACATACATATGCATATATGTATGTATATTGTATTTACTTTTCTGTGTGTTTTTCCTGACTCTAGAATATAAGTTGTTTGGGGTTAGGAATAATTCATTTTTAATTTTTGTCCTTAAGATATAGCATGGCAACTGTAGTCAGTCAGTCAATTAGCATTTATTAAGTGCCTACTATGTGCTAGACATTGTGCTAAGTACGGGGGTTATGATAAAAAAGACAAAAGACCATCTCTTCCTTTAAGGAGCTAATAATATAATGGAGGAGACAACAAGCAAACAGGTATCTATGAATAAGTTATGTACAGGGTGAAAAGGAAATAATTAGCAGAGGGAAGGCACTATCATTAAGAGGGGTTGGGAAAGATTTCCTGTATAACAGGAGTACAGAACCTGTGGCCTCGAGGCTACATGTGGCCTTCTAGGTCCTTGGGTGCAGCCTTTTGACTGAGTTCAAGTTTTACAAGACAAATCCTTTTATTAAGGGGATTTGTTCTGTGAAATTTGGATTCAGTCAAAGGGCCACACTTGAAAACCCTTGTCTTCAAGGTGGCCTCAAAGCTGCAGGTTCCCCACCCCTGCTGTAGAAGATGGGACTTAAAGGAAGCCAGTGGGTGGAGATGAGGAGGGAGAGCATTCCAGGCTTGAGGGACAGCCAGAGGAAATGCCCTAGAGCCAAGAGATGGAGTGTCTTGTACGTGGAACAGCCAAGAGGCCAAAGTCATTGGATCAAAGAGTGTGTGGTAGAGAGTAAAGTGTAAGAAGACTGGAAAGGTAGGAGGGGACTAGGTTGTGAAAAGCTTTGAATGCCACACAGGATTTTGTATTTGATCCTGGAGGTGATAGGGAGCCACTGGAATTTATTGAGTAGGAGGGTGACATGTTGAGGAAAATCACTTTAGTGGCTTAATGGAGGATGGATTGGAGTGGGGAGAGATTTGAGGCAGGCAGTCCCACCAGCAGACTATTGCAATAGTCCAAGTCTGAGGTGATGAGGGCCTACCCAAGAGTGGGGTCAGTGTCAGAGGAGAGAAGGGAGCTTGCTGAAGAGATAGTACAGAAGTGAAATCAATTAAAGATGGTGCACAGGTAAAATTGACAAGTCTGGGCAATAACTTGGCCTTGGGAGGCAAAAGATAGTGAGGAATCCAGGGTGATTTCTAGGCTGGGAGCCTGAAAGAGGATGTTCCCGTGAGCAAGCAATAAGAAAGGTGGGGGTAGGGGTGGGGGTTGAAATAGGTGTTTAATAAGTGCTTGTGGAATGGAATCTCCACACTATTGCTGGCTTCCCTTGCTTTCTTCAGTGAGACTCATAATTACTCTTCAAGGTTCCTTGCCCTCAGCTAAATTTAAACTAGGAAAGAAGTCAGTTTTTCTGCTTTGGTGCCAATAGGCAACTTGAACCATCAGATGTAGTTGAGGCTGAAGGGAACATGCCGATATTGCCATTATCTCCAGGAGGCAGATAATTTCCAGACACTCTTGACTTGTCTTGAATTGAAGAATGTCTTGATCTTGAGACAATTATCTAAATATAATAAATTTTATCCATGCTTTGTTTCATGTATTCTAATTTTTGTTTGTAAAGCATAGAGGTGAAAAGAGAAACCTTTATTTTAGGTTGGTGAGATGCAATTTTGAAGTCAGAGTTAACACAATTTTCAGAACAAGTACAGAATTATTAGGTACTAATCATTCCACAGCTCCAGATTCCCAAAGCCCACAAAGGAGCCTGATAGATTTCATTGCCATTTGACCTTGTAATTCACAAGATTCTTAAAAAATCCAGGCACCCACTATTTAAATAAGTAAATATGGACTTTTGGATTCATAGTAACCTAGTATTCTTAAAAGATATTTTAACAATATTTTACCAATATCTAATAAGTTTAAATGCAGCTCTCCATTGGAAATGGGGATGAGATAATTGTGTTCTGTTCAAGCTGTGCAGAGTGCAGCCCCCAATCTCCATACTCTGGATGGGTACATGCACCCAGATGCTAAGCTTCAGATTTCTTTGCATGATCAGACTGATTGTTAAGTCTCCACCATGTACATCTTTACCCACTTAGAAGCAATGTCATTCTGATGCAGATGTAGGTCCAGATCTAAGTACGGCCACTGAGTTTCATTTCCACTTCTACCATTTGCTTCCTACATGATCGTGTGTACTATACTAAGTGAGCCTCAGTTGCTTTGCTCTGAGCCAGGGATGATAAGCCCTGCCATGAGAGAAAGAGGAGAATTCAGGAAGAGACTTGAGGAAAGTTCTATCAACATCCTGGGGTCAATATCATGCTACAACACTCCCAAAGCACCAAAGGTGCTCCACGGGGCCAGACCAACATCTTACCTGGCTCGGTATTTCATCACTGACAGTGGTCCTAATGGATCATATCCCTGAGAACTGGAAGGAATTTTAAAGATCATCTATTGCAGCCACTTCCTTTTTTTTTTTAGTGAGGAAAGTACTTGAAAAAAGTCAAAAGGTCAAGAACGTAAAGAGAGGCCAAAGAGGTCCAGAAACATGTGGAAGGTCATAAAGCAGGGAGTTAAGTATGGATTGGAACCCAGATGCATTTACTCCTATCCTAATTTTATCTGTGGAGAGCATGGCTGCCCTCCATCACTTCCCAAGGGTTACGGAGGTATCAAAGAATCCCTAATTCCCCTTAGTAACTAATGATGGATCATTCCTCCTTGAATTTATCTAATTTTTCCCTGAAGTTTTTAATGTTTTCTGCCTCTCCCACTTACTGGGATAATCTCTTGTTGGTTCCCCTAGTAACCTTTGGGGAAGGATGATTTGATGGGAGCCTCAACTTGCCAGACATCTGTAAACATTTTGAGTGATGCTTATTATGTTTTTTAATCAACAAGATCCCCATCTTTGAGCACAAGAGGGCACTGGTGAGATACCCTAAGAGATGGGAAAAGAATCCATCCTCCTTTTCTGCAAGACCTTTGATCAGCTCATGTCAATATCAGGAGACTTTTGGCTACACCAGGGACATGAAATAGAGATATGGACTCTAGCTCAATACCCTGGAGGCCTTTTTAGTAAGAGGGTGGGATGGAGCGATAACTTTGTAGTTGTAAGATTTAGGTTGGATTTTCTGTCCCTATATGACTGTGACCAAGGAGTTTCACTTCCTTGGGAATTACTTTGTTTTAGCATAGTGCCTGCCACAGAAGTGGGTCCTTAATGAACAATTGCTTAATTGAATGAAATTGAAGCTGTAGAATGAGCAGGTTGGAGGAGAAGTCGATAATCTCTAAGTTGCCTTCTAAATCATAAAAGCTATCTTTCAGAAAACTTGCTGACCATGGAGGATGGATATCCCATTTTCCTGGAATTGCTTTCCTTCTCCCCTTTATTTATCAAAATCTGCTTCAGACCAGTAAGACTCATTTTGACTCTCATCCATTTAGATAGCCTTCCATAATGATCAGCTCTCATAAGTCTTCCAATAGGGCTTTCAGTAGGAGATCCCAAAGAGTCCTTTCACTGGCCACTGAACCCAGTAGAGCTGATGATCAGGGTTTGCAAAGGGAGATGACAAAGAAGTTTCCTAAATGGTCACTGAGCTGGAACTTAGCAGATATGTGAAAGGAGTGATTTGCATCCTCTTGGCTTTAAGAATGAGAACTGTTTTAAGCCATCTCTACAGATCTGAGTGTAGAGGGGCAGCTGGCTGGACTCCTCTCTTAAGGCCATCATGGGCCTCAAACACGTGGCTGTGTCTTTGCTCTTTCTTGATCTTTGGTGAATGTGTATCCTTAGATGAATTTTTTCAAGTGATGTTGAGAGCTTTTAAAGATCAGGAAGAGTTAAGCTACAGCATGGGATTATCCCTGGTATGATGGTGTTGGCAGAATCTACTGACTTTAGACTTAGAAGCCAATTAGGGGACTCTTTGTCACCTCCCATCACAAACCCTTGAGTCACTTATGGCTAAAAGAAGGTTCATTGACAGGAATGACTGAGCATGCTCCAAGACGGGGCACTCACGCCACTGAGATATCGACATGATTAACACTCACAGCCTCCAAACTATATGAAATGAAAAGTTTTAAAATATAAAGAACTAAGGAAAGAAATCAAAATCACACAAGAATAGGAAAAAACATCAAATCCCCGTCATCCTGTCTGCCGCTGGAGATGTCCCAGAGATGCTTTCAGTGAGTTTTGAGTAGATGAATCTGGACCCAATATTTCATTCAATTATACAAATCAATCTTTTATCCATATGAGTAACAGTACATAGAATATTCAACATAAAATAATAACAATAATGGGGTAATGACTTGTCCCAGGGCCATTATTAAAATTAGAATTTTGTTATCATTTGTTTGTATATTCCTTACATCTCTCAAGGTATACCCCTGGCCCAGAGAACCATTCTTAATAACAATAGATTTTAAAATGAGAGAAAATCACCAGTCCAGCAAAACTAGCCAACCTTTTAATAAAGTTTGACATTATATATGTTTCACACACAGTCTCTACATCTCTTCAAAGAGCTGGGAAAGGGGACATCTTATCTTCCTCAAGGCTAAGTTTGGTCATTACAATTTTACAACTTTTAGTTTCAATTGTTTTGTTTTCAATTGTTTTTGTTCTTTCCATTTTGTTGTAGTCAGGGTGTTTATATTTTCCCAGTTCTTCTTATTTGACTTTGTTCATCATTTCCTATAGCATATTTGCTTATATTAAAATACCGTGACTTACTTACCTATTCCCCCAACCAACGGACATCTACTTGATTTCCAGTTCCTTGCTACTGCAAATAATGTTTCTATGAATAGTTTGATGTTTTGGGGAATTTTCCTTTTTCACATTGATCTCATAGGGGTATACACCTAAAATGGCATCTCTAAGAGAAAAGGTATCAAAATTCATTTTGATCATTTTGTTCATATAATTTCTTATTTGTTTGCAGAACAATTGGACCAAATTCATTTCTCCATCAACAATGATTAATGTGCCTGTCATGCCACCATCCCTCCAATATTGACTATTAACTTATTTTGTCATATTTTTCATTCTTGCTGGGTGCCAGATAAAGCTTCAGAGTTGTTTTGATTTTTTTTCTCTTATTATGTATTTTGAGCATTTTCACATGGTTATTAAGAGTTCATAATTCTTTTTTGAGAACTGTTTATTCATGATTTTTTGGCCGACTATCTATTAAGAGGTAGCTTTTAGTGTTTTATTTTTTTGTTACTTATCTATATGTTTTAGATATTAGACCTTTATCAAAGATATTTGACACAAAATTTTTTCCTTAGTTAACCTTCCCTTCCTCCTTTATAATAGTGCCTGATACATAGTAAGTGCTTAATAAATGCTTTATTGATTTTCTTTGGATTCATTTTGTTCATTCAACAGCTTTTCAAATCCTTACATTTAAAATTATCTATCTTTAACCTTTTATAATCACCTCTGTCCCACATTTCGTTAAAAATTAATCCTCTAGCCACATCTGTGAAAGGTACATGATCTAGTTCGATTCTAATTTTTTTTTAGTGGTATGATTTTTAGTATTAAGATCACATTCCCATTGTGCTATGTAGTATAAGGTATTGGTCTAGATCTAATTTCTGACAGTTTTCCCATCAATACTTACAAGGTAGTGAATTCTTTCCTGGATAATTATCTTTTGGAGTTTATCAAGCAGAGTTTTTCTGATTCTTCCTTTTCTAGTCTTTCCCACTGATACTTTTCTATTTTTCATCACCAAATAGTAGTGACAATTATTGCTTTATAATATAATTTGAGGTCTGGAAATGCTATTCCTTCTTCATTTCTACTTTTTTGGGTTACTTTCTTTGATATTCTAGAATCTAGTTGTGCTTCCAAATGAATTTTATTATTATTATTATTTTTCCTCCACTATAAAATACTCTTTTATATTTGGAGTTGTATAGCACTAAATCAGCAAATTAATTTGTAATATCATTTTGTTATAATGATTCAGTCCAGTCATGAACATTGAATACCTCTCTTATTATTAAAGCTAGTATTTATTTCTTTAAGGAACATTTTGTAATTTTGGCTATACAGGTTTTGATTGCTTTGGTAGATTGACTTCCAGATATTTTATGCATTTTGTAGTTATTTCAAAAAGTACTTCTCTTTCTAATATTATCTCTAGGATTTTGTTATTGCTTTATATAACTGGTTTTCCCTTAGAGTCATTCATATATATGCACTCTATCTGTCATACATGTGAGAAAAGTGAAATAACAGCAATAATTTGTTATTGTTCAGTAGTTTTTCCATCATGTCTGACTCTTTATGACCCCATTCAGGGTTTTCTTGGCAAAGATACTGGAGTGGTTTGCCATTTCCTTCTGCAGTTTATTTTACAGATGAAGAAACTGAGGCAAACAGGGTTAAGTGACTTGGTTAGAGTCACACAGCTACTAAGTGTCTGAAGCCAGGTTTAAACTCAGGAAGATGAATCTTCCTGACTCTAGGCCAGGCACTATAACCACTGTGCCACCTAGCTGCCCCCAACAGCAATAATAATAACATTAATTTTTGATATTTATATGATACTTTAAATTATTCAAAGTTCTTTACATAAGTTATCTCAAAAGAACCCCATTATCCACTGTCCCATCTTTTGACTACCTGCCTACTTGTGCTCTGAATTTCTACCTGATGCTTTGTTCCTATGTGATTTTCTTTGGTTTTCCATTGCATAAAGCCCAGAAGCAAAAAAAAAAAAAAAAAAAAAAGATTCCTAGAATTTTATCAGCTTTGAAAATCCATGCCATCTTAAGAACCATGGGTCTTCAATGCTTCTTAGCACAGGACCTGACACAAAGTAAGCACTTAATAAATGTTTGTTGACTGAGTGACTATGGAAGAGAAGCGACAGTCAGTTCTTAGCCTAGTAAACTTCGTATGAGAGCTTCCTAGTGAGCAGAATGCTGGGAAATGTATATATTTTTATCTGATGAGTTCCTTGAAATAATCACTTAAACTAATAAAAATAATAATAATAATAATAATAAACAAACACAATAATAATAGTAACAACAACAAGCTAATGTAATAATAATAATAATAAATAGCTGACATTTATATAGCACTTTTTATGTGCCAGGCACTGTCCCAAGACCTTGGTTTCCTGCTTTGCTGGGGTCCCAGGGTGCTGCAAATTAGAAGCCATTTTTGTGACTTAGGTTGTCACGATGAATTTCAATGTTCTTCTAATTAGTACCTTTCCAGATGCTATGGCTACAATAGAGAAGCTTATTGCTTGTCTTCTTTTGATGCTGCATTTTAACATATTTTTATGGCAACTTTTTTGTCTTGGAAAACATAAAATCCATTTCCAAATGAATGACTCCAGCTGCCTTTCTGGGGAGATAGGGTCTTTTTAGCCCCTTTTCATAAAGGACAAGAATTACATATTGTGAAATTTTGAGGAGTGGTCCATGTTTGTACAGGAACTGGTGGCAGCTCAGAGGAAAGAACTTGGTGTTCTATCCGTGGTGCTTGCCACTCCCACCCCTCCCCCACATCAGAATCTCGACTTCTTTTAAATGGTCATTTAAGAATTACACATTTTTGTACATGTTGCTGCCTTGTCCAATAGGTCTTTGAAAGTGCCTTGGGGGTCTCTTGTTCTGTAGGTCCAGAAGGGCTCATTGATAAAGAGGAAAATGGATCCCAAGTTCTTGACAAAATGCCACATGGAAAAATGTATTTTGAGCCCTGGAGAGGGCCTTTAACACCTATGAGTGGCCCAATGGCTCTCGTAATTCAAACCTTGCAGAACATAAAGAACCACCATTACTTCAGCACAGAACTCTCTGTATTACAAGCTGTATGACCTTGGGCAAAGCACTTAACCTATCTGTGCCTCAATTTCTTCATCTGTAAAACGGGCATAATAATAGCATTTGCCTTGCAGGATTGTTATGAGGATTAAATGAATCAACATATGTAAAGTGCTCTGTAAACTTTAAAGTACCGTATAAATGCTAGCTATTAGTATTATTACATACATTTTTTAAAAGATAAAACTCTCCATTACTTAAGGAAACAACACGGCATATTGGTAATAGCACTAGATTTGGAATTGGCACTTGGTTCAAGTCCTCTATCCCTTACTTCAGTGCCTGTGTGACCTTGGGCAAGTCACCCAATTCTTCGTCGCCTCAGTTTCCTCCTCTGTCAAATGAGGGTTTTAGGTGAGCCGACTTATAAGATTTCACTCAGCTCTAAATCTGTGATCCTAGGATCAGCACCATAGAGATCACTCAGATGCTTTCTGGTTGGGTGTTGTTATATGCTCCCCTCTCATACTTCATTCATTCAGAGATCTCTGATTTTTTTTTTTTTTTTTTTTTTTTTGCTGTAGATACTACCTTCACTGGTGCAGATTAGTATCCCTTTATGAATTAACTGATGGTCATGGAAAGTTGCTGGACCTATCCCTCACCCCACAAATATGCATCACTCTATAGCGGTCAATTTGATAACATGATAGACCTCTCTAGACTCACTCTATGACCTCCATAACTTCCCCTTTATAGAGGGACTCAACTCCCAGGACCCTCAACCTCTTTTGCTGAGGTTTTCCCTCGTTTCACCTCACCACCACCACATCACCTTGACCCCCATTCTTGAGCCCCACTGAAGAATTGGATCTCCATGAATATTCAGAGATTTTACCATTTTCATTCAAAGCTTAAGCCTGAATTGGTTCTGAAAAGACACGCCTGTAGTCCCTAGTCATCTCTGTACTTGAACTCTTTCTAGCTCCTTAGGGGCTTGAGGAACTTGCCCATCCCTAACTTGGCCTTCAAGAACCCAGGGTCATCTCGACACCTTGGTGAGACACCAGAGAAAACTTTCAACGGATGGTTACTCTCCCAAAATAAAGTTGTAAACCAGATACGTCATTAATTGGCAAAACAGATTTTTGCAGCAATATAAATTAGCCCTGTGATTGAGCTGACCGATGTGCTACCAACTTAGTAGATAACATCAGGCTTAAGCTTTGAATGGAAATGGTAAAATCTCTGAATATTCATGGAGATCCAATTCTGCAGTGGGGCTCAAGAATGGGGGCCAAGGTGATGTGGTGGTGGTGGGGTGAAACGAGGGAAAAACTCAGCAAAAGAGGTTGAGGGTCCTGGGAGTTGAGTCCCTCTATAAAGGGGAAGTTATGGAGGTCATTAGATTGGCAATGGTTATTGCATCTCTGGGCCTCTGTTTCCTCATCTGAAAAATAAAAAAAAAAAAACAACACACGGTTGTCCCAGCTGCTCTCAAAGTGGTCAGACTGAAGCCAACTAGAAAGGTGAGTATGATAAAGGGGCTGGGGGGTACAGTATCAAGATTGGACTAGATGGCCTTTGAACTTTCTTCTAGATCTTTGTCTGTGTTCTTATGACTCATGGTGGGGGGGAGGTCCTCAGTTTCCTTATCTGTAAAACCAGGGCCTGGACTACAAGGATTCTAGGGGCAGCTTGATGGCCCATTGGGTAAAGTGTTGGACCTAAAGTAAGGAAGACCTGAAATCAAATCCTGCTGCTGGTACTTATTAGCTATGTGACCTTGGGCAAGACATTTCACTTCTTGGCCACAGCTGCCTCATCTATAAAATGGAGATAAGAACAGTACTTACCTCACAGGATTGTTATGAAGGTCAAATGAGATAACATATAAAGTATTGTTCAAGCCTTAAAGAGTCAATTAAGTTATTACTACAACCATTATTACTAATATTAATAATTAATTATAATATAATATGATATAATGTAATAATATAATACAATACAAAGTACTTAGTAATAAAATTAATAGTGCTAACTATTAATTACTAGTAAATGCTATCTACGATTACTATACCAATTATTCTAAAGTTTCTTTTGCTTGAAATCTATGTTCCTCTGATCTCAGTTACTGCAGCATGAGACATTTGTGTCAGAGGTAGATAAAAAGCCAAGATTCCAAAGGCTGAAGTTTTGGAAATATTACTCTGGCTTCAAAAGTGAGGCTGTTGAATCTCTTTTTATGAAGTTTTGTAAATGAATAGACACCCATCTTCATAGCAGGTGCCAACCTTTCAGATAATATTGTACATTTCACGTGGTTGGTATTTTATCTTGTTGCCTTCATTATGCTTTTAATTAGGGCTGGGTAATAGTTTGTCATTTAATTCACTGATGTTATGCCATTTTTCCTCATTGACTGTTTACAAAATTTTAAGGGAAAATTATAAATTCTACCATTAGATTTTTTTTTTAAACCAAGCAGATCTGCCTTTCTGTTTTCTCCAGTAGCATGATACATTTGAGGGTGAATATGAGTCATCTTCCCAGGTTTAATTTCCTACTGCTCCCTTGTGGCCACTCAAATGTACTGTCCAGATGCTTTTCCCCCCTTTCCAGGTACTATAAGAGTAGGAAAAAAAGCAAAAACCTTCAAATCTAGTCATCCAGTTCTGCCTGATGTAGCAATAATTCAGTCCTTCACATCTGAACACCAACCACCAAAATATGGTGTGGCAGTATGCCTTTTCTTTTACTGTTTGTTTTACTGTTTATTCCTTTATTTTACTGTTTGTTTCTTGGGGCAAAAAGAAGGGGAAAAAAAGAAAAATGAAAGAAAACTCTCTACTGCACGAAGCTTGTTGATTCCTCCTTATTAAAAAAAAAAATTCAATTGGTATTCGTTTTGTGCAGTCAGAATCACGCAGGAGTTGAAATGATTCTGGCTAACCCGGAGGTAGAATAATGTAATTCCCAGCTTGTTTTCTCACTCAAGTCTTGGGAATGTGAGTGGCGTCTGCCTAAGTCTAGTCTCTATAATTTAAAACAGTTCCATTTTTTGAAAAGGCCCTATCTACATAACACAAGCAAAGTCAGATGTGACTGAAAAATCCAGCTGTGCTACTTTACTGTGACCATTCTACCCTACTCTGTGGGGAGGAGCTGGAAATAAGGGGCTCCCCAACTTTGGACCCATCTTAGGAAGTTAGGGAGAATTGGAATACCAGATTCAACCACGTGCTGTCAATTGTTTGGCAAGCACTGCTATGTACAAGGCAATGGTCTCAGCCCCAAGATGTGACAAAGTCAAAAAATAGGGTCCTTGACTTCAAGTAGCTTATATTCTAATGGGAGATGTGTACTTGCAAATTCTAATTAAACTCAAATCCACTTGACCTGAATGGCTATGACTATATGTATACAAAAATGGTTGGTTGGGGAAAGGATTTGAGGAGAGACTGGTCACAGGTGGTTGGTGTCACAGTGGAACGAAGGCAGCCTTAGCCCAATTATTTGGCAAAATGAAAATCAAGGTGCTGTTCATGTTGTGAAGTCAGCAAAAGGCCTTAGAAGAAAAGACTCTGGCTGTTCCTAAAGAATCTAATGAAATTCCCAGCTTGTTTGTACTGATCAGAGCAATCCTTGGGAGATCCAAGGGGACTAGTTTTAGGTCAGACTCTGGGGGAGGGGACAGCTTGGTGAAGCGGGAAGGGTGCTGGAGTGGGAATCTGGAGCCCTGAATCAAATCCTGCTCTGCTCCTTACACTCTGATGAAGTTGGATAAGTCACTTTATCTCTGGGTCTTGGTTTACACACATGCAGAATTAAAGGAATGGGCATGATGACCTCTAACAACCTCTGGGGCAATTTCAGCACTATCCGAAGACTTCCATCCTCTCAAGTGTGGATATAAAAATGAAACCTAGAGGCCCTTGGATCAATCCTACCTTACTATGGACCCAAACTATTGGGCGATTCCTGGAGCATTTCCATGCCTCCTCAGAGTCAGAAATACCTGGGTTCAAGTCCTGTCTCTGACAAATTCTTGACAAAATCCACAGGCAAGTGGCTTAATCTGTCAATGTCCTTGGAAAACCGATTTAATTCTACAAATTGCAGATGAGGTATAATCTGCACCAGTGGAAAGTGTTTCCATACAGGGAGTTCCTGACATAGATAAAATGTTAGGTCTGAATTAACAGCACCCCCCCCCAAAAAAAAGAAAAGCTTAGTGATAAGGTTCTTGAAAAATATTTTCCCCAAGGTAGCAGGGATTACCTGAGGTATAAATGATCAAAAAAACTTTGGAAAGGAAGCTAGGAGCTATTAAATGTCAAGAATTCACTCTATCTAGAGGCAACCTGGAGGCTCAGTGTCTGGGCCTAGAGTCAGGAAGTCCTGAGTCCAAATCCAGCCTCAGATGATGTCTAGCAGTGTGATCCTGGACAAGTCACTTAACCCCTGCTTGCCTCAGTTTCCACATCTTTAAAATGGGGATAATAATAGCACCTACCTCCCAGGGTTGTTGTGAGGATCACATGAGATAATATTTGTGAAGGGCTCAACATAGCCTACTTACCAAATGTATGTTTCCTCCCTTCTATACTCCAGCAAATAAAGCCATAATTCTGATGTGTAGGGAAGTTACAAAAAACAAAACAAAACAAAACAACAAAAAGACGTGGTGGGAACAACCCTCAAATAAATGTTTAAGAACAAATCCATTTGGATGAGCAGAGAGCTCCTGGAGACTCAGGTCACAAGCCCTTTTTGGAGTGGGAGACTGATTAGAGGACGCTGCAAAGCTACTGCTGAAGAAGCTATCTCCAAGGGAGGGAGCCAGAGGGAGGGAGCAGATTAAGGGGTAGTTCTGAGTGTGAGGGAACATTAAGATAGGTTAAATTGCCTTGATAACTAGGTGCTAAGTTCAGTTCGGGTTTTTGTTTTTATTAATTAATTAATTTCTGTTTTGTTTTACCACGTAAAGGAATGCTGTTGCCAGCCCCCTCTAAATGTTGGCATTCTGGTGTCAAGCTCCATTGTTCTATCTTATGCCAATGAAAACCAAGATTGACTGCTGCTATTGGACTTTCTCAGGACTCTCATAATTGTACAACTTCACCAAAAGTATTGTTCTCTCTCTCTTTTTTTTTTTCATGTAATGACTGGAAGTGAGCACCCTTAGAAAACCTGTCTGTTTCTGAAGGAAAGAAGGAAACAAGCATTTATTAAGTACCTACTGCGTACCAGGCACTGGGCCAAGTGCTCTTTAAAAATATTATTTCATTTGATCCTTATACCACCCCAGGGAGGTAGGTGCTGTTATCCTCATTTTACAGATAAAGAAACTGAGGCAAGCAGCAATCAAGTAAGTTACCCAGGGTCACACAACTAGAAAGTGTTTGAGGTGGATTTGAACTCAGGTCTTTCTGACTCCTGGCCCAGCGCTCCGTCCACTGCACTACCTAGCAAGCTTAGTACGGAGGAGAAATCTGTGCCCTATTTTCCAGGTGACCTGAAGCAATCATAGCTTTTCAGAGGTGAAGGGAACTGAGACATCATCTTCGCCAAAGCTCTCATATTACATATGAGTAAACTGAAATGTAATGAAAGATGAAGTAACTTGCTAAAGGTCATGTAGGTAGCAGGTGACCAAGATGGAATTCGAACCCAATTCTCCTGACTCCAAATCGAATGGTAAGAGGAGCTAGGAGATCGAGGGATTAGGAAAGAGAGAGATGGAGTGGTAGTGATACTTAGGAGTTGGCACGTTATAGAGAAAAACTGAAAAGTTCATGAGGTTCTAAGTGGTACCCAAGCTTGTCTGAGAATTTGTGAGTTATATCTCTGTATACACTGAGACTTCTGGTTCTTTTAGAAACAAAGTCAGGCACTGGTGTCTTTGAAATATACTTTTTCTTTTCAAAGACACATAGAACACTAGTGCAAATGCACCTGCCTTTTTTCTAAATGAAAATTCACAAATGAATCTGCAGGCATTTGGGAAAGATGGCCGTGAATCAATGGGTTTCTGTATCTCAAACCTGATGAGAATTTACCAGCACAAGGGTACACAGTACTGACAGCTATTCAGATTTCCAGTCTCAAAGGGAATCATCATGACTGTCACAACCTGACCCTAGACCACCCTTAGCCTCCCCTGACAGTCTACTGGACTTCCCTCCTTTGGAAACTGATATGTTTCCTAAACTGGCTAGAGGCAAAACCTGGAGTTCTTATTAGCATAAGGAGGTGAGACCTCATAATTCATGGCACACAGATAGATCAGGACCCAAGTGTACATAAGGCCTTTCTTAATCTCCTGATTTTATACATGTAGTACCCTTTCTGGGTTACTCCCCAACTCCCACTTTCAGATGTTCAGATTGGGTCTTGAAGAGGGTGATTACTTTGTGTTTAGATTACCTTGTAAGTCGATATTTCTACTACCATTCCTTATGAGCCCCCGGCAGCGTACTTTTTCTTAACAGTCAGCCAGGCACAACTAGCTCTTAGCAAAAGTATTTGTTAAATATTTATTAAAATGGCATAAAAAATACTAGCTACAAGATATCCCTCCACAAAACATGGACACATACTCCTACAAATATGCACCCCCTCCATGGAAAATATGAGCATGAACTTAGAATACAATTGTATTAAGGTTCACAATATGGCCGATGCAACTCATAGTCCTGTTAGCTCAAGGCCTTGATATCCTTTCTTTCCATGTAGAGTCGTTACAAAGCTCTACCCAGAGCAAAGATTTTCTGTTAAGTGGTTTGCTCACCTGGTCTCCCAGGGTCTGTTTCTCCTCAAAACTGTCAATTCCCATTACTAACTCTCATGAGTTCACAGTTGGCTTTCTGTGCCACTACTTGAAGTTGCTTTCTTCCTTGAGTGACTGCTTCTCTGGACCCGTAATTGTTTTTAGTGCGTGCCTCTCCTCCAGCCTTGGTGCAGCGTTTTCTACTTGTAGAGTAGCTTCACAGCCATATGACTAGGGGAAAGGGAGGGGAGGAGAGAGAAATCCCTTCTATCCAAAAACAATTCCCTTTCAGAGGTGAAATTCCCCCTTCATTTCTGGATCCCAGCTTAGAACCGTCCACAGAGCCAGCAATTCAGCCAATTTTTTTTTTCCAGTTGCCCTTCACATTTTTATTTCTCCTATTGTACTGTAAACTCCTTGAAAGTAGGGCCTATCTTTTTTTTCTTCTTCTTCTTGTATTTGTATCTTTAGTGCTTAGCACAGTTCCTGACAAATAGTAAGTACCCAATAAATGTTCTAAATTCTCTCTCTCTCTCTCTCTCTCTCCAACAATTCAAGATAAGGAAATGCCTCATGTAGGAGATGGGACCAGAATTGAATTGTAAAGGAAGCTAAGAATTTCAAGAGGCACAGGGGTGGAGGGGACACATTCTAGACATGAACCAGTCTGTGTTATCTGTGTTATTGCCCAGAATCAGGTGTGAAGAAGACCAGGAAAGCCATTTTAGCTGGATCATAGGATGCATGAATGGGATTATAAGTGATAACACCATAGAGGTAGGTTGGAGTCAGTTTGTAAAACGCTTCAAACACCAAAATAAGTTTATATTTGATATCAAAGGCACTATCGCTGTAGCCTTAATCTGACATTATTTATTTGGGTTATTGATGCCTTCTTAACTGACTATATATTTTAGCCCACTAAAGATCTTGTTACCATAGATGTTTCTTAACACTGCCACACGTTAATTCAACTACTCAAGCAATGAGCATGAAACACCTGGGCAAGAAACTAGGGATACTGAGTCAAAAATGAAATCACCCCTGCACTCAAGTAGCTTACATTCTATAATGTGCATACGAATATACAAAAGGTCTTTTCTTTGGACAGAGTTCAGGAGTAGCAATGGCAGAGGTGGTAGAATAAGGAAAGGTTCATGTAGAAGGTATTGCTGGAACAGAGCCTTGAAGGAAACTAGGGATTCTAAGACTTAGAAGAGAAGACAGCACATTCTGGGCATATGGGACAGCTTGGAGGTGGGAGATGGACCTCAGTTTTGTAGGAATGCCGAATATGTGAAATGGAGTTATATACAATATGGCTACAAAAGTAGGTTGGGGCCAGGTTGGGAAGGGTTTTAAATGCAAAACAGATGAGTTATTTTTTTTCAATCCTAAAGGAAATAAGGAGCCACTGGAGTTTACTGAGCAGGGGAGTGACATACTTGAACCTGCACTTTAGAAATTTAACTTCAGAGACTCTGTGGAGGGTAAATTGGAAAGGAGATACTTGAGACAGTGAGACCAATTTAGAGGCTCTTGCAATAGTCCCAGTTAGAAGGAATGAGGGCTCGAAGCAGGTTGGGCTAAAGGCACAATTCTTTTAAAACTTCCCTTGTTGACTTAGGTTTTAACATTTATTCTTTTGTAATATCACCTCCCCTTCATATCCCCCTTCCCTCCCTGCCCTATCTCCCCTGTGGTTGTACAAATGATTTTTTTTCATATTTCCTAGTTCTGATGTGTTATGTGGTGGGAAGTATGGTGGACCTCCAATCTTCTGTGGGCTCCAGGCTTGGCTTCAGTTATGTGACCTTGGTCAAATAATCCCTCTGAGTCTCAATAGGCAAATTGAGGGTAATAATCCAGGAACTACTTACGTCATGGAGTTGTGAAAAAATACTCTGAAAAGTGCTATATAAAGACAAGGTGTTATTATTCCGCAAACTTCACATCGACATGAATATTTAAATATGTAAAAATGTCTCATTACATATCACAGAGTCCAGAATCACAGAATTCCAGAGTTTGAAAGGGGAACCCAGACCTCATTTAATCTAACCCACACCTCAACATGAATCTGCTCTAGAGCCAACCCAGCAAGGCACCACCCAGCCTTTGAGGACTTCCATTGATGGGGAATCTGCCATCTCTCCAAGTTGCCCATGGACTCATGGACAGTTAGAATTTTTTCTAATATCCATAATGAAGGGAAATTTTCCCACCAAAGATAGTCATTATTTCTGTCTACTAATTTCATAATGGCCTGAGTCTTCAGAGAAAAAAGATAATTGAATTGAACAAGTGGGATTTACCAAGTACTTGCTAGGCTAGAGATTACAGATGAAACCAACACCTTCCTGGCCCTTAGAGAGTTTCCAGTATACCATAGGAGAAATAAATATAGAGTATATGCAAAGCAATAGCAGAGTAGCTTCAGAGGTTGGAGAGGAGAATACTAATAACTGGGAGGGGGTGGTTCAAAAGAATTTTGTGTGGGAGGTTATACTTGAGCTGACTCTCAAAGGGATCCCAATAGGTAGAAGAAAGAAGAGAACCTTTGAGACATGGGGTAGGAGGAGATAGGGAAGAGCTGGTGTAAAAAGGAATGGAGGTGGGAGATCAATGTTCTCTGTTGTTTCTAATTAAGAAGTTACCAGTTGTAAATCAACTTGCTAAAGATTGAAGTGATTACTAATCTCATTTGATCTGCACGATGACCCTGGGAGATGTTGTTATTATGATCCCCGTTTTACAGATGAGGAAATTGAGGTTAAGACTGGGGTGGGGGGGTGGGAGGAGTCAAACAGCTAGTAAGTGACTGAGACAGGATTTGAACTCAGGTCTTCCTAACTCTGGGCAACAAGGTGGTACAGTGGATAGAGTGCCAGGCTTGGAGTCAGGCCTCATACACTTACTAGCTATATGACCCTGGGCAAGTCACTTAACCCTGTTTGCCTCAGTTTCCCCATCTATAAAATCAACAGGAGAACAAAATGGTAAGCCACTGTAGTATCTTTGCCAAGAAAACCCCAAATGGGGTCATAAATGGTCAGACATGACTGAACACTTCCTGACTCTAAGTATACAGTCATTGCCACCTACCATGCCACCTTGCTGCCTATAATGAATGTCTTGAAAGCTACATGCTCCTCAATTCCCTGGAGAATTCAGGATATATATTTATATATATTTGTGTGTGTATATGTATACATACATATATAAATATTACATATACATATACTATACGTACATATACATATGCTCATATGTATGTGTATATGTACATATAAATATATATTTATATGTGTATAAATACATAGCTCCTGAATTCTTCAGAGAATTGCCTACTTCTTTCCATTACTTTGTGTGTGGTGACACAGTATATGAATCAGTGAGTAAGCTGGAAAGTCATCTAGGGTTCAGCAAAAGCAAAGAGAGTGTTCAACATCAGTACATTCTTAGCCTGCGTGGGCCAAAGCCATTCCCAGCAAAGGATTCTTAACAAAGAAAGATTTCCCTCGGTCTTAGTTGGATCTACAGCTACAGTGGAATTTGGAGATTATTTAGTCTAATCCTTTTACATTACAGATGAGAAAACTGAGGTTTGGTGAACATTCCCAAGGTAAGTAGCCAAGCTAGGATTTGAACTCAGGTCCTTGAACCAAAAAAAAAACCAAAAAACCAAAAAACAAACACAGAAAACCTAATGGTCCCTGCCCTATTCCTCTCCCCAGCTTTTTCCTCCAGTTAAATTTAGGAGCAGACAATGGTCCTTCTTGATTTCTTTCAGAGTGAGAAAATTCACTTGCTGAAATCCTCCTTCCTCCATCTCAAGCCCACTCCTCTTGCTGTTGCCAAGCCTGAAGGTCATTAGACTTGTTTGTAGGCCTATTCCAGGACCATCTGACATTCTTCTGTCCTGCTCTTATTTTGGCTAAGTCAGTCCAATGGCTTTCCATGGGCCAGTCCTCCAAAGCCGCCTTGGGTAGATGCTGCCTTGGGTAGATGCTGCCTTGTTGTGCTTGGCAGTCTCCGAGAACACGTGAGCCATTGTCTGCAGGTGATTCATGGTGAGGAAATTAGTTCTGAACCCTGCCTGTGATTGTGGTTGATTAAAGTCCAAGAGTCCCTGCAGCCTGTTCACTAGCACTCAGTGTCAACTGAAGAATTTCTTTAATAAAAGAAGCCGAAAGCCAACGTGTTCAGAGCGTGGAATTTACGTGAACATACATTTGCATCTTTTGAAAGGCAGAGCCAAGCCGGTCCAATTTTCTTGAAGTTTTTTCTCCCCTAAACACTTGGCATGAAAGCCATTCTCCAAGTGTCTGACCGAATGAATCACATTTTACAAATAAATATCTGTCAAAGGGTGCGATTATTCCAGGTTCTGTCATTAGAAGGTAAAATAAAGCTGTAAATAGGATACATCTGCAGGCAAGTGCTATGGAAATGTCAGCTTCGTTCTCGAGTTACTTGTCCTTTTAAGAATCTCATCTAATTGGTGGCATGATTCCCCAGCCATTCCTCGTCTCCTGACCAGACTGATCTTAACCGAATGAGGAAAAAAAAATCCCCTGAAACCAATGGGGGGGGGGTGTGTGAATAAAACCTGAAGTGAGAAATGGAAGGGAGAGGGTGGGAAAGGCATCCTTTTTCTTTCTTCTTTTTTTAAATGTTTTACCACAGGGAACTAGGGGACCACCCATTTTCTGAAAGGAAACATCAGAACAGTATGAAGGACCTCTAGGAGACAGGGAATCCTAAAATGCTGGAGGGAGAGGGGACTTTTAAGATGGCTCATGGATTTAGGGCTGGGAGGAAACTTAGAAGATATCTGGTCCCAAATGTGGATTTTACGGATGCAGAAATAAAGGCTGGCCAAGTTATGGCTAGCCTAAAGTTGCTTAGTTGAGTACATGCAGAGCTGAGATTTGAACTTAGGTCTTGGGACTCCAAATGTAACACCCTTTCTCTTATACTTCACTGTTTCCTCATTAGCTAGTCTAAGCACCTCAGGAGAAGTCAAGTGTTTGGCTCAAGGTCACAAAGCTTGGTGGTGGTGTCCAGTGCAATTTTCTGCCTATGTGCTTAACTTTTGAAGACAATGAAATAAATTAAACTATAAGGGGTCTTTATTGTTTCATCAACTTTGCTGTGTCACAAAGGAGAATAGAGTACATATTACTTCTTTATATGCCACTATTCTTAAAGAAAATGGCATTCTTCAGACTGCTTCTTGTGGAGCCAGAAAGATCAGCCCTTTTCCCAGCCTGAAAGAGACACAACATGCTCAGTGCTTGTAATACCAGGGCTCACCTGAAGGAGCTTGTCTCCTAAAGCAGCATGAGATTCATAGGGGTTAGGGAAGCTAAGTGGTGCAGGGGATGTAGTTGGGCCTGGAGTCCGGGAGATCTGAGTTCAAATCTAGACTCAAGCACTTAGTAACTGTGTGACCCTAGGCTTGTCACTTCAGCTTTTTATCTGTAAAATAAGGATAGTAAAATAGTGCTTTTCGGGGTTGCTGTGAGGAACAAAAAACAGAATTAATTGGAAAGTGCTTAGCACAGTGCTGGTCACACAGTAGGATCTACATACATGTTAGCTATTATTATTGCCTGACATAAATAATAATGATAATTTACTTTAAAAAAGTTTTGATGCATTTTATTTTTGTAGACTAGATACCCCTTATCTTGCCAAGCCTAGAAGTAAGGAGGCCACTCAAGGGTCTGATCCCACAAGTGATTGACATGGAAGTCTTGACCCACTCTGTTTCTGACCTGGACCATTTTGTTCCTCCTTAGCCAGCCTGGTGTCCTTGCACTCCTGGGGGCTCCAAATATTGGAGCCTGACTTAATGCAGATGTCTGATTGGCTTTAGCCCTATTGGAACTCAGAATTTAGAACTCCTGAATTCAAGCAATCCACTAGCCTCAGCCTTCCCTGCACTTTTTTTTACATGTCCATCATTTTAGGATATCATCTCCACCCCTTATCATATCCCTTGCTTCTTTGAAATTTCTCTTGTATAATAATAACTTCAATAAAATACAGCTGCAGCACCACCAGCAGCACCACCAGCAGCAGCAGCAGCAGCCCCAAGTTACATACACCCAATGGTGACTGTGTCTCACAGCTTATGTGTGGTAGCTGTAGGACCCCACAACTCTACCAAGAAGAGGAAGATCTTTTTAGGAAAGTTTAAGGTTGTTTGCAAAACCCTTTAGATTTTCAAAACAACTCAGTGAGCTAGGCATGATTCTGATCTTCCCTCTAGTCTAGAGATTAGGAAGCAGAGGCTGGGAGGGGGTTAAAGGATTTGTCTGGGCTTGTGCATCCTGTCTGACTGACTGGTCATTTTGCTTATTCCTAGTTTAGCAAACTTTTAGGTTCTGCTCAGGCACATTACTCTAGCACAGCCTATGTTGTACTCCTGGTTCTACTTACTTTCACTCTTTATTAGTTGAGACCAATTTTCTCAAGTTTTTCTGAATTCCTCTTGTCCATCATTTCTTATGGCCCGTTATTGTTGCCATATAGACTCAATCAACGGGCATCTACATCGTTTCCAGTTTTTTACTAACACAAACACACATACAGAAATGCTATGAATGCTCTTGTCAATATGTAGCCTCTTTTTTATCTTTGACCTCTTGGAGGATATTCCTAATTTTATGCAGCAGAGGCATCAGACATGGCCTGCATTGCTTCCTACAACACTCTAGAATACTCTGAACCAGATTAAAATTTACCTGGGAAACATTTAACAAAATAAATCAAAATGCAGTAGAACATAGATAATGTTAATATGTGGTTTTTGAAGTTAATATGTTGCCAGAAGAGATCCTTATGTATGGTGTAGTGGCTCTTATTTCTATCTGAATTTGACACAAGTGTTGTAGAACACCAAGGGGCTTTTTAAAAATACAACCCGGAGGAGTTTCTAGCTAGCTAGGCAGGCAGGCAGGCAGCTAGATAGAATAGATGGCTAGGTAGATAAGACCATTTGTGAGTGCTTACTATGTGTCAGGCACAGTGCTAAGGGATGAGGCTACAACCAAGCAAGGCCTCCAAAGCTTACATCTATTGGGTAAAGATAACACATAAATGATTGGATGTAAGGAAGCCCATGAAATTTGGCAGGTGAAGGGAATGAGGAATCTGGAGAGATTCTAAGTGAAATATGACTGGGGCAATTCTTAAAATGATGGTCTTGGGGATGTAATCACCAATAAGGTGAGGAGTTGTGCAGGACCGAGGTTTCTCAGGATGTCAATGACAGAGGTGAGGACAAGTTAGTGACCATGCGATGACCCAGTTGTTTAGAGATGGGGAGAGGAAGGCTCAGAGGTGATCCACTCAAGGTCACACAGGTAGTGTCAGACAAGACACAGACACAGTGCTTTTAAATTTAAGCTCAAAGTTCTTTCCACTCAATCATGTTGGATTGTCAGAAAGGAGACACAGTATGGCAGGGAAGGGAATCTGCTGTAGCTAGACTCAGATCCTGCCTCTCATATGTAGTCTTGTGACCATCAGCAAGCAGGACAACCTCTCTGTGCCTAAGTTTACTTATTTGTAAATACTCATTCTACAAATGGATTGGCAATCTCTTAGATTTGGGAGTTTCCTCTAGTAATACAGATTGCGATCCCTTCATGCCTATCCATCCCATGTAACCCTTGCCTACTTCCTTCCATGAATTCTACACAGTCTGCTATAGGTTCTGGGTACCTTCCTCAAGCCTTCTCCTGACTTCCCAAGGGTACCAATGGAGCACTCTGACAGCCCACCTAGCATCCCAAACCCTTGCTGTTTGCCTAGTTTGTCTTCTCTGCATATCATATTTTACCTTGATGACATCATTTATTCCTTGGTCATAAATTGCAGCCTGCTTATACACACCATATGGCTGTCCATTTCCCTCTTGGTGATACTCATTTTAATTTGTTAGGACTGATGTCATAGTTTCTTGTCATTCCTTGAAGTAGATTCAGTCATTTCAGTTGTGTCCAAGTCTTTGTGCTCCCATCTGGGGTTTTCTTGACAAAGATCCTGGAGTAATTTTCCATTTTCTTCTCTAGATCATTTTACAGATGAGGAAACTGAGGCAAACAGGGTTAAGTGACTTGCCCAGGGTCACACAGCTAGTAAGTGTCTGAGGCTGGATTTCAACTCATGTCTTCCTGACTCCAATACTGGCAGAAGAGTTGGTATTAAAAAAGGGAGGCTGAGGCTGGAGGAGTCTTGAGCTTGGGAATTCTGAGATAAGGAGAGCTAAGCCAGTCAGGTGACTGCACTGAATCTGGCATTAATATGGTGAGATCTGAGGTCAGCTAGGGGGTGCAATGGATGGAGCACTGGGCTTGAAACCAGAAAGACTCATCTTCATGATGAGTCTGGCCTCAAATCCGGCCTCAAATCCGGAAATGAGGAAACTGAGGCCCAGAGATGTTGAGTAACTGGCTCTAGGTCTCATAGGGAGTAAGGGGTAGACTTAGAATTTTAATTCTGGTCCTTTGACTCCAATTCCAGCATCCTTTTGAATAAAATTTGGTAGCTGTTTAGATAAGGAGAAGGCCCTAGCTTAGTATTTCCCCTCCCCAATTCATTTTAATTTATTTTTTATTTACATATATATGTATATATATATATATATATATATATATATTTTTTTTTTTTTTTCCCTCAAGAAGAGTGAGATCAGCATTGGCCATCCGCTACTGATTTTGGCCTTGAAATTAGGACCTGGCAACGCCAGTATCTTTCTTCTCCTCTGTCTATCTCTGGTGAGCTGGCTGTGCCCACAGCTCAGTCTCAATCTGGAGTGGCTTGGTTTCCTGTTTTTCTGCTAATGCTCGGTTACAGGATAATAGAAATGTCAATCTCTGGTAACGTTATTCCCACATCTCTCCCAAGCACCATATTCACTAGAAAATAAAAAATGAGAGTGTGCTGACAGGCTTTGTGTGTACAGACACTGGGAAGGGATTTTAAATTAGGCCCAGTGTGCTTTAATTGACGTGAACATCCATTAAGCTAAATAGTTTGGGGTGGTTCCTTTAAAAAAAGAGAAGAGTTTCTCTTTGTTTTTTTTTTTTTTCTTTCAAATCTCTGACATTATGCTAAGGTAAAGAAGAAAGCTAAAGGAAATCCAGGAGAAAGAAAATTATTTCTACTTGAAGTAGGTAGTTGGATTACATAAACCAATGGGGGGTGGGAAGTATGTTTTTAACCCCAAAGTCTAAATAGCTGGATCATTATAACTTTGTCTAAAACCAGGATTGTAGTGTATGAATTTTGAGCCCCTGGGTCTCTGTTTAAGAGAACTGTGTCTTGTTCTCTGAAACTAATGTTCAGCTATACATGGGAGAGAAAAGAGGGAGGGTCAGAAGGAAGAGAAATTTTCTCAAAAGGGAAGTCTTAGGTTTCAATGTTGCCATTTATATAGTTCTTGGAGTTTTTCAAAAAAACTTTCATTGCATTTCTTTCCTGTGATCTAAACCACAATCCTAGGATGCAGTTAGCACTAGCTCCTTTTCATAGTTATGGAAACTTGGGCTTCAACAAGTGGAGTGACTTGTCTATGGTCATACAGCTAGCTAACCATTGGCTCACTCCTCATCCCATGAAAAAGGTCAGGCATAGAACGTTATTCTCAGCAGCACAAATGAGAGAACAGTTGCTGATCCCTTGGGATATCTAATCCCATGATTTCACTTTTGTAAAAACCCACTTAACTTCAGAAAAATAAACAACAGGGAAATAAAAAGTGCATTTTTTGTTTCCATTGGAAAGGGCCCATCTTTCTAATAACGATATTCTTGGTGGTGATGCAGTGGCTACCAGTCAAGGAATACCACTCTCTCTAAAGACATCAAGTTGAAGGTCACCCAAAATGCAATGGAGAAGCTCATGGTGGTTGGGCCAAGGCTATATTACAGGAGGGGTTCAGGCAGCAAACGTACTGTCTAAAGGATGGCACCAATGACATGTGGAATAGTAAAAAACGGAATAGTAAAAGTGAGGAAGACTTGATAAACAACTCATGACACACTGCTCCATTGACATCTTTGCAATGTCAGAGACTGAGCAGAAGGTTATACTGGGATCCAGTGGATAGAGCTTCTTAGAGAACCACATGGGGACACAGGATAGGCACCCAGGGATGGGTCACAGTCAGTAATTTTGGAGGCAAGACCCACATTAAGGAGGCTGATCAATCAATAAGCACTTTTTAATTTATTTACTAAGAATCCTTCACTGGGTTGTTGTGAGGCTAAATAACAGTAGCTAACATTTATATAGTGTTCACTACATATAGGGCCCTGTGCTAAGCACTTTACAATTATTATCTCATTTAATCTTCACCATAATCCTGGGAGGGAGGTGTTATTATCCCCATTATACATATGAGGAGATGGAGGCAAATAGGATTAATTGATTTGCCCAAGGTCACACAGCTAATAAATGTCTAAGGCTGGATTTGAACTTAGGTCTTCCTGAATCCAAGTCCAGTGCTCTATGTACTGTGCTTCATGCAGTGCTTGGCTCATGGTTTGCACTTAAATTCTGATTCCCTTCCCCATGTTAAATGCTTATTAGCTAGGCACTGTGCTATGTACAGGGATACACAAATGAATAGGAAATGAACTTGAGGGTCTTATATTCTTTTTGGGAGAGTCAAGATGAACATATAAAAGTCAAACATATGTCAAACACCCACAAAATGAATACAAGATAATTTTGAGGGGAGGCTTCTAGCTCCCAGGAGTTCATGGAAGGCTTCAGATAGGAGGTGTTGCACAAGTTTAGTTTTGAAATAAACTATGGATTCTAAAAAAATGAATGAAAAAAGCATTTATTAAGCACCAACTATATGTCTAGCACTTAGATTGTGAGGGTAAAAGATAAAACTGAGGCAGTATCTGCCCTCCCAGAGCTTACATCTTTATAGGGGGCTTACATTCTGATAGGATGTAAGGAGTGACCAAGGTAGAGACATAAGGGTGGGAACTGGAATGTCTGTTTGGGGAGGTCTCGTGGAGTATCAGAAAAATTGGAGAGCTGAGACTTTTCTTGGGAACTAGCTCTTGCTCATACACGACCCATTCTTTGCCTCATTTCTTCTTAAGTCTTAATCACTGAATGGGTGTTGCCTCAGTCAAACTGAGACCTATTAAAGACCTTAACTTGAAAAAGCCAAGGTCCCCACTGCATCCTGGGCCATCTCTGGTTGTCCTATTCTATATATTGCCACTGAACCCAGATCGCTCCAGAGGAGAGAGTGAGGCTGGTGACTTTGTACATCCCTGCCTCGCTTAAATCCAATTCATTTGCACGTCATGACATCATGTCCCTGATGTCACGATCCTCTTCGAGAATGAAGGACAAACAACAAGCAAGCCATATCCATACAATTATGCTGCTTATTCAGGGAAAAGCTTTCTGTTAGAAATCTCCAGATAACATGGTAGACTCATGGTTGCTGTTTTTAAACTTGAGTTAATTAATTATAAAAATTCCTTACCTTGCTTCTGTAGATATTATAAAAAATAAAGATGCAATCTCAAATAAACATTTATGCCTCCTTCTCAAACATTGAGAGGTCACAAACTTTCCAACCATCCATCTAGTTCAACCCATGCATGACTGACCAAGAATTCTGTGGACAGCTCCCCTGACAAGTGACATGTCAATCAAATGCTTTCTGATGTTAATCACTGTCTCTGTGACTTTCCTCCCCATAATGCCCCTTCCTGGCTGCCACTCCCCTAATATGATGCAGGTTTCTTGTGGGCAGGGGCCATCTTGCTTGTCTGCATTTTTATCAGTCAGCCAGTCAGCTAGAGTTTAGTAAGCACCTACTATGTGCCAGGCATTGTCATCAGACCAGGGGAAATAAAAGAAGGCAAAAAACCAAAACATACAAAAAAAAAAGTTCCTCCTTTCAAGAAACTCACAGTCTAATGGAGGAAGATGGTATGCAAATGGCTATGTACAATTAAGATATAAGCAGGATCTCAGAGCAAAGGCACTAAGATTAAGGAGGACTGGGGAAGGTTTCTTGCAGAAGGTAGGACTTTAGCTTAGACCTGAAGGAAGCTAAGGAAGCTAGGAGTTGAAGGTGAGGATGGACAATGCCAGACGTGGAGTGTAGCCAGCGACAATGCCCAGAGTTGGGAGATGGTGTGTCTGATGTGAGGAACAGCAGAGAGGTCAATGTCACTGGACTGCAGAGGATACTGGCAGGAGTAAGATGTAGCCCGTGGCATGGAGGCCAATCACAATGGTACAGCACATGAATCGGGGAGTTGCAGTATTGGCTCTGCAAATGCCAGCTTTGTTATTGACAAAGAAGACTCTTGATCTTAGTTGGAACTCATCCTATTTTAGAGCAGTGATGGTGTAATATAGGGTTGGGTGAACTGGGATAAGGGTGAAATGTTTGAATATCATGTGGCTGAACAGAGGCAGCAAGGGTAGAGGGCTAGACTTCACTTACATCAGTTTGTCATTCATTAAGCATTTAGTAGGAGCTTGCTATAATTCAACCCTTGTATTGTGCTAAGTGCTGACAGTACAAGGAAAGATACTCTTGTCCTCAAGGAGCAGGTGTTCTGACAGGGGGAGGGTGATCTCAGAGGTGAAAGGGGGGAGAGGAAACCAAGGACAAAGAGAAGACCCAAGTTCAAATTTGGCCTCTGAATTCTACATCTGATTCAGCTGTAGGACCTTGGGCAAATCACTCGACCTTTTGGCATTTTCTTTCAATTTCTTCACCTATAAAATAAGATTCATAAGATATATTGCATATACCTCTGAGGTTTTGAGTCTCAATGAAATTGTGCCTATAAAGCACTTTTCAAACTTAAAAGCATAACATATATGGTGGTTATTATTGTTGTGGATCCAGAACTCTTATCAATTACAGATTTAGCAGCAATGTATTTGAAAATATATTTTGTATTTATGAATTTATTTTTTTTCTAGACATAGACACATACATTTTTATATAAAATAGTAATCACATGCCTGAGAAAATGTCCAGGTTATATATGAAAAAAAATCAACATTTTTCTATTGTTGAGACTCTGCTAGCCCATTCATTCAGATAAAAAAGCAGTTCTCATATTTTGTTTCCAGAAGCGAGCACCCCACCACTTGCTCACTTTCCTGTTGTCCTTCAGATGTTCTGAAGTTTGTAAATGTCATGCATACCACCCACACTGAGTTTCCATCATCAGTCGAAGCTAATCCAAACCTTGCTTGCTGAAATTAGATCAAATGTTTTAGTCTTTAGTTTTTGTTTGTTTATTTTGCCCTATCTGGCTTGAACTTGGCATCAGATTTGGACAGAACAGATCTTCTAGTGCTTAGGTGACTCTGTTACAAAGGAATATCAGTAACTGATACAGGGAAATCTGGATTGTTGAGTCAATGACATAACCTATAATCTGCCCCATCCTCACCCTCTGCCCCAGTAGGAAATTGCTACAAATTGACTTATTTTACATCAAATGAATGATAAGAAAAACCCTGTAATCAATGGTTAAATATTTGACAGATCTAAAAGTACAAACAGGTGGGTCAGATTTTCCAGTCCTAACTTCATCTTGAGAGAATTTCTTCCATTCAGTAAAATCTTGTTGTTTCTGCAACTGAGCTGATTAGACTGTGGAAGTCAGTGCTGAGTAACGTATTTCCAAAACTCTTCCCCATCAACTCTGCCTCTGCACCTTTTCCCAAGATCTAGTGTACTGAGACTGTTTTTCAGTTTGTCTAGGACTGGTGGTTAGACCTGATGTTTTGGTCTAATTAAAATTCATCATTTTGTCTTAGACATAAGCTCTCCTGATACTCAAGGCTTGGTCACATCAATTAATCAATAAACATTTTTAAGCACTTACTATCTTTCAGGTACTGTGCAAAGCACTAGGGACATAAAAAGAAGCAAAAGACAGTTCCTGCCCTCAAGGAGCTTACAATCTAATGGGGAAGACAACATACAAACAAATATATACAAAGCAAGTGATATATAGGACAAATAGAAAATAATTAACAGAGGAAAGGCATTAAAATTAAGAAGGGTAGAGGAGGACTTCCTATAGAAGATGAGATTTTAACGAGGCCTTAAAGAAAGCCAGGGAAGTCAGTGGAGTTAAGGAGGGTGGTGTATAAGGAACAGTCAGAAAAAATGCCCAGAGCTGAAAGATAGAGTGTTTTATTTGTGGAACAGCCAGGAGGCCAATGTCACTGGATCCAAAGAGTACATGTAGAGGTGTAAGGTATGAGAAGACTGGGAAGGTAGGAGGGAACTAGGTTGTGAAGGGCCTTGAATGCCAAGAACATTCTGTATTAGATATGGGAGGTATTAGGGAGCCACTGACTGGAGTTTATTAAGTAGGGAGATGATATGGTTAGACCTGCCTTTTAGGAAAATCACTTTAGTGGCTAAATAGAGGATGGAGTGGAGTGGAGAGAGATGAGGAAGGCAGATCCACCAGCAGCTATTCAATTATCCAAGGTATGCGATCATGAGCACCTGAACCAGGATTGGGGCAGTGTCAGGGGAGAGAAGGGAGTATATTCAAGAGATGTTGCGAAGGTAAAATCAATAGCACTTGGAAACAGTTTGGATATGAGGAGTGAGAGACAGTAAAGGGTCCAAGATAACTACTAGGTTGTGAGCCTGAGGGACTGGGGCGATGGTGTTTTGGGCATATTGAGTTTAATGTGTCTACTGGACATCCAGTGTGAGATGTCTGAAAGGCAGTTGGAGATGAGGGATTGGAGATCAGTAGAGAATTTGGGTCAACATAGGCAAATTTGAGAATCAATAGTAAAAATAACTAAATCCATGGGAGTTTATGAGATCACCAAGTGGGCGATTATTATTATATGGAGGGAGAAGAGTAGAGGGCCTAGGACACCCAGGGTTAGAGGCCATGATCTGCAGGAGGATCCAATAAAGGAGACAAAGGAGGAAAAGTCAGATAGATAGAAAACCAGGAGAGAGTGATGTCCTGAAAACCTAGAGAGAGGAGAGAGTGATCAACAGTGTTAAAGGCTGCAGAGAGGTCAAGGAGAATGAGGACTGAGAAAAGTCACTGGATTTGGTAACTTTGGAGAGAGCAGTTTCAGTGGAATGTAAGTTTGGAAGCTAGATTGTAAGGGGTTAAGAAGAGAGAAAGTGGAGGCACCTATTATAAGCTGCCTTTTTGAGGAGTTAAACCAGAAGAGATAGAAGGATCAGGTGAGGGTATTTTTCAGGACCGGGGAGATAAGGGCTTATTTGTAGGTAATAGGAAGGCATTCCAGTTGAAAAGAATTTTATCACATATTAGCAGTCATTTGCAATGTATATTTATTCACATTGTTAGTGTATGACTACAGGCACGGATTTCTGTGACCTGTTTCTGTAATAGTAGATTTTGGGACCTAACCTCAATGGTTTATAGATTTAGAGTTGGAAGGAACCCAGGGCATTGATTCCCACTCCCTCGTTTTCCTCATGAGGACCTGAGGGCAAGAAATTTTAAATGACTTGCCCAAAGTCACACAGCTAGTAAGTATGTGAGTGGGATCTGAATCTAGTTTTTCCTGACTCTTTTTCTGGTATGACGTGATCCTTCCAGTCTGGGTTCCCTTCGGTGGTGGAGATCAGAAGTCTTGTCAAACTAGTCCACGTCTGTTCATGTGCTCCTGTAAAGTCTTCGCAGGGGTTCCACCCAATGAAATTACAGGAACCACTATAAGGGAAGTGCCTTAATGACAGATTCTGTTTTATCTCCTCAGTTGCTAGAATGGTGATCGGTATATAGTAGATGCTTAATAAATGCTTGGTATTGATTAATCTATTGAGACTGTCTTGACACCAACTTTTTTTTTCCATTTTCTCATTGGCAGTTACCTAAGTCAACTACTCCATGTGGGCCCAGTCTTTATCCATGCTTCACTCTCATCCTTAGACTTCTCAGTTGCCATGTCACTATGTGCACACTCCCCCCTCTTCCAGTTCTGGAGCCATAATCAAATCAACTCTGTCCTTGGTCCTGGAAAAGGCATGACTATGGCTCCACTTACCATCCCCGCAACTTTCCAAACAAAAACTCCCCTCCTGGAACACCACCGCAGACAGTGCAGTATCATCTGTCAACAGAAGTGGAGGCCCGATGAAGTCAAGGAACTCATCCAAAATCACATGGGTTTCTTATTCAGTTATTTCAGACTCTTCGTAACCCCATTTGGGATTTTCTTGGCAAAGATACTGGAGTGGTTTGCCATTTCCTTCCAGCTCATTTTACAGATGAGGAAACTGAGGCAAACAGGATTAAGTGACTTGCCCAGGGTCACACAGCTAGTACGTGTCTGAGGTGACATTTGAAGTCGGCTCTTCATGATTCCAGGTCTAATGTTCTATCCACTGCATCACCTAGCTGCCCTGAGTATATCTATTATGTGACAACTTACATGTCCACCCCTCCTCTCAATCAAGTCTTCTTTACCCCTACTAAACATCCCCAGTTCCTTCAACTGATTGTAATCAGGTATGATCTCAAGACCCTTCAGGACCCTTCAATACCCTTCAAATTTAATGTGTTCTTTAATAATTTTTGATGGAAACTTGTGTTGGTAAAGTATAATCTTTACCATGCACTGAACATATTATTGTCCTTTGCAGATCATGTATATATTGTTTAGTTATTGAAGATGATTCAAGTATGCTCCTGGAGCGCGCTGTCAAGAAAGCAACAGAATTTTTTTTTTTTTACGATTCTCAGTTAATTTAATTCCAGAGAACTATGGCAACTTAACAAAAAAAGATGTGTCTTTAAGTACTGCCACAGGATTTACTTTTTGAAACAAAGTATAATTGATGCTTTTCTTGGTGACTTAAGTCTGCCATGACTTTAGGAAGGTAGTGAAGTATACAGTGGAATGGCAGAGGATTTTGTCAGAAGACTTAGGTTCAAATACCAGTGCCATTCCTTTGTATGGGACCTTGGACAAGTCCCTTGACCTTCCTCAGTCTTTGTCTTTACATCTGGAAAATGGGGAGGTAGTATTGGATGACCACTAAGTTCTCTTCTAGCTTGAAATCTTCAACCATTTTAAAGATCATCCACCATGATAACCCACTGCAATGAAAGGATGCTTGCTTTTGCCATGATTATTGAATTATGGATTTAGGGAGAGAAGAGCTCACAGGTCATCCAGTTCAACTTGATCCTTTCACAGATGAAGTCTGGACAGTTTAAGAGACTTATCTTCACACAGGTCACACGGGTAATAAGTACTTGGTGGAAATATGAGTTAATTCCAGACCCACTGGCTTCAGATCCAGCATTCTTTCTATTATACTATTCAGTCTCTTGTGTGATATATTACATGACTACAAATTTAACACTTTTCTATTGGGCCTCTTTTTCCTTTCAATAGTCATTGTTTCCTTCCTCACTGTCATGCTATAGACCTGTACATATTTCTAAAAAGACATCTTACGAAAAGGAACAGCAGCATGTTTTGATGGATAGAAAGCTGATCTTGGAATGAAGAAGACCTGGGTTCCAGTCTTGCCTCTGATAACTACTGACTCTGTGACCTTGACAAGTCACTCAACCTTTCAATGCCCCAAGCAAAGGTAGTACTCAGTATTGGTGAGAGCTCCCTATAAGGATGAAATCATGGGTCTAGTTACAAAAAAATGATATTAACAAGCATTTCTATAGCTCATTAAATTTTGAAAAAAATACCTTTCTTATGAAAACACTTTAGACAGGTAGTGTAAGGATTATTATTTCTATTTCATAGAAGAGAAAATGAGATTCTGAAATGTTAATAATAATACTAATAACTAACAACCAATGCTTTAAAGTTTGATTTAAATGCATGCTCTCACTTGATTCTCACAACAGCCTTTTGTATTTGTTGCTATTAGTATCCCCATTTTACAGATGAGGACACTGAGCCTGAGAGATTAAATGACTTTTGAATGACACCCAAAAAGTAAATCTATGAGGCAAGATTAGAACCCTAATGTTCTGACTTTAAGCTCAGTATTCTTTCCATTATTCCATGGTGCCCCTCAGAAAATCTACTTATTTATCAACTTATCTCTGCACCAATCGGAGAATCATTTCCCTAACTGAAGAAAAGGAGTTAGCTGAGAATAAGAGATAACCAATGGTCAGCCCAAGTGGCATATTGCCATTCCTGAGATATTAAAAGAATATCAGAAGACCTTCAGTAAGTTGGATGATCCTCTGTGGAGGAGTCATGGGAGAACATGAACAAGAATTGAGTAGAAATAGAAGGCATCAAGGCACTGGGATCCACATTTGTGGCATGAATGCCCAAACCAATGAAATCATGAATCAATCAAAATAAGGAAAATCCATATTTTAAGTGCTGAAGGCCATCAGCCATGAAAAAAGAACACATCTTTGGGAATGAAACCATGTGATCCCATAGAAAAGATGTCATCTTTGGTTATATCCAGACAGATGGAAATGGAAATGTCTTTTTTTTCCCCCTTCTAACTCTTCAAGATACCTCAACATTGCACGTGACAGAAGCCCTTGATGGCAGGAGGACTTTATTGCAAGGCTTTGAAAAGACTCATTAACAGGGGGAGGTTGTACTTCCCGTGGTTGGAGGGATGCCGCAACCATAGCGAGTCTTCTGCATCAGTTACAAGTGATTCTTTGTCTGTAAACAGAAGAAACCATTCAACCATAAAGAGAGCCCCACCTCACCAAGAGAAAGGAGAAATAAGCAAGAAGTCATGTAGTTGACAAACTTGATGGTAGAAATCATGGGCAGACTTTTTAGAGACAAGACAGCTTGGGTCTGACATGCCTCTTCTGCAGGCAATTATTAATACCACATGTCTAAGAGTCTCCTTGGAAATTAGAGGAACTATTAGATTTAAAGCATGAAACAGGGAGATGAACAAGGAGGAAAAAATAACCAGAGGCATGTCTAAATCTTAAAAAGACAGGTTTCCCACAGAGATGAATTTTTTCTTTTAACCTTCTACTCAAAAGCTAAACAAATGGGCTAGAGTTGACTTAATGGTGAATTCAAAACTGGCTCGTTACGTTTCTGAATGGTAGTGAAGAAAGCAGAATCATTGTGCCCACCACATTATATTGGTACGTGAGTGCTTTCTTCAGTTCCTTGTTCTGTGACTCTGAACAAGTTAAAATTAATCTCTCTGAGCATCAGTTTCCCCTTCTGTAAGATGGCTATAATTTTCATGGCACCTCTCTGACATAGGGCTATTGGGGAGATCAAGTGAGTGCATGTATGTAAAGTGGATGCTACTTTGAGGTGTTAGATAAATGGAAGCTTGACAAGCAGGGATTCTTAATATTTTGGGGGTCATCGATCCCTTGGGCCATCTGGTGAAGCCTATGGACCCCCCTTCTCAGAATCATGTTTTTAAACGCATAAAATAAAATATGTAGGGTTATAAAGGAAACCAATTATGTTGAAATACAGTTATCAAAATTGTTTTTTTGTGCTTCATTTATCAAAATTAAGACAAACAAACAAACAAATACAAGTTTATGGACCCCAGGTTAAGAACTCTAGATTAAGAAGGCTGACTTACAATCAGAAAGACTTGGGCTTAAGTCCTTTTCACACAAACTGGCTGCATGACCTTAGGTAAATAATTTATCCTCTCAGTGCCCCAAGCAACACTACTATGGTAAGTTACTGGCATGATGCTATTTTTCATCACAGGAAGAAGTGACTACATTGAGAGTACTCTATCAGGATAAAGCCAAAGGTTTACACTAAAAATAGAAGATGAGGATGAAGATGAGGATGACAATGGTAAAAATGACTATGATGATAATGATGATGATGAAGCCTGGTATAATGCAGAATAATATTAATAGCTGACATTTCCATAGAACTTTAAAGAATTACAAAGTGCTTTTTATGCATGGTGTCCCAAAAGTCTTAGTGCGGTATAACCTATTAAGGCTTAAATACACAGCCTAAAGGTTATTTTATTGGCTCCTTCTGACAATCCCTTGAAGTATTATCTCTATTTTATAATAACTGAGGGGATGCTGGAGAAGTTAAGGATTTGCCCAGGGTCTCACAGTTGTAAATGTCAGAGGTAAGATATGAACCCAGTCCTTCCTGACCCTAGGTTCAGCACCCTCTTCACTATATCCTGTTATAAAGCTAAGGCATGAGCTGGTATTTATTTTACAGGAGAGCTAACTTCATCCCAGATAAGCACAAACCTCAAATCCATTTGGTAGAACAAGAGTATTCAAGATATCAATAATAATAATAACAACGATGACAATAATAAGCATTTCTAGAGTGATTTAAGGTTTGCAACAAATAAACTGCAAAGACTGTCTGGGAACGTGTCCATTCGATTGTTTCAAGTCATCACCGCCATTTATAATTTCATTCACAGGGTCAGACTTACATGTAAGCATAGCAAACATGTCTTGAAGGACTCTTGGAAAAATCTCCCAGTTCCAAAGATGTCTTCCCCTATGAACTTGAGTAAAATACCCCCATTATTTATTCTTGGGGGTTAGAGCATTAAAGGCAGAGATTAAAATGCAAATGTTATATGTAGGAGAGAAAGCCATTAACAATCAACAAATGACTAGCAAGTCTTAATACCTTCGCTAAAATGAGTTTTTCAGGTTGTCCCTGGCACAGAGCAAAACTTAGGGAATAGAATACGGAACTAACAGGTTTTGATGGGGGAAAATGAAAGGTCTAGATTATGGGGTCCTGGAGGAAACTGTAGTGAAGGTAGAGAATATAGCAAGAAAAGCACTGGGTGTCCAAGTACAACAGAGCGGTTATAGAAATTATAACAGATATTTACTTAGGCCTTTAAAATGTTCAAAGTACTAGGGATGCTGGGGTGTTAATGGAAAAGTCCATCAGTGTAACCTTGGATGGTCCAAGTGTATAAAACACAGTGTTTACGGTACTATGATCGTGTTCCCTTCTCCTGTGCACTTCTGCTAAAAGAGGAAAGGCCAGGAGAAGCTGGGAAGTGTCCAAATGAATAGATAGATGGGATGAGAAGTCCCTTTGTGGCCTGAATTATAGGACGATGGAAGACTCCTCCAACATACCTACATTAGTGATTATCCCACACAGTATTTTTTTCAGGATGGATTAAGATATTATTCCAAGTTCACCAATTAAATACAAGAGAAAGACTAATTATTCTTAGATCTGATTAGACTAATTACATTAGTTCTTCACAAAGAAAGCAATGACAACCTGGCTTCATGGATAAGTTAATAACAAGACAATGCTGATTATTCACTGTCTTTTTATGGAGTTAGAAGAGAATCGTCTGAGGGCACTTTAGGTGATGGACATGAGATTCTCGTTATAGTCATGAGCCAAGGGTGAGCAGGAAGATAATATCCAAGCCACAGTAGGCAAGCAACAACATCAGGAAACATTTATGCAGCACACCTGGAAAATAGATGATTATTGCCAGGTAGTAAGCTATTGTGGCATTGCAGACTCCCAAAAGGGCAAAGTCTGTTGAGCACAAGTAGTGACTGGCTGTCAACACTCATCCATGGGTCTGTATTTGGAGTCATACAGTCAAGGGGAGGAGAAAAAAGGAAAAGAGTATGGCTGGGCTTTTCATGGACACTCTTTTTCATTTCTTTAAGTGGGAAAATCACAGCTTTAGCCCCATGGTTCACCAGACAAGTACCACTCTGCTGAGATCCCAGGGGCTGGCAAACCGCTTCCATCCTTGACTGCTTGCCGTCTTGCTTTGTCCAGGTTCATTCTGGGGCTTCTGGGCTCTCAGTAGTGGGCTCCTAATTCTCAGTTAAGGACTCATGCCTCCACCCTGGTGGCTACTCCAGGGACTATTAATTGTGGTTTTGGCTCTAGTTGAAGGGATCTCTCCAGTAAGTGAGGACATGAAAAAAGCTGCCCAAAGTACTGGCATGATTCGAGTATGGAACAGGTTGTTCTATTCCAGACAGAAAAGAAAATGCTAAGTAATAAGGAAACACAGAATGATTAGAACTGAACCTACTGGTATGATCAGTCAAGAGGTTTATAGCCAAGACTTTCTGGAATATTTGCAAATGGTTTCTTTGCGAAGGCTGCTAATTAGCTATTTAAAATTTTTGTACCCATAGTCTGATCAAAACCAGGCTCTTTGTATTCAGTGGATTCTCTCTCTCTCTCTCTCTCTCTCTCTCTCTCTCTCTCTCTCTCTCTCTCTCTCTCTCCTCCCCCACTCTAGCTCTCCTTTAGTGCTTTTCTTAAGTTTAGTGTCTTCCCTCTGTTAATTATTTCCTATTCATCCTGTTTATAGCCTGCTTTGTATGGAATTCTTTACATATCGTCTCCCCAATTAGGTTGAAAACAACTTGAGAGCAGTCTTTTGCCCCTTTTTATATATCTCCATTGCTTAGCACAGTGCCTGGAACATAGTAGGTGCTTCATTCATGTTTATTGATTGATTTCTCTCTTCTTCCCTCCCTCCCTCTTTTTTGTCTTTCTCTATATTCTTTTTTTTTTTTTTGCTTTTTTTTTTTTGGTGAGGCAATCAGGGTTAAGTGACTTGCTCAGGGTCACACAGCTAGTAAGTATCAAGTATCTGAGGCCAGATGTGAACTCAGATCCTCCTGACTTCAAGGCCAGAACTCTATCCACAGCACCACCTAGCTGCCTCTTTCTCTTTTTTCGTTTTTTTTCTTTGTCTCTTTTCTCTTCCTCCTTCCCCCTCCTCTCTCTGTCTCTTTGCCTCTATTTCTTTTCCTCTCCATTTCTGTTTTTATTTGTCTGTCTGTCTCTTTCTCTCTCTTTCACACACACATGCATACTTTCTTTTTCAGTCTGTCTGCTTTTTGTTGCAGGAGTATTTGCAACTGCCCTGGCAGCTTCTAACCTGTGCCAAGAGAATCTGTTCTCTGCCTCAAACCCTACACTCTAGCCAACTGGACAAATCTCTATCTCATGAACATATGCTACACTTCCCTACCTCCATATTCTTGCATAGGCTGTGTCCTGTACCTGGAATGCCCTCTCTTTCTCACCTTTGCCTCTTGAATTCCTAGCTAGATGTTAAAGTTCCATTCTTGTATCATCTCCCCCATGATGCCCTTTTCAGTAATGACAGTTTTGAACTCATATTTCCTACAATATTATTTGTACCTCTCTGATTTCCTTATTATGTATTATTTTTATTAAAGTATAGTTTTCTGCATTTCTCCCCCCTGCTATACAATAATCTCTATATGAGCGAGGGACTGTGTCTTATGTAAACTTTATACCTTCCCAGACACAAGCGCAGCTTCTGGCCTTGGTATTTAATACTTTTATCAGTTACTTGGAGAAAAGTATACCTGGCGTCTTCATTGAATTTTAATGTGACCCAAAGCTAGGAGAAATAACTAGCACATTGGATGACAGAATCAGGATTTAGAAAGGCCGAGTATTCAGCAGAATCTAATACGATAAAATTTAATAGGATATAGCCTATCCCTTGGTCAAGGCGACAAACATTTATGAAGCATCCATAACATATTGGGCACTGTGCTAAGGGTCAGAGATACAAAGAAAGGCAAAAGACAGTCCCTGTTCTCAAGTGGCTCACATTCTAATGGAGGAGACGACACACAAATAGTTATGTACAAATAAGATATAGACAGGATAAATTGGAGATAATCACAGAGGGAAGCACTAGCATTAGAGGCTTTTTGAAGAAGGTAGGATTTTAGAACAAATGAAATAATAGCTGTAAAACACTTAGTAGAGTGTCTGGCACATAATAAGAGCCATATAAATGTTAATTGCTGCTGCTGTCACTTTTCTTAGTTGAAGCTTAAAGGAAACCAGGATTCAGGAGGTTGAGACAAAGAGGAAGAGCATTCCAAGTATAGGGCCAGCCGATGAAAACCAGAGTTGGGAGATGGAGTTTTTTGTGTATGCTACAAGCAAAGCCAGTGTCACTGGATAATAGAGAACATGGAGGGGAGTAAGGTGTAAGGAGACTGGAAAGGTAGGAAGAAGGCAGGTTATGAAGTGCTTTAAAAGCCAGAGTATTTTATATTTTATCCTGGAGGCAATAAGGAGTCACTAGAATTGATTGGTTGAAGACTCTGATGTTGAGAAAGATTGAATACAAAAGGGAAGGGGACGGCAGAGGATGAGATGGATAGATAGTGTTATGGAAGCAACAAACGTGAGCTTGGACAGACTTTGGGAGATAATGGAGGATAGAAGGGTCTAGCAAGCTGTGGTCCATGGAATCATGAAGAGTCGGACATGACGGGAAGACTGAATAACAAAATCAGAGTTGATTGAATAAAGGAATAGCATGGTCAGACCTGAGTTTTAGGAAGATCAATTCAGCAGCTGAATGGAGGATGGACTGGAGTGGGGAGGACCTTTGGGAGAGAGACCAACCAGAAGGCTACTATAATATGTAGTCAGTTTGTGGGTTGGTGTGAGCGTGCACCACGATGGTGGCAGTGTCAGAGGAGAGAAGGGATATATACTTGGGCTCAAAAATCAACCTCACAAATACAAGTTGGATTATATAGCAGTTTGTTTGAAAAATTTAGGAATTTTAATGATCAGAAAACCCAAGATATGTCAGTAGTGTGAGGTGGTAGTAAAAAAAAAAATCAAGTTTGGGCTATACTTAATCATTATCTGCCTCAGTTTCCCCAACTGTAAAGTGGGGATCAGAATAGCACTTACCTTATAGGGTTGTGAGGACAAATCAGATAATATTTATAACATGCTTATCACAGTGTCTAATACATAGTTGGTGCTTAATAAATGCTCATTCCCTTTCTTCCTCCTTCCTCTGCCCCATTAAGATAGTCATGGCTTCCAGGTATATGGAAATGACAATCCTGTCCTGCTACCCTCTGTTCTGATCATACCACATATGGAATATTGCATAGAGTTCAAGTTGCCACAGTTCAAGAAAGGCACTGAGGGGGGAGATAGAAGCCCAAAGAAGGGCAGGCATGTCTTAAGCCCATGTTCTAGGAGCCTCAGGTGAAGTAACTGGGGCTATTTAGCCTGAAGAAGAAACTATGCAGAGAGAACAAGGTAGCTGTTTTCAAGTCCTTGAAGGCCTATCATATGGAAGAGGGATTGCGCTTATCCCATTTAGCCCCAGAGGGCCCAACAGATGGACATTTCAAGGAGACACATTTAGGTTTTGGGACAAGAAGAAACTTCCTAGTAATCAGAGCTATCCTAAAGCAAAATGGGCTCCCTCTCGGGGCAATGGGTGCCCCTCATTGTATATCTTCAAGAAGAAAATGGAGGATTGCTTGTCAGGTTGTAACAGGGATTTTTCTTCAAGTATAGGTTAGTGTAGACACCTAGTGAGTGGGGTGGCATGGTGGAAAGAGATTGGCGTCAGGAAGATTTGAATTTAAAATCTGGATTCAAACACTTCCTATCTGTGTGACCTTGGACAAGTCTCTTAACATCTATCTGTCTCTGTTTCCTCAATTATAAAATGGGGATAACAGCACTTAGCTCCCAGGGTTGCGATAGGCATTAAAGGAGATAATATTTGTAAAGTACTTACTATAGACCCTGGCACACAGTAAGCACTTAATACATGCTTGTTCCATTCCCTTATCTTCCCACTCAAATTCTATGGTTCTGCGACAGTACCATGCACACTTTTAATGGTTTAAAATTTTAATTATCTTGAACTTTCCATTCTTCTACCATGTACAGTCATGATTGGTGACTACTTTGGTTGGAATGCTGAGACTTTTTAAAGCTGTAATCCTTCATGTTGTATTGTAATATTGTCATATTGTAATGGTTCATCTGGTTCTTTGAGTTTCACTTTGAATAAGTTCTTGCAGGTTTCCCCATATTTCTCTGAATGTCATCTTCATCATTTCATATGATGCAATAAAATGCTGTCAATTCTGATACTACAACTTATTTAACATTCCCTAAATGATGGACACCCATTTTGTTTCTAATTCTTTGCTCATACACACACACACACACACACACACACACACACACACACACTGCTATAAATATTTTTATGCAAATGGACCCTTTCCCTTCATCCTGATAGCTTAGACTCATCTCTGAGGTGTTAACTAGCAAATAGCTGAATCACAGGATGAAGCAATGACAGAAACTTAATACTCTCTCCCCCTCACCTCTCATCCCTTTCCCTTCCATCCCCCCCCCCTCCTCTCATTCAGTACCATTTCCATTTTGGGGTTGGGTTTGTGATGTTAAGAGATCAAATGTAGCATTTTCCATCATCCTTGATGAGAAAAATAATTTACTATAAAAATCCTTGAAGGTTTTTTCCAACTTCTGTCTCTTCATTCTCTTTCTCTCCTCAATTCATACCTGTACCTACTTCCCTTCTCACAGCAGAGAATTTCAACTTATGCTTTACTGTCTGTTTCCCCAAACTGACATTCCATTTCTTTGTCTCTGGGTCTTTTCCAAGTCCTGTCGACTCGACATCTTGAGTCTGTACCCACCTTTCAATTCCAACTGCTATAAGCCTAATTTGGGACCTCACTACCATAGATTCCCAGGAGTGGGTATGCCAGAATAACCAGCTCATCTTTTGTACATGCCTACACTTGCTACCTATGGTTTGTGCTCATGTAGACAGTAATATCTTATGGGTTGTCCCATTTCTAGGCTTTTCTTTTCTAATTCAGTTTAATGTGAAAAGGACATTGGTTTTAGAGTCTTACCAGCTGGGAGGAGGGACCCTCGCTAAGCCATGTAACCTTTATGATTCTCAGTGTCTTCATCTCTAAGCATAACATGGAGGTAACATATCTCCAGTGTAGAGACGAGGAACTAACGTAACCAATCTCAGGACTTTCTATAGCAAAGGAAGCCCTTTGTCAGCCTTATAGTATTATTTAAACACAATCTGCTATTACTTAATATTAATTATTAGTTATTAATTTTCACTAGGATGATCTTCCAGATACACATCTCTAATTATTTTTAAAAGTCTAAAGGCATCTAAAAGAAAGTGAGCTAAGGTGGGATTATGCTTATATTTCTTGACTGATAGCTTATTCTTCTTGGGGGAAGAGGGGGTTGCATAATCCCACCTTGGTTAGCTCACTTTCCTTCAGATACTTTGAGAATCAAACCATCAACATCTTTAAGTTTGTTCTTGGGTAGTGAACTCCTGAATTAGGCTGACGGGAGAGGGAATGGAAAGGTGAGTATAGACTCGAGTCAAAACTCTCTGCTGAAAGAGACAAGTTGGCGCTGGTATGAACACCAAGAAGAGAGAAAGAGGATGAACAGACAAAAGTTGGAAAAAAATCTTCAAGGAATTTTATAGTAAATTACTTTTCTCCTCAAGCATGATAGAAAATGCTATACTTGCTCTCTTAACATCACAAACCCAACCCCAAAATGGAAATGGTACTGAATGAAGCAAAGATGGGAAGGCAGAGGCAGTAAATCAAGGGTTAATGCTGGAGATGACTACCTATTTAAAAAAAAAAAAACAAAAAATACCTCATCATGAAGCCAAGAGTGAATCCAAATGGCAAAACATCTTGAGTTAACAACATAAGATGATTAGTTGAATGAACTAGGAATCTGTTCAGCTTGGAGAAGAGAAGACTTGGGGCAGGGTATGATAGCTATGTATTTGAATGCTGTCACTTGGAAGGGGGATTAGACTGATGATGATGATGATGATGATGATGATGATGCTAATGATAGCGTTTATAAAGTGCTTTAAGGTTGGCAAAGCATTTTACATGTGTCTCATTTGATAACATTTTGATATATCAAATGACAGAAGTAGAACCAATGAGTTGGACATTGAAAAGAGGATGGACGTCAGGATAAACTTCCTAACAACTAGAGCTGTCCAAATATGAAATAGGCTATTTTGGGAGGGAGTGGGCTGCTCTCTTCAAGCAGAGGCTGGATGACCATTTGTTGGGTAATTATTGTGGGGGCTTTCTTTTGGGTATGGGTTGAACTATATGACTTTTGAAGTCCAACTCTGCCATTCACTGCCTGGGTGACTTGCCTTCTCTGTTGGTGATGAGAATACAGCAGAGGACTTCTGGCTTTCCCTACCCTATCCTGGACCCTAACCACTAGACTTTAACTGTAAAATAAGGGGGTTGGACGAAATGATCTTTAACTAACTCTAAATCTACGGTCCTATTATTCTGTCTGAGCCTGTGGTCCCTTCCAATGAATCCCAGAAAGCACATTAATGAGCATTCGAAAACACCCCCATTTTTCAGAGGTGGAAACAAAACAAAGAAAACAGCAGTTATTTTGCCATTGCCATACTCAGTTGTAGGCTCAGTCAGTGATGAGAACGCAGCAGAGGACTTTTGGCTCCCCCTACCCCATCCTGTACAATAACCACTAGACCACATTTCCTGCTTATTTTTCAGAACTAACATATTTTTCAGATCTTGACCTTGTTTGATATATAAAATGAGTTTAATAAACTTAAAGGCTATGTTAAAAAAATGGAACATGATTTATCAGTAAGAAGAATTTCCTGACCAACGATCTGCAGAGGTACCCCAGGAGCCTGACCCAAACCACATCATTTTTTTTAATGCTGCCTTTTAAAAATTCCTGACCTCCCACCAAATTCTGCCCAGACAGTTTTGTTACTGTTTTAGTGGTATCCACTCTGTCCCATCACACTACTTCCTGCAGCCTTATTTATTTGGGCAAAACAACAGGGGTGGGGATGGGGGACTCATCAATTCTGACTTCGACAGAAAAATGATGGAAATTATCTGGTTCTACAGTTACTCTCTCCTTTTTTTTCACTTGGTAAAGCACATACTGGGCATTCATCATGCTGCAACTTGCTGATTGGGTTTCAGCCTTACTCTTGCCTTCCTGTGTCAGTCCAAATGCCTTGCAAAACCTCTCCTGGCCTCTTCATGCTCCTCTCAAGCTGCTGCTGTGACTGCCCTCAGGACCTTTGGCTTTGTTGCCTTGTGGTCTTCTCACAGGCATGGGAGGCAATGGCTAAACTCATTTCCTGCCTTCTTGCCTTATCCTCCCATTTTCAACCTCAACCCAAAGTCAAATCTGAGTGTGAGGGATTGAGGTAAATATGTGCAACCAGAGCCATAGGGAATTGGGGTGGTGGTGCTGCCGAGAGGTTTACCAGCAGTGTTTGGGGAAGCCCAGAGCTTTTCTTAGGGACTGGTCCAGCAGGGTCCCTCAGTGGAGCCCTTCCAGACTCTGCCTGTTACTTCAGGCAGTTGTGAGGCTGTGGGTTGGGATCTGGGGTGAGTAGATTAAAGGGATCAAGTGTGTGGGAATGAGACTTATAGAATTTCATAACTGGAAGGGTCTTCCCTGGCCATCTAATTCTACTCCTAATCTGTTCTGCAACATACCAGACACATGGCCATCAAATCTTTGCTGGGAGACCTCATGGAATGAGAGATTCATGAGGGACATGCTGGCCGTATTTCAAAGTTGTGTGGAGGAAGGATCAACTCTGTTCTGCTTGGCCTGGAGGGCAGAACTAGCAATAATGGGGGGCAGGCATAAAGAGGCAAAAGATAATTTAGAATAACCCAAAAGATTTTAAAAGTTTTCCCCCTTTCTTTAGAATATCCTCTGAATAGCCACTTAAAAAGGTTCAGTAGTCCATTGAGTAATCTTGAAAAGAACCATATTCCCTTTCTCTCCTCTGTTCCCCTTCCTCAGCTCCCTGTCCCCCATGATGAGATATTTTGCAAAGATACTCAGGTGACTCCCGATGGCATGATTTTTTAGAGGCTGTTATACCCCATATTTGTTTGGGCATTAGGTTTTGACTCATCTGTCCAAATGCAGCATCTCTTTCAAACATTTTATTTGAGTCTTTGTCTTATTACTTGTTCCTGAGTTTACCCTATATCCTCCTGAGACAAGAAGGAGCTCAGAAAAACCAGGAGAGAGGCCAAAGACAGGTCAAAGACTTGATGATCACCCCATGAGACAGAATCTGATTTACAGCTTGTCATCACGGCTTCCTCTGAAGGTATCTCAGTGCATAAGAGCTGAGGCAGCAATATGATCCAGTTCACTCCCTTGTCCTCAGACATAGTATCCCTCAGGTCAGACTGTGACATACAGCTGCCAATCATTGCACTCACCCTGAGACTCATTGGCTTATTTTGCATATACTCACTGAAATTCCCTCTCAATAAGGACTCACTTTCCTATTTTCTTATTATTCTTCATCTTCCCTCTATCTCTGCTTCAACCCTCTTTCCAAGAACAAATGAAATTATGCTGACCGGGAATGCTAATTCCTAGTTCATCTTCTTTCCTTCCTTCCTTCCCTTCCCTTTCCTTCCCTTCTTTCTTCTTTCTTTCTTTCTTTCTTTCTTTCTTTCTTTCTTTCTTTCTTTC
>NW_020954588.1:31186645-31396954 GCF_900497805.2 Vombatus ursinus
TTTCTTTCTTTCTTTCTTTCTTTCTTTCTTTCTTTCTTTCTTTCTTTTCTTTCTTTCTTTCTTTCCCCTCCAGTTTCTAACCACTCATTGAACTAACACTAGTCCTGAAGCTATATCCTAAGAATCTTATATAGACCTGCTGAATCCCCAGCAGCTGTATCTTCTGGCAGCCTCAGGCACACAGCTGTTCCCTCTTTCCCTCTCAGCTCCACATACCCCCAGCTTTTGACAATATGTCATAAAACACCCAAGTGATGATGTGAATATGTGAACCTTCTGCTCCAGCTGAGTAGTGCTCCAAACGCTATCTCCCAAACACACTGTGCTCATACCTCTCTCCTTGCTTTGAGGATGCACTTTCCTTTACTTTCTGCCTTCCTAAATACTCTACAGTACTGAACTGGGACTTGGGAAAACTTGGATTGGAATATTTCTCCATACCTTTACTTGTTGTGTAACCCTGGACAAAATACTTACCCTCTTTGAGGTTCAGTTTCCTCATCTGGAAAAATAGGAATAATAATAGCATTTGCCACACAGGATTCTTGAGAAGATGAAATGAGGTCACAAATACAAAGTATTTTATAAGCTTTAAAGTGCTCTATAAACACTAGTAGTGATTATTGTTGTCATTGTCTCAGCCTTACCTTTTCTATGGAATTAAGACAGAAATGTCCTGGGATGAGATGGCAAGATGCAACTTTACTTAATTTTCTGTGGATTCTGTAGGGATAATTTAATTTTCTGTGGACTAATATTCTGTGGATTATAGCATAGATGGGGAAAAAGTCTGCTTTTTGTAATTGAGTAAGAGCATTGGAATGCAAGCTTATCTTCTATGGACATGCTGGAAGCATCTTCCAGACAATTCTGGTAGCAGACAGGATGCTGAGGATGATTCATTTTGTTCCCACATAATTCTGATTCCTTCTGCTAGGTTTCACATTTGAAAAGCTCTTTTCACATAATTTAGAGGTTACGAGTATTCAACATGGCGACAACTACTGAAATAGTGAATATTTATGGATTGATATTATGGCTAGGCAGCAGTTTTATCTGTGATGAGGCTTGGGTTTTAGGACATTCTCAATAGTATTTATAAATTTGTATTTGTAGTATGGAGATTTACCATCTGTCAGTTTATGAAGGATAGTACATTTCGGATATAGCCACCTGGTATCGTCTTTCTGCAGGTATTTAGTAGGTGCTAATTTTTTGCAGTCTGCAGTGATCTGTTAAGCAGTTTATGCCATATTGTCATCATCATTACAGAGAGGTTGTGTGTATCCTCATAATTGCTAACATTTCCATAGTGCTTACTATGTACCAGGCATTGTGCTAAGTGCTTTACAATTGTCTTTTTTGATCCTCACAACAACTCTGGGAGGTAAGTGCTATTATTATCTTTTTTTTTTCTTTTTACAGATGAAGAAACTGAAGTCAACATAGGTTAAGTGACTTGCCCATGGTCACATAGCTAATAAGTTTCTGAGGATGAATTTGAACTCAATTCTTCCTGATACTAGGCCCTGGGTTCTATTCATTGTGCCACCTAGCTGCCATTCAATTCAATAGACGTTTACTAAGTCCTTGTCTTGTGTCAGGACTCAGCTCAGATGCTCTCTCATTCATGAAGATCCCACACCCCAGTTGTTAATGATATCTCTCCCTCCTCAAAGTATCTTATATTACTTATTTATTTACTTATTGTATTACCTCAATAAATGAAAGTTTTTGAAAATAGGAGCTGGTTTGACTTTGCCTTCAAAGCACTAGAGCCTTATATGTAATAAGTATTAACCATTGATTGAAATAACCTGAATGTAAGATCCCTTATAGAGCTAATACTTTATAACTGTATTAATTGTATTATGAGGATATAAATTAAATAAGGCAAAACAAAACCAACCAAGTGACCATATTTGCTTTCTAGTAACGGTGGTCTCAGGATAATCAGTCCTTAGCTTTTAAAATATGACTTAATATCCTTGCTTCCATTAGGGGGCATTGTGACCCATACTGCTCCTATTTGAAAGTAAGAACCAGAGAGTATCAATTGTCCCTACCTGTTATGAACACCACCCAACACTAGAGGATGCTCTGGGGGTAATAACCAAACTGACTCTCATGGAGCTGGATGACCTCTTCCCTTAGCTATCTTTATTCCTTTTTATTTGATGTCATTGTTATAGGGTTTGTTGGTGCATTATCAAAGCGCATTAGGGTTTATGATGGCCACCTCCTTCTCCCATACTACTCTCGGGAAACTCTTCCCTTTTATCCCACTCCCTGCTGTTTCCTAATTACTTTAGACTCTATGGTTAGTAAAAATAAATGTTTAATCAGAATAATAGGATCATTGTAAACTGAACACATTAGTGAGGCATATATAGCATGGCACTTCAGACAATGGACTCTATGGAACATGAGGATTGTGTGGGATGGTGTTGCAGTGGATTTTTTTTTTCTAGGTGGACTCTGAAATGTCAGGATTTTTTTAATTTGTCCCAATCTAGTGTCTTTAATAAGTCTTGTCTTGGGACAGCTAGGTGGCACAGTGGATAGAGCACCGGCCCTGAAGTCAGGAGGACCTGAGTTCAAATCCAGCTTCAGACCAAACACTTGACACGTACTAGCTGTGTGACCTTGGGCAAGTCAGTTAACCCTGATTGCCTCACTTAAAAAAAAAAGTCTTGTCTCACTTGGAATAGTGCTTAGTTTTCTCTTTCATAAATATTTGTTGACTTAAATGCCGTGAAACATACTGGAATCCTTTGTATCCTTCTAAGGGTTCAAATCACTTTCTTTTGTATCTTCAACTACCTTCCTGGTTGGATTCAATTGTTCAGATCCCAAATCAAATATTATTTTTTTCTATCCCCAAATAGTTTCCTCTTCCAACTTCCACATATTTTTCTCGGTGGCACAGAATTCAGTTTCTTCAATATTCAGCAACCAAATAAAAACTGGGCTGAACTGGGGCAAGAAAGGTCATCATAGTGGATGACAGGACCTAAAAAGACCTTGATAGGTTAGGACTAGATCTAATAAGATGCAATTTAAGAGGGATAAAAGTAAAGCCTTAAATTTAGGTTCAAAACATCAATTTGGGAAGTATTAAGTTGGAAGAGGCACAGCTAGAAATCAGTTTGTCTGAAAAAAATTATATATAGGGAGAGGGAAATTGACTCAATGTGAGTCAATAGTTAGCAATGGCAACCAAGAAAGCTAGTGTGGTTTTAGGCTGCCTTTGGAGGTGGTACAACTTCTAGGACTAGGGTGCACACCGTCCTGGTCAGACCACACTTGGAGGACCGTGTCCAGTTCCATATTCCATAGCTTAGGAAGGAGGTTGATCAGCTGGAGAGTGTGCCCAGGAAGATGCTGAGGATGGTGAAGGACCTTCAGATGCTGCCGTGGAAAGATCAGTTGAGAGAAATCAGGATATTTAACTTGAAGAAGAGAAGATTTGGTGGTGGGATTAGGGAAGGGTGCTGTATCCTCGTTTTCAAGAATACGAAGGGCAGTTGTGTGGATGAGAGATTATGCTTCCTCTGTTTGGTTTTAGAGGCTAGAACAAGGAAGAATGGATAGAACACCCAGAGACATATTTTATTGCAATGAAAGGAAAATACATCCTAACCGTTAGAGCATTCTCCAGATGGGATGGACCGCATGGCCTTCCCATTAGCTCTGTAGATACTCACCGAAGACCTGTGGAGCTTGGCACCCACTCTATTTCTGCACTCTAAGGCCCACTAGTCTTGCTGTGAACCCCTCCCCCACCCTGATACACCTTGTTTCCCCTAATTAGAATATGGATTCCTTCAGGATAGGAACTGGCTCACTTTTCTATTTGTATCCCAAATCTTTAGCTCAGTGCTTGCTACATAGGAAGTGTTTAATGGATGCTGTTTCATCTGCTCATTCATTCACAACCAGGCTGCTATATACTATGTTGCTATGCTTGTATCCCCACAAGGATATTTGAGTTGCTAGGCATGCACACACACACATGTACACACACCAGGCACTCAGTACACATAAATTAATCAACTTGAAGACCTGTAACATTAGAAAGAAATGAAACTGCAAAATAAGTGGCTGAAAAAATTAAATATATGTTTCTGATTACTCCAAAATTGTCACCCATCAAAAGGTCTAGCAATGATTTAAGAAGGAGCTAAACTGGGGTAATTCTTGGTATCCCTTCCTTCTGCCAAAGAGACTCCATTTCCCTGAAGTACACACTTTGAAGGAGGCTGATGGCCTTGAAGGTTGAGCTTAGAAAAACACATGTAAAGGAAGAAAGCCTATTATTCCTATTAGCTTTCAAACAGCCTTCCTAAGGGAATGTTGAAAAGATTAATACCTTATTACCCACAAAAATATGAGGGGTGTGTATGTGCATTTGTTCTAAATCCTTGCACATGTTAAATGGATGAGGTTGTTACCCCTTGGAAAATGTCGAAAATTGTTGTGTGTTTGGAGTCTGACGCCCCAGGTTGGAATCCCAACTTTGCCACTTACTAGCTGTGAGACCATGAGAAGGTCACTTAACTTCTTTGGTGCCTCAGTATCCTCATCTGTAAAATTAGGTACTAGATGATCTCTAACGTTCCTTCTAGATCTAAATCTCTAGGCTATGTCTTGATCTCTGTCAAAGCTCCTTTCTGTAGCTACAAAGGGGTAGAGCCATTAGCAGGTTATGGTTGAGGCTAAAAATCACTTGATGAAGAGTTGTGGTCAGGTAGGGAAATGTGAAATTAGCATCATCACAAGAGACTTTAGAAGTCATCTAGTCCAACCCACTCATTGTACAGATAGAGAAACTGAGTCACAGAGAGCATCAGTGAAAAGAACTGAAGTGTTCCGACTCTCTATCTAATGTTTTGTCCACTACCTCCCTTCCTCACCTCCCCTATATAACTATTGGATTGATTGTATTATGCAAATATATTGTTGGAAGCCAGGCTTAGCTGCCATTTTATCTGGCCAGATTCAAGGAATTTAATTATATTACATCATATCCTCTCCAAAGCTGAAAGGAGAACTTATCCCCTCTTTCCTCCTGTGTCTCTGGTTGGTTTCAATGTTTCTGATGCTCTTGGACTGGAAGCTGGCTGCTATAACCCCACTCTGGGAGCTTAATACTTGATTCTTCTTCCAACAACTTTCATAAGATCATAGGAGAACATAGATTTAGGGCCATAAGAAGCCTCAGATGCCAGTGGGAAGAAGAAAGTACTTTATGATAGATGGTCTTTTTTTTTTCAGTAAAGAATAAGGTAAGGTTCACTGCAGAGAGCAGAGATAGGGTAGGTGTCTAGAGATTCGGTTTGGAATAGATACGCTAGAAAACTAAAACGGAAACAGGAACCACTAAGCCATACATAAAGACCCTGCAGTTCACACACTGTTCTACAAAACCACATATGTTTATGTATTTCTTTTTATAATTAATGTATCAATATATTAAAATTAGATACATTTCAATCTGTTCAGGCCACACGTTGTGGGCTGTACGCAGCTTGTGGGCTGTGTCTGACACCTCTCTCTAAAGAGAGTGGTTTTCAATTGGGGTCAAGTAAAAGGGTTATTGTACAGCAAGGAGAACCTAACTGAGATGGTATAGCATACATTTGTATGGGACCCAGCCACAATGATGTGTGCTTTCCTCTGGGGACATTTAACAGCAGGGTAGTAGGAGGAGAGAAGGCTGATGGTGGAAGTCATCCAGGGTTGGGTTAGTCAAGGCGCGGTCAGTGATAGGACAAGAGTACAAGGGATTTGAGGACAGATAATATAGAATGTAAAGTCTAACTGATGAAAAATAGCATCAAGATTCCAAAGAGAGGAAAGGAAAGCAGAGTAAGGGACATGGCCTAGGTATCTTTGTTACCTGTGGCCAACCCTTGTAAATAGGTTCTTGGGAAATCTAGATCATGAAAGGTCACCATTATAACAACTGGAGGGAGTGGGACGAGGAAGAATCAAAAACTAAAGAAACAAACAAAATCCTCTAAATTCTCAGCTGGTCAATGAGCATCATCATAGTGTGTAAACCTGATTAGGCAGAGTTAGCCAAAGGTAATTTGATTGCCTTAAAATAACTCCCTGTACACCAAGCAATTAGACCTACACTGAGAGAGTGCTTGGAAATGGGGAAAATGCCTTCACATCCCTTATTTCATTCAATCCTCATGACAGCCCTATGAGAGAGGGAAGACAGGCATTCTTATCTTCATTTAATAGATGGGGAAACTGAGGACATTTTGAAGTTAAGTAAATTCACTTTACTTGTCTAAGGTCACACAATTAATGCATGGCAGACCTATGACTATAATTCAGATCTTCTGTCTCTGCCCTTTCTGACCACAATGTTCACAATGCCTGGAATTCTTGGTCCCCTCACTTCTGACTTCTGGTTTTCCTGACTTCTTTAAAAACTCAGCTCAAATCTCAAGAGGACTTTCAAGAGGACTTTCCCATCCTTCTGCCACTAATTAATGTATTCCCCTTTTAGTTACCTTCATGTATTCTATATATATGTACCTTTTTAGGTACCTGATTGTCTCTCACATTAGAATGTATGCATCTTAAGAGCTGGGATGATTCTCTCCCTTTTTCTTTGTATTCCCAGGGCTTAGCCCAGCGCCTGGCACAGAATGGGCACTTAACGATGCTTGTTAACTGACTGACTGGAGTCACTGTGATTTCTACTTTTCTTATGCCCTATTGTTTCATTACATAGGTACCAGAAGGTCTAGAATGCCTTCAAATTGCATATAAGTGAAGAATTTTCCATTCCCTGCTGCCACTGGGAAAAAAATCAGAAATTAAAATACAAATACTTATGGGAGGGAAAATGCATGAAGCCATTAACACTTTCATTTGAATTCATTTTTAAGGACATTTTCTTCTGTGTTGGGAGAGACATAGGAGAAGTAAAGAGTCCTGTGGTTTTCTTGAGGATTGGTTATTAGTGGCTGATAGAAAGGACCAAGCGTAGCTGAGTGTCACTGAAGGTAAACATTGCCTAATTCATAATGAGGACCATTTTATTAAAGATAAAATAGGCATCTAACATCATAGATTTTGTTATTTGAGAAGCGCTAGACATATTCTCATCCCTCCAAGTATCTTCTCTGTCACTGATGGTAATCCCAGAAATTTCACATTATAAGGGGAATTTGGATCTTGAAGACATCTTAGTCTTCCAGAGTCTCCTATGAAGACATATCTAACTCCACATGGTCCTTTATATCCTTGTCCCTACTCTCATTCCCACTGATAAGTTGGGTTCTCCGGTACAAGGCTAGCCACATCTCCTCCTCATGTTTTTCTGAGCTGCCCCTGAGGAGTTGAAATGTCCTTTTCCAATAGCCTCCTCTTGAGCCTTCATTCTGTTATGTTCTTCCCAATATCAATGATTAATGCCCTTATTTCATTTAACCAATTGACACCAATTAGTTTTTACAAAGGAATATTTCCTGAGAAGATATAGCAATCACAGGAGTACAAACCACTCCCTAGAACCAGGGCACAAACTCTACTATCCTACTTATATCCCTACAGAAAGCAGACTCAAACTTAAAGTGTTTGCCTTAAGTTACTTTATCCCCCATCAAATTGGCTTTTGAGTGCAGCAACACAGCTGATAAATAAATCCCTCCCTCTCGCAGGACTCAGCATCTTAGCTGTGGGATCTGAACACTGCTGGGCAGTGCTTTGGTTTGTACTGGTAGATCAGAAGATTCTGGCAAGGACCTCTATCACTGCATCTCTGCTTCTTTGACCTTTCAAAGCTCACAAAGTCAGAACAGCATCCAGTACTCATTCCCCTAAAAACAAGAAAGAATAAATGCAAAGAGCCAAGCCCAGTGGCACCATGGTCTATCCACATGTTGGCCTGGGTGAAAAGAGCTTAGGGCCTATCTTCCCAGTCACAGGCTTGCAGCATGTCTTTCCTTGACCATAGCCAGAAAAAAAGGATTATAATTGGCCACCTGTGAGTCTTTTATACCCCTCAGTTCTGGCTTAACTGGCAATCAAAGAAGCCATTCCTTCACCATGTGAATTGATAGGAAGTGATCATGGAATATGCATGTGCTCCAGAGTTATTCATGTGGCAGATAGCATTTGGTGTGCCCCTCTGCATGCTTATAAATACCAGGCTCTCAATGGCCAGTTCACATTACAATAGTTTAAAACATTGTCAGTTTCAGGGGGTTAGAGTCAGATTCCTAGAATGGCAAAGCTGGAGAGGACATCACAATGACCTTATCTCACTCCACTTAATGAAGAATGAATAAGATGGCAAGATGGCAGCAAGACTGGGAAAGAGAGGGATATGGGATAGGAAGAGTATGCCTTGATGGAAAGCCTACTCTATGCCCAGAAGAGAAACTCCTTGGGAGAGAAGAGAGGACCAGGTATCATCTTTACTTATTTTTCATCTCATACTTTTGCCCAGGACACCTCTATAATATGAAAGACTGATAGATTGCTTCCAGTCACCTGCATCAACATGAATACTACAGGTAACTATAACCAGATCTTTGTAATACCACATATCTCTAGTTGTAGGTTTTCATAAATAGAAAGTCAAAAGAATTTCAAGTGATGGAGTTGGGCTGATACTGGCAACTTAATATTGTCTTTGCAAAAACTTTTGGAGGTGTTTGGAAATAATTTGTGCCCAGGAGCGTACTGGTAAATATTTAACAACAGGCTTTCTGGAAAAAAAAGTCTTCAAAATAATTTTAAATTTCATCTGCATTACTAACATTTTATTAATAATTTTTAAAGTTTAGACAATCAACAGTAATCAATCAAACCTTGATTCACAGGATTTGCTGATTTCTGAGGTGTAAATGCTCACATTAAAAATTCAACAATCAGCTATCTTGAGCTGGTAAGAGTTAATTCCAGCACACCTTTTGTTTGTGCTGGTCCAATGGTGCCTTAAGTGAAGTGTTGTTTTTTTATTTCTCCCTCCTCAATGGGTTCAGATCAGCTCTCTCTTCCTCATTCTACACTAGAGACTATAAACTTTTGATAGACTGTGACAGTTTCTGAATATCAATTCATTCCCTTCTTCACATGTCAGTAGAAATGATAGTTCTTTAAGGAGACACACCCATGCACAAACACAAAACCCCCTTAATGATAGGTTCTCCTCATGTTAGCACTATTATGAACATTAGCTTTTGTGTGAGGTCAGTCTACTTAGGTGCCAGGAGCCATTTAAAACATTAATAGGTAAATCTGAGATAGATTATAAAGATTCTTAGCAGAATTGAGTCTAGACTAAAACTGGGAGACAATACAGTTGGATCATTGTTGAAAAAAAGATACCTGACACAAAATTCTTTTTAATTACTTCTTAGTGCTAACCTTTCCTTCCTAGCTCTCTTATACAAACATTTGCTCTTGCCTGAGACATTTGCCAAACAACTCTCCTGACCCTGAGCAATGACATGAATCAGAATATTGAGGCTGCACATTTTTCCTTGCTCCTAAAGTAGAGTTGGCCATCTTATTTCTTTTTCAGCACTGGGGTTGCCAGATCTTTCATATACCTGCAATAGAGAGTGTTGGCATCTAACTCTGCCAAGACTGATGCCAATGAGTTTCATAAAATGGTGGGTCGGAGGAATTACTGTTAGGAGCAACAGTATCCTAGCAACCAAATGACTCACTTTTTAAATAATGTCATTATTCTCTCATTAAATGTGGTAGGAGGTGGGAAAGACATTTTACTAACTCCCAAAAGTCTTTTGGTGCTACAATTCAGTTTATCATGTATATGCAGATTAAGAGGTTCCCACTGTGGTATTCTTACCCCTCTCGCAATTTTTTGGGCATTCAGGATCTTTTAAATTAGAACACTTCTTTCATGAATACATATATATATACACACATACACACTCACACATGCACACACACATATAATTAAAACTTCATTCATTGCTTCCTTTAATCTCCATAGTTAAAAACTATACATTTTTTCTGTTGGGTTAGGAACAGTTCCAACTTCCAATTCCCAATTTAGATTACATGCTCAGAAACTAACTCCAAACATTTACTGAGTTTGAAGGTCATGGCGCTATTGATTGATTTCCAGTTATAATATATGTTGTCCTAACATGATTTTTTTTTTCTTTAATGCTGGGCTCAGTCCAAAAATGCAAGGATCAAAGCATCTGGACTTGTTGCTTTTATGTTTGGCATATAAAGGGGCTGGCAGTCACCAATGTGGTCTTGGCTGGGCTCTTCATGTTTTCTTTCTCTGATGCGAAACAGTTGGGAATCTCAGACCCTCCAATAGCTTGAGTGGACTAAATAAAAATTGGCTTAATAACCTGCCAAGCATTTGGAAGTGCCAGCCTCCACTGTTTTTCAGCAGTTATTGGCTGTGGCATGTTTCTTTCTTTCCCTCTTTCTCATTTTAAAAGAAAAAAAATTGTTATAAAATTGGCATTTTGAGAACAGTGTTTGAAATGAGTAAACTATTCATCTCATTATCCTGACTTTATCATCTTTCATCTTCTTGTATTCATTATGGTACATTGTGTGTTGTGTTTTTATGTTATGTTCCTTTGTTTTGTGGCTTCAGGTAAAAAAAGTATGAGGTGACTTCAGAATCAGTGACACTTGGGTACTTAACTTTTCATTCATTTATTCACTCATTAGCAAGCATTTATTAAGTGCCTAACAGGGGTGGGGAACTTGCGGCCTAGAAGCCACATGTGGCCTTGTAGGTCCTTGGGTGCAGCCTTTTGACTGAGTCCAAGTTTTACAGAACAAATTCTTTTATTAAGGGGATTTGTTCAGTGAAGTTTGGATTCAGTCAAAGGGCCACACTTGAGGACCTAGAGGGCCATATGTGGCCTTGTGGCCACAAGTTCCCCATCCCTAACCTATTAATTTCAAGACACTGCACTAGGGACTGAGAATACAATGATAAAAATGAGGTAGTCTTTGCCCTCAGGGAGTTTCATTCTTACATGAAATTTTATTTCAACTGGTTGAACTGTCTTCCCAAGTAACAAGTAAAGACAGCCCAATTAGCCACAAGTTCTAAGGTTGCGACAGGGTGGTGTTTAGCTCAATGACAGTTCTTGTGGTTCATAGGTCTCTGGTAGGAGCCTAAAAAGAAAAGAAAAATGTTATAAATATATAGCTGGGCTTAATGCAGCTGAATTTTTAAAGGATATTAAACCATATACCTTAAAAAAAACACTTTGTGGTGACATACATACTCTGCCATAATTGGTGCTGATGGAGGTAGAATTGTTTCATTTATTTTATTGTATTTTTAAGGCATTTTTCTAGTTGTGAACCTATTTACACAAATCAAACATTCGCCTGGGGGTTGGGGATTGGGATGGGAGTGGGATCAGTGAGATCACTCAGTGATTGGAAAATATTTGTTGGAAAACGAAGGTGGGAGAGAAGCATTTATTGCTTAATGGCCCCAGGGTTGGTCTATCTTTTCAGTCCTGAAAATGAGCTGGGAGAAACAGGAGGTCCACCAAGGTTAAAGCAAGAGAGAAAGATAAGTCTGAATAGAGACCCTGAGCTAATTGCTAACTGAGGATGCTAGGCACAGAGAAAGTGTATAGAAGTTTGGGTTCAGGTGTCCAAGATCTAATGGCCTTCAGAGTAATTGGGGTTGAGTGTCAGTCTAGGGCAGCAGTTCTAGTAAGCAAACTGACTATCGGAGAGCAGAACCAGCTCTTCTCTTGGGCTCATGAATTTTCTTCCTTTAGATAAACCTGGGCAGAGGATGGAGAAAAGACAAAGATTATGCTTTTAGGGACCAAAGTCCTTGAAATCTCTAGAAGGAAAAGAGAGATAACAACCAGCGTGGAACAGGATTCCAGAAGTTCCAGGTTTCAGGCTATGGAAACAATCTTTGGTGTCCAGATTGGGAACAGTCTTTCTCATTGAAGGAGTCTAGGGACAAGGCCAGGACTTCTCTATTGCTAGTGAGTCAAACATAAAGGAGGCACCCCAAACTCTTTGCAAGCCTAAAGCCCAGAGAAGGTCATTTTGAAAGGGTCAGCAGATAGGAATGTCATGTCATATGCAAGGCTAAGGGTTAGTGAAATAGATTCTAACTCCTTCATTCCTCCCTGGGCTCTACTCCTGACTTGAGACTTCTTTCTCCACCATATCCCTGTAGCCTTCTCATCCTGGAAGATGCTGTCACTACTCATTACTAGTAGCCTTCTCACTCCAGAACAATTTCCCTTCTTGTGGCCTTCTCAACATGGAAGATCATTCTAGCTCCTCAGTTCTTTTCTATGACTGGTCAGTACCTCCAAAACCCTCAATTTTAAGGAATAGCCCAGTACAGCCATATACATTCCTTCATTCTTCTTGGGACTTTACTCTTGACTCTTCAGAATGTTTTCTCCACTATGATTCCCTGTAGATACCTTCTCCCTTCCAGGTCTATCCCCACTTTAAATCATATGTGTTGTTTTCATCATTAGAACATAAACTCCTGCAGTGCAGTGTATGTCTTTCCTTTTGCTTCTATTTTTATTACTAATATTTAGCCCAGCAGCTGTCACATAGTAAGCATTTAATAAATTCTTATAGATTTGATTTCATTTTGAAGATAAATGAGCTGGCTACTAGCCTTTTAAAACCAAATCTACTGACTACAAGTAGAGAGCTTCATCTAGGAAATAGCCCAGATGGGTTTAGGATTGCCTTCTGTGACATTAAGATATAAAAGAAGGGGCTCCAGCAGGCAAGGGGAGGGAACTAATAAAGGCCAAGGTCAAGGATGTTGTATGTAGGTTAAGGATTAATTAAAAAAACTTCCAAAAAAATTTTTTTTTCCTTCATTGCCTTCACATTCCCCCATTTGTTTTCTGATACTTAGTATCAAAACCCCAAATAACACCTACTTAACTCTTTTTACAGAAGAAGTAAAGGAATTCCCTTCTTGTATAAGGGAAGTGGCAAGGAAAATGGTTTTCTGAATGCCACCCTACTGGTCATTTAGTACAAACCATATTTGAAAAAGAATTCCCTCTAGATCAAACCCAACAAGCTGTCTGTCGTATAGCCTGTGCTTGTAACCCTAAGGCAGGTGAAATCCACCAAACAGTGAAATAGTCTATTCTCCACTTACAGGGCTCCAATTGTTTGTTTTTTTCTTTCTTATATCAAGTCAACATCTGCTTCTTTGTCATTTCTGCTCATTAGCCTTGGTTCTTCCCTCTTAGTGCAGCAAATACTTCTTCAAATACTTCAAGGTAGCTATTGTGTCATGCTTAAGTCTCCCTTCTTCTAAGGTAGATATAAGTCATAGGATTATGGACATAGAGCTGGAAGAGAACCAGGGAGTCCATTGAATTCAATCTTTGCATTTTATAGAGAGAAAACTGAGGCCTATGAAAATTAAATGACTTACATAAGTTAGTATACAGATAATAACTAAAAGTTACTAGAGATAGGTTAACTGAAGACAGTAACTGAAAGAGATAGAGTTTCAATATAGGTCCTCGGGCTCTAGCACAAGTCTTTATTTGAATATTTCATGCTGCCTTCTCAGTTCCTTCACCCAATTCTCACTTAGCATGATTTCAAGACCCTTTACCATATTGGTTATCTTCCTCTGAATCGCAAAAGCTTATTTCCTCCAAAGGTCTCTGATCTTTTCTCAAATGTGGTGACAAGGATAAAAACTGGACCTGCAATTTCATTAATAGAAAGAACTATAAGGTGAAGGAAGTCCTTCTGCCCACGCAAGTTGTTTACAGAGTCGGAGTGTTTCCTTAGAGCATTGAGAGATTAAGTGACTTGGCCTGGGTCATACAGTGAGTATGGGTGAGATGTAAGACCCGAACTTGGGGCAGCTAGGAGGGGCAGTGGTAACAGCACTGGCCCTGGAGTCAGGAGGACCTGAGTTCAAATGTGACCTCAAATACTTTACTAGCTTTGTGAGCTAGTCACAAGGCATTTAACCTCAACTGCTTATTAAAAAAAAAGACTTGAACTCATGTCTTTTTGGTTTCAAAGCTGTCTTATATGCCATGCCGACTCTCAGCATATGGTGACTACTAGAATGAATCACAATATTCCATGAGGTCTATAATTCTGTGGTTTGTAAGGAGAGGTGGTGGCAGCAAATCTCCACCCCACTCTTTAAACACAACCACAATAGGAGACACCAGAATGCCAACACCTTGGACCTTATATTGGAAAAGAGTGTCTTAGACAGGTGAAATCATCCCAAGCCCATATCCTCCAGACCTGCCACATCACAGATCCATGTATTTTTTCCCCCTGATTAGTACCAGGCAAATGTACAAGCAAAAGTAAAGCCTTGGGGGAGGGGAATGTAGTACTATTTTGTATAACCTTGATTAAAATCATATGTGTACACATTATCCATGTAAAGGCTAAAAAGAGAAGTTCAGCTACCAAAGACTGCCAATCTGGCATTTTTCACTGGCTTGAAAGTGTACTTCTTTTAAACTAGAAAGATGACATTTGAATTGATAATTTGAGCAGGCTGGCCTTCATTTGCATGAACATGATAAATCTATAGCAAACATACATGATAGAGAACACATTCAGTGGGGAAAAAAGACCCAGTGTTAAATTAAGATAATTTTTTAAACAAGGGAATTTAAGGGCTCCCCCCTCTTATGAATTAACTCTTTCACCTCAAATATTGTTTGCTTTTCTTAATGTCACTCAGCTAACAACCTTGTACCCATGCATTCCTTCTGTGTGAGGGAATGATGACAAATAAGGTATTCTAATACTTATACCTAGTATGAGTATCCAAGGGCTTTAAAAATATTTTGTTTATAAGCAAGTAAGTGAGCATATGGGTGATCCCTTTCTGGGTGCAATTGCTTCATCCACCACATTTTGGCATTTCATTTTATTAGCAGAAAGCTCACATATGGTTTCCATGTTCCCAAGCTGTCTTTATGGATACACCAGCTAAATCCTGTAGCATTTTATCCCTCTTTTCTTCTCTACCCATTTCCCAGATGCCCTTACTCAAAGGGAGAGACACTTCTTAGTTTGGAAGAGTATACCATTGGAGCCATCTCCAGGGAGTATCAGAGTGCTCACCTGAAGAAAGCATGAAAGCCAAGGCCTACAGACCCTCCTGAAGAGGGTCTGATGCCAGAGCCAAAACATTTATTTTTTCAAACAATAACATTATTCTATAAACACACTGGGCTCCGGAGGACTTCAATTTCACTGTTCCATCTGGCCCTACGAAGCTGCCAGTGGAGGAGACTCTTAGAAAACTATCCATCAGTTTTGAAATGATGGAGAGGGGATGAAATGCAAAGGGAGCCTCTTAAGGGCTGAAGTGTAGAAGACACAGTCTAGCTGACGAAGGCCAAAGGATGACAGAGCACAAAGGAGTCCATTCAGCTGGGTTTGGTTTAAGCTTTCCACTGTGTGTGTATCTTTGTGTTACTGATAGAGTTAATTGCTTGGAAAACTGTACAACTTGCAGATTCTGGCCAAGTGGTAAACACAACTACTTGGAATAAGAAATAGATGAACGTCAGACTGAAACATCTTGGACTGTGTTCCGAGGGGCTTACTCTAGCTTTTCTAAAGGGAAAAAGCAGATCATTTTTCTTCTTCTTCTCTATATTGCCCTCTTTGTCAGGGAGAAAGAGATAATATCCACCTTCCAAAAGGATCAAGGGGGGTTTGGGTGTAGCTTTCATTAACATTGTGTAGGATTTCTGAAAGAATCATGGCAATATTAAACACTCTCCTTGTTGGAATCAATTCAAGGGGCATGGCTGGGTTTTACTTATGGCTTACATTATATTGTAAGCTCTTTGAAGATGAGGATGGTTTCATTTTTGTATTTATAGACCCAGTGCTTAGTAAAGTGCCTGGCACATAATAATAAAAAGGTAGAATAGGTGGTGCAGTATATAGAGTGATGGGCCTGGAGTTAGGAAAACTCATCTTCACAAGTGCAAATCTGGCCTCAGACACTTACTAGCTGTGTGACCCTGGGCAAGTCACTTAACCTTGTTTGCCTCAATTTCTCCATCTGTAAAATGAGCTGGAGAAAGAAATGGCAAACCGCAGCACTATCTTTGCCAAGAAAACCCCAAATGGATCATGAAGAGTGGGACACAACTGAAAAATGAACAATAACTATATTATTTTTACAATGCTTTAATGTTTGCAAAACACTTTAATTATTTTATATCAATCAGTAAATGCTTAATAAATGCTTGTCAATTGATTAATTGACTGAATAAGTGATTAACAGAGAGCAATCTGGCAGGATCCTTAAAAGGAGCTTGAGTCCATTTCATATAAGAATCAGCTGAGGGAAATGGAGACGTTCATGCTTGAAATAAGGAAACTTAGGGAGGATGTGATATATGTCTATCATGGGGAAGAAGGATTAGTCTTAGTCTGTTTGGCTTCAGAGGTAGAACCAGGAGCAATGGAAAGAAGTTACAAAGAAGTAGGTTTAGGTTAAGTGTCAGGAAACTCTTCCTAACAATGAGAGCTGTCCAAGGTGGAAAAGGCTGCATAGATCCCTCTTATTGGTCATTTTCAAGCAGAGGCTCCAAATGTGTCAGGGTCAGAAGCAGGAATAGAACCCAGGTCTTCTTGGCTTCAAAGCTGGTTGTTTACACTATCCCACATAGCCTAGAAAGAATAAGAAGGAGCAAAATCAAACCAGTGACATGAATTTGAGTTTGTTTGCTACATGAACATTTATTCATGCTTCCTTTGATTGCTTGGTCCCTCCCAAAACCTCTATTTTAAGGAAAGTGCCCAGTTTGGCACATCTTCATTGCTCTCTATGTTCCAGCTGGTGAAAATGCTTGAAGCCTGGAGATGGACTGTCTTGTATGAGGAAAAGCAAGGAGGTCGGTGTCATTGGATCACAGAATATGTGGGCGAGGGGAGTAAGGTGGAAGAATAGTTGAGAAGTTGGGGGGAGGCTGGTTGTGAAGGGCTTTGAATGCCAAACTAGGGATTTTATTTGCTCCTGGAGGTAATGGGGAGCCACTGGAGTTTATTGAGTGGTAGTAGTGGCAGTGGTGGTGGTAGTGGTGGTGGTAGTGTTGGTGGTAGTGTTGTGTGTGTGTGTTTATGAATGTATAAGACATGCATTTTAGGAAGATTAATCTGACAGCTGAATGGAAGACAGTCTAAGTAAAGAGAAACTTGAGGCAGGGAGACCCACCAGAAAGCTACTATAGCAGTTCAGGCACGAGGTGATGTGGATCTGTACCTTGGTGATGGTTGTTAGAGGAGAGAAGGTGGCATGTAGGACAGCTGTTGTAAAGGCAAAATCAACATGTCTTGGGAACAGATTGGATATGGGGTGTGTGAGAAAGTAAAGAACAAAGGATGAAATCTTTTTTTTTTTAATCAATTCCTGGGTTATTGGAAAGATGGTGGTATCCTTAATAGTAATAAGGAAGTTTGAAAGGATGAAGGGTTTAGGGGAGGGGGAGAAGATAACGAGTCTGTTTTCAGGCATATTAAGTTTAAGATGCCTCCTATTCTCATAGGATTGCAGATCTAGAGCTTAAAAGGGCAATTGTGATCATATTCCTAACTTTTCATTTAATATAAATTCCCTAAAACTTCAGAGAACAAAACACATGATTTTGAGGGGCCATAGAGTGGGACCACATCATTTCATATTAGACTTGAGCACACTCTGTGTACTTTGCTCTGAGTAGCCATGACTGAGGTGAGGCAGACTGATGATGTAGTAGTATGTTCAAGCCCTTGAGTAACATTTAAATTTTGACTTGCATTAAATGTGACCTGCTATCATTTCAAAATTTTCCCTAAATTGAATTTCACATTACTCAAGCTCATATTAACCATGATTAGTTTAAGTTACCGCATCCTGCTGTAAATTGTTCTGTCAATGCATACCTCTTTTGTCTTTTAACATTTTTTGTGTGCAGAAAAAAATAACTATCCCGTACTTTATTCATATTCTACGATGAATACTTTTCTACTTCCCCTTTTGGAGAGGCCATAGAGAAGAAGTGAAACCTAGGCTTTAAATAATTTGTTCCTTCTCATCTCATCCTTTTTCTTCCCTTTTTGCCCTTCTTTTCTTCCCTTCTTTCCCTTTTCTTTTTTTCCCTTTCTTTCCCTTACCTACCCTTCTCCTTCACAGGTAACACAAGTTCCCAAAGAACAGAGGAATAAAGAGAGATCTACATCTCACAGTCCTCCCTTCATATTTTCCCCTTGATCCTGTTGTAGTGATTGTGAGGATCCAGAAGGAAGCTGCTTTCCCCCAAGACAATGGCTAGTGTTGCTGGCAACCCTGGCAGGCTTCCTCTACTTGGTTCTGAAAGTACATTGAAACTATACCAAACTAAAACAACATTTAGAACAAGGGCAGAGGAGCTGCTTCTTGTCTAGAGCATGGTCATATGCTCAGATGTTCTGGTACTTGTGGCTCAGAGTTACTAAAGATATGCCAAGAAGTTCTAATTCTTCTTGCTGCCATCCTGGGCAGCCTGCTTTGGGTACAATCTCAGAAGACAGAAGTGGGTTGGTTTCATATGGACCCATTCTAGTTCTTCTCCTTTGAGTTCTACATAATCTTGTGTACAAAATCCAAGGTCCAAAAAATTTGACTCTCTTCTATTTTTAAGGCTCTTTGGAATAACAGGAGTAGTATTTTTATTTGCTTGAGATATGTTATTGTGAACCTCTGGTGAAAATTCTCAAACATCGGGCAAGTAACTGATTTCCACCATGTTAACAATATGGCAATGAGAATTGGAATGAGGAGCTGGTGGGGGCAGGGACATATAAAATCAAGAGACAGTTCAGCCATCCTGCTTAACCTGCAAAAGGAAAACAACTCACAGAAATAACAGTACAGACTGAACGTTTCCAATCTCTGGTACTTGGTTCTATGCTTGAGTGGTTCCAGGAACAACAGAAAACCATACATTGTTAGAATGCCAAGTACAAGAAAGGCAGTGCGGATGTCATTCTGACTTCCCCTTGGAGCAGGCCAGGCATTTTCAAGCTTAGCTTCCCTTGCCCACATGAGTCAGTCACTTGAGAAACAAAGTTGGAGTTGCTGACTCCCTCTTAAATGAAACCTTGCTCCAGAACTTGGAGGAGGAAATTCTGTGCCTGAGGCAAGGTTGGAAAAATGTAGTGTGACTACTTATTTCAAGCTTTAAGCCTTTATTAAAACATGTGCAACTTATCACACTCACAGAAGCACAATCTCAGAATTGGAAAGGACTCAGAGACCATCTAACTGAACCCTCACCTGACAGAGCAGCCCTTGTCCAACCTCCTCATCCAGTGATTGTCGAGACTTAGCTTGAGCTTTCAGAGTGATAGAGAACCCACCGATTCTTGAGACAGTCCATCCTAGTTTTGGTTGACTTTAATTGTGGGAGATTTTCTCTTATGTTGGGCCAAAATATGCCTTTCTGTGACTTCCACCCATTGCTCCTGCTTCTGCTTTCTGAGTCCAAGTAGAATAGACCTAATCGCTGTTTGATAAAGTTCTTCAGGGTCTGATCTCTGGCCAGCATCCTTATCCTCATCTGCCTTCCAACAGAACTTGGACTCTAACCTTGATTCTCCTGGCTCTGATAGGTATTTTGCCTCATCTTACTGGGACTCAGGCTTTCTTATTGTTCGTCACCAATCTCTCTGCTCCTCTTCCCACTCCTGTTTCAGCATCAGATATTTAGAGATATGTTATCTTCCCGCATTAGATGGTAAGCTTCTGAAAGACCGGGACTGTCTTGTTAATTTGGATTTGCTGTTCTAGTGCTTAGCACGTGCATGACACACAGGAAATACTTAACAAATGCTATCTCTCTCTCTCCCTCTCTCTCTCTGTCTCTCATATTTTCCCCTAAATCTTTTCTTTTGGGGGCTAAATATCACTTCTTTCAACACATTCAAACTTTCAACATCCCAGTTGCTATTATCTGGAATGTTCCCCAGTTTAGCAAAGTCCAATGCATACACATACAAGAAGGATATTCGATTTTATTTTATTAATTTGAGAACTTCTTGGAGCAGGAGGTCTCTTCAGCAACAGAGGATCACAGCTGGTCTATGACTTGGTCAATAAGTCTTAGAGATGTGCCTGAGGCAGTAAGAAGTTCAGGGATTTTCACAGATTCATGCAAATAGGAAGTGACAGGAGAAATTTGAACCTAGGGCCCCTAAGTCCAAATCTTTTCCACTGTATTAAAGCAAGACAAAATTGTATGAATATCAGGACCAGCTGCCTCCTTTCCTGTCACTTTGCCACCATCATTGCAGAAATGGATGTCATATAGAACTGGGAGCTATGTTGTATTTTTCTTAGGATTATAGATTGATTGTCACGATGAAAGAATCCACCACCATTTTCTTGGTGATGAACCTCTCCATAATTAGCTGAGGTGGTCCTTAGAAAGCAGACATAGTTTATTGTTAGAAGTATAACAAAAATAACAATAATAATAACAAATCACAAGATTGACAAAGTGCTTTACATGTTACATCATTTGATTTTCCTCACAACTCTATAAGCTGGTGGTTGCAGTTATCTTCATTTTACAGATGAAGAATCTGTGGCTGAAGGTCAAGTCAATAGCTCAGGTTCACACAGCTAGCACGTGTTTGAACTAGAGTCTTCCTGATTCCAAGTCCAATGCTTCATCCACTCCAACAAGTAGCTGCTTCAAAGTAGCTGTGGGGTCTTAATAACATAGCTTGTATTCCACTGACATAACTCTAAAGAACCCAGCATCATTTCCATACCTTAATAAGGTATCAGACTAGAATTTGAATCAGTCACATGGGATAGGCAAGAATGGATGAAATTCTATCTATAGCATTGGAGGGAATATTCACGTTGCTAAGATCACAAATCTATTGGAGTACTGACATATCAAATACTAAAAGGTGATCCTTGTTGAGTCCTGGATGACTGTCCATTGTGCCTACCTCTAGTATTAGTTCTGCATTGCTACTCTTCTTAAGGTGCTTCCATTATCTTCTAGATCATCATCAAGCTCATTATAAGTCTGTTTTGCTTTCACATATCAAGATTTTTTTTTATATACTTTAAGGTGACAGTCAACAGCCATACAGGCATTTGATGTCCCCAATGACCTCCAATGAATGAATCAATCAACAAGTACTTACCAAGTACCAATCCTCAAATGGCTGTTGATTATCACCATAAAGTATGAAAAAAATCTTGATTTGTGAAAGCAACTTTACTCATATTTACATACAGTCACATATAAGGGCATCTTAAAGCAGCTGTGGCAGAAGAGGTCATGGAAGAGATGAGTGGACTAAAAATCTGGTGGGTGATCAGATGATGAGAGAGGGGTAAAAAAATGGAAAGACTACATGTTTTACTGGTATCTTCTGGATGTTAGGAGGAAGAATAGAAAGCCTCACCGCATTGGATGGAGGACATGTCAAGAAGGAAGAAGGTCCTAATGGGATAGAAAGGCATTTATGGGACACATTCTGCAACAGTGGAAGGCAGAACCATAATGATGAGATCCCAGTTCCATTGGAATATTTAAGTGTACAAATGTATATGCCCCTTTCTTATGCAGAAATCTTTCTATGCCTGTATATATATATATATATATACACACACACACACATATACATTTATATATATATACATATATATATATATACACACACACACACATATATATGCATACTTGTGCATGCTTGGAACTTTTAATGAAATCAGAATTTTATAGTTTTATAGGGGTGGGGAGAAATCCCTCAAATATGTCTTAAAATTGGAGGCATTGGCTATTTATGGAGTTCAGAGCTACACAAAATCAACATGTTCAATCACTGAGTCATGTGATCGTCCTCTGGTTCCCATGATGTGTATTTTTGCCTGAGGGTGTCTGAAAGCTTTCCAAATAAAGCATTGGGAGTTGCCTTTTGCAGAGATTTCCTGAAGCCAGTCCTTCACTTCCCCACCCCCCTCAGCATAGCCTGGAGGTGTGATTGGATCCCCTTTCCTAATCCTGATTGAAAACCTTGGCTTGGATCCCATTTTATTTTCCCCCTCCACAAAAGAGTGCAATCAGTCTTTGCCCAAGTATAAAAATACCTCCCTTGACTCATTTCCTTATGTCCTCTCCTCCTCTCTCTTCAGTGTATTATCTTCATTTCTCTAAGGGAAGAATAAATGTGGGCTAGCCTAGAGCTGGAGGGAAAAGACAGAATTGAAAAGTTTGTCCTCTTGGATATGATATCCCCCTTCCTCTCCCTCTCACAAATAAAAGGTGGAGGGGAGAAGCTTAGAGAATTCTTCCATTGAAAGGAAGTGGAAGGAAAAGAAATCTCTCTGTAAAGGATGTGGATAGACACGCCCCCTTCATTTTTTTTTTTTTTGTCTTCTGCCTTAAGCCCTAGACTTTGGACTCACAATTGGAAAAAAAAAATCCCCAGTTTTCTGAACTTTTGCTTGATTCTGGAGTCAGTGGATATTACGGACGCAGAGGTGCACAGAAGCAAGGAAAAGACTAAATCAACTAATTTCAGTGTTTGGCAGAGATTTGTTAGACAGATAAAACAATGTCGATATTGCTGCTTCTGGCCCTTGTAGGCCAGTGAAGCAATAGAAGAAAGGCAACCTGAAATGACTTACTCTCTCATATTGCAAAGCTCCCAAAATAAACTTGGGAAGAGACAAGGGTCATGAGACTTTGAAAACGAGGAAATTGGCTGGGAAGCCAGTTTGTATTGGAGTTGTGTAATCTGTGCTGTTAGTCATAAACCCATGTTGAGGTATGCTAAATGGCATTAGAGAAGGCAGTCCGATTCTGTGAAGGAAAGTGTCTGGGAATAGGATGGTTTGTTTGGATTGGGTGTCCAGTGTTGACAAGGAGATGAGTCCAAGGCAGAGAGGGCAGTGCAATGAAAATAAGAAAGGGTGTTTATCTTGGCTAGTTTCCAGTATCACAGAGTCTCAGAGGTGGAGAGGCCTTCAGAGGACATTTAAATTAACTCATACCTGAAGAAGAGTCCTTTCACTACTATACTTGACAATGGAGGTTTCCCCATCTTATCCCATCCTTTCACATCTTTGAGTAGTCATAAAAGCTAAGTTCCTAGGGGATTGCTTTTTCCTTCCTCACCTCTTCCTGTAGACATCTTTTTTTTTTTTGACATCTTTTCTTTCTTCAAGGTCAAGATTGGATGCCACATTCTCTATGCCTCTTTCTCTGATCTCCTCAACAAAACTGATCCTTCCTTCCTTGAACTTCCCCATATCATTTTGAATCTCACTTCACCTACGCCAACTCCTACCTTGTGCCATATTGATTTTTATCATCACAATCCTCTATTCTATTGTAACAGTTTTCAAAATAACTTCATTGAGGAAAAGTACTGTTATTTTCTATTTTAGATTTTTATCATCTAGCAGAATGAAACTGCATAATAAAGTATTTGTTGAATAAATGAATAGCACCACCATTCAACTTGTCTCCTGTGTCTAGCCAGATTGTACCACTAATTGCCCCTTGTCTATGTCCCACCCCCTATCATCTCTATGTGTTCACATAAGTTTCTCAGTCAATTCCTTGACAGGTGGGGGTGGGGGTATGCAGCATCTAATATGACTTAAGAGCAATATGAAAACCCTGAATTTCTACATTATTTCTTTCCAGTCCTTGTCTGTGTGTAGCCGCTTTCTACATTTCTTTGTCTTTTAAGTTCTTTAGTCCCTCAGACCCAAGTGGAGCCACCTTTTGTAGTACAAACCCCAAAGGGTTGATATAAAGGGGGAAAAGTTCTAACAATTAGAGGAATTGAAAATTGAGTGAACTGTTTTTTTTTTCCAAATATGACTTGGTAACTACTTCCAGTTCCCAAATTTGGCAATTCTTTTGTGTCTGTTGCTTCCTCATTGAGGATGAGTGTGGTTGATATATGTATGTGTTTATGTATATATACATATACATTATATATATACATATATATGCATACATACATATATGGACTTTAGGAGCTGAAAATTTGGGGAGACAAAAATAAAATGAGGAAAGGGGTTATACACAGATAGACTGGAGAAAATAAGTTACTGACATAGAAATTCTTGGTTTCCAAACTGGTCCTAGGATAAATGATTCTTCTCCCCTCTTCTGTTTAATCACCTTCTCCAGATTTCCAGCTTTCATTATTTCCTTTCTCTTTTTAATATGGGACTAGGAATTTCCTAATATATTGCCATATTGCTATCTATGTAGTTGAGGACATTATTGTCAACTTATTCCTGACTTTGAATAACCAGTATTAGATGCTGTCTGAAGTGAAATGAGAAGAGGAGGAGAGAGGACCTCCAAGAAACCAGTGCCAATAGATAGCTTAACAGCTAGAGAATGTTTACTCTTCCCCCACAATCCACCCTACCTGAGCCCCATCTAACCCAGTTTGTTAATAACAGAGAAAAGGAAAGAGAAGGTGGAGCAAGAAGAGGAGAGAGTGTATATTCACATCATTTTTACCTATGGGAAGGCAATGTAGGATTCTCCAGAATCATGTAAGCTGGATAAATTGATGAAAAAGTGTTGTAGGTCTGGAGGTTATGTTTTTAAGAAAGTAGAAGGTATGTCAAGGAGGCAGAATGCATGGAGGATAGAGAGATCTAGGTTCACGCCTTGCCTCCAACCTATACTGGTTGTGTGACCTTGGGCAAGTCACTTAACTTTTCATTACCCTAAGCGATTCTAAGATGATAAATTGTGGAGAAGTTACTGATTTCCATTGGTAGAAGAAACTGCTCACCCAGAGCTTCCCACACCGAATAAGTCACAAGTTTGGTTAAAAAAAAAGGTATGGCAAAAAATAAAACTTATCTTAGTCTTAAAAACCTGCTTGCCATTCTTGACTATATTAAAATGACAACAGCAACTGAATTAACTTCCAGGAAATGTTCAGAATGGGAAAAGGACAGAAGAACTTATCCCTTTTTTAGTGGGCTCTAACCAGAACAATAACTTATAGGAAAGTAGCTCTTAATAAAAATGATGTGGCTGGTTTGAGGAGATAGCTGTGATGTTTAAAAGGTTCTAGAGACATAACTTCTTGGTAACTAGTCATTTTCTTAATAATGCTAGCATGTTATTAATAGAAGAAGTCAGTGGCACTCTCAAATACCAAAGACCTCTCATGGTGGTAGGCTCACAGTTTATATGCCCTTGGAAGAGTGAGTGTTCCTGAGGATGGTAATCAATTTTGATTGGTTAACAATTAATGAGAGAATGAATATTACAATGAGAAGTAGGCTCATTCCAATGAGGGGCTGAGAGAGTGACATCATGTCACCCTTGGACAAAGAGACTATCTCTATGAACAAACCACTCCTAGCCTTGGGCAATCTAGACCAAGGATCTACCTCCACCCAAATTTACTTGAGTGTAATACAATGGGCAGGAATTCACCTTAGATAAGATGGTATAGGTGGGGTAAATTTTTGGCAGAGGTTAGTAGTGTCCTTTTTTGTTTCTTTTTTGAAAATTTTTTATTAATTTATTTTGATTTATTAATAATCACTTCCATAAGCTTTGGAGTTATACATTTTCTCCCCCTCCCTTCCCCCTCCCTCACTAAGACAGCATGCAATCTGACATAGTATACATATACATTCCTATTAAGCATATTTTCACATTAGTGATGTTGTAAGGAAGAATTAAACCCAATAGGAGGAACCACTAGAAAGAGGAAACAAAACAAAACAGAAGAAAAAAAGTAGCAAATAGTATGCTTCAATCTGCATTCAAACTCCATAGTTCTTTCTTTGGATGTGGATAGCATTTTCCATCATGAGACTTTTGGAGATGTTTTAGATCCTTGCATTGCTGAGAAGAGCCAAGTCTATCCAAGTAAGTCATCACACAATGCGGCTGTTACTGTGTTCTGCTCACTTCACTCAGCATCAGTCCATACAAGTCTCTCCAGGTGTTTCTAAAATCTGCCTGCTCATCATTTCTTATAGTACAATAGTATTCCATTACATTCACATACTACAACCTGTTCAGTCATTCTCTGATTGATGGGCATCCCCTCAATTTCCAATTCTTGGCCACCACAAAAGAGTTGCTATAAATATTTTTGTACATGTGAGTCCTTTTCCCATTTGTGTGATCTCTCTGGGATATAACCCTTAGAATTGCTATTGCTGGGTCAATGGGTATGCACATTTTTATAGCCCTTTGGGCATAGTTCACAAATTGCTCTCCAAAATGGTTGGATCATTTCGCAACTCCACCAACAATGCACTAGTGTTCCAATTTTCCCACATCTTTTCCAACATTTATCATTTTCCTATTTTGTCATGTTGGCCAATCTGAGAGATGTGATGTGGTACCTCAGAATTATTTGATTTGTATTTCTCTAATCAATAATGATTTAGAGCATTTTTTTCATATGCCTATAGATGGCTTTAATTTCTTCATCTGAGAACTGCTTATTCACATCCTTTGACCATTTATCAATTGGGGAATGACTTGTATTCTTATACATTTGACTTAATTCTCTATATATTTTAGAAATGAGGCCCACATTGATCATCATGATCAACTCAATAGAAAAATCTTTTGACCAAATGCACCATCCATTCCTATTCAAAACACTAGAGACACAGCAACCATTCTTATTAAAAACACTAGAGAGCATAGGAATAAATGGAGTCTTCCTTAAAATAGTAAATAGCATCTACCTAAAACCTTCAGCAAGCATCATATATAATGGGGACAAGCTAGAAGCATTTCCAATAAGATTGGGGGTGAAAGAAGGATGTCCATTATCACCATCGTCTTTCAATATCATACTGGAAACGTTAGCTTTAGCAATGAGAGAAGAAAAAGAAATTGAAGGTATTAGAATAGGCAAAAAAGAAACAAAGTAGTATGCTTCAAAGGCTGGGCTTTGAACAAGAAAACAGGACAGGGAAAAAGGCTGGAATATGGAAGTTAGGACACCCTTATTCCATACCCCTTCCCTTCCTTCCACACACACATTCAAAATTGATATCCTTTGAAAAGAGACATGGATAAGTTCACTGGCCTTTAAATTTGGCTTTTAGTTTAGAATGAAGAAGGTAGAATATTTCTTCTAACCTTCAGGTGGAGGATCCCAGAACAAGTGTATCATTTACTCACATCAGAAGTAGGAAGTATTAAAACCTTGGATTTCTTAGGATCTCTGCATACACCAGCTCCTCTCTTTTCTTCTGGAAGACAGAGCATGATTTTTTTCTTCCTCTCCTCCTGGAGATTGAAGCAACAATCAAACAATCAGTAAACATTTATTAAGTGCCTGCCATGTGCCAGGTCTGTGCTAAACATCGGAGAGACAAAGAGCTCACAGTCTAATGGGGGAGACAACAATCAGGCAAACAGATACAAAGCAAGCTGTATACAGGATACACAGGAAATAATTAAGAGGGAAGGGACCAGAATTAAGAGGGGTTGGGAAAGGTTTCCCGTAAAAGATGGGATTTTAGTTGGGATTTAAAGGATTCCAGAGAAGCCAAGAGGTTGAGACGAAGAGGCGTGAGGGATGACCTTCCAAGAGAAGGAGAGATTTGTTTGTAGAATGGCCAGGAGGCCAGTGCCACTGGATTGGAAATTACATAGTGAGGAGTAAAGTGTAAGGAGACTGGAAAAGCAGGAGGGGGCTAGGTTATGAAAGGCTTTGCATGCCAACTAGAGGATTTTGTATTTGATCATGGAAGTATTTTAGACTTGATTTGCAACAGGTAGCAGAAAGGTTCATGATGATCTGTGTAGGCGAGGAGGCTTCCCTAGTTGTCCAGTCCTAGATCTAAATGAGCCTAGAGTGATAATTCATCTTTCTTTGCTGTCCTGGAATGTTTATGGGATTCATATCTTTAGAGTCATTGTTAAAAATTAGTTTTGCCATGTACAGAGGTTGTTTGATAGATTTATATGTTTATACATAGCTAGAAATTATCTCTGAAGATCAATATGTTGACTAGTCCTCATTAAATACACCTCTTTCTCTCCCAAGGAAAATTACCTAGTCATTCAGGTTCAGCCTGCCAAGTATCTTGTCCATTGCTGAAAAGATCCTTACCTAAAAAGAGACGCTACCATGTAAAAGCTTATGATGTAGGGAAAAAGGCCATAGATCAGAGGTTCTAAAGTTAGGGCCTTTGGACTTTTAAAGATATAATTATTTTAAATATAATTTATAATATTTAATACAATTTAATACACTAAATATAATTATTTTCCTTTACAATTCTATGTGCTTTATTTTATGCATTTAAAAACATTATTTTGAGGAGGGGTACATGGGCTTCAACGGACTGCCAAAGAAAGCCTGTGACCCACAAGAAAAGGTTAATAACATCTGTTATAGAGGATATTTTAAAAGTTCTGTTGATAGCTTTTGTTTTTTATACTCTAGGCATTTTCTGATATAACCTCTCATCACTAATGAGTCCTCCCATATAATAGAGTACTATAGTTAATAAAAACTGAGACAATGAGTATACCTGACAGCACTATATTTGGCACCTCTTGTCCCCTATAGTTCTTTTGAGAGAATTAAAATGTTTCATAATCAGATCTCTAGGATCAAGACTTTTTTTTAAATTACATGTAGTTTGAGTTGAGATATCTTAGTGTGCTATTTCTGTTTATAATTTTGTAGTGTGGGGTCATTAAATATTTTGTTTTCCTGGTTCCACTTTCTTTCCTCTGCCTCATTTCATACAATTATCCTATGTGCTCAATTCCTAATATTCATTACGTAACAATGGAGTTCTATTACATTCATATTTTTTGTTGTTCAGTCATTCAGTTGTGGCTTCATGACCCAATGGAGTGTAGCACAGCAGGTCCTTTTATCCTCTATCATCTCTTGAAGTCTGTCCAGGCTCATGTTCATTACTGTGCAGGAATACTGAAAATTTTGTGGATTTAACTCGTATCCTAACACTTTGTTGAAGTTAGCAATCACCTTATTTTGTTTCTATATTGATTCTCTAGCATTTTCTAAGTTAATCAAAATATTATATGCATATAGAGATAATTATGCCTTATTTTTGCAGATGTTTACTTGCTTAATTTATTTATTTTTTCTTATGACTATAGATTACATTTCTAGGACTTTCTCAAATAATAGTAGGGAGAGGGAATCTGTTTGCTTTCCTCCCTGTACTTATTGAGAAAGCTTCTAGTTAATCTCCTTTGTAAATAATGCTAATGCTTGCTTTCAGATATACACCTTTGGTCATAGCAAAGAAAGGGCCCTCCAGGGCTGTGATTTTTAAGACTTCTAAAAAATGTAAATGACCATTATATTTTGTTAGAGGATCTTATATATTTGCTGGTATAATCTTATATTTTTATTGTATGTATGATCAATTATACTATTGTTTTTTCATAATGTGTAACCATCTTTGCATAACTGGTAAAAGTTCAATTTGGTGAGAGTGAGCCAGTTTTTTGATACAGTATTCTTTATTTTCTAAGGTTTTATTGGAATGTTTCCAACATTATTCATTGGTGAAGGTGGCCTACAGTTTTCTTTTTCTATCATATCTTCCCTGTTCTGAGTACCTTTCTCTTTCCAAAATATCATATTCCAAATATTGATTTCTCATACATTAGAAATAGTCATGAGATATTTGAATTGTTTCCCCCCAGCAGCCCTTTATCATGGCTATCTGTAATACTTAAAATCCCAAAGCTTGAACATGATATTAAATATACATATATATTTAATTATTTCATTAAATATACATATATATTTAATTATTTCATTAAATATTTCCAAATCATATGTAATACAATTTTAACAGTCTTTTTTAAAATTTTGAATTCTAAATTCTCTCCATTCTTCCCAACCCACTCCCCTTGAGAAGGTATGCAAATTGATATTGATTATATGTGTGAAGTCATGCAAAACCTATTTCTATGTTAACCATATTTAGAAGAAAACACAGATGAAAAATAAATCAAGAAAAATAAAAGAAATTAAAATAAAAGGTATGTTTCATTCTGTATTCAGAGTTCATCAGTTATCTCTCTGAAAGTAGATAGCATTTTCATTATAAGTCCTTTGGAATTGTCTTGGATCATTGTCTTAATCAGAGTAGTTAATCATCTTTACAATATTGCTTTTACTGTGTACAATGTTCTGCTGTTTCTGTTCCCTTTACTTTGATTAAGTTCATTTATGTCTTTTCAGGTTTTTCTGAAACCATTCTGCTCATCATTTCTTATAGTACAATAGTACACCATTGCAATCATATACCATGACTTATTCAGCCTTTCCCCAATTGATGGAGATCTCCTCAATTTCTATTTTTTGCCACCACAAAAAGAGCTGCTATGAATTTCTTTTGTCCATGTAGGTCCTTTTCCTTTTTCTTTGATTTCTTTGGGATACAGATGTACGAGTGATATTTTTGAGTCAAAGAATAATGCACAGTTTTATAGCCTTTTCGGCATAGTCCCAGTTTGTTCTACAGAATGGTTGAATTAGTTCACAGCTCCACCAATAGTACATTAGTGTCTCAATTTGTCCACATCCCCTCCAGCATTTATCATTTTCCTTTTCTGTCATATTAACCAATCTGCTAGGTGTCGTGGTATTCAGAGTTGTTTTAATTTGCCTTTTTCTAATCAATAGGGATTTAGAGTATTTTTTCATGTGAATGTTGATAGCTTTGATTTCTTCTGATAACTGCCTGTTCATATCCATTGACCATTTATCAACTGGAGAATGGCTCTTATTTTTTTTTTTTTTGTAAATTTGGCTCAATTCCTTATATGTTTGAAAAGTGAGGTTTTTATCAGAGAAACTTCCTGCAAAATCCCCCTTCTAATTTCCCATTTTCCTTCTAATTTTTACTGCATTAGTTTCGTTTGTGCAAAATCTTTCAAATTTCATATAACCTAAATTGTTGGGCAAGTAGATAGTGAAATGGATAGAATGCCAGGCATGGAGTAAAGAGTGTTCATCTTCCTGAGTTCAAACCTGGCCTCAGACACTTACTAGCTGTATGTCCTTGGGTAAGTCATTTAACGCTGGCTGCCTCAGTTTCCTCACCTGTAAAATGAACTGGAGAAGGAAATGGTAAACCATTCCAGTGTCTTTGCCAAAAAAACCCAAATGGGCTCATGAAGAGTCAGATATGACTAAAACTGCCAAACAAAAAAAAAAATCAAAATCATCTATTTTACTTCTTATGATTCTCTCTATTTCTTTTTTGGTCATAAACTCTTCTCTTATCCATAGTTCTGACAGGTATAAATTTTCTAAGCTCCCCTAATTTACTTATGATATTACCTTTTATGTCTAAATCATTTATCCATTTTGACCTTAACTTGGTATACAGTGTGAGATGTTGGTCTGTGCCTAATTTCTGCCAAATTGCTTTCCAGTTTTCCTAGTAATTTTTGTCAGATACTGAATTCTTATCCTAAAAGCTTGGATCTCTGATTTTATTGAACACTAAGTTATTATGGTTATTTATGTGGTTATTTGAAATCTGGAATTACTTCTTTCACATTTTATTTTGCTGATTCTCTTGATATTCTTGAAATTTTGTTCTTTCAAATGAAATTCATTATAATTTTTTCTATCACTATAAAATAAATCTTTGATAGTTTGATTGGCATGGCACTGAATAAGTAGATTAACCTTGTTAGAATTGTCATTTTTATTGTGTTGGCTCGGCCTACCCATGAGCAATTAATATTTCTCCAATTGTTTTGATCTGTATTTGTATGAAAATTGTTTTTAATTGTTTTCATATAGTCCCTGGGTTTGTTTGGGCAGATAGAGTCCTAAGTATTTTATGTTGCCTGCAGTTATTTTAAATTGAATTTCTCTTTATATCTCTTGCTGCAGGACTTTTTGGTAGTATATGGAAATGCTGATGATTTATGTCAGTTTATTTTCTATCCTGCAACTTTTTTGAAGTTGTTCATATCAGTAACCAAAACAACAAAAGTCATATAATTACATCAATAGATGAAGAAAAAACCTTTGACAAAATACAATACCCATTCCAATTAAAAACATTAGAAAGCATAGGATTCAATGGAGACTTTCTTAAAATGATAAGTAGCATCTACCTAAAACCAAGAGCAAGCAATATCTGCAATGGAGATAAATTTGAAGCCTTCTCAGTAAGATGAGAGTTGAAGCAAGCATGTCCATTAACATAGCTATTATTCAGTATTGTACTAGAAATGCTTGCTATGACAATGAGACAAGAAAAAGAAATTGGAGGAATAAAAATAGTCAATGAGGAAACAAAACTATCATTCTTTGTGAATGATATAGTGGTATATTTGGAAAACCCTAGAGAATCAATTTTAAAAAAAACTAGTTGAAACAATGAATAATGATTTTTTAAATATATGTTCTTTGACCCACTCATTCTTTAGATTTATATCATTCAGTTTCCAATTAATTTTTAATCTATGTTTCCACAGACCATTATCATTATAATTTTATTGCATTAGAGTCCGAAAAGAGTACATTTAATATTTCTCCTTTTCTGCATCTGGTTGTGAGGTTTTTATGCTCCAATACATAGTCAATTTTTTGAAGGGGCTTTGTACATCTGAGAAAAAGTTATGCTTCTTTCTATTTCCATTCATTTTTTTCCAGAGGTCTATACCATCTAACTTTTCTAAAATTGTATGGTTATATTTATCTAGCTCAAAGAGGGGAAAGTTAAAGTCCTTCACTAGTTTAGCTTTACTTTTAACTTTTTAACTTTTTACTTTTACATTTAACTTTTCCTTAAAGAATTTGGATGCTCTGCCATTTGGTGCATATACGTTTAGTATTGATATTACTTCATTGTCTATGATTCCTTTTAGCAAGATGAAGTTTCCCTGCTTATCCCCTTTAATTAGGTCTATTTTTGCTTTTGCTTTGTTTTGGATCATGATTGCCACCTCTAAATTTTTTACTTCAACTGAAGCAAAATGAATTCTGCTCCAGTTCCTTATTTTAACTCTTTGTGTGTCTCTCTGGTTCAACATTTTCTTGTAACATTTTGTTGGATTCTGGTTTGTAGTCCTTTCTGCTATCCTTTTCTGTTTTATGAGTGAGTTCATCCCATTCACATTCATATTTATTTCCCTTCATTTTATTTTCTTCTGTTTATCCTTTTCTCTCTCTTATCCTGTCCCTTCTCTAAAGTGTGTTTAGCTTCTGAGCACTGTCTTCTTTGATCTTCCCTCTCTTTTATTGTTCCCCCTCCCCCCTTTGCTTTATCCCTTTCCCTTCCTACTTCCCTATTGGGTAAGACAGATTTCTATTAGCAATTGAGTGTGTGTGTTTATGTTTGTGTGTGTATGTATGCATGTGTGTGTATATATGTGTGTATATATATATGTGTGTTTGTGTATAATTTCCCCCTCTTTGAACCTAATTCAGATATAAGTGAGGTTCAAGCATTACCTGCCCCCCCTCATTTTCTCCTTCACTGTAAAAGCTTTTCCTTGTGTGCCTCTTTTCTGTGAGTTTTTTTTCTCATTCTTCTTCTCCTTTCCCTAGCTTCTTTTATGAATATTGCATCATATGGACATTTGTGGGAGACACTGCCTACCTTCTCTGACCAGAATAGGTGTGTATCTAACATTCAAACTTAATGTACCAGAAATAAAAACTTACAAATAAGAATGATAAAATGAGTGGAGAATCATACCAAGACAATTGAGGCTTGATATACAAAATGAATGATTTGAAACTCAAAATACAGAAGTAGAAGAAAATTCAAAAAAATCAAATGAAAAGATAAAAATGTTGGAAAAAATAAAACATTATATTTAAACCTATGCAATTGACCTTGATGATAGTATTTGCAGAGATAATTTGAGGATAAGAGGCCTACTAGGAAAGAATGATGAATTTAAAGTCTGAATATCATCCTTCAAAAATGAGTACAAGAAAACTGGCCCAAAGTAATAGAGACACATTTGTTTTATGCCAAGTGTAGATGATAGATAGATCCTCTATTCATTGAGAGTGAAAACTCATGTTTAACTCCTAAAGAAATATAGTGGGGAGCTAAGAAGCACTCATTTGAGCTTTCCTAATATTACCCTCCAAACAACTTTAAAATAAATGCCTCACATTAAATTCCGGAGTAACAGAGGCAGCATAAGTTCAGATTGAGACATTCTTCCAGCCCAAGACAACTTAGGAAGTTGGAAAGGGAGATCTGGGACATGGGGGTGGAGGCTGTCCCAGTGTCTTGAGAAAGTTGATTCATCTTTATAGGTCTTATTATTTTTATCTATAAAATAAAAGGGGGTGGTGGAATCTCATCTAGATTTAAAGTTAGGATTAGAATCCAGATCTTCTGATTGTCAGTTGAATGCCCTTTCCTACTTCAGTACCGTGCTTCTGCTGATCATAAAAATTTAGTCTCTTTTAAATTAAAACATGACATCTTTTAGTTTGCGTTTTCTTGGTGCTAATTTTCGTGACAGGCAAACGAGGGAATACTAAATAGTATTTATTTCATCAAACTTTGATTTCTCTTTCAGCAGCTGAAAAATCCCTCCATCTCTGACACATGCAGCCAATACCGTGCTATGTGGGATAATGAGAAACAGGACAGCCCCTCAACAAATAAAAACACACACAGGAAACCTAATCCTCATTCTCACTTTTTAATCACTGATTCTATGGATTGCCTCACCCTCATTTTCCTACTCCCAGTGCCTCTAATGAGCAGCCATAGAGTCCACACCCTGCTGCTAGGAACATGCTTGTCATGAGAGAATCGTAGCTCACATTTCTCTAGCCTCTAAAAGCTACAATGCTTGCTTACATCAAAGCATCTGCCCCCCAGCAGTCCCCTGGTAGGAGCAGTTTGATGACCATTATCTTTATTTTACAGGTAAAGAAAGTGGGTCGAGAGGCTAAGTGGCTTATAAATAGTCACGTAATAAGTGCATAGGATGTCTAGAACTCAAACCCATCTCATCTTATTAGACATCCTAGGCATTTCCTACTACAAGGGACCTGTGATGTAATTCTGTGTACATTTGAAATCACACCTTAAGACAGTTTTCAGGAAAGCCCTACTTCCTTTATCCTTCACTAACTCCAAAATAATGAATCTTTAATGGGGAGGGGAGGGAGAGAGGGTTTGTTTCTTTCAGGCTTATCATGAAATGAATGTCAGACTAGGATGATATCTGCACCTATGTGTATATGCTTCAAATTACTTTTTAAATTTACTTTTTCATTCTTGGATACAACAGAAAAATTTCAACAAAGGATTTGTGAATTAAACAGTACATGCTATAGAATTTTTTCATTCCATTCCAAGTTGCACTTCTGATTCTTCAAAATGTCTTTACTTTTCCAAAGAAATCACTTTACCCTGGAAATTTACTCTTCTCCTGTACATCCCACAGTCCAGGGAAGTTGGTTCTTCTCTGAACCACCATTTTAAGGAAGACACCCAGGTTGGCCATGTCTTCATTTCTCTCCAGGTTGCACCCCGACTCTTTGGACTTTCTCTACCTTGCCACTACAGGTACCCCACCCCCTCTCAGTTTCCAACTTCCTTCTATTCATTGTCTTTCCCCATCAGAATATAAATGCCTTGAGGGCAGGAACAGTCTTTCTGCTGCATTTTCATCCCTGTGCTTAGCATAGTAACTGGCACATGACTTTATAAATGCCTGTTCAATTAACAATATTTTATTGAACTAGTATCTTGATCTTGGTCATATAATCCAGTAATTCCTCTTATAAGCAACTAAATCTGAGCCTGGGGAATTTTGTATTTATTTGAACACGTTATGTATATATGTATATGTGTGTGTATCTATATCTATAGCCAGGACTTTCTCTACCATGACATAGACACCTTTTCACATTGGAAGCTCATTCCACCCCTGAATTTTACACAGTGGAGGAACCCTCTGCCTGGGTGTAGCCTCTCCCTCTGATTGACTGGCTCCTGCTAGAATCTCCATCTTAGGAGCTATTAATAAGTTATAGCATTGGCTTCAAAAGTCTTCCATTTAACACCATGAAGTCAATATTTTAATTTATTACTATTTATAGAATCCCTATTTTCTTCAAGGTTCAGTCCATATGCCACCATTTCCAAGGAGGCTTTCTTGAGTTAACATCTAGTACCTTACCTTTCTAAGTGTTTTGTATTTACTCTGTATATATTTTTATGCGTATTCTTAAATACTTACATAGCTCTCCAAGTAGAATGTAAGCTCTTTGACAAAAGGGATGCATGTTTTGTTTTTGTATCCCAAGTGTCTAGCACAGTGCCTGGTGTATAGTAGGTACTTAATAAATGCTTGCTGATTTATCTCTTTCAAAAACAAAAGACATCACTTACTGTATTAGTTTAAAAAATGGAGGCACAATCAAAACTATAATTTATGGTTTAATGCTTGCTCTATTCTATTTTTATTAGCCAGGATTTATTTGGTAGTTTTGTCAAGGCCAAGAATTTATTGATATATAAGTAGCTCACCTTCCCTTAGATGTTTTAGATGTGGGGATTTAGGAGAAGTGAAGGTATGATTCCCACATTCAAAGACTTTGCAAAGTAGTTGAAGAGACCAGACTAATAGGTATACAAACTGTGAGTAGAAAGAAGCTGAATATGATGAGGTGTGATGTAACGATGTTGCTTTCTTTATACCTTGCTATATGGTTGGATCTGGGGTTTTATTGGTGTGAGAACTAATTCTAATAAGGCAGCTCATGATTCTTTGATACCTTCTCATCTAGTACAATGCTTTGCTTACGGAAATATTACAACTTTCCCACACTATAGAATTTAGAGCTGGAAGGGACTCCAAAGGTCAACTAATCCAATCTCTTCATTTCTGAAGATAAGAAGAGAGAGTCCCAGAGAGCTACCACGTTGGGCTCCTTAGAATGTATACTGCTTGTATTTTGGGATTGTGTCATTTATTGTACTTCTATCCCCCTCTGACCGTAGTGTCCAGATTAGAGAAGGCACTTAATAAATGCTTCTCGATTGATTTTCCATGGTCATAAACCAGTAACTAGCAGAGGTGAGATTTGAACTTAGCTCCATGGACTCCAAATTCACTTACTGTTCCTTCTCCCACACCACAGCTGTAACCTATTTGTATGAGCCCAAGTTTTATGATTCCGGTGCTCTAGCTACCACAGAATTTCAAAAGTAATACGACATGGAATGTTGAACTTATAATTGTAAAATTTTGCAGGGTGGAAAAGACCTTGATGAGCAAACAATCCAACTGCCTCATTTCACGCTTGAGTAAAAAGAAACCCAGAATGGGTAGGGAACTTGACTAAGTTTAGACGGGTAGTTAGAGTTGAGACTGCCATTCGAGCATCCTGACTCCTTTTGCCAGTGCTCTATCCATCACACCATGCATGAATAGATTTATTTCCATCAGAAAATGATTTCTCAGCATATTCTCTTTTCTTTTTATTTATTTCATAAATCAATGTAGTAAGCATAGGTGATTTTGTTGGCATAGGAATTGTCTCATCATAATCTTCATCACCATCATCTAACATTTATATAACACTTTAAAACAAAGTGCCTTATACCTTATTCCCTCATTTGAGACTCATATTATCCCCATTTTACAGATAAAGAAATTAAGGTAGAGATTAAGTGATTTGCTTGAGATCATACAGTAAGTGCCTGAGGAAGAGTTCAAAATCAAGTCATCCTTACTCCAACTTCATCTATTGGAGTCTATCTACAACAGTCTACTATATCTCCTAATAGCCTCAACAACTGAGCAGATTACAATCATGTTTAACTTACTAGATATGTGTAAGATGGTTACCTGAGACCTAGAGAAGTTCAATTACTAGCTAATAGTCACACAGATAGTAAATGTCAGGGACAGGATTTTACTCTAGTTTTTCTGGATTTCAAGCCCAGAACTCTATCTATTAAAACCACATGGATTTTAATAAAATACCTGAACTATCAGTGTTTCAATTTAAAAAATAGGGGAAATATAATGCACTGAAACTTAACTTGGCAACGATGGGTTATATAAAAATTTTCATTTGAAAGAAGATGGTCTTTGTGAGCCAATTGTTAGCTAAATCTGTAGCTAGCCAATAAAATGGATTAGATAGAGAAGAAAAAACAGGAAAAGAATAGAAGCACATCAACTAAAGGGAAGAGAATGGAAATTAGGAGCAGGGAAAGAAACAAAGTGGAACAAAAGCAGAGAAAGTGGCTAAACTGAGGGAGATAGGATGAACTGCAAAAGCTCATCTCTTCAAAAAACATCTTGATGCTATATAGTATTATGGAGAAGCATTTTTCCTCCAGAAGAACTGAAATTACATGTGGTTCAAATCACAACAGAAAGTCTCGAGGTAGACATATGTAGGATGTGGAACATTCCTAATGAGCACTTCCTCTGGACTCTCTCTCTTCCAACTCTCATTGGCATTGGCAAGCTGGGTCCCTAGAGGGTGGTTGACCACTTCTCCTCTAAAGCTTTTAGGGCAGGAGTGGGGAACCTGCAGCTAGATTTGTTCTGTGAAGTACGGATTCAGTCAAAGGGCTGCACTTGAGAACCTAGAGGGCCACATGTGGTCTCGAGGCTGTAGGTTCCCCACCCCTGGTCTAAGGGATAATGCTGAGGGATTGTGGCTTCTAACATTTTTTCTCATGAGTCCCCATCTTGTGCGCTACACCAGCATGAACTAACCAATTGCTGCGAATTAGGTTTTACAAAAGAATATTTACTGAGAAGATATAGCAACAGTAGAAGTTACAAAAAAAATCACCTCCCCACTCCCCAACTGGAAGCACATTTTCTTCTCTGCATACACTCAATCTGAAGGGAGAGTGATATCAAAATTGAATCACTAAAGTACAGAGACATCCATGTAGGGAATACATGTAATTGGAGCTTACCTCCACATCCTGAGAATGATGCTTCTCTCTGAGCAATCCTCATCAAGTTTACTTCTTTGTGTAGTATCAATGATGGACATCAGTTGTGTTTGGCTGGACTAGCTCCTTGTAGGACTTGGCATCTTGGATGCAGGGTCAGTCTACCACCAGGCAGGGTCAAGCAGGTTGGCTTCTTACAGACTCAGCTATTGTTGCTATTGGATTCAATAGACTGGCTGTTGACGGCTCATCTTACTTTTCAAGGCTCATAAGGTCATAACTTTTATGAGATTCAATCTCTGGATGCTCATTTACCTAAAATCAAGAAAGAATAAACATAAAATAAACAGGCACCAAGTGCTCAGGGACACATGACCATGACATGGGCTACATTTCTGCTCCTCCCAGAACTCTTCCACACTTATAAAAGCTGACATCACCCATTTGATCCTAACAGATGCATACTCAATTCGTACACAGCCTTTGTGGAATCCTTCTGGCCTCTCAGCTAACCTGACACCTTTTCATCAGTACACAGTCCCAGCCCCTCAGTCACTCATGGATAGAACATGGCTCCCTATAGTTTCATGTGTTGGGTTGAAATTAGGCAAACAATATTGCATGTATATATCCTACAAGACAGGGAAATCCTACTTGATGTGGACACTGTTCCAATGACTTTTAGAGTTAAAACCTGCCAGGAGATTTTGCATTTAGGATGCAGTGATCAAGTGAGACGTATGTAGATTGTCTTAATATTATTCTGGAACTTAACTAACAGTAAAATTAGAAATGGGTAGGAGTGACCGATTCACTCTAGCTGCTAAAAGGCAGGTAAGATTCTACAGTGACTGCACAGCAGGACTTGGTCAGGAAGAGCTGATTCCTTATCTTGTCTCATACACTTACTAACTGTATGACCCTGAATAAGTTATTTAACTCCTCTCAGCCTCAGTGTCCTTATATGTAAAATGGAGATAGTAATAGCACCTACCTCCCAGGATTATCGTCAGGATAGAAAGATAGTATTTATAAAGCACTTTGCAAATCTTAAAGTGGTACTTCCACACTAGTTATTACTGTTATCATTCTTACTTAGTTCAGTGGAAAACTAGGAAAATCTTTTTAATTCAATTCAATTTAAATTCTACAAGCCTTTGTTAAATATTTGCTATATGTAAGTCACTGATGACACAAAAACAAAACAAAATTTTCCCTTTTGTTGAGGACCTTACCTTCTACTGACTCCACTACTTTGTCACCTTCAAAATGAAGAGTCTAATTCTACTATCACCATGTGGTTGATGAAGCCCCCAAGACAGAGAGTGTATAGAAAGAAAAGGGTCCCAAAGAGAGCCATCAGGATGATAATTGGGTGATAAGGATGATGATCCAGCAAAGGGGACTGAGCAGGAATAGTTAGAGAAGGAGGAGGAGAGCCAAGAAAGGGTTGTGTCACAAAGATCTAATACTGGGATTTCCTCCAGGGTGGTTATGATTGTGCTTTTCATTTAGAGAATCCATACTGCAGAAAACAAGGGCATTATGGCAGAATCCCATTGACTTGAGTCTGATGTTAGGTTAAGAGGGAGAGTGATCGGAGGTAACAGGTCAATCCTATTCTTTCTCCATTTCCAAAAACAGCTAGGTCTTAGGCAACCTCACTGACCAGCAAGGGAATGGTTCAGTTCCTCTGACTGGAGCAAAACAACTCTGGGAGAACAATTAGAACCATGATTCCATTGATACAAGGATCTCAGAGATGAGGACATTCTACTAATATGAGTCAGTGTTTTCTGTCCAAATTATACTCGTAGGGACTTATGGAGAACTCTGAGAGGTAAACTGAATTGCCTGGCATGATACAACTAGGATATATCAGAGGAGGCATCTGAACCCAGGTGTTCCAGACCCTTGGGAGGATCTCTACCAGTGTAACTCGGAGTAGAGTGATATAATCCAGGGATTTTTTCTTACTTTGCTGAATTCAGAGGGCAACTGCTTTATACTTTGCTGAATGTAAGAATTTTGGGGTATTTTTTTTTGGATTTGAAGTTTTTATCAGTATCATTATTAGGCTGCTAGATATGTCGTTTCAGGCTCAGCAGGTGAGGACCATATCCTTATTAAAAGCCGGTCTCAAGTCCTTTGGAGTTCTTGTGGTAAAGCATTGTGGTAAAGGGAGAAGGCAGGCCAAATGATTTTCCTTTTGTACCATGATTCCCAGAGGGAATTCTGCCATTGTTATGGCCCTTCCTGTGGACACAGAGTTCCAAACAAGTTTGAGGGACTCACGCTTGTACCCTAAAGATAGACAGTAATGTCTGAGCCTTCACGAGGTTTCCCATATCGTTTCCAACAGCCCTCCCTCCTCCCCAAACTTTAGTGCCTTCTGTTCGGCTTGGATAAAAATGGGCTCTCTTTGTTTCTTGAAGAACTTGCAATGTTTTGGTGACATTCATTTGCTTGGTGAATTTTAACAGTTTAGTAATGCAAGTCGACAAAAGAAAAATTCCTTCCTTTCCTTGCAGGTAGAATAAACAGTCCTAAGGAATGCGGCAGTGAGGGATCCTTTTCTCTCCAGAGAGAAGGGAAGCAAACCCATTCAATGGAATTCATGAAGCCCCAGAGCTGATGATAAGAGGAGTTAGTCCAGGAAATCTACATTCTCATATTGCACTAATAGAAGAATGTGCCCAGAGCCAGGGAAGGGGTCAGGGGGGCAATCCTACTGTCTTCTGTCCTGGTAAGACCACAGCTAGACTGTTGGGCTGGATTTTGGTAGTCACATGTCACAGGGACATTGAGGACCCAAAGCATGTACAGAAGAGGGTGATTGGGACAGGGAAGGGACTTAAAAACAAGTCATACAAGAATTTGTTGAAGGAAGGGGAAATGGTTAGCCTGTGTAGTGGGACTGTGGGTGAGAGATGCGTATGGATTGTGCCAGTGCAAACCTTGAGACTTGCCAGATGAGTAAGTTTGGTTAGAAAGTGAGAGCATGTACTTGTGGGAATGGGACCAGTAATGTTGTAAGGCTTTATCATTTTCTTTCTCTCTCATGCACACACACACACACACACACACACACACACACACACACACACCCGCACACACACTCACACACACGTGTGATGCTCTTGTATCACCATCAATGCCCTACCCTTCCCGTACTACCTACTTTTTTCTTATCTAAGGAACAATGAATCCCCAGGGGTCTCCTTTCCATAATTTTATGCAAACAACATTTCAACAGAGCACAAGAAACTGGTTGCTGAAGAGTGTGGGGGAATGAGAGTGATAGTCATGATATGTGGGGTGAAAAATCTAAAACGTCACATAGGACATATTTTATATATGCACACATATGTATGTGTGCATATATATGTATGTCGATGTATGTACATATGTGTGTATATACACATAGAGAACGTATTTCTGTATGTATGAACTTCCCCTTCCAAGAGTCTGTTTATTGCTTCATTTCTGCCCCCACAGTTTGTTTGCTTTTTTTAGCTTCTCTAGAGACTCTGTCCACCAATTATGAAGAAGAATGCCTATCTACAACTCTCAAAACAAATTGAAAGAATGAACACTAACATAATCTTTTTAGACCTTGGAGTCCTGAAATATTGAAATGTGAAACAAGATGGGTAATGGGTTTATTCAGAGGGAAGTTGGCATTCGCTGAATGAGCAATACTTGGCATTCATGCTTCATTTTTCATTTTTGGCTGTTAAGAAGGTATTGATTAGTTGGCCTAATAATTATAGAGTAAAGACATCATATAGGACAGTCAAAAGATAGTCATTGTTGGCATCATCAAACTGTATTTTGAGGATTTAAGATTTCTATCGCTGATCAAAATCTCTCACTGTTACTTTCTTTAAGGAAGTGGATAATTGACTTTTACGTAGTAACTGTCAATGCTATAGCCACATTCCAATCTATTCCAATAAAAAACATTTTATGAAGTACTTATTTATACAAGATATTGAGTTAAGTATTGGAGATGCAAAATTAAAAGGAAAAATAATCCCTGCTCTCAAGGAGCTTATATTCTATTGGATGAATTAATATATTTCATGTAATATAAATAAAAACATACACAGTCATGTATAGGCCTGACTCTTTGAGGATTGGCTAGGTTGTGTTCACAGAGTATCATTAATTTAGAGCAAGATGGCACCCTAGATGTTGAGTATAACACATGAGGAAACTGAGGCTGAGAGAGGGTGAGGGACTTGCCCACATTCACAGAGTTGAGAAGAGCTGGGATTTGAGTCCAAGTGCTCTGATATTGAATCTGGAATTCTTTCACTATACCACGAGAACTTTTTGACAACATTCAAATATTTCCAACATTTCCAGATTTGGAACTGGTGATCAGTGATCCTCAAAGTACCCAAACCATTTGGGAAGCCTAACTGGTTTTAAGAGTATTATTATATTATCTGTCCTAAAACACTGGGTTGATTAGTGACTAGAGACCCTTTTATAAATATTATACTTCGGTGCCCTACCAAATCTTAGGCTTGGAAGGGACTTTCATCTAGTCCAACTCTTACAAGATTAAGAATTCCCTTATATTTCCATTAATTACTGTATCGAGACACCTAATTGTCAGGATATTGCCTTTCTTTCCTACCTCCTCACTGGCCAAATCCTAGGCTTAACAAGAGGTTGGCCAGGAAGTTAGGACCACTTAAACAATTCATTTCAAGGTGTTCATTTGCCAACAGATTTTTCAGGTGGTTTGTTGCCAAGTACACATACATATTAAAGGCAAGAATTTTGCTAGGTGAAGTAAGAAAATGATCTTTTTTTTCCCCTGGGCTTAGTTACTCTCTCTCTCTCTCTCTCTCTCTCTCTCTCTCTCTCTCTCTCTCTTTCATTTACATGAGAATCTAAGAGCCTGATATTGAGAAACTGGAAGAGAGGCGGTGCTGAATTAAGAGAACTCAGGCGGTTTGTTGACTGGTTGCAATAATCAGAAAAAGAGCTGGGAGCCACAAGGAATTTCTAACCCTAAATCAGAGTAAGGCAGCTAATGCCTTGGTGACCAGAAAATGTAGGTGAAAAATATAAAATTAAGTCTGAAGATGGCAAACTTGATTTTGCTGTATGTTCAAAAGAGCTGAGGACAATATGGCTAAGGCTAAGAGAAATAGTATCAGGGTGGTACAGTGGATATAGTGCCAGGCCTGGAGTCAGGAAGACTCATCTTCCTGAGTACAAATCTGGTCCCTTACCAGTTGTGTGACCCTGAGCAAGTCATTTAACCTGTTTGCCTCAGTTTCCTCATCTGTAAAAGGGGATGAAGAAGGAAATTACAAAGCACTCCAGTATCTTTGCCTAGAAAATCCCAAATGGGGTCACAAAGAGTCGGACCTGACTGAAAATGACTGAACAACAACAAAGAAAAACAGATGAATTCTTTTTTATGGGGGAAAAAAGTCACTGATATTTTCTCCCCTCTAATTTGGTGACTGTCTGTTAGGATTTTGCTTTTCTAAAATAATTAGGAAATGATTTTTATGGTTTAAAATAAAAGGTAAAAGAACAATGTCAAAGATCACTCCTTCAATGAGGGAGAGATGGAACCAGGTCAAAACCTGGAACCAGAGGAAACTTCAACAACCTTGTACCCTACAGAGCTGTGCCAGGCAAGAAGCAGGGGACCAGCAGATCACGGTCAAGTAGTGAAGCTAGCAGAGATCAACATTTGTCAGAGGCCACATAACACAACTCCACATCTAGCAGACACCATGTAGCCTGAAGAAATTGTCACTACAGGAGCTAAGTAGGAGGCGACATGGGTGGGAGCAGCACAAAGACATCTCCAGAAGACATCAGTGATCATATACTGTACGAGGCACGAGTTGACTTTTCATGAGTCTACCTTGGTCACGTGTGTTTCATGTGTGTGTAGACCTCCATGTATGCTCCCTGGTCATATATGTTGCCTATGTGTGTGCTCTTCCATACCTTCACTATGTAGATCCACTCTTCATACCAATGAGGTGTTTATTTAAGACAATGTGTACCCAAAGTTTATAGGAGAATATTTTATTTCTTTCTTCCTATGTTATTCCATTAAATGCCCTTGCTTTGAATGCATTATATCTTCTGGCTGAATAGCAAAAGTAAAGTCATTACTGGGGGTTCATGAAATATATAAATGGATACAGACCTACAGAGTGCTATTTACTTGGGGTACTGTTGTCTTGTGGATCCAAGAGCAAGTTGGTGGTGCCCCCAGGCACTACAGATAAATCAATATATCAAACTTTGAGTCAGGAGACCTGAGTTCAATCCTACCTCATAGCTATGTGACCCTGGGCAAGTCACTTAACCCCAATTGTCTTGAAAAAAAAAAAGAATCAAATCCTACCTCAGACATTTTGTAGTTGGGTGACTGGAGAATGTCACTTAACCCCTCAGAATTTCAGTTTCCTTATCTATAAAATGCAGATAATAATAGTTATGCTACCTACCTCAGAAGGTTATTGGGAGTAAAATATTTTCTAAACTTTAATGTCTATAAACATGAAGTAATTATGTCATAGATTTGCTTTTGGGCAGGGGTTCTTAACCTGGGGTCCATGAACTTGGATGGGAAGAAAAATTTAGTATTTCCCCCAATTATTTAAAAACTTAATGGAGGATTCCAAGACTTCCCCACACTGCCCAAGAAGCGAGGGGAAATCCATGCACAAAAAAGATTAAAAACCTTGTTTTAGGGCATCATTTTTTTTAACAAATTGACTTAATGATCCTCTGTGAAAAAAGGGCCCAAGTCTTCTTTTATAATCTCATAAGCCCATATCTGTTAGTCTCCAAATATCTTGTATATTCAGAGTAACATTTCTAGGCTATTAAGTTGAAGGTTGTCATAGAAGTTCAATAGCAGAGTCTGACACTCAGATTTTCCATGTCTCTTGTTATGTTTGTTTGCATGGACAAAGTGGGTATTTAAATAAACACCTTAGAGACACAATATGATTCAAAGGGAAGTTTCCAACTTGCTTCCAAGGGTAAGGAACTCCCAGTTGCCTCAAGTGATCAATAAATATTTATTAATCAGGTAACTACCATTTATTAAATACCTACTACATGCTAGGAATCATGCTAAGAACTGAGCATGCAAAGAAAGGCAATAGATCATCCAGAATTCAAGGAAAAACCTCAGTTAACTCTTCAAGAATCTTTTGTTTCCTTCCTTCCTTCCTTCCTTCCTTCCTTCCTTCCTTCCTTCCTTCCTTCTTTCTTTCTTTCTTTCTTTCTTTCTTTCTTTCTTTCTTTCTTTCTTTCTTTCTTTCTTTCTCTCTCTCTCTTTCTTTCTTTCATTCTTTCTTTCTTTCTCCCTTTCCTCCTTTATCTTATATGTGAATGTCTTTTTGGTTTTTTAAAAATATTTCACTGGTGCTCTTTTCTTTTGCTTCATGTCGTTGTCATTTCCCAATGCCATCCAAAAAAGAGCCCTTCCTTACAACAAGCAAAAGAAATTAACATATTGACCACATCTGAAACAAGGATGCTCTACTCCCCACTTTTAGCATATCACCTCTCTCCTGAGAGGCAGGAGGCTTCCATTAGTCCATTGAAGTAGTGATTGGTCACTGGAGTGCTTCCATGTTACTTTCCTTTACATTATTTTGATCACTTGTTCTTCTGGATGATGAATTTACAAGTCCAGCCTCTCCCTTTTTGTTGCCTCTTCAAAAAACTCATCTACTTATCTTGATACTTCATAGTGATGTTATGAGAATAAGCACTTCATAACTCATAGAGCACTATATAAATGAGAGCAATTATTATTACCCTGCATGTTATGAAAATTAAATGAGATAAGGCACAGGAAAGCACTTAGAAATGTATAAATGTGCAATATATGTAAGACGTTGCAATCTAATTTTTTTGGGGGGGGGCTATTCATCCTAGTGCTTTGGGCCAGGTTGTATTTTTCAGAAGAGAATCTTATAATCCTATCATGGGCTCTAAGTCAGTGAAGGGAAGGAGGTGGAAAAGTAGGAATCTAATAAAATTAGAAATGAAAATAACGACTGAAAGGGTAAACAAAAGGAAGAATGTTGGACTGCAGAAGGTTATTGCTTAAGCCTGCTGAGAAGTGAGTTTTGGCATGGACCCTCACTTGGCTCACTATGAAACACACACACACACACACACTCACACACACACACACACACACACACAAAACTGCTCATGATTAAGAAGCTTTGTAACTGTCACTTTCAACATGTCACCATTTCCCAGAAACATAGGGAAGTTTGAGGTGGGGTCGGAGGAGAGAGTGGGAACGCCTCAGCTTCCCAGATAGTCAATGTCACAACCTCAAGGTTTTGAAGAGGTGCTCCAGACACAAAATACACACAGTGTCAGTTCCAGGATTGATGGGGAATGAAACGCTCCAGATCCAAGTTGCCAAGTCCACATTTCATCTTGATTTAGAAGACAGTTATTGTCTCAGACTGAAAAGAACCTGAGGTATTATTAAGAAAATATGTGTGGGGGATGGACAATTGGGTAATCGATCTCTTTTACATGCTGCAGCAGGACAATGTTGATTTGACATGAGATGGCCTGAAACCTGCTACCCAAATCTGGTAGGCGAGACCTCTCCAGCTCCTGGCTTCCAAAGCAGGAAGGCGAGGGAAGCAGTTGGAGATTCTGCAAGTCTGAGTTGCTGGACTGGGCTTCAGTGATGTACAGACAAATGGGGCATTGGGATCTGTCACTGGAAAGATCATTTTTTTCAGGCTTTACAATAAACTTCTGTTCCTATCACATGACTTTGATGCCACTAGAACTTGGCAAGTGATGCCAGTGACTGGTTTTGGATGCCTATAGGCACATTTAAATTGTCTCATTTAAACTCAGCTACAGGCCTGTGAAAATGAGGGACAGATCCTTAATGAAAATTGGGAGCTTTCTGTCCATCAGTGAGCTAATCAACATGTGTTACATGGGGAACATTTGAGCGATGACATATTTTTTTTTCTTTTACGCTTTAACTAGCCACAATGGCTGCAATTTTACTTAAAGACTCTATGGGAAACAGACTAAGGCCCAGGGCACGAAGCCCTGGCAGCCTTAGAAAGGGAAGGCTATAGTTTCCCATGTATGTGATCAGCCTTATTCTATCATTTAAACAACTGCCAGAAAGACGAGCTTAGTGTCAATGCTTGGCTACAGATGGTGTGTCCAAACCCATTAGATGACTCCAGCCTCCTGCTTGAGAGGAAGGAAGAGAGAAGAGGTCTGAGTAGTCAGACTTAAAGTTCACCATCCTGGGTGACCACTTGGAGTCCTTTGCGCTAGCTGGAGATTTTTGGCTCTGCTGTGAGATTTAGATATGTGAACCTGGGAGGTGGAGAATTGGCTACCAGCCACAGATTGCTTCAGGATAATGGATTTTGAGCTGGAAGAGGGTATCAGAGGTCATCTGGTTCAGCCACCTCATTTTATCAATAGGGAAACTGAGGGTCAGAGAAGTTTAATGATTTTCCCACCATCACCCAGTTAAGCTAGGATTTGAATCTGGTCCTTAGATTCCAAACTCAGTATTCTTTCCACCAGTTCTAGCTCTCCCCTAGTTTGATTGATCCATTTCATCTTCCTTTGTCTCCATATCACAATCTGTAAAATGGTTATGATGGGCTTGGTGGGATTGGGGACTGTCCAGTGACAGCCCAGTTATGTGAGCATTTGTAGGAGGCTTTGATACTATTTCTTATTCAATTTCTGTGTGGTGAAGAAAAACCTTTTAATTGACTTCTGAGGCAGAATATTTGACATCCAAAGGACAGTAATCAGCTATATTGGGTTTCCTTCCCTAGCTATATCTGAATGAAAAGGAGGAACTTCCTCCTTTTCTAGGAAGGTTGCTGAGTAAAATAGAGACCTTGGGTCCTCTCCTCCCAGGTGACATAAAGCCATGTCTCATCCTTTGCTTGTGTTTACTCTTGATGCCCTTAGGCGAAGGAGTGTAGATGAAGATGTAGTAGTACAGATGTTGAGTGTAGTGAAAATGGAATGAAAAGTAGGAAGCGCCATCAGTGGTCCAGGAACGAGCATGCATGGCAGAGCCTACTGTCCCCAAAGAGCCAAACTGGCTCACCCCAAGGAGTAATGGGTCACTGCATGACCCAGCCCAGCAGTGGACTAACTTGGCAGCCATGACACCATGTCTCTCAAACAAAGCAGAGACTGTGCTGCATTTGTGATTGAACTTGCTGGGGCCAAATGCTTTATAACAACTGCTATTAATGTGAGCTTACTCTTCCCAGGAATTGAGGTGGTTAGAGGGAGAATGTTTTATGGTTTGAAAGGATACGTTTGTGCTTTTGTTTTTGCTCTATCTTCTGAGTAAATATACTTTTGTGCAAGGTGATAGTAATTGCTTGTTAATTACTATCGAGGAGACAACGGGTTAAATTGCTAGTGGGCTGCTAATCATGAGTATTAGTGATAGTGGAGATATTTTTACTGGCACTGGACAATTAATATTCAAAGAAATGCAGTGGGTTGGGAATTTGAGCAGATATCACTAAAAGAACCCCATCTGTTGGCCTGTACCTTGTGCCCCTTGGGGACATCTCAGAGTTCTAGGGGAGTGAAGGGAAATAAAAAAAGAAGCCTTGTTCTTTGTGGACCCAACCTGCTACTGCATAGGTAGGTTGAAAAAGGAAGTTGAGATCTTTGGTCCAAGGGGATGATGGCTGCCCTAGCTACCTCTCAGGGTTATTGTGAGAATCCAATAAAGTTATGGGGAAGAAAGTTCTTTTGAAAGTTAAATCACAGCTCATCTGAATTTTAAGAGCCATAAGAGAGAACAGTGATCAGTTACTCATAGGATCAACAAATCAATGCCTGGAGAGACCTTAGAGGACATGTATCTGAACTTCTTTTTTTTTTTTTTAAATAAATAAGGAAACCGAGACTCAGGGAGTTGAAAAGGCTTTGCACTTCTCTGTCTCACTTGTCTACTCTTTTTTCCTTTTTTTTTTCCTCTGGCAGGGGCTTTTAACTTAAAAAAAATAACCTTGTACTTTATTATAATTGGTTTTCTTTGTAACGCTATGTATTTATTTTATTTTATGAGTTTTAAAAAAATGTAATTCTGAGAAGTTGTTTATAAACTTCACCAGACTGTCAAAGGGATCCATAACACACAAAATTAAGATACTCTGTTTTAAGGTATGTAATTCCCAAGGTTCTGGCCTCAGCCCTCTTTTCTTTCCTTATTCTCTCTTTGTCTTCTTTTTGTCTGTCCAATATAATTTGCTGCCACAGCTTCAAACATAACCTTTCCATTGCCAACTCTGCAAAAGTCATCTTCAACCCTGAAGTCTCTCCCAAGCTCTGGACCCACTTCTCTGTGTACCGCCATTAACTTCAAATTCAACATGTTCATAAATTAATTGATCAGCTTTCCTTAAAAAAAGAAAAAGCAACTACCTCCCTGATTTCAATATTTCTCTCTGTAGTGCCATCATTTATCTTGTCTTTAAAGCCTTGGGAGTTATCTTCAACTCATTTTGTCTTGGTTTCTCTTGGACCTTCCACATTTAAGAAAAAAGAAATTGGTTGGACTTGTGATCTCCTTGCTAAAGGATGTTCCCTCTATAAAGTCAGATCACCCCCTGTACTGCACAGATAGACTTGTAGAAATACCTAGGACACCAAGGGACTATAGGACTTGTCCAGGGTCACATAGTCTGCATGTGGCAGAGGCCATACTTAAGTCCAACACTTTCTGCCTCTGAGGTGGGCTCTCTATCCACTAAGCAACACTACCTCTTGGTATGTGTGTGTGTGTGTGTGTGTGTGTGTGTGTATGTGTGTGTGTGTGTGTGTGTGATAGCCCCAGGTAACCTCCAAGAGGTCAGGAACTGTGCCTTACACGTATTTAAACTTTCTATCTATTCCTCATTCCCCTCTGCATCTATCGCTGGACACTGCAAGAAACAGTCACTTAAATGCCTGTTGAATCTGAATGGTTTGACAGAAATCATGTAGAATTCAAATGGCCTCATTTGCAGTTTATTGCTATTTCTACTACATTAAATCATGTGCCAATATGTCAACAATCCGTGGGTTTTTTTTTCAATATTAGAACTTGTTCCACCAAAATGGAATGTAACTCGTCTATAACTCAGTAAGTCTTAGAGATAAGCTTGAGATTCAAAGATAAAGTGCTTTGTCAATAGGCACATAGCTAGTCAATGTCAGAAGCATGATTTGAACTCCATGCCAGGTCTACTATCCAAAATGTTATGTTATGAACTAAAGCCACTTTAAGTGATAAGAGAGAAGAGTATTCCAGAGGTTTCCATTTTTTAAAGTATAAAATTCCCTACTGTTACATGCAGTTGCATCACACTGGATACAAAATTTATAAAATCTGACCCTATAATTTCCTATGTCCTTGAGACATTTCTTACTATATTCTCTGTTATTGTATAGTTTTGAACCTAAGATAGCCTTCTCAAAAACATTTTGTGGCGTTTCAGTTTTGAGGAATAAGAAGTAAGTCATTTGAGGCCTTTACCCAAATCTTCTGACTTTCAGGGGGATTTTCTGATCATGAGAGAACACAGAGACCTATAAGTTATTGATTTTGTAATTCTATATTCACCCTCAATATTGAGCACAATTTGTGGTTCAGTATTGCTCTGACCCACTCACTGCCCCTTAACACAAAGATGAAACGTGTCCAAAAAGGTTCAAACCAGACAGTATGCTTTGCATTTCTTCTTGGTAAAGAAGCTTTAACACACTCTAGAAATGTACTTGTTATTGTGATTAAGAATAGTTACACTTCCCAGTCACATAGAAGGGAGATCTTTGTTTTATTTTAAGTTTCATGAAGAGAGGTTTTGAAACACTGAAGGTTAATACGACTAATTTAACATGATGATTCAATGTGGCCTGTCTCAGAACTGAATGGCCCAGCCAATGTTCAGTTCAAATTAAAGTCGTGCCACTTCAACCCTTACCCTATGGGTGATGCTGAACTAATACTCTAATGGAATTCCCTTAGTTTTAAAATTCATTTGCATTTTTGTTTTTGGGGGTGCCAGGTGGTACAGTGGATAGAGAGCTGAGCTTGGAGTCAGGAAGACCTGAATTTAAATCTAGCCTTAGACACTTACTAGCTATGTGACTCTGAGCAAGTCATCTAATTTATTTGCCTCAGTTTACTCATCTGTAAAATGTGGATAATAATAGCACCTACCTATTGCTGTTGTGAGGATCAAATGAAATAATATTCGTAAAGCATTTAGCATACTTCCTGACACATAGTAGATGTTTAATAAATATTAGCTGATAATATTACTTTTGTTATTATGAAAAGAAGTAGCAAATATCTTAAACAGTCCTGCTGCATTTCCTTTTCCCTCCACACTCAATCTCCCTCAGCTCTATACATATTAAACTACTTAGACAAACTTTTATCTCAATGTACAGGAGGCATGTTTCTATTGGCAATCATGAACATCATTAGAAATGAAACTGAAAAGCATTGCAACGGTTGAAAATACAAAGGCCAGATTTGTTCTAGATGATTTATTCTGTTGTAATTTCTTCCAAAGGACCATTCCCTTTCCTCCCAACCCCCATTTAATAAATAATGTCCTTGGGACATCCTTCAAACTGTTTTTCTTATAGACAATTTTCAAAAGGAAAATAGAGACAGTGGGTTCTCCAAGTTTACCTAGGGTCCAAGAAAGGAGCCACACTGGAGCCATTTTCATTCCCCACGAAAGCAGGTTTGTTTTCAGCCAACATGACAAAGAACAGGCTGTGCTACTTGGGAATGTCCAGGAACTTTGCACAGGGAAAACCTCGATCCTTCTTCAGGATTTGATGTGAAATATTAAACACCAGCTACCTGAGGAAAGTGATTGGACACAGATGTCCTCTGTCTCTTTCACACTGATCTTGTTCATTACAGTTCCTATGGTTACTTTGAGGCAGTATGAGGATCAGTCTCAACCTGGGGAACACAGTTATCTTTTCACAGAAAGACTTTTTGCAATTAGGAAAGTTGCTTCTATGTACAATGTATCTCTCTCCCTCTCTCTTTTTGTCTCTGTCTCTCTCTACAATGTGTATTGATTTCTCTATGTGATATATTAATAATATATCTATTTAAATAATATAGTATGATATATCTCTATAACTATATTATAATATATAATATCTCTATCTATATAATGTATCTCTATAATAATGATATACAATATTATATACTATATAATATTATAATATATTATACAGATATAGACACATTGCATATAGAAGTGACTCTCCTAATTCAAAAATCTATCTCTGTATAGATATATTTGTGTACATATATATATATATACACACACATACACTGAATATAAAAGAGACTTCATTAATTGTAATACATATGTAGATATATCTAGTATCTATATATCAAATATATCTATATCTAGACCCACTTCTTCATCTCGCTCTATAAATTTCAAATTCAACAAATTCATAAATGAATTTATCACCTTTCCTTAAAAACCTGCCTCCCCTCTATGTGTGCACCTATGTGTACATGCATATATATATATATGTGTGTAATATATGTATATTGTAAGTGAATATGTGTACACACATATTCACTTATAAGCTTCACATGCCTCAAGAAAAATGGGAGGTTGAGTGGAAAATAAAAAAGAAAGAGCTCCACCTACTGATTCCTCTTTGTAAAAGTTATCATTATGATGATTTTCAATGAAAAGGCTCTGGAGCACAACAGGGACCTTGTCTGAGAACAGCCTAAATCATTTGGGTTTGAAAAAGAGGATGTAGGAGTGACGCCCCCTGGGAGGAAGCAGGTTAGAGTGGTGCTCTGTCCCCACACTACAAGCCTTTCATTTTTATGGTGCCTTGAATTAATAAGTCAGCTCCAATTTGAATGCCCCTTCGGGGGCTGGGGGGATGCAGGTTAACTGTGGCTTTCCCTTTCACATTGAGACTTTACAAGACCATGACAGGTCGCACATTTTCCTTCATCACAAGCAAGGTATTCATTTCTTTGTACTTCTAGAGGGGCTGCTGGGCATTTTGGGAGCTGGATTTACAAGGGTCATTTCACCCAGCTCAGAAGCTGGGTCACTCTGTGCCAGGCCCACTCAGAAAGTGATTTCACAGAGGAAGTGAAGAGCAAACGTCCACTTTGAGCCTTGCACAGGACTCCTGGAGGCACTGGAAGCCTTGGGGGGTAGTGGGGTAAGGCAACTCTAATGGGAGAAGTCCTTGAAGGACAATCAAAACCCAAGATGGGACATTAGGGGATTGATGTAATATCTCTCGATGGCTCTCTTGAGGGACTGTTGGTAATAGAACATCATCCAGAACTACAGTGGAAGAACTTTGGACTTTGAATCCCAGAAATGTATAGTTAGAAGATGACTGGGAGATCATACAAAGAAATCCCTATTACAATGTGCTAGGCAGGTGCTTGAACACCACTGGTGGGAATCCTATCACCTCCCACAAGAGACAGATAGGTGGCAACATGGTGCTTAGAGCACTGTTTCTGGAGTCAGGAAGACCTGAGTTCATATCTAGCCTTATAGACACTTAATAGCTGTGTGACCTTGGGCAAGTCATTTCCCCATTGTCGGCCTCAATTTCCTCATCTGGAAATAACAAAAGCACCTGCTTCCTAGCGTTGCTGTAAGGATCAAAAGAGGTATTTGTGCCTGGCACAAAGTTCTCTCCCCTCCCAAGGCAATTCATTAATAATAATATTAGCTTGCATTTCCATAGCATTTTAAGGTTTGCAAAGTGCTTTAAATATGTTATATCACGTGATTCTCACAACAACCCTGTGAGTACTATTGTAATGACATTATTGTCCCCATTTCACAGATGAGGAAACTGAGGAAGAGAGAGAGGTTAAATGACTTTTCCAGAATTACACACAGAGGGAGTGTCTGAGGCAGGATTCAAACTCAGATTATCCTGACTGTGAGGACACCCAATAGCTTCACCCCTCTGGTCTAGCTACTTAGGAATGTTTCCTTACATCAGACCTCAAGCTGCCAATTTTAAACATCCAACCATTTCTCCTAGATCTGCCCCATGGGAACAAAAAGTTCAAATCTAATCTTCCTTCCTCATAACAGTCATTTGAATTTGTCAACCAAATCAATACCTATTACCTGCTGGGCATTGAGAATACATAGAGAAAAACGACTATAAAAGATAGCTTACCTGTTTCCCTAGAATCTTCATTTCTCCAACCTAATCATCTCCAATTTCTTCAACATATATGTATGTGTATACACACGTATATGTATATATATGTACATATACGTGTGTGTTCATATATCCTGGTGTCTGTAATAATAATAATAATAGCTTGTATTTGCATAGTATTTTAAATTTTATGAAGCACTTTACAATCTCATTTGATACTCATTTGATCCTCACAACAATACTGGAAGGTAGGTGCTATTTTTACGTCCATCTTACAGATAAGGAAATGGAGGCAGAGAAAGATCGTGTTACTTGCCCAGCATCACACAGCTAAGAAGCGCATGATTTGCACTCAGGTTTTCCCGACTCCAGGCACAGAGCTCTATCTACTGCACTATGTAGATATCAAGGTCCTTCTGTATCTTGGTGGCCCTTTTTTAGATACTCTGCTACATGTCAGTGTTCTTCCTAAATGGTATCTCCCCAACCTGAAGATATGACTCCATATCATAGCAGCATACAGCAGGATAACTTACTCCTGAAAGTTCCGCATCTCCTAATACAGCCCAAGGTCACACTAGGTTTTGTTTTTTTTTGGTTTCTATATAACATTGTTGATTCATTGAGCTTACAGTCCAATAAGACTTCTGTTGAAGTCACAATGCCTACCACACAGTAGCTGTTTAATAAATTCTTGTTGACCTGGTGGCAGAAGATTTGGGTTCAAATCTAGACTTTGCAAGGATGATGTGAAAAATCATTTTGCCTCCTTCCAACTCAATTTCTCGATCTGTAAAATGAGAATATTAGACTAGATCATAGGAGAATAGGGTCATAGATATGAAGCTAGAAGCAACCTAAGAGGCCATCCAATCCACATCAGTCCCAAGAAAATTGTTTCAAATGATCAGTAAGAACCCTCCTTTGTCATTCTATGATCCTGTGAATTTTCAGCTTGCTGGCTTATGGCTTCAGCAGAGAAGGGTGCCGTTCCCTCTGTTCATACTTCAAGTCACAGCACACGTGCAATCCACCATTTATGGGGTTGCATGTCCCTTGTATGGCTTCCTCAGCCTCTGCAGCCATACAGAACCTCTCTGAAGCATCCCCCGTTACATCCACTGCCCCACTTTCATTTTACTTTCTGCATCACACAAGGTCTCTTACGAACCCATCACCAGCCCTGTTTATTCACTTTAGACATCCAAGCTGGGGCTATAGATAACATGTCACTAGGTGACAACTCAATTGTATCTGGGGATATGATTGGGGGCCACTGCGCTTGTATCTGCCTGCTCACCCATGTGTTTCTATAGGCTTTAAAAGCGTAAGATATAAACATATGAGGCCTGAATGGAAACCTCTCTTCTCCCCCAAATGAATCACATATCACACTATCATTGCAGGGTTGCCAAAGTCGATGGTTTCCTTGTCAGACATAAATTCAACATCTGACCACAGCCAGGGACAAGAATTTCATATAAATCAAACAGCTGCATAGCAGTTGTGGGAGGGGGAAGGGGACCCAACTCACTGGGGATCCCCAGGAAGTGATTTTCAACCAATCAATCAACATTTATTGAGGGCCCATGGCCCCTGCCCTCAAGACGCTGAAAACCGAGTTGTGGAGACAAGCCATAAATGCTTGGAAAGTTAAATCACAACATGTGAGTCAAAGAACAATAAAAGATACTAATGTGCCGAATAATTGAATGAATGCTCTGATTTCAGAAGAGATAAAGGCATCGTGGGCTGGAGTGAGTGAAGTTGATTTAGAGGCAGCTGGGTTGCACTGTGTATGGAGTGTGGGGTCAGGTAGCTACAAGTTCAAAGCCAGACTCAGCTACTTGCTAGCTGTGTGACCCTGGACATGTCACTTCACCTCTGTTTGCCTCAGTTGTCTCCACTGCAAAATGGCGCTAATGATAGCACCTACCTCCCAGGGTTGTTATGAAGGTCAAATGGGACAATATCTGTAGTGCTTAACACAGTGCCTGGCACAGAGAATGCAACGTTGGCTTCCTAGGTGAAGTAGCCAGCACATTCAGATAAGGATTCCATAGATTTTGTCATTCTAAAGCCATCATCATTTCAGAGCTAGGAGGGCTCTGAGAGACATCTAACTCAACTCTCTCTCCCTCATGTAGAGAGAGTTAAAGCAGGAAGGGAGATTTAGAGGTTGCCCATCCCAAACTTCTCACTTTACAAATGAGAAAAAAAGAGACCCCAACAGGGTAAGTTACCTGCTTGCTATCCCCATGGAGGGTTGTCAGAGGACAACCCAGGTTTCTTGACTTTTATCCAGTTCTTCTTGTACTATTCCCAGGATAACTCTTAAGTCAATGGATTCCTTTTAATGTGACAATTCGAAATTCAGAGGAGGCAAACGACAATCCCAATCCTCAAGGAGCACACAATCTAACGGGGAGAAAACAAACAAACAAATATGTACAAATAAGCTATATATAGGAAAAAAGTGAGAAGGCACCCAAATTTAGGGGGGTTGGGGATGGACTCCTGTATTATGTGAGGCTTTAGTTGAGACTTGGAAGGAAGCCAGGAAAACCAGTAGCCTGAGACGAGGAGGTAGAGCATCCCAGGAGCAGGGGACAGGCAGAGAAAAAGCCCAGAGCCAAGAGATGGAGCACCCTGTTCATGGAACAGCCAGAAGGCCTGTGTCTCCAGACTGAAGAGGACGTGGAGGTTGCAGGGCAGTAATATATCAGAAGACTGGAAAGGTAGAAGCGGACCAGGTTATAAAGGGCCTTGAATGCCAAAAAGAAGATTTTGTGTTTGATCCTAGAGGTGATAGGGAGCCGCCGAAGTTTAGAGTAGGGGGAGATGTGGTCAGACCTGAGCTTTAGGAAAATCACTTTGCCTGGGTGTCACAGACCCCTTTGGCCATCTGGTGATGCATATGAACTCCAACCCAGAACAATATTTTTTAAATGCACAAAAGAAAATACTCAGGATTGCCAAGGAAATTCATTATACTGAAATATAGCTCAAAACATGTTTAAAAAATTCATGGACCTCAGGTTAAGAACCCCTGAAGATACTTCAAAGGGCCATGGGATGGGACCTACCTGCACTTAGAAGAGAGACAGAGAGAGAGGGAGAGAGAGACAGAGAGACAGAGACAGAGAGATAGAGAGAGAGACAGAAAGACAGAGAGAGAGGTCTAAAAGCTGCTACTGCCTCAGTGTGGCTGGATAGTTGTTAAGCAGGGATGGGAGTTACCAGATAAAATGTGGTGGTTCCAAACTCTGCCATTATGTGTGTCTGTGTGTGTGTGCTGGGGATTCCTCCTAGCAGAAGGAATCAGCTAGGATTTATGATGTGTAAACAGCAGAGGCAGAATTATTAAATTGTCCTTTTCCTTCAAACCCCTAAGGTAAATAGTCCTCAGCTTATGGCCCACATTCAAAGCCCAGAAAAATATTCTTCTTGAAAGCTTGCCAAGGCTTGTAGAGCATTTATTTATTTGTTTAATTGCTTATTTACTTATCCCTATCTTAGGTTGTACTCCCAGAAGCCTAGTTTCCACAAGGAGGGGGTGAAAGTCCCACTGTCCTCTGGTTTGGTCAGATCTCATCTGAAATATTGGGTTTCACTTTGGGCACCATGTTTTGGGAAGGACATTGGAGGATGTTCAGAGGGGGTGCTATCAGCAGAGTGAAGGGACTCAATACCATGTAATAGGAGGGTCCACTGAGGAACATAGCCAAGGTAGGGGAAGTTTAGTCTGGAGAAGAAAAGACTGAACAGGGAGGTGCTAATTGCTTTCAAGAATGCCAAGGACTGGCATGTGAAACAAGGGAAAGGGGGAAAGAATGTATCAAGCACTTCCCACATGCCAGGCACTGTGCTAAACACTTTGCAAACATTATCTCATTGGATCCTCAAACGGCCCCATGAGGTAGATGATATTTTTGTCTCCATTTACATTTGAGCAAATTGAGGCAGATGGAGATGAAGAGACTTACCAAGGTCACCCAGCTAGGAAGTGTCTGAGGCTGAATATGAATTCAGGTCTTCCTGACTGCAGGAATAGTGCTCTATCCACTGTGCCACCAGTTTACTCCATTTTAAACTTCTTGGGCCCAGAGGCAGAACTGGTGTAGCAACAAGGGTAGAAGATGCAGTGAAGAAAATTTAAATATGACATCGGGAAAAAAAAATTCCCGGTGAACAGAACTGACCCAAAGCAGAATTCTTGGCCCTGGGACTTAGTGAGATTTCCTCAAAATTTCCTGCAAAGGGCCTTGAACCTGGAATCAGAAGAGGCCTAGGTTCAAATCCTACCTCTCACACTTTGTAGCTATGGGGTGAAAGGTAAGTCATTTACGCTTTCATAACCTCAGTTTCTTTATCTGAAAATGGGAAAACAATCATATCTAGAGTGCCTACCTCAGGGTATTGTTGTGAGGATCAACCAATGGCATGTTAAACCTCATTGAAATACTAGGTGATATCATGTGATGATGATGATGATGATGATGATGATGATGATGATGGTGATGATGATGATGGTGATGATGATGGTGATGGTGGTGATGATGATAGTGATAATGGTGGTGAATTCTCACTTGCTGGGCATCCTCTGTAGAGGGGATTCCTGATTGTAGGTGGGACCTGATGACTTCTCTTTTATTTTCCAACTCACAGATTTTATGATTTGTCAATATTTCCTCATCTTCTTCTTCTTCTTCTCCCTCTGTCTTTCTCCCCTCCTGCTTACTCTCCTTTCCCTTTCCCTCTTTCTCTCCTTCTTTGTCTCTGTTTCATTTTGTCATTCTTGTTTCTATTTCTGATTTTCTCCCTCTTTCTCCTCCTTTACCTTTCCTTATCTTCCTCCATCTTTGACTCTACATCTGTCTATTTCTCTCCTTCCTCCTCACCTCTCTCTGTCACTCTTTATCTCTCCTCTCTTCCTCCATTCTTCTTTCTTTCTCTTGCCCTTTTTCTTCTCTTCCTCTCCCCCTGGTCCTCCTCCCCTCCTCTTTGTTTTTCCTTCCTCCTTCCCTTCCTCTTTCTCCTCTTCCTCCCCTTTTTCTTGTTCCCCTGCCCCTTGTTGAGCCCATTGAAGGAAAACAGCAGTGAGGGACCTACCCCACAGCTAAAGAAAGAAACAAAGCACATTTGAGCACCCCCAGAAGCCCTGGAACTTTGCTCTCCTGCTTGCTTTCAGGTTTGCTAGTTAGCACTATTTATTTTACTTTATTTTTTTTTTTAAATTTAGAAGGGCAGAGACAAATGCCTTTGTGGCAAGATGAGACAACAGTCCCTGAACCATGAAGGAGGAAGGAAGATAAGATCAGTGAAGTTGTTTGCTCGTAGAGTTTGAAAAACAAGGGTGGAAATTTTGAACTTGCTGCTATGAAAAAAGGCAGTGGGTGTGTATTAGAATGAGCACTGGGTCTAGGCTCAGAAAACTTGGGTTCAGATTCTGACTCTGTGACTTGTCACCTATAAGTCCCATACCATTTCTGGGCCTCAGTTTCCTTATTCATATGCTGAGGGGATTGGACTAGGAGCTCCCCAAGATCCTTTTCAGTCCTCAATCTATACTTAATGATGCTATGATCTAAGCTCTCTTCTAGGTTGAAATCCTATGGAAATGTCTGATAGCTAAAAGGGGTCTTCCAGGTTCTTCATTGTCTTTCAGTTTGAGAAAAATGAATAGTAATATAGTACTTTAGTAGTGTTGGTACTATATAATACTTAAAAGTTTTCAAAGAGTTTTTCATATATCTCATTTTATCCTCACAATAACCCTGGGAGGTAGGTACTATTATTACTTATATTTTTACAGATGAGGAAATTGAGGCAAGCAGAGGTTAAATGACTTGTCCAGGGCCACAAACTTAAGTGTTTGGGGCTGGATTTGAACTCAGATCTTCCTGACTCCAAGTCCAGTGCTCTCTCCACTGAGCCACCCAGCAGCCTTCAAAAATAGCCATTTTGTTGATTTTGAGGCACTGCCAACTCTTATTCTCCTTCAAACACCTTCTGATCCTTTATTTAATCCTTTTGCTTTCACCCTTATCACTTTCTGTATCTCTGACCGAAGAACTGGAAGTCGGTATCCCTTTTAGACTTGATTTGAAAATGTCCCCAAACATCTCAGTCCATGGGGAAATAATAGAGTGATCTGAATGAAAAGATCTTAGAAAAATATTTGGAGAGCATGGAATCTAATCTTGGCTTCAACACTAATGTAATTGTGTGGCTGTAAGACTATCTTATGGTACTATGACCTACACATATATCTTGTGGTTGGTCTTGAATGTCCTCTGGAACTAGCTTTCCCCTACCTGTAGGAGAGTGGTGTGCACAGAAAGAATGTTTCTTGTCACCTACCTTTCCATACTGTTTACTTATATTCACTTATGTACTTTTTTCCTCCCTTCAATATAATGTGTTTCCTACCCTTATAAAAGAAACACATTGGTAGGGCCTCATGAGCTGTAGTTCTGAGTAGATTCTGATCCACATTCACAATGCTACCCCATCAAACATAAATTACATTCTGAGGCAATCAGGACAGACTTGGCCCTATCCTCAGAGGGACTGAAGGTGAAGGTAAGGAGGTGTAACAAAGAAAATAGCCAGAGTGACTGAAGAATTCATGTTTGTGATCCCTAAGCACCAAAACCACTCTACCAGCCCAGATGTTTTTCTTATCTGACAATCTGCTGCTTGGTTTATGGAGGCACAAAGAATTCTCCTACCTTAAATTGATGAATTTGGGAAAAATTTTCGAAGAACCTTTTTGATTTTGTAGTACAAGTAAAGGAATGTACTCCCTCCAGGAACACAGGGCAAAGGATAGTTCAGACAATAGATTCAGAGATGGCACTCAGTTATGTTGTGGCATGCTCCCGAAGCAGGACAAATGTCACAGGCTGGCTCATGCCTTTACTGTATACTTTGAGATAACATCAGTAAGTTATAACTAGGTAACTTTCCTGAGATCATGAGCAATGTGAGCTCCCTTCCTGGAATCCATAAACTAACTTTGGAGATGGTTAAACTTGCCTTATTATTTTGGCCCCAGAAATCCTTAATATATCATAAACACACTGTTATATGGTATATAATGTGACATCATAGAACTTTGTGCCAATTTATCCTGGAGTGAACCTGGAGTTCAACTGATGTCCCATGACCATCTGGAGAAGATAGCAAGCCAAGGACATTTTAGAGGCAGCTTGGCCCAGATAGGAGAGGCTCGAGTTGATGTATTACACAGCAGAGTTCTATTTTCTGGGCTGTGTAGGGGATGTTGTGCACAGGTATCATAGAATCACCGATTGTCTGAGATGGAGGCCACCTTTAGTCCAATCTATGACTCAATGAGTATCCCTAAAGTGTGGTTATCCAGGCCCTGCTTCAGAAAAAGCATTATCTCAGGAGACAATTCATTGCACTTAGGACAGCTCTCAAGGATATGAAACTCTACTCCATTGGGGCACTTTGGAAGGTGTGCTTGAAGCCAGAGGAACCAGATTTAAATCCTGGCTCTGTCAATTTTTACCTGTATGATTTTGGACAAGTTAATTAACCTCTCTGGGTCTCAGTTTCCTTATCTGTAAAATGATATGTTTGGACTAGATGGTCTCCAGAGTGTCTTCTAGTTTAACATCTATAATCTATAATAATGTAATGACTCATGCCAAAGTTTCCCTTCCTCACAAAACCTCACGGTAATAACCGTAAAACAATATGTCTACCCTAGGCATAGTGGTTTACAATGGCCTGTTCTAAACAAAATGGTGTGGTGGCCGGGAATTTGTTAGAGCAGAACCAAAAATCAGAAGCAGCAATTTCCCCATATGTGGTGACAGACTGGTTACAGAAGCACATCCTCCTTCAATATCATCAATACAAGAAACATTCCAGGGGGTTAGCTCTGGACATTTATTTCACATGTTTACAGGAAATAAGATATTGAGCCCTATGAGAATGATTATCTGCAAAGACTGGGGTCCATGTATTTTGCTTTTTATTGATACATTCTGTTCGGGCACATCTGTTAACTTACCAATAAACAGGCTCTCATTCCTATAATAGTCTCATATAATGAGCAGTTCAACAAAACCACCTAATACTGACTGTTCAGTTGCAACCATATCCTTTTCCTCTCTCTACCTCCCAAAAAAGTTTATTGTTAATTAGCAGGAAGATAAGATTTCTGTTATAAGTTAACAGGAAGAAGGATTTCTGCTATAACCTTACTATTTGGGATTTCCTATTGTTCACTGAGGGGCAGCTAGGTGGTGCAGTGGATAGAGTGCCGGACCTGGAGTCAGGAAGACATCTTCCTGAGTTCAAATCTGGCCTTACATACTTATCAGTTGTGTGACTCTGGAGAAGTCACTTAACCCTGTTTGCCTCAGTTTCCTCATCTGTAAAATGAGCTGGAGAAGGAAATGGCAACTCGGTCCAGTATCTTTACCAAAAAAACCCCAAATGATGTCATGAAGAGTCAGACATGACTGAAAATGACTTAACAACATTTCACCTGAGTTTTGTTGCCATTTACCATTGTCTTCCTCTCCATCATGGTAGCCATTGTGTGCTTGTTCCTTGCTGTTCTTTCTTTGCCCTTTATTATTCTTACACGTCCTTCCCATGTTTCAGCTCATAATTCTAGCTTTTGGTGCTGTTATAAATGTTTCTGCACATATGGGTCCTTTCTTTCATGCAATTGGATTTAATTCAATTCAGCAAGTATCTGCTAATTCAATGATTCGAAAAGCATGCATTGTGTACACCTACTGTGTACAAAGTAACTGTGCTAGGTGTTAATGATACAAAAACAAAAATGAAACAGCTCCTGCCTGAAGGTCATTATTGCCAAGCATGGAGCCGGGCACTGGGGACACAGATGAAGAGCTTAACAGTCTTCTCAAAGAGTTTTCATTGTACTGGGAACTTAAGCTTCCCCTATATTCTTGGATTACCTTGGCCTCTACACCCAGTAGGATCTTAATAAAAGGATATAAACCTTTTGGCAACTTGTCCCAAATAATTCCCATTTTTTCCAAAAATAGTTGGCCTAATTCGCAAGCTCTCCTGGCGGTGAATTAGCAGACCCATTAGCCCCTAGCTCCTTCCAATCTGGATTGTTTCCATTGCTTACCTCTGTTGCCAATTTTAGTGGGGTGACATGATACCAGACGGTTTCGTTAATTTTTATTTCTCAGATTATTAATTATTTTGAACATTTTTTCAGTTGAATGATCTGTATATATTTAAAGATCACCTATATATGCACATGTTGTCTTTTCCATAAGAAGGCAAGCTCTTTAAGGACAAGGACTGTTTCTGCTTTGTCTTTGCTCCTCTAGAATTTAGCTCTGTGCTTGACATAAAGGAAGTGCTTAATACTCGCTTCTTGATTTCTTGATTAATTGCTACTCATGTTATTGTCTCATGAACTGTGATTAGCTTCTTTTATGCCCAATGCAAGAACAATATTGTGCTTCCCCCATCCTAATAGTCTGGAAAGTTTTGGATAGCAGATATGTATTTTATAAATTTTTGGGTGCACCTTAAGCACCTCAGGCAAATTCCTCACTTGTTCAGTTCTGTTACGGTTCTAGTTTTCCCTTTACCTTAGTTGAAGTATCTTCAGAATAGAATGGAAAACCATTTACAGCATTTTCTGCTCCAACAGAAGCTGGTTCATTCTGAAACTCTCACTACCACATGTTCCCTTCCCCCATGTTCTGGTTCTTATTCTTTATTCACTCCCTTGTAAGTCTCCAGCCCATTCTTCAGTCGGCCTTTTTGTCAGGACACATCTTCAAGGTTAATATTTAAGTATTAATTAAGCACAGCCATCCTTTGAAGATAAGTAGGTAAACAGACTAGCCAGGCATAACTACAGACCCCATGATAACAAAGGTGTCCATAACTAGACATCAAGGAATTGTAGTATATCTTTCAAAATAGAAACAAACCATTTTTAATCTTAGATTCATAGTAGCTTTGGTTACCAAGGCCTGGGCTGGCTCACCTTCACTCAATTCTTTTCACTGGAGACACACCTCCAAACAAATGCAGGTAAGATTGAACTTTTGCTAATGGCTACTCAATTTATCTTCCCAAGAAAACAAAGATTAAAAGCTTTCTTTAAAGAGAGTGTGTGAATGTCTTTATCTGGTGAAGAGGTGTCTTTCCAAGAATCTAGACTGAGTCAACAAAATGGAGAAGAAAGCCAAGATCTCAGACTGAACTAATCTTCTAAATAAAACACTGGTCTTTCTATTGTCCCAAGGAGTTTTCAATCAGCTGGCAAGTGTCCAGAATCACTGCAATTTTCCTTCTCATGTTGACTGAAAGATTTGAAAGAGTCGGTGCAAAATCAGAAGTAGATATGATCGGGGGGCCTTTAGAAGCCCAGATTGAAAGTGTCTATAGAGTGATAGAGGAAATTTATTTGAATCTGCCTTCTTCATAAATATCCTGCAATTGGGTTATCTTTGCTTAAGAAATTACCTACTATGAACACAAAATACTATGTTTAAATACTATGTCTAAAGTGACAGTAGTTATCAGCCACTAAATTTGAACTCCATTGTCTCGCTGTAATGTGACAGAAACTCTGGTTCATTGTAATCTATAAACTCTAACAGTTCTCACCAAGCTGGCAAGACCTCAAGAACAGGCCAGGCCTATAGACTGAGGGTGAGCCTGCTGGAGATCAAAGAGGGTCATCATCACCAGAAGTTTGGACCCTGAACATAAAATATGTTTGCTCACAATTCATAAAAACCACCTACTAAGGGGTGGAGTGGTCATCATCTTTACCTATAAATACCCATGGCAACGTGGCAGAGGGGAAAGAACCCCAAGCCTATCTTGTGAAAACTATGTGATTTGGGGCAGGTCATGTAAGCTCTCTGGGCTTTTTGAACACAAAGACTGTTCATTTCTGTTTTCGTGCCTATGCAGTGCCTAGCACAATGTAGTAGGTTCTTAGTACGTATATATTTTTTGGTTGATGGTGATAATTAATAATAATAGCTAATAGTAATAGTGTTTTAAGGTTGGCAAAGTACTTTCACAAATACTATTTCATTTGATCCTCATAACAGCTCTAGGAAGGTAGGTACTATTTTTATCCCCTTTTTATAGATGAGAAAACGGAAGCTGAAAGAAGAAATCTGACTTTTCCAGGGTCTCACAGCAACTCTAAAAGGTCTTCTTCCAAATCCAGCTAAGCCATTCTGTCCACTAGTCACATGTACTGGATCTCGTGCTCTAGCACAGGGATAGGGATCCTGCGGCCTGGAGGCCACATATGACCTTCTAGGGCCTCAAGTGCAGTCTTTTGACTGAGCCCAAGTTTTACAGAACAAATTCTTTTATTAAGGGGATTTGTTCTGTGAAGTATGGATTCAGTCAAAGGGCTGCATTTGAAAACCTAGAAGCCTAGAGTCTAGCCTCTCTCCCATTCCTCCATTTTCCCTGGGTCATTTCCCACTATCAATGCCACCAGTGACAGAAAGAAGGCCTCTCTTTAGAAACTACCCTCTCCTATAGGTCAAGCTTCTTCCTGAGGGATGATCGTTGGACTATCAGTCTTGCTCCTCTCCTAATATTAAAAAATAGGTAAATAACTTTATATTGCAGGAAAGAGAAGACCAAAGATTCAAATCAACTTAACAGGCCAAGTCAAGTGAACAAACATTTTTTTAAGCACATACTAAGTGCCAGGTAAAAACCAATCCCTGCTCTCAATGAACTCATAGTCTGAAGGGGCAGATGATGTGCAAACAACCATGGACAAACGAGATATGGACTGGATAAGTTGGATATAGCCCTCAAGAGAAAGCACTAAGGATAAGGAGGGGTGGGAAAGGCTGCTTTTAGGGGGTGAGATTTTATCTGGGGCTTGAAGAAAGTCAGGGAAACCAGGAGACAGAGGTGAGGAGGGAGAAACTTCCAGGTATGGTGGACAGTTGGTGAAAATACCCAGAATCAGGACATGGAGTGTATTGGGTCAGAAATAGCAAGGACAGTGTCATTGGATCACAGACTATGTGGAGGGGAACAAGGTTTAAGAAGACTAGAAAGGCAGAAAGAGGTCAGGTTGGGTTGATCTCTTAGAAAGGCTTTAAAGACCAAACAGAGGGTTTTATGTTTGAGCCTGGAGGTTACAGGGAGCCACTGGAATTGATTAGATTGGGGGTGATGTAGACAGACCTGCACTTTAGGAAGAGCACTTTGGCAGTTGAGCGGAGGATGGACTGGAGTAGGGAGAGATCTGAGGCAGATAGACCCCCCAAAATCATGTCATTAGGAATGTGGGTGTCTGGGAGGGCATGAACTGACCATGATATTAAATACCTTGGTGGCTCCTACTTGCCCCTTTGACATTTATAGACCTTCACAACCTGATTCCAGCCAGCATTTCAGTCTGGTTACATGACTCTCTTTCATACATTCCCTGTCCCAGGAAAACTGGCTTATTTGCTGTTTTTCCCACATGACATCCTAATTCTGTTTTTTCAATGGCTAGGATTTAGGAATATCACTTTTTGCAGCTATTGGGAGGCTATTGAAATAGTCCAGGCCAGTGGTGAAAAGGGCTTGAACTAGGGGGGGGTGGCTGTGTGAAAAAAAGGTGATAGATGGGAATGATTTTAAAGAGACTGAATTAATAAGTCTTGGCCACTGGTTGGATACGGGGTCAGGGTAAGGTGGGCAAGAACCTGGCTAAAGACTGTTGATGTACTGGACAGAAACAGGGAAATTAGAAATAGAGGTTGGTTGGGGGTAATGAGTTCTAATTTGGGCGTGTTGAGTTTGAGATCAACATTATTTAATAGCCATTATCTCATTACAACCTCTCTATGGCTAGTAGGGCAGATATTATCATCCCTACTTTATAGATGACACAACAAAAGGACAGAGAGATTGAGTTGACCAAGAGCTGAGTTGTGATTCAGCTAGTTAATAAAAAATGTAAGAATAGACCTCAGTGTTCTAGCCTCTGAGCCTTGTGCTTTATCTCCTGTTCCAGACCTTTCCTAAGGGCAGAAGTGTTAGAAATGTAGCCTAAGGGCACGGCATATACAATACTCCCCTGGGCAGGCTGAACCAGATTATAATGTAATTGGGAAATATTTAACAAAGTAAATTCAAAATACAATAGAACATAGATAATGTTAATATATAAGGATACTTAGTGTGGTTTAATGGCACATTTTTGTTTGACTCTATTGCCCTAGTGGACTAGCAGGGAGGAGGAGAAATGAAATAATGACGACTTAATAAAAATTAATAATTGGCGATATATTGATTTATGCAGAAGTATATTCTATTTCATTTTCTCATCAATGTGGAATATATACTTTAATTACCTAAAATTTTAGAGGTACTATTATTATTATCATTAATTTTGAGAAGCGGCATGACATGATAGAGGGCTGGTCCTAGAGTCAGGGAGACTTGGATTTGAGTCTTGCCTTTAATACTTACCAATTGTGTGACCCTTGACCATTCATTTAACCTCTCAGAAGCCCAAGAAATGTAAGACTACATGTGTCACGCAGGAGAAAGAGTTTGAATTCAGAAGACCTAACTTGGAATCTTGGTTAAACCATTGGGCAAGTCAGTCTCTTACCTTTTCTTGGCCTTAGCTGGACTAGACGGCCTCTAACAAATGGTCATGTCGAGCTCTAAGTCTGTGATGAGCTCTCATCTATGTTTGTGGAGGGAGTTTCCGTACCTTGAATCATCCCCACCAATATGATCACAGGAAGGACACAGAAGACTTTGTTTTTCTGGGCAAAAAACAAATGAAACCAAAGCAAGGCAAAGCAACCCCTACCCCCAAAAAACCTCACACAAACAAATAACAAAACAAAGAAAGCAACATTGATGGAGAGGAGGATTTGCCCTAGAACTGGGCCCCTGAGAAGCAAGCACAAGGCATGGCTTGGTGGAAAGCGAACAGGTGTTTCTGTCTCTCCAACACCCTTCCAGGCTGGAGCTCCCAATGTCCAGAACTTTTGTTACTCCCACCCTGGGCATGTTCCTCAACAACACAGAATGGCTAGCCAAGTCATGCAATGCTTTTCATGGAAAGGGGACAGAGAGAAATGTTGAGTTAAAATATAGCTGAGTCTATATTCTGCTCCATTAAAATTGGAGCCAACCCTTTGGACTGGTAAGGCCAGTAAGCCTGCTTGTACTGTCTAATCACCCCCCCTTTGGGGAAGGTTCTCATTAGGTAAAACTGGGATTTGGCCTCAACTTGGCTATAAATTAAAAAGTGTACAGCATCCCCTCACAGTCCCTGCACCAGAGTTTATTTGCCCTGACATTAAAAAATAACACAAGCTACTCTCAATGGATTCATTAAAAATTTGATTTCTCCCTTTTATAGCTGTTTTGCCTGGCAGATGGCTCTAGTATTTTCCCTATGCTGCATTTTTTGAATTAAGTGTATATGGTGGGCTAGCAGTATCCTCTCGTGCCAGGGAAAAGTTACATGTGAGTTTCAATAGAATTGCATTATTTGGCATCTACTGTCCACACATGTTCATTTGGCTGATTCAGGCTCAGAATGATGATGGCCATAAGGGGAAGGAGGTGTTTGAAAGTTAAACCAGAGGCCTTAGGAGTCTCAAAAAAGGATGAGAAGTCTACAGGGAAAGAAGCTTAGTGTATATATATATATATATATATATATATATATATATATATATATATATGTGTGTGTGTGTGTGTGTGTGTATATATGTGTGTATATATATATATATATACACATATATATATATGTATGTATTTGGCTAGGCAATAGGGTTAAGTGACTTGTCCAGGGTCACACAGCTAGTAAGTGCCGTGTGTCTGGTCTGAGACCAGATTTGAACTCAGATCCTCCTGACTCTGGGGTTGGTGTTCACTGCGCCACCTAGCTGCCCCCTAAATTTAGTTCCCCTCTTCAATTTCTCTTTGTTGTTGTTGTTGTTGTTGTTTCTGGGTTACCAATTCTTTTTTTTTTTTTTTTTAATATGAGGCAATTGAGGTTAAGTGACTTTCCCAGAGTCACACAGCTAGTGAGTGTTATATGTCTGAGGCTGGATTTGAACTCAGGTCCTCCTGACTGCAGGGTTGGTGCTCTATCCACTGTACCACTTAGCTGCCCCTTTAGTATTAAATTTTTAAAAGTCAACAGTTTAAAAAATCAACAATTATAAAATTCTCTGTGTGGCATTCTAGGTCCTTCATAATCACCCCCCTCACCCCTCACCTTTCCAGTATCCCTTGCCCCTCATTCTTCAGTCCAATGGCACTGGCCTCTTTGTGTTCCTGTCACAAGACACCCCTTCTCCCAACTCCAGGCATCGTTTCTGGATGCCCTCCATGCCTAGAATGCCCTTTCTCCTCATCTTCCCCTCCCAGCTTAAATCCTATCTTCTATATGGCATCTTTCTCAATCCCTCTTAGTTTTAGTGCCTTCCCTCTGTGAATTATTTTTAAGATTTATCCTGTATATAGTTTATTTGTACATAGTTACACAGCTACTAAGTGTCTGAGGCTGGATTTGAATTCAGGCCTTACTGACATCAGGTTCAGCACTTTATCTATCATACCGCCTAGCTTCTTACACAGGAGAGGTCAGTCTGAATGGTCTGAAAGGTCAAGAAAGGAGCCCTGGAACATTAGCTGAGCCTCAGAGGAAGAAAATACAACCAATAGATAAAGAAGATAGGGTTCAATACAAGCAAAGTGAGGTATTAGACAAATTAGAATGAAGGGACAAGATTAGATGTGTTTATGTTGGGGGTGGTAAGAAAAGCAGGATCTGGGAAGAGAAGATGGCTGGTCATGTAGCGATTGTGAGGGAAGTCAAGCTCACAGCCAGAGTCCTCTACCAGGACCCTCAATATGTCAGGAGGGAGCCAGAAGGCCTGCAGCATATAGAATAGAATGTACAGGAAGAGTTCATGACAGTCTGTGCATGACTCAACCAGGACGGGCAGGCGGGCAGGGACAGGTTATGATCTGTACCATCAGAAGGGAGGTCCGATCAATGAAATCCCCCATCTCTTTGAGTATTCAAGTATCCCCTATATACTGGATTAATCTTTATGTTGGACTTTGTGCTCTTTGGAATAAATATGGATCACAAAGGTAGATGAGTGGTTCTGTCTTACTCTTGTCCATTGTGGCCAGAGAGTCACAGAGACAAGATCACTTGAGTAGAAGAAACAAGAGATGTGAGTTCTTGCCCCAGCTCTGTCAGTATGAGCTTGAGCAAATCGTTGAACTTTTCTGACCCCAAGTGTTTTTATCTATAAAACGATAGCATTGAGTTATATGACCTCTAAGGTTATTTGCAGCTCTGCAAGTTCTGTTTTAAGCTAAGGTAACCCAGTGGACAGAGCACCAAGCCTGGAGCCAGGAAGACTCATCTTTACGAGTTAAAATCTGGCCTCAGACACTTACTAGGTTCGTGACCCTGGACAAATCACTTGACCCTGTTTACTTCAGTTCCTCATCTGTAAAATGAGCTGGAGAAGGAAATGGCAAACCACTTTAATATATTTGCCAAGAAAAATTCAAATGGGGTTATGGAGTGTCGGACACGATTGAAAAATGACAAAACAACAACAAAAATGGGGCAATCTTAAATTAAATTAGCATTAAAATGAGCACAACAAAAAAAAATAAGTATCCTATTGCGGTGGGGTGGGGTGGAACTACTTAGGAGGTGGAAGGAAAGGGAAAACTTTTCAAGCTGAACATTAGTGTGGTGCAGTGGAAACTTTATTGGTTGTAGATTCAGAAAAGTTGGGCTTCAAATCCCTCCTTTGCTTCTGTATGACCTTGGATGAATCTTTTGAATGATTTACATTTCTTCATCTGTAAAAGGAAGAGCTTCTTCTCCATGCTTCTGAGATGTCCTCTATTTCCAAATCTATGATTATCAAATGGTCCAAATGGAGAAACAAAAATGTTCCATAGAGTTTTTGGCCCCGTACTGATAAAATTCTTTAAATTAAAACCCAGGATTGGTTTGGTTAGTAAAGCTCTCATATATCTGAAGTAATTTCATTCCATCTCAAAACATTTCTTTTTTGTGCATAGATGATAGAACATCATTGCTACCTTTAACTCTACATTATAGATATTTATGACCCCACATAATTATGAGTAGGCACAAAGTCAGCATATGTTTAAAATATTTATTAGAAATTAGCACCAGTTTTTTTAATAGTACAACAATTATGTGAATAGAATTACAATATTAGGCAAAGTTTCAGATGACTTTGGGGGGATTATAAATGCTTGCTTTAAAACTTATGGGTAGGAATGTATTTTTTAAGTATGTAATGACTGAAAGATTGAAGAATGAATGAGTACATCCATTCTTAGATCATGGATATTACTTAAGTTTTTGTCAGAATTTTTGGAATTTTGCTTCACTGGATGAATGGATAAAAGGAAAATTTCTTTGGCTAATCAGCCATACAGTGACTAGGAGCATTAATTTTGGTCCCCTATCAATCTATTCATACTGATAGCAAAATGAGACCAAAAGCCAATGTTGGCTAAAGCAGCCTTATTAAGGGACCACTGTGACTTCCTTGGTACCTTAATAGGCAATTAAAAAAATATGAGTACTATGCTTGTGTGGCTGGAAAGCTATGCCACTGTGCTAATTAGTATCAAGAAAAATGGAAATCTGTTGCTAATCAAAATAATATTTAGCTAAAATACTGTAAAAGCTTAGAGGCTAAAATCTCAGATGTTTAAAGAAAACCTTATAACAAGGAAAAATGGAACACTTTACACATTTAGATTGTTTTCCCTGGAAAGAAGGCAAGGTCATTCCATGAGCAGGATGCAATTAAGATTTTTATTCTTCACACCTGTGCTCAATGGCATGCAATTAGGTTCAGTAACTCATTGTGATGACAATGAAGGTATGGAAGAGTTAAGCCATACCAAAGATGGGAAAGATTTCTATCAGCACAGCTCAAGGGACATCTCGCATAGAAGGCTGTCCTTGATAATCCACTTTGCTTCTTGAAATTAATTTGAATATAGGTTGTTTTACTTACTTCTGCATATGTTGTAGCCTCCCAGTGAAATGTAAACTCCTTGAGGCCAAAGGTAGCTTAATTTTTGTTTCTGAATCCCCAGCACCTAGGACAGTGCCTGCCATATTGTTGGCACTTCATTTGTGTTTGTTTAGCTGAATGGAAAGCAAGTTAAAGCAGTACAAAATGTCATCTTATTATTTAAAAATTAAAAACTTCTTTTGTGAAAAAGGGTCCAGTTGGGGAAAATTCTGGGATATACCAGGTGTTCAACTGCAGTAGGAGATCACCTCCCCTTACCCCTGCCCCTAGAGGTTACTTTGTCCCTTGTGGTCCTTGAATCACATATAATGCCTTCTAAAATATAAGTGCTCTCCCTTGTTGTTGGCCATTCGTCCTTGGGCCTGCCCTTCCAGCACAGAACATTTTTCTCATATCAAGGAGATGTGATAGGGTGCTGAACAGCACTGTGAGTCAGGAAACCTAGTCTTACGCTTGTTTCTGTTGGTATTTGACCATTACACAAATCAATTAGTCTTTCTGGACCTCAGTCTGTTCATCTGTAAAATGAGAGAGTAGCACTAGAATTCTATGGTTCTAAAGAACTTCATGATTTTCAACTCATTGTCCATTGCTCTCTTCATTTTTGTATATTTGGCAAAATTAGATATAGTAGGGCCATGCAGAGTTAATGTATTCCAGCTTGAAAATTGCTCAAAAAGATGAGTTTTCGGTTGCCTAAAACATTTTTCTCCTGCCTTATTAATTCAACAAATTAAAAATCTAGTGTAACAAATTTACTTAGAATAAGGCATGTTTGTAACTAAATGGAATGATTTTTTTTCTATATATGAATGTCAATTATGTGTGTATCTGTTTGAAGTAATTTGTGAAGCTTGTTTTCAAAAACATTTTTATCTTAGCTTTCTTATGTCAATAGCCTAAGGAAATACCACTGTAAGTGAGAACATTGATCCACAGGAAATAGATGATTAGACAGAAAGGATTCCCAAGCATTCATGTGGGCAAACCTACACAAATGATGTCATTTTCAGTGGGGATCTGGAGCCATCCTAATTGGTAATGATGATGATGATGATGATGATAATGTCATTTGTAGAGAATTTTAAACTTTACAAAACATTTTAATTACAGAAGTCATTCCAAATAGGTAGTGAAATATCAATCCCATTTTACAGATGGGGAAATTGAAATTTCAAGAAGTCAAATGACCTCCCCAGTCACACAGTCAGTAAGAGTCAGCAGCTAGAATGAAAACAATTCTCCAAATTCTGCATCCAATTCTCTCTTCACCACTTGAAAGTAGGCTCCTGAAACAATGTGTAATGTATTAACTATCAATTAACAACTATAGCTGCATTGAAATCCATAAGATTTAATTAGAGAAGGATCTTGACTTGGATAATTTTTTATTAATCTCACAAAGAAGAGAGGATTCTAGCCTGCTGTTAAGCACTCTTTGGGTACCCTTAATCTTTGATATTACTTAGGCATTTAAATAAGCAGTTATACCCTCAAGTTATATATTAATTTTAATGAAAATAGGCTGTCCTCATTTGCCAGCATGTAATCACAATGCCTGCTTCAGTTTCATTTTAGAAGAGCACCATTTATGTCACATCTCCCAATTACACTAATTGGTTTAAATGTAAATACACAATTATTTACTGGGTTTATAGTACACATATAAATTGCAGACCAAAATTACATGAAAAACTCTGTCCAAAGAGATCGGCTGATATCACTGCTGGGAGTTTCAAAGGCTCTGACTTAAGAAAGATACTCTAGCTTTTGAGGTATCCATAGGAAACAATAAACTAAGAAACAGGGGTGTCTATAAGAAGCAGAGTTGTAAATAAACCCTTGCTGGGTCCAAAAGTGCTGCCTTTCTAGCACTAGATGAAGAATTTGTTGGTGTGTACATGTTTTTTGAATGGGAAAAGTACTTAGAGTAATAGAAATTCATGAATAACTCACTGATATGTTTGTAGATCATGCGTGTTCAAGGAATTGACATGTTGTGTGAACTTACATGCAGGAAGGTAGGAGGAAGGTAAGGCTTTGCTAAGCTAAGGACCAGTCAACACAAACAACACACCAGGCATTTTATATTACTTGCATGGAAAAATGAATGTTTGATGTGTTTAGTAGATTAAGTAGAAAACCAGAAATATATTGTTACATAAATGCCAGGGATAATTACTTGTCTTGCAATATAATCATTTTCTTAAAAAGCACCTTGCAAGAATACTTTGTGAACACCTAATATATCAGTGCTATAATTGTCAAGATAGAACAGAATGAGGGATATGGACATGGGATGGGAGAAAAGAGATTTCTCCCTTCTCTCCACCCACATGTTTCCTTACTCTGAAATCTCTGTGTCAACATGGCACTAAAGTCATTGTTTTGTCTGTGCACCAAATGAACAATAGGTCTATTGCAAAGAAAAGGCCAAAATAGAACAATGATACATACATACATATATGTATACATATAGACATACATATATATTTATATAGTTATATATCAGTTACATTCCAGTAGACTATAGCCACTTGGGAGGCAGTAACTCCTTCATTTTTGTCTTTGTGCTACATGAGTATAGGGCAGTGCCTTGAGCAAACAGGAAGGGTCTGAGATTTTCTTCAGTATAGGGAATTCTCAGTATGGGAACTCCCTTCACCAACATAAATTGCAACCTGTCTTAACCTACTCAGTAAGCCCTACAGAACTGCTCAAGACATAGAGTCACACAACTAGTAGTAGTCGGAGGCAGAATTGGGGTAGGTGCACAGTAGATAGAGAGTCTGGATTAAGGAAGATCTGAGGTCAAATCTGACCTCAGGCACTTACTAACTGTGTGACTCTGGGCAAGTCATTTGATCCTCTTTGCCTCAGTTTCCTCATCTGTAAAATGGGCTAGAGAAGGAAATGGCAAACCACTTCAGAATCTTTGCCAAGAAAACCCCAGATGGGGTCATGAAGAGTTGGACATGACTGAAAAACAACTGAAAAACAACCCCAAGCTCAGCACTTGATCCATTACTATTTCTGACTACTTGTCAGATAGTTAGTACTTAATAGATGTTTGTCCAATTGAACTAAATTAAATAATTTCCTTCACATCCTTTTATCCAGGTTGATATTTGCTGTGCACATTCTAAGGAGCTGAATAAGATTAAAATGATAACATTGAAATACTAATATAGAAGAACTGACTTAATGAAATCCAAATACCTTGAGTAAAAATTTTATATATATATGTGTGTATATATATATATATAAAACACATATACATATATGTATACATATATATTTAAAACATGGAATGATGATTGTTAAATTGAATTAAATTATAGCAAGCTATAAAAATATGAACTTTTGTATGGAGCAAATGGGAAGATTTTGCCATCATTAGCTAAAGCTAAAAGGCTTTCACTATGGACACATATGTTAAGCAGTTAACAGTTATTTCCTCAAATGCAAAAGGAGAGGGTTGGATTTGCAGGATTATATGATTCCATGATCCTAGGTCATTAAATCAGGTACATTCAAAACCCAATGGATAGTTTTAAATAACCTCTCAACTAACTAATCCTTGGTTTCCTTCACTAGTGTACCTTTGCTGAAGCTCTTACTGGAGGCCACACACACACATAGAGGGAGGGAAAAAGGGAGAGAGGGGGAGAAAGGGAGAGAGAAAGAGAGAGAGAGATGGAGAAAGACAAGAGGAGAAAGAGGGAAAGAAAGAGAAGAGGTGAGAGGAAGAGAGAGAGACAGAGAAAGATAGTGAGACATAGAGAAGTTACAGCAGGTGACTAGAGCATAGAAGTTAGTATTTCCCAATTCTTTGCTGGGCCATTTTTGCCTTTGTCCCCTGATGCTTGTACAAAAGAAGCTGTTTCTCATAACGCGCTTCATGTTTCTCTCTATTTTGGTGGCATTTAGAATGAAATTTGTTATGCAAATTTAGGGGGAATTGAGAAGGATCAAAATAATGCTACAGAAATGCTAATAGAAGACATTTAACTTTTTCAGTTTCTCAAGTATTTGAAAATGTGCACAGTGAAGACCTGGAGAGGAAGCGTTTCAATAGCTCCTCTTTTATCAATAGACATGAAGGAGATGCTTCTGATGGGGGCCCACAGTCAATTGTCCATCTCTGAGGCAGAATGAAGAGTGGAAAGAAGTTTGGGCTGGGAGTGAGAACACCTAGCCCCCATATCTTTGTTAATAACTGTGTGACCTTGGTCTAATCATTCATTTCATCTCCATGAATCTTGGTTATCTAAAAAACTGGCTAAATTTCCACTTTCCACATTTCCACTAGCTTGTTGTCAGGACCAAAACCGGAACTTGGTAACTTAAACGAAACACTCCTGATGTTTAGCTCTGTTTCCTAGACTCCCCCCACCCCCAGGATGTGTATTTCTTATTTGAAAAACATCAAATGTGAATAAAGGGGGTGGGTGGGAATGAATCAATTTAGAAACATATTCTTCTTAGGGCCAACTATAAGAGGCAGATAAGTAGATAGAAAGTTGATATGGAAGTCCCATAGACCTGAGTTCAAGTGCTGTCTCTAGTACATACTAGCTATGGTAAAACCTCCTGTTTAACCTCCTGTTGCCTGGAGAATCTCTATAAAGCCCACGAATTGCTGAGTTGGGATGGATCTGCATTGGTAAAGAGAGTTTCCTTACTGGATATTTCCTCCACCAATAAAATTACAGGTCTAGAACTGTATGCTCTCCAAATAAAGGGATAATTAAGAATCTTCAAAATTTTGAGTGCACTTAATGTTGTCTGTAATGGACCAAAACAAGTGGTTTTCACTGAAATCTCTACCAAATTTCTAAAATGTAAAATGCCATCAATGCTTCCTCATCTCTTCACTAGGCTCTTTCTACAGCTGAATACTGAGTTTATTGGAAGCCAAAGTGAAGCATCCACATGCAAATCCGCCTCCTACTTTCTAATTTCTTTCTTTCTAATTGAAGAGCTATCATTTATACTAATGATTTTAGAATAATTTTAAGTTTCTCTAAAAATTATCTAACTGAGGTATTCAGCTGCTTCATGTGGGAATCTTAACGTCCAAATGGAAAATTTACAAAGACCAAGGCAGCTAGGTGTCACTTTGAAGGGTTAAACACGGGCCTTGTGTTACAAATGTCCTGTAAGGTAACTGATGTCTATGTGTGTGTATTATATCTTATATATACAAAAGATATGCTAATATATATATGTATACTAAATAGGATAACATACTAAACATACTATACAAAGCGTAATAATTATTTTTTCATAATAATTGAGTAGTGATGTTAACAACTGCTGACATTTCTGTGTATTTTAACATTTTATGAATTGAGTAAGAATTTATTAAATGCCTATTTTGTTTCAGGCACTGTGCTAGGTTCTCCTAGGACCTAGCATAGTGCTCTGCTCACAGTAGGTTCTAAGTAGATGGTTAGTGGAAAAGCAAATGAACCAATCGATGAATATATAGATATATACAGCTCAAGGCTTTTTTATTTAACTCCTATAGTTAGAGTTGATGAGTTATTTCTTGATACTATTTTTTTTTTGAAAGAAAAGAGTTGAAAGAGTCCAAAATGCCTTAAGAAAGATGATTAAAGCGTGTAACTACATGGATTTCCATGAATGGCCAACATAGCTGCCTACATTTTAGTGGTAGATCATGGGTGGGTGGAGCTAAGAAAAAGACACCCCCCCCCAAAACCTCTTAATGATAGAGATTCCAATTTTATTCTACACCTGGCAATACAGGGGATGCAATTGCGGACCTTCATCTAACCTAGAGAATTCTTTCAAGGTCTTGTGCAGTTCAGGTTCTACTTGAAATGCTCCTGGATGGCAACTTAATTAAGATCAACCTTTCATTCTCCAAAGTGAAGACCACTCCCTAAATAATGAATATTTTGCAATTATGATTTTTGCATAGATTTTATCAAGTCCAGTAGGTTCACAAAAGGTAGGGCAATTCAATGGATTTGGCAATGAAGTCTCATTTTTGAAATGTGCTTATGGCTTAACAGTAATTAATTGCTAACTGGCCTATCTCTAGCTCTTTAAAGTTGTCAAACACTTTGCACAAGTGATCTCATTGGACCCTCAAAGCAATCCTCAGCACTATGGGCCCTATTATTATCCCCCATTTTACAAATGAGAAAACTGAAGTTCAGAGAGCCTATGGTCATATAACTCATAAACTTCAAACACTTATTAACTTAGGAGAAGTATTTTATATGCTAATACTCATGGATTGTCTGCTTCTGATGATTTTAGATGAAAGCTAACCATAAGAGCACAATGTTGTAGGAAACTAATTAATAGGTGTTTGAATAGGGAAGGAAGGATTAGGACCAAAAAACTCTCATATTCATTTTTTTGAAAGCACTTTTCTTTTCAAGCTCAATTCAATCAACATGGCAAAGAATCTTTCTTTTTTGAAATAGACTTGTTGCTAAATAATAAGATTTTTAATAATCTTTGACAAGTATATCATAGTTTCATACATTTTTATTTGATCTTAATGGCCCTTTGAGGTAGGCATCATGATGCCCATTTTGTAGGTGAGAAAACTGAGGCTGAGAAAGATTATGTAATTAGACTGTGGTCACACAACTAATAAAGGTCAGAGCAAGGATATGAACGTTGGTCTGCTCTCTCCAAGTTTTGGGCACATTCCTTGAGAGTGTGCTGAACCTGCCCTAGCAGCCTGAATTACATAGGATTCTAGGTAATGCAGAATGGAGGAGGTACAGTTTTTCCACTGAAACCTGCAGGGTCAATGCACAGAAGGCATTTGTCACCCACACAAATTTGAAGGCCAAATTTATATCTGCAATAGGTCAATTGAACATTGAAAACAGACTTTCTGAGAGAACTTGGCTTTCTTGTTGTATTGTTAATCATTTCCGTCCCCACACCACCCCCTTCTCCCAAGGGAAGGCCAAGTTGGTCATATTGACTCATAACCATGAAAGGCATGGCCAAAAGCCACTCTTTCTACACTCTATCCCACCCACACCCAGCATTTCTCAAGCTAAATCAATTAACAAACATTTAGCAAGTCCCTACTATGTGTTGGGTGCTGGGCACAAATACAAAAACAATTTCTATTGACAGAAAGGTTACATGTTGTAGTTTCAAGTATGTTATAATAGGACATTACTCTATTAACACTAAGGAATAAATAACCTCATGGGGAAAAACCTTAATTTGTATGTCCGTAATGGACTCTCTTTTGGCAGTCTAATGAAGCTTATGAAACCTTTCTCTGAATTATTTTTATAAACAATTGAAGGAAGTGTTAAGTTCAGTTAGAAAGTAGTTCAAATGAAAATGTAATTTTTTCACCTCCAAGGTCACGGACCCCTTGAAGTCCATTCACAGAGCTCAGGTTAAGAACCCCATGCTTTTGTTTCAATACTCGCCTTGTTGAGGCCTGAAAACATATGCTGAAGGATCCAGAATGAGTCAACAGTGATGGCTGGATCGTTTAATTTAATTTCTGCCTAGTTCATAAGGTTGTTATGAAAGTTATTGGTGAAACACAAACAAAAACGGGATGACCTGGCCAATTTGCTGTTTAACTTAATTTGAAAGAGTCTGGATTTAGAGTCAGAGGATGGAAGCAACATGGTAGAGTGGAAATGGCAATGGCCATGGAGTCCATTCAAATCCTGCCTCTGACATTTACTAGCTGTGTAACCTTGGGCAAGTATTAACAAGCATTTCTGAAGGGCCTACAGGGTCCAGGCAAGTCTCTTCATCCATCTTAGACTTGAATTCCTCACATGTAAAATGACATGATTTGGATTAGATGACCTCTAACATCCCTTTCGATTCTATGTGTATAACCTTGGTTCAAATGTCAGCCCTGCTGCCCCTTGCCACTTGGGTAACTTTGACATTTAGCCTTCTGAACCAGTTTTCTTATCTGTAAAATGAGAGAGTAGGGTTAGGTAACCTGTAAGACCCCTCTAAACTCTAAACCTCTGATTCTATGGAAATTCATAGGGAAAATTAGGGTTTCATTGGGAAATTCATTGACTTTCTTATGAAAACAAAACTTCCAGTGACTCTGAAGCCAATCTTACAATGATCTATTGGGTGTCTTAGCTTTTCATGAGCCAAGTGTGAATACATTTTGATGTAACCTACACTTTGGTTTCTTCTGTCTTCCTCTTTTTCTATCTTTTCTTCCTTTGTTCATTCTCTCTCTCTCAGTCTCTCTCTCTCTGTCTCTCTTTCTGTCTGTCTCTCTCTTTCATTCTCTCCTTCTCTTTCTTTCTTTCCCTCTCTTTTTCCATAATGCTATGGAGAAGAAAAAGGACTTTGGGGACTGTTTTATACTGAGAGCTATAACACCAATGAATGTTATCCAAACATTTTTACCAAACAAAGGGATATTTTAAATGTCAATATTACATCTTGGACACTGGCCTAATAAAGTTATTCATCTTATCTGAGAGGCCCATTAGATCCATTCTGTATAACTGTGCATCATAGGAGAGTATAAACCCCACAATGTCAGCAAGAGAACCAGGGGCAAGTACCTTCATCAAATTAAAAAAAAAAAAAAAAACAACTTCACCAAAGGAGAGAGATGAAAACAATGGACCTCAAATCATGCTCAGTTTATAGCACCATTTTTTTCCCACCAAACAATCCTGGCTCTTCTACTTATTGCTTATGTGACTTTAAAGCAAGTCATTTAAACTCTCTGGGGCTGAGTTTTGTCATCTGCAAAAAAAGGTGATTGGCACAGATGACCTCTAAAATTCTTTCTATCCATGGCTTATTTCCCTTCTGCTTGCTAATTACGGTTAAATTACCACTAGATCTTTGGATGGCTCCTAGCAAATGTTCATGCCATCTTTCTATCCTATTCTTCAGAAGGATAAACACTCAGCTCCCCCACAAAAGGCAGGCCAAGAGATGAGTATAAGAATACTCAGAAAAATGTTAACAAGGAAGCACAATCCTCAGACTAAATAGAGGAACCTATTTCCAAATTTAAATGATGGTTGTTAATATAAAAAAGTTCATTTATTAGTTGATGTTGCCAATGTTGGGAGCTTAGAAAACCATAATTATATTCTTTATCAGAAGAAATTTGAGAGGTTGAGCTAGGGGAAGGAAGAAGAGGAGATGTGTGTGTGTGTGTGTGTGTGTGTGTGTGTGTGTGTGTGTGTGTGTAGGGTCAGAAAGTCAAGATAGGGGCATCTTCCCCAAGTCTGGGTTCCATTCTTCTTCACCCATTGGGAGAGACTGGTAGGCTGTATCCACTGTGGGATAGAACGCTTTACAGCTTGGGATGAGTTGAAGAACCTTCCCTCTGGGCTACTGTTTCTTCTCCGAGTCTCTCTTCACAGGTTGGTCCCATCCTCTGCAAGGGGCACGCACAGTTCCCATTCTGAGGGTTACATTGGGATCCTGGGGAACATTGGCACTGCAGAGAGCAATTGGGCCCATACCGATCTGATCTGCATTCTGTAAAGTGAAGAGGAAAAACAAATGAAGCAGTACTTTACAAGATGCATTTTTTGGGATTCACATTGATTTTTGTTATTGCTTCTTGGCTCTCAATAAAATAATGATAGACTCAGAAAGTCAGTTGGTTAACTATGTGGTATCTTCTTCCCACCCTGGAATGTTATATAATGAAAAGGATTAGTTTTCTGGAAAAAGAGAAGGGGCTAAGAAAATCCAGGAGATCAGGGGAAAATGGGGGGAAGCAGAGGACAGGAGACTAGCTTTTATTTCAAAGAAACTTACTTAGATTTCCTACAGAGAGGTCGTGTGGAGGAGGTTTGGGAGACAGCAATCAACAAGAGATCAATCAACAAGCATTTAATAAAAACTTCTTATGTTGGAGCATTTGTACTAGGAAATGGAGGAACACAGATGAAGTCCTCCAGATGCTTACATTCTATTGTGGAGACAACATTTATACATATAAGTATATACAAAATTTAAGGGGTAGAAACTGGACCTAGGTTACATTAGCAGAAGGAGGTCCTAAGTGAGAAATCTCCCTGTCCTAAAGTCTGTTGGCACTTTCTATGAATTTTATAATCATAGGGAGATGCTTGACATAGTGGAAGGTCATGTGATTTTGCCATGGTCATATAACCAGTATGTCTCAGAGGTGGGAACCTGAATTTTCCTGGTTCTGAGGCTAGTCATGCTGTCTCTGTCTACACAGGCAATATTTACAAAATGAAGGCAATGCAATTTTGGGAGAAGCTGCAGTATGGGCAATTAGGGGATAGAGTGCTGGGTCTGGAGTTAGGAAGAATGGAGTTCAAGTCTCATCAGACACTTAATAGTTGTGTGACCCTAGGCAACTCATTTAACCTCTCTTTGCCCCAGTTTCCTCAACTGTAAAATGGGGATAATAATAGCTCCTACTTTCCAGGGCTGTTGTGAGGATAAAATGAGATAATGTTTGTAAGGCAGTTAGCTCAGTGCCTGGCTTAACAAATGTTATTTAGGAAATATCTCTGTTTTCTTCCCTCTGAGCTGAGATCTCTCTGCCTTCTGGGAGCCAGCTCTGCACGCACACTGGACAGATCAGCTTGCAGTAGACCAAAGCCTAGAGGTAGAGGGAATGGCCCTTGTGACCCAGAGATCCTCATCCCAGGAATTGGTGATATTCAAGGATGTGGTTGTGGACTTCACTGAGGAGGAGTGGTGCCCCTTGGATCAATTTTAGAAAGATCTGTACAAGGACGTCATGCTGGAGAATGTCCAGAAACTGCTGTTCCTGGATGAAATGATGATATACTTGGAAAATTCCAAAGACTCAATTAAAAAGTTCATTGAAGCAGTTTTACCAAATCATCAGGATATAAAGTGAACCCACATAAATCAACAGCATTCCTATATATCACCAACACCACCCTACAAGAAGAGATGCTAAGAGATAGCCCATTCAGAATAACTGTACACAATGTAAAACTCTTGTGACTACAGTCATCGGAACAAAGCCAGGAAGTACATGAACATAAAAATAAATAAAACTTTTTGTAGAAATAAAATCAGATGTAAAGAATTAGAGAAATACTCATTGTTCATGGGTAGGTAGATCCAATATAATATAATTTTACCTAAACTAATGTATAGGTTCAATGGCACGTCAATTAAATTGTCAAAACGTTATTTTACTGAACTAAAAAAAATAACAAAACTTCTTTGGAAGAACAAAAGGTCAAGAATATCAAAGTAACCAATGAAAAAATGTAAAGGAAGGAGGTTTAGCAATATCAGATCTTAAACTCCATTATGAGGCAGTAGTTATCAAAATTATCTGGTACTAGCTAAAAAATGGAAAGGTAAATCAAAGGTACAGAACAGATATACAATTTACAATAACAAATAAATATGGGAACCTTGTATTTGACAAATGCAAAGGTTCAAGATTTTGGGATCAGAATTCATTATTTGTTGAAAATTGCGGGGATGCCTATCAATTGGAATGACTGAACAAGTTGTGGTATGTGATTGTGATGGAATACTGCTGTGCTATAAAAAATGAGCTCAATGAATTTAGAAAAACATGGGAAGACTTGGTTGAAATAATAAAGAATGAAATGAGCAGAACGAAGAGAATGTCATGTACAGTAATAGCTAAGAACTACATACATCTATCTACTGGTAGGCATCTCTTGGGCAGGGGGTTAGGGAAGAAAAAAAAGGAAAATCAAAAGAAATTTACCTAGTATCATATATATATATATATATGTATATATATATACATATATAATATCACATTGCACATAATTTGCTTTTTCATGTGAAATTCTTTTTTTAAAAATTGTACTATTATGGAAATGCTTGTTTTATTCCATTGATTACAATTAAAATAAATCAAATACGAAAAAGAAAACAAATGTTATTTCATCATAATCAATAAACATTTATTAAACAACTACTGTGTGCTTTTAGGGGAGCTAGGTGGTGCAGTAGACAGAGTGTCTGGCTTGGAGTCAGGAAGACCCGAGTTCAATTATGGCCTCAGGTACTTACTATCTGTTGCTGGGCAAATCACTTAATTTTATTTGCCTCAGTTTCCTCATCTGTAAAACGAACTGGAGAAGGAAATGGAAAACTACTTCAGTATCTGTCCCAAGAAAACCCCAAATGAGGTCACAAAGAGTTGAAAAATGACTTAACCACAATGTTTTTTTTTTTTCTTCAAGTAGTTGGTAGAGAGTGGAGATAAAGAATGGTCTACCAATTAAGTAAACAATGGAAGTCATCTGGTACAATGAGGAATTTTCAAGATCTACCTTTTTAATTCAATGTAATTCAAGATCTATTAAGTACCTACTATGTGGTAGCTTCACTGTGCTGGGAGATGGGGAAAAAAAAAGAAAACCAGCCTCTGGCCTGGGCCTACCCTGGGAGGGTGGTGGTGTTGAGGATGTGCAGTATAGTATAGATAATAGACAGCTGATCTCAGACTCGGGGAGATCTGGTTAAAATCTTACCTCTGACATATATTGGCTATGTGACCCTGGACAAGTCAATTAACTCCTCAGTGCCCTTAGAAAACTCTTGTTTTATGTAATTGGGGTTAAGTGACTTGCCCAGGATCACATAGCTAGTAAGCTTCTGAGACCAGATTTGAATTCAGGTCCTCCTGACTCCAGGGCTGGTGTTCTATCCACTGTGCCATCTAGCTGCCCCTCCTCAGACAACTCTTAAGGCTCTACCATTGATAGAGGAAATTTCCTTACTTGAGAGTTCTCTGTAGTAATGAAGCCACAGGTCTGATGCAATGTGATGTAATGAAATCATTCCCCTCCTCATGAAATTAATTTGAATGGAGGAGAGAGAAAATGACTAGCTGGAGTTGGGAGAAGGGTTGGAAGAAAGGGGACTAGACTTAGAGATTTGAACTGCAGTCTCAGGAAGGCCCTATGAAGACTCTCTTTCAACCAACGCCCCTCCTCTGCTACTTATGACCTCAGAGAGTTGTCAAGACCATGGGGTCAAATACACCACCCACCTTTGTGCGACCTCCAACATTCCTGAGCACCAATGAACCCGATTAAAACATAATTGGTGAATAATTGACAAAACAAATAAACATATGATAAAACAGAGATAATGTTACATTTTAGAACTAAGTTAATATGCAGCCCATAGGGATCCTCCTGTACGGGTTAGTGGATACCATTTCTATCTGAGTTTGACATCAGTAGTCTAGAATACTAAGGAGTTAAGTGACTTGTCCAGAGTCATGCTGACAATATTCATGAGAGGGCTTGACTCCTGCCTTTGAAGCCAGATCTTTACTCACTACCCCATGATGCCTCTTCATGTAGCAGATGAGTGCAGTACACAGCATGAAGTGATGGAAATTATGAACAGATACATGGTGCTTTCAGAAAAGCAGAGGGAGAGATCAGCTTGGCTGATGGAGCAGGCATAGATAACAGGCAGGAGACAGCACCTTGTCTGGGCCTTGCAGGAAGATATTGGGTGCTTTGACATGACGACACAAGTTCGTGGTTATTTTCCAGATCTCCCCTGCTGCTAGATTTATAATCAGCAGACCTGGGTTTGAATTCTAGCTCTTGCCCTCAGTGACCTCGTCCATCGCTCTTCACCCTCAATTTGCTCGTTGGTAAAATGAGGGCTGGACAAAATGGCCTCCAGGGTGCCTTCTAGCTATGATCCTGGTCACCTCTGGCTTGTTCATCATGGTGTGAAGGTGACCCTGGAGGTGACAGACTCCACTTGTGGAAGGACAAGTATGGTAAGTCTGCCTGAGCTGGAAAGCCTTGAGGACAGGCCTGGAGACAGATAGACAGACAGGCCATAGGGGAGTTCTCTGGGGACCTGTCTGGCCGAGGCTCCAGAATGAAGTTTTTCCCACAGCTGCTCTCCAAGGCTTAAGAGAGTTTAGTGGGAGGCATCCCCGTGCCTAGAGAAATCACAGAACCTTGAAGTGCTAAAATCCATGGGTGAAGAATTAGACAGACCACAGTTTAACTTTGCCCTTAAATTTTTCTAAGAACCCACAGATCCCCACAAAAGTTTAGCTGGTAGGACACATTCCCTCCACTAGACTCCAAGGCTTTTCATGTGGTCCAACTGAGTTCTTACAGAGTTATTTGAAATGGACTGAATTATGTGTTTGACCATCAGGGATAGGATTCAGGACACCAGACACTGGTTCAATGAGAGGAACAACAATAAAGGAAGCCCCTATATTCCCCCGCAGTCTGGGGTGTTTGCCCCTGCTGAAGGAACCATTCCCAGCTGCTCTGGCTGTGGTGGTGATACCTGAGCAGTATACTGACAGATTTGGTTTCCCAGTGTTGTGGGGATGGGCCAGCCTCCCAATCCACAAGAAGCAGGGAGTGGGCTGCCTCCCTAACCAACCTTTGGGGCTGGGGATTCTGGGATCTCATAGTTATGTTGAAGGCTCTCCAGCCCAGAGCAATCCCTGACCTAGCACATCCAGTAAGTAAGCATCCTTCCTTTGCTTAAAGACCTCCAGTTGGGGAAGGAGGCAATCTCTTTTAAAGTCGCCCATTCTGTTCTTGAGCAATAAGTCATTGCTAGGAAGTTTTCCCTAACATTTTGCCTAAATTTACCTCTTGTATTTTTCTTACGTTGTTCCCAGTTCTGCTTTCTGGGGGTCTACCTTCCTCTGGAGGACTGCCCTTCAAACAACTGAACGTGGCTCTCACGTGACCACTGAATCTCCTCTTCTCCAACAAACTCATGCCCAGTTATTTCAACTTATCCTCTTGGGAAGGGATTCCTGGGCCCTTCACCATCCTGGTAGCTCTCCTCCAGTCACTTTTCAATTCATCTGTGTCTTGCCTAAACTTTGATGCCCAGAACGGTGTTCCAGATGGGGTCTGATGGGCTAGCGTATGGAGGGAAGTTCCCTTCTTTTTTATTGGATTCTGCTTCTCTTAATGCAGCTCAAGATCACATCCGCTTTTGTTGGCTACCTCTTCACATCACTGACTCATGGTGATCTTGTGGCCCACTGTATCCCCCACCCAACTCCGACCTTTTTCAGATAAACTGCTGGCTAACCATTCTTTTCTCATCTTGTACTTTTGGAGTCAATTGTTTTGGACCCAAGTATAAATCTTTATATTTATGACTGCTGAAATTCATCTTATTAAACAGAGAACAATGTTCTAGCTTGTCTAGCCTAAGGCAGCTACGTGGCATGGTGGATACAGAACTATACCTGGAGTCAGGAAGACTGGAGTTCAAATCTAGTCTTCCATTTACTAGTCATGTGATTAAGTTACTTAAATTTAGTTTATTGAATAGTAATTCATTGTGAATAATACATTTTGTGAACCGGACTTGGTTCTGAAAACAAGGCCACTGTGAAAACTGATATATTCATTTATGTAATGCTGTTAATATCCAAATTAATCTGTTAGCAGCCACTAGAAATGTTGTTATCAGTCAGCGTAAGTTTCCTCTTCTATAAAAAATGGGGGAAATGATAATGCCCACCTCCCAAGGTTGTTGTGAAGATGAAATGAGATAATTTTTGCAAAGTGTTTTGAAAACTTTAAAGCATTATACAAATGCTAGCTTTAATTAGTGTGATCATTATTAAAATTATATTTCATCTTAATTCTGTCATCTAGCATGTTAACTCTCCCTCCAAAGGTGCTAGGCCTTGGAGGATGTAGGTAGCAAGGCATCTGCCCTATCTGAATTGACATTCAAGATAAATGAATGGGAATGTGTGATTATTAGTTTAAGAAGGAAAGACTAGAAAGATGGATAGGACTTGGGTGTGTGAGTCAGACAAAGATGAAAAAGTTATTAGTAGCATTTCAAGCTGGAATAGCCATCAAAACTATCTAGTGCAACCTTCTTATTTTACAAAGGAGATAACCTAGCTCTGGAGGGCTTAGATGAGTTGGCCATGGCCCCCTGACTCCTATTTAGGAATCCAATGAGGCCAGTGTTCTTTCCATTATGCAACACATAAGTTTGCCAAGAAGCCCATACAAGTCCACTTACCATGCATCCTGGTACGAAAGAAGGAGACCTCTAGTTAGAGAAGGGGGCAATCTCTTTTGAAGTCACTCATTCTGCTCTTGAGCAATATCATTCCTAGGAAGTTTTCCCTAACATTTTGCCTAGATTTATCTCTTGTAGATTCTTCTTTCATGAGCTCCCAAATAGACAGTGACTGTTGGAATGCTAGCTAGTAATCCAACTTATCAGCTACTTCTCTTGTCTTACTATTAACTACTATGGTCTTGTTAAATGTAAGCTACTCAAGGTCAGGGATAGTTTTGTAATTGCTTTTGTCCTTGTGACCCTGGGGGCTACTTCAGTGTCTAGTGTATAGTAAATGCTTGGTGGATTGGGTGTTCTGCCTCCTGGTCCCATAAACATGGTAGTTATATTAAGTAGTACCATCTTAAGAATCCTAGAAATGGGTAGGGTCATGGGGTCATAGATTTGAAGACAGGATACCATGACCATGGGTCTAAGACTAGTCATTTGGTCCAACCCTTTCATTTTCACAGATGAAGAAACTGAGGCCAGGAGAAGAGAAATGACAAAGAGAAGCTGATATGGAAAGTGAAGAAGGTAGGATTTGAACCCAGGTCCTTGGACTTAAAATCAATGCCTCTGTCCCCCACACTCTACTTGATTCAAGAAACATCTATAGAGTGGTCTTTTTGTGCAGCGTAAGTTGGCAAAAGAGTCCCTGACTGGTCCCTGACATTATTTTTCCCAAAGTCATCAGAAAGTCACATTAAGCCTTTCCCAGTTGAAGAAATAACCTTGGCGAGTAAGGAGGGCATTAGGCACTATAAAGGCTGCTCTGAAAGTTTGGTCAGTGGCAGGAGTCTTTTCTTTAAACCACATGAACCATTGAATAAATACTTTTTTCTGTGTCATTTCAAATTCAAGCCAACACACCCACCCCTGCTGTGGAGGAGGGGGAGGAAAGGAAGAAAGGGGAGGGAGGAAGGAAGAGGGGAATTCTTCAGCTAGATCTGGGGCCTTAGACTTTCCCGTGTTTTTTTTTTTTTTTTTTAATGTTACAAAGCAAGATCTCTCCTCTACAATCCAGAGCCTGATTCTAATTTCTGGAATACCACATTTTCATGTTAATAATAACATGTATTTAAGACATCTGTTTGAAAGGCTGCAAATGTTCATTTACCAAGTAGGGGAAAATAGTCCAATAAAAACTCGTTATATTCTTTTTTGAATTAACATTATGGCCATTTAATGGGTCCTTTACCAGGGTTCACATTAAAATTAGGTCTTTTATCTTTATAGCTCCTGCATACTCACAGCTGCTCACAGTTAATATCACAGATGAAATGAGCCTAATTGAAAATAAAAATGCAAATAAAACAGGCCTTGTAACAAGTTTGTGCGGACCAGGGTGCCCCCAGTGAGCTTATGACAAGGTAAGGGTTCTCTTGTTATCCAACAGCAGTGGACACCTCACTTCTGAAGTCTGGCCGTTCAGGAACTTTTGTTTGTAAACTCTTAGAGGGACCAGAGAGTTAGGGGATCTAATGTGGGAGGGATTCTGGAAGGGACTGACTTTCCACTGAAACACACAACATCTCTGTTTTCTAGTGCCTATTTCAAAGCTGTAGGATTGGACAAGAGAAAACCCTTCCTTTCCCCCTTTCTGGCGCTTGAGTAAGTCTCATGATTTGTAAGTTCTCTGACTTGGAATAATTATTCCATTGAATCACTGAATTTTAGGGTTATGGAAGGGATTTGGGGGCTCATGTAGAGTAACCCATACTCCCCAAAGAAACTGATTTACAGTTTCTTTAGCCAACCAGTGGTCACCATCTAAACTTTTCCTGAAGGCCTCTCATGAAGGGGAACCACTTTCTTCTGAGGCAGCCCATTCTTCGGCAAACTCTGACTGTACGCTGCTATTCACACTGGGTCCATGCTAGACTTGGATATCATGAAAGGCTTAGAGACTTTAATCTGATTATGTTTAGAACCTGAGTATATGACAAAGTTCAGGCATCCCCTTCTCTCAGACTCCATAGACTCTGGACTCAGCCCTACCGCATGGGCAGCTGAGACGAGAAGCTGGTCTCAATGTCCTAATGAAGAAGGAATGAAGAAAAGTGAAGAACACGGGTAAGTGTGGGAGCCAGAGGAGACTACTCAATTTGGCCTGGGTGCACAGAAGGGAAGTCAGTACCATTGACCTTCTGATCATTCTTGTAGGGAGATAGTGAGCTGGCAGGCAGACCAATTGTCTTGTAAGTAGAATCTTTGATTTTTTTTTCATGGCAAAAACCAAGTTTAGATACAGTAAGCCTCTCTCAGTCCTCTGACCTAGAACACCCAGAATGTCTAATAGTCAATGGTGACCTGTTGACCTGGGTTCATGTCTCACCTTGGACACTTACTACCAGTGGTCACTTAACCTTCCTCATCCTTAATTTTCTCATATGTAAAACGAGAGGGTTAGGCTGGATGGCTCTAGATTTCTGATTCTATGACTTGTCAACCTTGCTCATCTTTATGATATCAGGATGGGATAAGATGGTACTGGACCCATGATTTCATTATTACAGGGGACTCCCAATAAGGCAATGTGATCTATTCAATTGAGATTGGTACCTTCTCTACAAGTTAGAGAATCAGAAACTCTTCTGGGGCTATTGAGAGGTTACATGACTTGCCCAGGGTGATATAGGCCTTATGTGTCAGAGACTGGAATTGAACCAAAGTCTTCTCGACTCTGAAGTCGATTCTGTATCCATTCCACCATGGAATTAAGGCAATTTCTTTTCATTAATGTATCCTCATGCGATATGGAAAGGAGAAAATATGAGGAAAAACAAAGCACTGGAATTCAAAAGAGCATGTGGAACCTGGGACCCAAGGATGGGACCCAATACTTCATTAATGAATCAATAAATAAGCATTTATTAGGGACCTAATAATATGAGCTAAGTATTATTCTAGGCTCTGAGGATACAGACAAAAATGACATCGTTTTTGCCCTCAGGAAGTCTACATTCTATGGGGAAAAATATCTTTCTTCAGGTCATCTTTGGATCATATAGAAGTTTAGAGCTAGAAAGGGCCTTGAAGGCTATCTAGACCAAATGCCTCATTTTCTACATCAGAGGAAACTGAGGTGCTGAAAGTTGAAGTAATTTGTTCAAGGTCACATGCGGCAAAGCAGGAGTTTGAGCCCATGTCCTCTGAGTTTAGACCCAGTATTTTTTGCATGGTACCCCATTACTGTCATCTTATGGTTAGAAATGGTTTATTTATCTACTCAGTGTCAGGGAATATGACCCTGTCCCTTTTGGTTGCCCTATCCCAATGACATTGAGAATAATAATTGTTCATTATTCCATGACATTTTAAGATCTGCAAGAAAGGCTCTTTGTCACCATAACCCTGTGATGACAACATATTGCCAAATTTTCCAGACCTTGTTTAGGAGTACCTCTGAAAGGGGGTTCTAGAAGGACCCCACAATTCAATGAACCAAGACTTGGAGATATTTGAGGTACTTTAACCATTGTGACATTGGCCTGAATAAGGGATTCTGTCATGAAAACGTCTGGCAGCCCTCCACTTTTCCTCCTGGTGAGAGGACCCAATACCTCCCTCAAGTGAATGGAACCACACAAAAAGTGTTTCTTAACCATACCAACATCACACCTGTCTCCAGTTCTTCCAGGGGAACAAAGGCACTTCCCCGTGACAGGATGGCAAGGTCCCTCTCCTTCACAGTCGCAAAGTTGTTGGCACCTATCTCCGAATGTTCCAGATGGGCACCCTATCAATGACAGAGAAAGAGAAGGGTTTTTCACAGAAGATCATTTCTGAAGACTTTCTCTTTTTTGTCTTAGATTTGTGATTTCATCACATGAAGAACTCCTGGTATGGGAGTTACTTTTTACCAATACAGAGTTGAAACTCCTTTGTTATTATTTTTTGAGGCAATTAGAGTTAAGTTACTTGTCCAGGGTCACACTGCTAGTGAGTGAGGGTCTGTGGGAGGATTTGAACTCAAGTCCTCCTGACTTGATGTCCAGTTGCTCTATTCACTGCAGTGCTACCTAGCTGCCCCTCCATTTTTAGAGAATTCCTTGGGGCACTGAGAGATTAAATGGCTTTCCCAGAGACACATAGCTAGTGTATGTATCAAGAGCAAGACTTGCACCCAGAGCCTCTATCCATTAAACCACACTGAATTTAAACTACTGATGGGACTGAGCCAAATCATATATATACAATATGTACATGTGTATATATGCATGTATGTACATATGCATATATATGTGTCTATTCATATACAAAAACATTATATGCATACTTGTTCTTTAATTTTTTTGTTGTCATTCTTAGATGAAGAGATTTTTATAAATAAACAGAACTTTTGTACATAAATACTTAACTATACTTTGTTCATGGGCCATGTCCCACGCCTGGAATGTACTTCCCCCACCTTACTTCTCCATCATAGAATCCTTCTCTTCTTTAAGGTATAGTTCAAGCATCACCTTCTACATTAATCTTTTCCTTATCTTCCAACTGCTTCCTTTCCTTACACTTCCAACTATCCTCCCTTCCTAATTATTTCATATGTAACTGCCTTGTTCTTATTTTAAATATATTTATTCTGTACGTACTTACATAAGCACATTTCTCCTCCCAATGGAATGTAAGCTCCTTCAGGTTAGGAATTGTTTAAATTTTAGGCTTTTGCATTCTCAGTGTCTAATACAGTGTTTGGTGTATGGTGAGTGCTTAATGAATGCTTCTTGACTCCCTGATTAGTTGGTAAATACTGAAATACACTTGGGCTCTACCTTTTTCACACTGGCTGCCATGGTAACCTGGGGGACAGACGCACGTGCCATTCTCCGCGTCACACTTAGCTCCATTTCTGCAATCACAAGGGCGAGCGCAGTCCAAGCCATAAAATCCAGGGGGACACTCTGTGGAATGGAAATGACAATATGTGATTTTGGTCTTTTTAAAGAGGAAAAACAAAGTTAAATAATCCATTCTAGGTTTGTTATGTCCCAGGGCCAAGCACAGAAAGACAGATCGGTTTAGTAAGGAGGCAGAGAAAGAAGGAGGAACATGCATTTACTCAGTTCTTACTATGTGCTAGATGCTTTACAAGTAATATCTCATTTGATCTTAGTAAACTAAGCCAGTGAATTAAAATGAAGAAATCTATAAGAGTCTGATGAAAATAATTTAGTTTTTAAAGTAAATATGTAGGCACTAGTGCCAGTAATTAAACTGGGGGAAAAAAAGGAATTTATATCCTTTTTCAATCATCATCATCATCATCATCATAAGTAGCATTTATAAAGCACATTAAGATTTACAAAATGTTTTACAAATATTATCTCATTTGATTCTCATAACAACCTAGGGAAGTAGGTGCTATTAGTATCCCTATTTTACAGATGAGGCAACTGAGGCCAGGAGCGGTGAAGTAGATTTCCCTGAGTCAGGCAGCTAGGAAGTGTCTGAGGCAGGAGCTGAACCCCAGTGTTAGCCACTGCACCACCATCGTTCAGTTTTGAAAATCCTTTGCAATTTGCCCCGATCTATGTTTCCTGCCTCATTGGACCTTATGTCCCCTTTTGCATTTTGTGATACAGCCAAACTGGTCTTCTCTAAAATTCTTCACTCACCACACTTCATCTCCCACCTCCATGTCTTTGCATTGACAGTTCCCCATGCCTAGAATGCAGTCCCTTCTTACCTTTGCCTCAGAGAATTCCCCTCTTCCTTTAATAAACAACCCTAATACTATCTTCTGGATGAAGTCTTTCTTGATTCCCTCAAATAGTAATGCCTGCCCTCCCTCTGAAACTACTTATATTCAACTGCTTTGTATACATTAGTATTTTTAAACTTTATATTATTTCTATCATATATATATATATAAATACATACATACACACATATGTACATATACATACATACACTTACTCGTTATCTCCTCCATTATAATGTAATTTCCTTGCAAGTAGGGATTGTTTCATTCATTGTATTTACTATGTGACAGGGCCTGGCACATAGTAGGTACTTAATAAATGTTGTATTTGTACCCACATTGCCTAGCACAGTTCCTGCCACATTAACAAATGTTTGTTGAAGGACTGATTGATTCTCTTTCTAAATCTGTCCTAAACACTACCTGTGGATTCATCTTTCCAAAACACCATTTTGATCCCTCCACTTCTCTACTTAGAAACTTTGAATGGCCTACAGGCTGAAGAACAGCTGTTTCTGCTTGGGATTCAAGTCCCAGCCTATCCTGCTTGTACCCACTGAAAACATGTAATTTGATCTTCCTCAAGTCACTAGATTAGATCATAGAGAGTGTATTGTAGATGAAAAATTCCTGCTCATGGAGGCAGAGGACTTAGATTTGAATTCCAGGTTTGAGTGGCATTTCCTTATCTGTAAAAAGTGTGAGTTGGTTTAAATGATCTCTAATGGTGCTTCCGGCTCTTATATCATAATTCTGAGATGATAATTGATTTACACATCCCCCATTATTCTCAAATGTTTTATCTGATAAAAATTACTGACCCAGGATACCAGGATCCCAAATTTACTATCTATTATTCAATTAAAAATTTGTCAAATGGTCCAAAAATTGAAAAACAAGCTATAAAAACAAGTTGTGCATAGTAGACTCACAGTTTCATGCACAATCATCTTTTTTATTATATTATGTTATGGAAATGCTTGTTTTATTCCATGAATTAAAAATAAAATAAATTAAAAAAGGAAAAGCAATTAGGCAGTGTGTGTTGTTGTTATCATCATCATCACCATCATTTTTTTAAGTTGTAGCTCTCTTTTTCCCTTTTCTTGCCTTACTTTTTCTTTCATCCTAGGATAGTAGAATCACCATTTACAAGTTAAGAGAGTACAAAGGGGGTCTCTAGTCCAACCCTCTCATTTTATAGATGAAACTAAAGTCTAGAGAGTTTAAATGGTTTCTATATTTAAACCCAGATCCCCTAATTCCTAATCCTGCTCACTTCCTACCTCAAAACATTCCCCCTCCCTTATCCCTTTCTTTTCTACAGCGCTTATTCTTTCTTCTTTGTGAGCTAAAGGTCATCCTTTTTTAGATTCATACTTTGCTGTTACTAGTTTGCCTAACCTGTGCTATGATTGGCTTGTAGAAGTCTTCCATGGGGACTCCCCCAAGTGAGGAAGATAAGCAACCCTTTGTTAACTTGGTCTCTTGGGGAGTAGTTAAATGATTTGCCCTTGGTCACATAGCTGGTATAGTCAGAGGCTGGTCTTGGGCCAAAGGTGTCCTGACCCTATTGCTTTCTCTCTATCGGCAGCACCACAAAGCCTCTCATTAGTGCTTCACAGAGTTTCATTATCTATTGTAAGGTTTTCATAAGAAAGGATGTTTGCCTTTTGAGGTCAGTTGTCAACCTGTTGGACAGATCAGGAAGAGGAACTGGGTATAAGCTACCTTTTATCTTATGGTTATAAAGTGCTTCTATATATTCACATACAATAATAACAGCTAGTACTCATATGGCATTTTAAGGTTTGCAAAGCACTTCCCATATGTTATTTCATTTTAATACTACCCAAGCCCCCTCTACAGTCGGAATTCTGGTAATGGCGTTATCTTAAGAGCTCTGCATAATGCCCTGGATCACCCTCATCGGAAACTAATTGCCAACAGTGAAACGGTGACAGAAATTAGAAATAATGTCTTCTGGCTTCCCCCGGGGATGTAATCAGAAATCAGACTGTTGAGAAGGATCTTGAATTAATTCATTCATGACACCTTTATTTAGCACTCACTAAGTGCCAGACCCTGGCAAAACAGAGATAAAAATGAAAACTGTTCCTGTCCTCAGGAAGCTTACACTCTGATGGGAGAAAATGAATACCAGTAGGTAGGGAGACTAAACTAGTGATTTTGTTGATATAGACATCGCTCAGGTAGGGAGACTACTTTTTAAAATGCAGCTTGGCCCCTATTCTACAGCTTGTAGCCTTAGGGGGCTGCCTAGAGCCCTGGAAGAGAGTTACTTGAGCAGGGTCACGAGCCAGTGTATGTCAGAAGTGGAACTTGAACCAGGACATCCTAGCCCTGGGCTGTTTATGTACTCTGCTACACTCCTTATCTTCTATAGAGATAAGGGAGTACAAATATATACAAAATAAATGAGAGGACATATGATAGGGAGAGCTCTCTCCGAGTTAGGAGGACCTGATTTCAAATTACATCTCTGACATGTTCTAACTATGTCACCCTGGATAAGTCTTTTAATCTCTGAAGAAGAGGAAGTAGATTCCAAGAGTGCCTGAGACCCCATGAGTGAAAATATCATGAAAATTTTTATTGGTGTGGCCAAAGTCATATTTTCCCTCTGACATTGCTTTCCATCTCCTCCGTATAGAACTTGTATGCCCATAGTTATTCATATGTTGCCTCCTCATTCTAATGTAGACTCCTTAGGGGGAAGGGACTGTTGTTTTTTCCCTTCTTTGTATCCCCCTTGTGCCTAGAGAGTGCCTGGAATAAGTGCTTAATAAAATGCTTGTTGACTAAGTTCTAGTGGGCTAGATCAGTTAAATGTGCACTGTGATTGAACTTTGAAGGGATTCTAAGGCCTGACAGCCTTGTTTCAACAAAGGCAATTACAGTTAGAACAGAGTTCTGTCTTTCATCCTGCTGACTGAGAACCCATGTCTTTACATGATGATATCGATATAATTCATCATAATGGCTAGGGTGGAAACCATAAATGCTTTGGAGAACCATGCTTCCTCTGACTCAGAGAAGAAACTTGGCTAGGATATGGGGCTACTTAGGTTTCTATCAACCGATTTCCCTTGATCATGTTGCACATTGCGTACTGGATATGAATCAATAAATTACATTTACTTTAGTATTTCATTCTCTCCTAACGTCACCTCTGAATCTGGAGACTGATTTTTTTTTTGCCAACCTATTCAAACATCTTTCTTCTCTAGGCGGTTGTCCTCAACAGTCCTGAACTGCTGAAGGCACCCAAAGAGTAGATATAATAATAGGAATTAAGTTTAGTGGAAACCCACTGGCCACGAGCAACAGCTTGAGTGTCTAACCGCCATTCATCCCTTTTCAAAGGCTATTATTGAGCCTTCAGGAGAACGGGCTTTCTTAATGTAGCTTCTCAGAATCTTTATTTTGCCTCTAGATTCATCTCAAGGGTCAACTCTTCTGCAGAGCCATGTCTGGGCAGGAAACTATGAAATAGTGAGCAGAGCTCTAGCTCTGGAGTGAAGAAGTCCTGGTTCAAATCTAACATTCTACACTGGTTGTGTGATCCTGGACAGATTGCTTCAGTTTCCTCCTACGTAAAGTAGGGAAAATAATAGCACCTACCTCATATGGTTACTATGAGGATCAAATGGAATAATAGATTCAGAGTGTTTTTGCAAACCTTAATGCACCATATCAATGTTATCATCCTCCTCCTCCTCTTCCTCCAATTGTGGGTGCTTTATTTCTCCTCCATTTACCTCATATTCACTTATCTTTGTATGTGTTGCAGCTGTGTCCCCCTGCCCCATCCTTTCCATGGCCCAAAAGAATTGAAGTCATTTAAAGACTGGGACTAATTTTTTTAAAAATCTCTGTATTCTCTAGAGTACAACACAATGCTTTGCACACAGTAAGCATTTATATGTATATAACATAATTATATATAATACATTATATAATACACCATATTGTATATGTGCATGTATACATACACATATGTGTGTGTATATATATATACATAACTTATATAAAATAAAATCAAATTGAACACCAGGTTATGGTGCCCACCAGATTGTATTTCTCCCAGCGCAAATTATTTAATAATTTTCTCCTATCCAAATTAGCAATACAACACACCTCCAGAAAAAGAAGAATAACATGAATGTTGTTGCTGTTCAATCATGTTCAACTTTTTATGATTCCATTTGGGGTTTTCTTGACAAAGTTACTGGAGGGGTTTGCCATTTCCTTCTCCAACTCATTTTACAGATGAGGAACTGAGGCAAATTTAAGTGACTTGTCCAGCGTCACACATCTAGTAAGTGTCTGAGGCCAGATTTAAACTCATGAAGATGAGTCTTCCGGACCCCAGGCCTGGTGCTCTATCCATTCTGGTGCCACCTAGCTGCCTAACAATAACATAAACAAATATCATAAATGAGAGCCTGCCAACATGGCTTCCTTCCTGAGCCAATTCTATATCAATCTTCTCTCACCATAGATGACAATGGAACCATCATATTCACATTCTAATGCTCCAGCACCCACTGCAATAAAGAGGAAATAGAAGTGGTCCTTAGGAGAATTAGGTTGGGAAGACTGGCTGTGTCACTCCTCATAGACACAGAAGAAATATGTACTGGAAATATTTTATTGAAAGCACTGAAAAGTCAATTTTCAAAGATGTCTTGAAGAGGGAAAAAAAAGGAGGCAGCTAGGTGCTGCAGTGGTTAGAGCACTGTCCCTGGAGTCAGGAGGACCTGAGTTCAAACCTGGCTTCAGACACTTGACACTTACTAACTGTGTGACCCTGGGCAAGTTGCTTAACCCCATTGCTTAGCAAAAAAGAAGAAAGAAAGAAAGAAAGAAAGAAAGAAAGAAAGAAAGAAAGAAAGAAAAAAGGAGGGGAAAATAGTGAATAATTTGAGAAAATCATTGATGACATTACTATATGATGCAATAAATGAAACATAATGGAACCTGTACTATGTCTGTGCATGACTTCAGGGCAACCAGGTTGGGGCAACTCTACAATTTGTACCTGTCTCAAAATAACTTAGGACCATGGGCTGACTTCTAGACAGTTATGCTAAAAATGATAAATTAGACTGGTTATATTCTGGAACATATATATATATATATGTGTGTGTGTGTGTGTGTGTGTGTGTGTGTATATATATACATATATATGTATATACTTTCCCTCTTTGCTTGTACTTTTAAATGTCACCAATATATGCATCTGTAGTTTCTACTTACGGTGTTCACAGCTGTGCCCATAGTAACCCTCTGGACACTGACAGAAGCCAGTAAACCTACTACAAGTTCCGTTGTTCTGACAAGAGCACTTCAAACGGCAGCTTGGACCATATGTACCAGGAAGGCATGCTGTAAAGGAGAAGACATCCAAAAATTGGTACTTCTTGTTTAATTAAAAATGTGCTAACTCCTTGGGTTATTTCAGGATGAAGACTTTTTAAAAGCGACATTTGAAATGATGCCCAAAGCTGAAACTTCCATTAGACAAATAACCTGAAGAGTATACACCAGGGAAAATGAGAGCATGAATGTGGGTGATTCTGGGTCACATAATCATTGAAAGGGAACTCAGACTCCATCTAGTCAAACTCAATCTTGAAGAATTCCCTTCTATAACTTACCTGCCAAGTCATTACCCAGTCTTCATTTGAAAACTTCCGGTGAGGGAGGGAGGACCTGCTGTCCCCAGAAGGGGCCGGTTCTACTTTTAGACCATTATAATTATTCCAGAGTTTTTCTTTACATCAAGAATGTTTGCTCTCATTGATATAGGTATTCTCTCCAATGGGGCAGATAAAAATCTAGTAATGCCTTCTCATTTTATCTAACTTTTGTCCATGTATCTCCCTACATTCTGCACATATGATCTATCATAAAGCCTGGAACCCTCAATGACTCTTAACAAGGGATCCATAGATAAGTTTCAGGAGGATCTGAGAGCTTGAATGGAAAAAATATTACATGTTTATTTTAATTAATCTCTAAATTGAAGTTCAGTTTTTTCTTTAGCAATGAATGTAGGCACACGCATTTTTTTTTTTTTTTTGAGAACAGGTCCACAGGCTTCATCAAATTGCCGAAGCAAAAAAGGTTAAGAAATCAGGTCCAGTAATGGCTTAACAAGTTGTGTTATATGATCATGATAGAATTCTACTGTGCTATAAGAAATGATGAGCTCAATGATTTTAGAAAAACATGAAAAGACTTACATGAAATAATGAAGAGCAAAATGAGCAGAACCAAGAGAATGTTATATACAGTTTAACAGCAACATTGTTTTAAGAACAGTTTTGAGGAACTAAGTTATGTTGACTATTATAAATACTTAAATTAATTACAAAGGAGAAGGAAAACATTATCTTCATCCAGAGAAAGAACTCAGAAATAGATGTATAAAATGATTTCCCATACATATGTATATGTATACACACGTGCAAATACATATATGTTTATTTATACATATATGAGTGTACATGTATACACACATACACACACTTGTGTCTTATGGTAGCCATGTCTAGGGCAGGGGGGAGGGAAGAAATAAAAAGAAAAAAAAAGAAATTTACATGATAACTATCATATGTTTAAAAGGAATAGCAATTTATACATAATAAATTTGCAGTTCCATGTGCAATCATCTTTTTTATTCTACTATGTCACAGAATGCTTGATTTATTTCATAAATTAAAAATAAAATAAACAAAATTTTTAAAAATTCCTGGTGCAGATCTTGTGAGATTTTATGGGTAAGAGGGCAGCGCTTGAATTGTACTCTTATCTCTCAACATGGCTATGTGATTCACTCATGCCCCTTTCTGATTGTACATTTCCTGACTCATATCCCTTGTGTCAGTTCTTGCATGTAGGTCATTATCGGACTGAAGCTATAGCTGACTCATGTCTTCCCGGTATCTCTCCATTACCTTTTGGGTCACCCGAAATTGAAATGTTTGATGATCAGTTTATTCCTTGGTTCACAGTTAATCAGCATTGCTGGTACAATAGGAACATTTAAAAGATTATTTTCTTGTTTTCAGGGAGTGACTTGGACCTGTTAAAACTTGTGTGAAACTTCTCAAATGAAATACAAGTCACTCTCTTCATTTTATTAAATTCTGGTCTTGACTCATTGCCGATTGTTTTAATTACCTGTCCAAAATATATGGACTAATGTATCTAACTTCATGCCATAATTTAGGCAGCAAGGATTATGAATCATTATTTTTCTTCATGTTTTGATATATATCCATCTCTTGTGTGCAGTCATGAATCTCATTTAGGATATCTCGTGGTAGTCTGTGAGGGACTATCTGATGTTGGCAGCTACCAGGTCGGGCGCTGTGGCAAGAGTAGGGTAGGATCTGGGTATTTTGGAAGTCAAGGCAGGGGCTGTGGTAGGCAGAGTCGTGGTGAACTGGGATGGGCTGGATACGGAGAAGCCCTGAGGCAGTGGGCAATGCTATGTTAGATAAACTGGGTGCAAGGAAGTAGCCAGAGCTTGAGCTTCTGAGGCAAGGGGCGGTGCCACGTGGGAGTGGGACGGCAGAAGACTGAGTTCCCTTTGCTTAGTCCCCTCCCTATATGCAACGTCATCCCCAGACGCCTCTTGTGACCTTCCTGACTTCCTGGGTCCCTTTGTGCAGCACTGACCCAGACCCCTCCTCCCAGTGTCTGAGTCTGACTTCCTAGGTCACGTACTCTGTCTATGTGCTAATCCCAGATGCCTCCTCCCTGTATCCGGTCCTAGCCTCCTACGTCACTCCCTCCCCCTTGGTGTGCTAAACTCAGACAGCCCCTTCCATTATCTGACCCTACAATCATTGGCTAGTAAGCGGGCTGGGGAGGAAGGGCTAGGTAGGTACTTAGAACAAGCGTGGTCAGATCACACACGCGCTCTCTCCTGGCTCCTGCCCTATTGCTCTGGCCTTGCTGCTTGGGCTTGCTATGATGGCTTGCTGTGATGGCCTCTGAATAAAGCTCTGGTGTTGGCACCTCCCGATGGCTCGTCTCTGTGTGTTTATCCGGCAGAGGACCGAAGACTCGAGTGTGAGTATGACTCTGGTAGTGTGCTCCTTATAGGAGGAGAGGGTACTGGCGTGCGGCCGGCAGAAGGTCGGCGCGCGGCCAGTGCAGTAGTCAGTCAGTCACTTAGCAAGTACTAAGCTCCCACTTTGTGCCAGGCTCTGTACTAAGAGTTGGAGATGCAAAAAAGTGAAAAAATGATTCCTTTCACTCAAGGAGCTTACAATCTAATGGGGAAGACAAAATGCAAACAATTATGTACAAACAGTGTATATAGCATGATTGTATACCAAGATATTTATCTATATCTATCTATATATACATACATAATAGAAATAATATATATATATATGAAATCATATGTGTGTATGTATACATACAATGCCATCCACAAATTGTAACATTTTAGGATATCACTATGTATAAGTAATCTCTCTTCCTGTCTCTTCCATTTGGAATTTTCCTGGATTTCCTCCACGATATAAGCGAACAATATCGATGATCATATGACTCCGTGTTTTAAACCTCCCTTGATACTGGTAATGTAAAGGCATGAAAGTCATTAATTGAAGTTACCTCTGAAATTGAATAATCAAGGAATCTACTATAATCTCATTATGTGCATGGGAAGGAGAATCATCAAGACTGTAATTTGCTTTATTCAGTCAATTTCCCTCCCTATACTTGACAAACAATACAGCAGGATCTTGTATTCTTCATACCTTTTAGCTAATTGTGAGCTATAAAAATAGCACTTATTCTAGAAAATTATCTGTTTTCTTCTCACATTTTAATCAAATATTTTCTTGATAAATATGCACACCATGTTCACAAATATTTTATAAACATCAGAAGAAGAAAATAAGCATATGGGTTAATAGCTGCTAATGTCCTCTCAAGCAAATTTTCTTTTCTTTGGAGGGGGTAATAATACTCAGTATTTTTTCTAGTTTAATATTTCATTTCTTTGAGACATCTGGAAAACTGACCTTTTAATGTTTTTGTAATCTGAGGGCAGAAAATTTAGTAACCAATCTCTATCAATGAGGAGAGTTTTATGCAAATGAACTTTGGGTTGTTAGTTATACTTTTAATATATGTATACATACAATGCCATACAGTGCTTTTTTAAATATTGTGCTTTGACCATAGACATCTTCTCCATGTACAGTTTTTCTCTCAGTGACCTTCTTATGCATAATTTATATTTCCTCATCAGGCCACTGGGTCCTGAGGTGGACCATATGTGAAGGTTCTACTTTTATCAATGGCAAAAATATGTTTTCTTGCTATTTGTTATCTTTTCCCCAGGCCCAGGTTGTACAGTCTCTTGGGATGACCTCACTTAGATGTAATATTATTAACCTACAAAATACATCCAAATGCCCCCCTTTCCCCACCTACCTATCCAGAAACCAGTCAACAATCACAACTCTGTTAGCCTAAGAAGGGGTAAATGCTGGGTTAAAAAGAAGCATCATGAAAAAGTTAGAGAACATCAGATATGGAATGAATGATTTGGTCTAACTCTCTTCTTTTACACATCATGAAATTGAGACTGAGATGGATTAGGTGACTTGCCCATAGACATATGATGAAGAGCAGAGCTTGGATTCGAACCCAGATCTGACTCCAAGGAGTCATCTTTCCACTCCAATGTCTACAAGTTTCTTAACAATAACACTGAATGATGTAGAGAGAAACAGAAAGGGAAGACAATAAAGTGCAAGGGATAGCATGGAACTCAGGATTCAGAGTTGAAGGATACAGAATAAAACCCATCTCTGTCTCCTGTTGCCTGGAGACTGGGGGTTAGACATTGCTAGACTTTTCTAGACCTTCATTCCTCATGTGTAAAATGGAGTCTTAGACAAAGTAACCTTTAAGAATTCTTGCAACTTTAAATCTATTATCCTATAATGTTATGAAAGTAACATGATTAACATATATTCTTTTAATCCAGGTAATATGATTCATTTTTTTCTTTTTTGAAAATTTTATTTTGGGGCAGCTAGGTGACATGGTGGATAGATCCACTGCCCTGGATTCAGGAGGACCTGAGTTCAAATCTAGCCTCAGATACATAGCACTTACTAGCTGTGTGACCCTGGGCAAGTCACTTAACCCCATTGCCCAGCCAAAAAAGAAAGAAAATTTTATTTTATTTGGAACTTAAGAAATAATACAAGCATTTCCATAACAAAGCAGAATAAAAAAAGATGATTGTACGTAAAACTGAAAATCTATTATGTACAACTTGCTATTCCTTTTAAATACATAATAAAGTTATCATGTAACATTTTCTTCCTTTTTTCTCTCCTTTCACCCTAGAGATAGTTATCATTAATCACAAATGTGTATATATGTGTATATATATATGTATGTATGTTTATTTACATATATATACGTAAAACCATTCTAGACATACTTTTTTTTTATCAGTTTATCAGTTCTTTCTCTGGATGCAGATAGCATAGTTCCTTTGTAGTTAATTTAGGTATTTATAAAAGTCAAACTGATTTAGTCACTCAAAGTTGTTCTTAAAACAGTATTAATGTTACCATATACAATGTTCTCTTGGTTCTGCTCATATGATTCAGTGACAAAACTCATATTCGAGTTGACAGATAAACTTCTGAGGAAGTACTCTGTTGAATGGATGACAGTGACTTTCAACTTCTTGGTGCCAGATTTTTGTTTCTAATTATACAATAAGATGGTATGGTGGAAAGAGCATTGGACTGAGTACAGGAAAAGGCAGTCCGGACAAGTCACTTCCTCTTCTCACTCTCCATTTCTTACTTTTTAAAATGGGTATAATAACATCTACTTCACAGGATTTTTGTGAGGAGAGCATGGTATAGCAGATAAAGCCATGGATTTTGAATCAGGAAAATCTGGATTCCAGTCCTCCCTCAGACACACACTAATCGTGTAACCCTGGGCAAGGCACTTGATCTTTCAAGTTTCTTCAACCATAAAATGAGGGTGTTAGGCTCAATGGACTATAAAATCCTTTCCAGCTCTGAATCCATGACCCTATTACCTAATGAGGATCAAATGAGATAATATATTTCAAATTATTTGAAAATTTTAAAGTAATATATGAATGCCGACTATTCTTGTTATCAAAATCATTGTTGTGCACTGTCTTTTAGTGGCTGTTGGTCATATGATCTAAAGTAGATCCAGTTAATTAGTAAAAGGCCAAGAATGGCAACTTACCTTGCTCACAGTAACTGCCTGTCCATCCAAGTCCACAGGTACAGTTTCCATCCATGGGATTACAAATCCCACCATTTTTGCAGGCACAAGTGAGCTGGCATTTGTGGCCATATCTTGCCTGGGGACAATCTGTAACCATATTTTCAAAATTAACACAGTAGAGCAAAATATCACACAGATAACTTTTCTCAGTGAGTTAGATGGAGAAACTGCACATGATAGCATCATGGCATAAGGAAATGCTTATGAATTTTCTGAAGTTAAGCACACTGGTGCAATACTGAGGTAGAGATATCAACAGTAATTAGTCAACAAGCATTTATTAAGCCCTCTGTGCCAGGCACTATGCTACCTTCTGGGGATACAAGGAAATGTAAAAATAGTCTTTATCCTCAAGGAGCTCACAAACTAATGGGGCCACAACTTGTAAACGGCTACCTAGGACATCTTCTATATTTAAAAAAAGTGCTTTCTTCACAATACACCTGGGAAGCAGGTAGTAGAAATATGATTATTCCTATTTGACAGAAGAAATTGATCCTTGGAGAGGTTAATGGACTTGCCTTGGTTATGGATGCAGTATGAATTGGTGATAAGATTCAACTCCGTAAGACCTACCCTCCTGACACGCTCAGATCTCTTTAAATTACACTGTCATGCCACTAAATAAATACTATTGTATCTCTGCCCAGTCTTGCCTGGGCAATTTATAAACTTCCTGTAGCAATGATAGAAAAAGATTAAAATAAAAAGAGGGACCTCGGCAGGGATGTGATGGAGCCAGGCTGATCTTGCTTCTGAGACCCGATTGTTAAATTTTTGGTGTGAGTGTTTACAACTCAGAAATTGACAAAGACTGTAAATTAGGGCTTGATTTATTGTTTTATTGCTTGCCAAGACTTAAGAAAGTGATGCAGAAAATTTTAATGATGCAGATTAAACTTTAAAGTGTGTTGTGCTTTTCTAGAGAGCTGGTTGTTAAACTTCTACCAGCATATCACTGAATCTAGGGGTCATTGGGTTCCTTGGTCAGTCAGAAACATGGCTGAAAGTCTGGTCTTAGCTCTTAGCGCTGAATGAAACAAGGAAGGCAGACAACTGTCTAATAACATTTTCAGGTAGTAACTTAACAGATACATGACTTAACTCTCTGTCCTACAGCCATGATTGTTTCCTAACACTTAAAAGGTTAGCTATTTGTGAAACTACAGTGAAATCCCAGACAGATGAAGCTTGTGGTATTTTTGATAAGTGGTCCTTCATAGTTTTTTTTTAAATAACTATAATCTGAGTAAATGAAAAAAATACTACATTGTCACAATAAACTAGATTTTGTTAGTTTGTCCTCCACAATTCATAGACCACAGTTTGGACTGGAGGTTTTATCTTCTTGACAAGACCGTGGAAGATATATTGGTCGAGAAAAGCTTTTACACCTAAGTTTGCCTTATTTAGTCAAATGGGACTTAATAGTAGAAAACAAAAAAGACACACAGGCAGGTTGTACGCTCTTTCTCTCTGGAGCTGTTTACTATAGAAAAATCTATAAAGATCTGCCTGCTCCCTTCTTTTTTTTTCATCAAGGACACTCCAGGTAAGTGTGTAAAAAGTATTGAGATCCCTATAGGGTGTATAGGATCTTAGAATCATAGATTCAGACCTGGGAGGACCTTGGAGGCCATCTGAGCTCATTTTAAGAGGAGGAAACTAAAGCCTAGAGAGGTGAGGCTTCTTGCCTATGATCATACAGATAAAAGTGGTAGAGCCATTTTTAAAGCCAGGATTGGAATCCAGGCCCTGTACTTCAGAGTGGAGTGTTGATAAAATACTCTCTTCATGGTATTGGAATGAGTAGTCTCAGCAACTTGACAAGGACAAAAGATGTTTTGTTTTTTTTTTCATTTGTGTGGAAGATAATACTCCTTGGAAGCTATGGAGACACCTATTGATAACCCAACCACACCAGTTAATTGTAATAGCTCTTCATGATTTAGTCTTCTCTTCGGAATGAGGATTACACATGGGAGTAGACAAATCAGTAGACTAGATCAAAGAACAAGAACTAAGCTGAACTAAGTGTGTGTGTGTGTGTGTGTGTGTGTGTTACTCCTTAGCCTTACACAAGACTGTCCAGAGGGGTTTTTGAAGGGGGAATAGTTTAGCTTCAAGAGAGAATTCCACACAGGGCAGCAGTATGAAGCAATGCTGGAACATTAAGAAGTCCTGAACTGAGCCTTGTAGAGAGAAGAGCTACTTTGTTACCCCAGAACTGGAGGAGAAGCCAGGCTCTGAGCCACTATGCACCTTCTCCTGCTACCATGGTTCTTAGGCGAATTGGGGTGGGGGAACAGTTTAGAAACCTTAAGTTAAAATTCCATACTGGAATAGTTCCAAACCTCAGGGTAGTACTCTAATTCTAGGCTCTTGGAGGAGAGAGGAATTCACTGAAGGGTAATAGGGTGTTTTTCTAGATCTTACACACATTTTCTTTCTGGGGAGTCTCAACAAAAGGGTGGTGTTATATGTCTGAAGGATGGGCATAGGTCACCAAGAGTATCGAAAAGCTAGGAATTACCACGAAGTGAAAGAGAATTTGTCCTTCAGTGTTTAAGGTCTCCTGTGAATCCCTTATGCTGTGTGTGGTAGAATAAAGACAGTCTTGAATCTGATATATATTAAATTGAGTGCTTGCACTGGAAACCTAAGGACCTTTTGCTCATATCTGTAGAAACCTAAAAGTGGAAGTGTTGTGATGTCTCTGGGGGAGGGGCCAAATGAACCAACTTCTGATGTTCTGGGTGGAGATGTGAATCAAAGACAATGATTTATGAGAATCCCTCCCACCAATTGAATGTGATAAATTTAAGTCTAGACTATAAGTTTCTGTTATTTTCATGCAGGATAATGTAACCTGCTTGAAGATAAGGATTGGGTTTTTTTTTTTTTTGTAGTCTTTGTAGTTTGTTTTTTTTTTTGTTGGAAGTTCCCTGTACCAAAAACATCAGTGGTCCAGTTTAAAAACAACTAAAAATGACTTTGTGTCCCCTGATCTTAGCATAGTGTTTAATACGTGTGTGTTGGATTAGATTGAGTTACATATGAATTATCATTCTCAGAAGGCTGCTAATAAGAAAATAAATAAGTAAATGAGTTTATAGTTTCCAGTCTTCTTAATTATCTCTTCTTGGTCCCTGATCATTTGAATTCTTCCCAGTTTTTTTAGATATCCGGATAATTAATCCTGAATGGTCTTCAAAATTGTACTATCTGCAGTATGGAGTCTCTCTCTGTTTACTTGGTATGGTCTATCTCCTATTACTGGCTTTGTCTTTTGAATGTGCTAGTTTCATTTCCTTGTAAAACACACTGCTTACTAAAGCGTTAGGGTTCAAATGTAATGATTTGATCATCATCCATCACAAATAAAGAAACATTAGGAAATCTCTCTACTATTTTTGTATTTACTTATTGTCTTCCTTTCATTCTCACATACAAATGTTCTTGGGATGAAGTGGCTTATTTGGGTCTTGAGCCAATCTTTCTTTCAGATGCATTTTCTCTTCCACTGTTTGTGAGATGATACCATTTTCAGTGTTACACTATTCTCCTGTGCAACATTTTACAAATGAGTTTACATTCTAAAGTACTGTTGACTTTGGCTTCTGTGACTCTGTGCTTGGCAGGGAGTTCCAGTGCTTCTTGGCTGAGACGGTTTGGGGGCTCTTTTGGCCTCTTTTGCAGATGACTATTTAATGTTGATTCAATTTCTCTCAGAAGTGATTGCATCAGAGTCAAAGTTATTTAACTTTGCCCATTTTCCATTGTTTAGCATCAATAGCTCATTTAAATGGGTCAGATGGGAACTGTTGAAATTGTATCCATCTTCTCATCTTTATTCTGTCTTCTAATTTGTTGTTGACTTTGGTCCTTGCTTTATCAAGTTAATCTGGCTGTATGATGACAGCTCATTCATAAATGACTCCCATACTGGTAGCTGATTGTATTTGACCTGATAAAATATAGTCAAATTTAGTTTTTCCTTATATTGTTTGGTTTGACCTCAGCAACATCAATTGTCATATTGATTATAGGTGGGGATAGAAAAAAAAATGTTAGTAAACATCATTGAGAATCAATGAGTGAAAAAGGTAAGGACTGGTAGATTCTTCAGAAGCTTTCCCCAGTACAGCATGAATACTTTCTTTAAGAAAAGCATTACAATATCTTTGAGGCTCTGTCCTAGGCCCTCTTCTCTTTTACTCTATTCTGTCTTACTTGATGATCACATTAGCTCTCATGAGTTTAATGAAAATCTCTTTACAGATGACTCTGAGATATTCAGCCCTTAGTCTATCCAAAGTAATATGAAGCCAAGGGAGTTTACTGAGGTGGGGGAGGTGGGCAAGCCTCCATATTAGAAAACTCATGTTGGTAGTTGAGGGAAGGATGTATTGGAGTAGGGAGAGAGTTAGGATAGGTAGACCAAATGGAAGGCTATTTATTATAATATGTATATAATAATATAATTATAATGATTATAATTTATATAATACAAAATTTATTATAATAGATCATGAGGGTATGACCTGGAGGAGTAGAGCGGAAAGATTGTGAAGGTAGAAATGACAAAGTCTGGTAATGTTTTAGATATATGGGCTGATGAAGAGTAAGGGGTCAAAGTGCAATTCTAAGTGACTGGGGGGAAGGTGGTTGTTTGAGGTAAAATACAATGAGCTCTGTTTTGAACATGTAGTGTTCAAAGGGATGCCTGTGTAAAACCCATTTTGAGATGTCCCCAAGACAGTCAGTGCTATTGTATGGTAGTGAGATTGGGAGAAAATAAGTGGATAGATCAATGTGCTTACATGTTCCCTTGCTGTATCATTCAAAGTAACAAGCAAACAAACCAATGAAAATATCCTATCCATGGGTTGTTCCCATGAGGGGGGAATTTACTGAAAGATATGGACAAGAATCACAGAATGAGACTTCTTGGAGTGTTTGAAATTTACCCTGATGGAGGTAGTACCTGCTCTTATCTACATGCTTCTACCCACAGAATTCAGCATGGATGCACCCATTTAAAATTTTATAAATAGCACCCAAATTATTGTCTGGTAATTTCCTATTAAATGAGAGGATTTATGATTTTGTGGCATGCTCTTGAAAGTATTGTCTCCACTCTCAGACTTGGCTGATGCATTGTTTCATTTTGTAGAATTGCTTCTTACCTCCCTTTTCATTGTTTATTCTTAGTTACAACGTATAGCTCTTTGGGGAGAAGAGGAGAGCAGAATGAGAAGAATATATCTGTAACTGAAAATAATTTAAAAATAAAATATATAAATAAAAAAGATCGGTGTTTACAAATGACACAATCAATTCTGGTCACATGGAATTGGAAAGGTTTTGCATGAACAAAATAATGCAAATAGGTTAAGAAGAGGAATAGTTGAATGGGAAAAAAAAATCTTAGTACCAACTATTTCTGATAAAAACCTGATGTCCAAGATAGTCAGCTAACAGGAATATCTAAGACCAAAAGCCATTCCCCAATGGATACATAATAAAAAGATATAAACAAAAAGATACTTGCAAGACATGAACAACCATATGAAAGGAGGTGAATGATAAAAAGAAAGCTTTCTTATGTGCCCAAATATTAATAGGAATGGTTTGTATAGTAGCAAAGAAGTGGTTACAAAGCACATGTTCATAGATTGTGGGACAGTTAAACAAGTTATGATAGATGAATTTAGTGGGAAATTACTGTGATGTAAGAAAGGATGGATGTGAAGAAAATCGACAAGTATTGACAGATTGATTTGATGAAAAGTGAAGTGAGCAGAAACAGGAAAGTAACATATACAATGTAAGTGGAAAGAACAATAACAAGACAATTGAAACTGAATCCCATGAAATTATAAGGACCAAGCTCGGCTCCAAAAAAGACATCAATAGAAGCACTTTCTGCTATCATTTTTGAAGAGATGGGGAACCTTGGGTGTGGAACCCTGTAATTAAAGTCAGGCTCTTTCAACAAGCTTATCACAGAGCCTGGCGCACAGTAGGTGCTTAATAAATGTTTATTGGTTAATTAATTGATTGATGGTTGGTTTTGATGAGTTGTTTTCTTCCCCTCTTTTTCATTCTTTGTTATAAGAGATTGCTTTCTGGAAGAGGGAAGAAGGGTATAATAGGAAATGTAATTGATGTAAAAACAAAAATACATTTTAAAAATTCAATTAAAAATTAAAGTGTAGCTTCGAAGGATCAAGTATTTTACCATGTTTCCCCCCTCCCTCAAGAAGAAACCATTATAAATAAGAACAATGTATTTACTTTCCTTGGCTCCCAAGCTACCTTTATGTTTCATTTTGCTATTCCCTAGGCAGACAAGGTGACCTTGTATATCTCATTCTCTTGCTTTGCTGACAGCTGGGTCCACTACGCCCAGGCAGGCACTGGCACCATCCAGTCTTTGGGTCACCCTGCCCTGGGCCACAGAAGCACAACAGGGCACAATTTCTCCCACAGTGATTTTCAGGACAAACTATAGTTAACAACATGAGCATATTTTTCTCATTAAAACATTCTGGCAGTCGGCGGACATTTTAAAAAAAATTTTGTAATACAAGGCTCCTTCTTTTAATCAAACAGCCTTCTCTTACTTGCCTTCAGTTCAGCTTTGAGTCTAAAAACAGTTGCTTTCAAAAGGAAAAGAAATTGTTCAAAGCTTTGCTTATTTTTTCATTGCAATTTGGGTTGACGTTAGGAATTTCCAAGCAAACATGTAGTGTCAAAACATTTTGACTAGAAATCGCTCTTGCAAGTCAGGAGCCTCAAATGGTCCCAATTTAGATCGAAACTCACCTTTTAAAAATGTACTTATTCTTCTTTAGTGTAGAAAGCACTGGATTTGAAACTAAATTTAGAGGTCAGATCCTGGCTTGACCACTCAGTTCCTGTGTGATCTTGAGACATTCATTTAACCTCCAAGGGTTAAATTCCTCATCTCTAAAATGAGAGGACTGGGTCAGATGACCTCTGAAGGCCTTTCCAGCTCTCAATCTTGACCCAAAAATGGTTCCCTTAGAAGTCTAGCTTGCATGTACAAATACCAAGACAGGACCTTATTGTAAGCCGATCTTCATTGCTGAATCCAAGGAGACAACACTCTATGTGTGTAAGAGATATGGGCTCAGAATTATTTTCACTGGCTATTACTTGTAAATTGGTTGATAAATATTCTTCAATGCTGTGTGTCTTCTTGTTCCCAGCAAGACTAGCCCTTGGCATGATGCTTGCCATAAGCACAATACCATCATATATTAGCCTAAGAAGTAACTTAGCAATGAACTCTCTTATCTGATAAATGAGGAAAATGAGGCCCTGATGTGACTTGTCTAAGGTCTCATAGCTGGCTTGTAGAACAGTAGAATGAGAATTCAAGTTCTTTGGTTCACCTACCATGCCATACTAACTTCCTACAGTGTGGTTATAACATGATATGTCAATCAGACATCATCCCTAAATGTATTGTGGATAATTTAGATAAAAATGTTGGTTATTTTCCAATCCATCCCATTAAATTACAAAAAAAACCCCAGAATTTATTGTTATCATCATCACCATCATCATTAGTATTAATATTATTGCTATTATTAAGTGTAAGGTACTACAATAGTTACCAGGACACAAAGACAAAAAACCCAAACAAACAAACATGCTTGCCTCCAGGCAGCTTACATTCTACTTTTATTGTATCCCCACGGCTTAGCTAAATAATTATCTTTGCTTTCCATGTGTTTCATAAATGGAGATAGGACAGTGTCTCAATAGAGTTCATATATAGTACCTGGTACATATTAGATGTTCAAGAATGAATATTTGTTGAATTGAAAATGAATGTTCAATTTAATTCAGCTTGCATTTATTTAGTGCTTCCTATGTGGCAGGTGTGGAATATGAAGACAAACAGGCGTCACCTCCTTCCCGCAAGGAGCTGACAACCTATCTGGAGGGAATCGATATGTGCACAGAGAAGTTAAATATGAAATACAGGATAAAGTCTGTGACTTCATTAGTACAAGAACTCTTGGTTGAGGAAGCTTCCCATACCGAAGAATTGACACCTTCTCGTAAATCTATAATCTAATGAGGTGCCTAGAGCACAGCGACACTCTCAAATGCAGCCAAACCAGATTAAAATGTAGTTGGGAAACATTGAACAAAATAAATAAAAATGCAATAAGACACGGATGATGTTAATATGTGATTTTCTACATCTATCTGCATAGTTTAGTGGCCCTACTTTCTGCTTGAGTTTGATATTACTGGCTAGTGCACTGAGAGGTTAGGGGTGCTGTGGAAGGCCTCAAGGCCAGCATGTGTCAGAAGGAGAATCTAAGGCCAGGTCTTTCTGGTTCTGAGTCCACCACACCAGGCTGTTTCTCTGAAGAAAATATAAGGCACTATTTATCTTAAGGTGTGAGGGAGAACTCTATCACCTTAGGTCATCAGGAAAAACCTAGTGGGAATAAAAGCTTGAGCTGAGTATAGAAGGGACTGAAATTACAAGAGGTGGAGGTGAGAGAGGGGAGTATTTGAAACACAGGGTAAAGAGATGAGAGGTAGGATGTGTACAGTTTCGTTATTGAGTCTTTTTCCAGTTGTGTCCAACTCGTGACCTCATTTGCAGTTTTCTTGGAAGAGATAGTGGAGTGGTTTGCCATTTCCTCCTGTAGCTCATTTTACAGATGAGAAAACTGAGGCAAACAGAGTTAAATGCCTTGCCCAGAGTGTCACACAGTGAGTAAGTGTCGGAGGCTAGATTTGAACTCAGGTCTTCCTGACTTCAGGCCTGGCACTCTACCCACTGCCCTTTGTGTACAGCTAGTGTGCTAATTTGGCTGGAATGAAGAATGTGCGAGAGGGAATGAAGTATGATAACACAACTAAGACAGAGGAGAGCCAGATTATGAAGGGCTTTGAACCCTGGAGGTGTTGATATTTTTTCCTTGGGGCCATCGGGAGCTGTTGAAGTGTGTTGATCAGAGAGTGATGTGGCTAGTCTGGACTCTAGGAATATCATCTTGGTAGTTTTATGAAGGATGGATTGAAGAGGGGAGAAGGTTGAGTTAGGGAGACCAGTCGGTAGGATTGCAATAGTCAGGTAGGAGATGAGGCTCTCAACTTGTGTAATGGCTTTGTGAGCAGAGGAAAAGGTAACAAAGTGAGAGGGGTTGGGGATTAGAATCCACAAGCCTTTTCAACTAGATCTCGTTAGATCTAGCAAGGCATAATTTTCTTTTGTCGAACCTTTTCCTTGTCCATTCAAAACCCAAACATATTTTTAGGGAAATTGGATCTGCCTGCCCCTGACCACTCTCACTTAAGTCAGTGATTGTTCAGTCATCTCAAACTGAAGTCTCTGAGTCTTTTGGAACAGCTTTCCTTTGAGCTGGGAAATCGTTTTGGGGAAGTGGAGCTATAAGATATTGAAAATGAGTTTGAAATTTTGAACCCAGGCAACCCCAGTTGGGTGGGATCTTGGCCAATCCATTTTCCAATCCTGAGTCTGACCCAGCACTGTAGGAGTGGGAGGTGCTGGGACCAGAACTCTCTCTTTGGCTGGCTTCCACAGACTCCAGCTTTAAATCAAGTTCTGACAAAAGGAATACTCACCCTGAGATTTGGGTCAGTGTGTGTTTGTTTGCACTGCAGTAAATTATCAAATACAATAGCTGGGGCATTGTTTTTTCTGCTAACTGAAACTCTTAAAGTCTTTCATTCAGTGCTGGCCTTGGCTAAGGGAGTAAGCTGTCCTGGCAAGATGCAGTTAACCCCTCCAGTACCACTTCCAGTGACTTACCCTGACCACAGTCTGTGCCAGTGAATCCAGGGGGGCAGTCACAGGTGCCAAGCACGCGGTCACAATGGCCTCCATTCATGCATTTACACATCTTTTGGCAGTAAGGACCATAAGTGCCGTCTGGGCACCCTGTTGGAAAAAGAACAAAACCACATGTTACACTATTTCTAGAAGCCAGCCAGTGTCTCATTTCATGTTCTTGGGCACTCAGTTACTTAAACATTCTAAGTGATGGCTCATTGGGTATTTTTGGTCCTGCCCAAGTTATTCCCACTTAGATCTAACTTTTTTTTTTTTTTGGTCAGTTAGCTGTCTCAGAGATTCAAGTCAATACAGTGAGTTTTTATTAAGTACCTAATATGTGCCAGGCTCTGTGATAGGTGCTGGGGGTGTAGAGGTAAAACAAAGCAATGCCTGCCCTTGATTAGCTTAGATTCTATCTGATGTAGGTAGTAGCCATTCCTCAAATGCTCTCCCTCCATCCTTCTCTCTGCTAGAATTTCTAGGTTCTTCCAGAGCATGGCTCAGGTACTGACTTCCATACAAGACCTTTTTTGTTCTCCCAGATATTCATTATCTCTCTTATAACTTTAATTTATACTGACTTACCCGTATATGTATTATCTCCCAATAAAATGTAAGTTCCTTGAGCACAGGAACTGTTGTGGGTATAAAACTAAATCGAAGGCAAACCTTCCCCCTCCTCTGCATCCGTCATTGAAGTCCTCCTTGCACATTCTATATGGCTTGATATCTTCTCTGGGTTCTTAAGACTACACTAGCCGAATGGAATCTCTGGTAGGGTCTACCATGTTGGAATGCCCTTATGTACATAAGCAGCACTGGACTACGTGTTTGCCGTGTAAGGACAAGCCCAGCAAAATCAATAGAAACCGACTCATTGACAGTTTAGTTACAAAGTAACTGAGGCAGGCCCCAAAATTGTCCAACCAAGGGACTGTGGTCTGTTCCGATGGAAGGGACATTAGTCCCAATGAAACCTCAAATCTCTGAAGCACGGGAGTATGGGAGGCGACAGGCAGAAGAACTCTGGTGTTACTCACCAACCCTCTACGTTCCTGTCAGTCTTAGGTTAGAACCCTACCTAAATTCAATACTAAAAAACCCCCTATTTTGTTTAAAACAACAACTACAACAGCAACAACAATGGGGATGATGATCTGCCAAGAAATCTGCTCTCATTGAAACCTAGAACAAAATAGCTGTCTGGGCGTTGTACAGGTCCCTACCGTAATGGTTCAAAGTACCTAGCAGCCTTTGCCACAGAGGCCAACAGGACTTGGTGGGGATAACAAGTCTTTCTTGACTCATTACCCCACTTTGTACTAGAACTGTTTGTCTCTGTGCTTCTGCAATTCAGGTGAGCCTTTCCATGAACCTAATTAGCCAATGTCATGACTGGCTATGATTAATCATGCTGGAATACTTAATCCCCAGTGCAGTGTTCCTCAATGCTGTTAACTCTAAGAATTGATATTTTTGTCTCCTCATATTGTTTACAGTTGGATAAAAATCCTGCACCTGCAGGTCACCATAGACTGGACAGTGAGTTCTGAACTGCACCTGATAATCACCTGCATGATGAATGAGGTAGAAGGGTAAGCAGTACTTTTGCAGGTGGGAAAAATGAGGCTCAGAGAGATCGATCGTCTTGGCCAGGGTCACACAGCTTGAAAGTGACAACATTGTAAGCTAATCTCTGTTAACAAGTAGGGAATCTCTAGAGGTGGCAGGCTGCCCTGTAGGAAGAAATTACAGCCACCAACAACTGGGGAATTCCCTCAAGTGGCAGGATGTCCCACTGGAAGAAATATAGCCACTGAGGGCAAGAATAGGCAGTGGGATAGACTGCTAGACAGGAGAGATCAAGGTAGATTGAGGGTGTAAGTAGAAGACAGGGAGAGTGGAGACTGGGTAGAGAATGTCTCTCTGAGTTGGAGGAGGGAAAATTGACCTTTTACGAACCTTTAAGATGTTTCTGCTGCTGGCCCTGGGATTCTACCCATATTTCTCAGTTAGCCTGGAAGAAATTATTGTAAGGTAGGAAATCTGGATGCTATCACAGCTGAGATGCTTGTACAGGGCTAGGTGAATGGGGGAAATTTCCCTTTCTTGTGCTTTGTATTCATCCCTGCAATGGGCATATTGGATAATTTTGTGTATCTCCTGCTGGTTTGGTCCATTTGGCATCAGCAAAAAGGAAACTTATTCTACCTTTTATTCCTAGAAAAATTGGAAGCAAGGAGTTGGAGTTATTTGCCTATCAATGATGATGTAGGAAAAGAACTTTGCATATCTAAAGTGCTATTAAAAGCACCAGCTAGAATAATTAGGTCCAGAATTGTGGTTGGGATCACTTCTGCTATCTTCTTTGTGATCACTGTAACAGAAAGGCAAATCAATTAGTCTAATGTGGAGCCAGGTGCACCAGCCCCAGGTGACCTGATTTAGAATTCCCATGCCTGAGGGTGTGGTTGGAGAATCTGCCCATCTACACTCTCCAAGGCTGATGTCTGGAGAAGAGGAGAAATCAAGGTTTCAACCTGGGTCTTCAGTGGCCAAGTCCAGCGCTCTTTTCTCTGTACTTCTAGGAATGAAATTGCGAGACTTTGCATTATTTCAGTGGGAATCAGGGAGAATGAAGCTGCTTGGTTAGAAACTCCATCTCTGATGGTTCTTTTTTGTGTTCATCCAATGAAGCAGATCCAGTGAGGGCATTCGCTACGTGCCCCTGATACTCCAATTCCTTCTTTTCAGCTGCCTACCTGCACTGCCTTTTCTCATACTTTACCTCAATTTACTTTTTTTAATTTCTAGGTACACATTTTCTATCATGATAACTCGGTACAAACAGGGGAGTCATCAAGTCGTGAGATTCCATTCCAGCGGTTGAAGTAATGCTGTTGCTAGCCCCTCTGTCTATATTTGTGGGTCCACCTTTTCCCTATCCCAACATATTTTGAGAGTTCCATCCCCAACCTGGTGCAGGGGGTGAGCATGACCTTCCATTGGATACAGACCACCTATCAAATGACCATACATCTTCATTAGGGAGCACACCAACCATTTATCACTGCCACAATCTACTTTTCCAACCTTATCACTATTGACTCCCCTTTATATAGCCCTATGCTTCAGACAAATCAGATGACTGAAAATTATTCAAACGTACATTGTGTCTTATCTCCTTCATACCTTTGTTCACATCATTCTCTCTGCTAGAAAAATATTTTTAGATTCTATCTGTTCCCCTACCACCCGTCTTTCAAGATTTGACTAAAATATCATCTCCTTTGACTAAGGAGATGCACACGTCTTCTCCTCCCCAACTCTCTGCCTTCTGCTCTTTGCCTATACATCATCATTGTGCCATAGCTCTTTCTACAGTACTCTGTAGCTTCCAGGGCCCAGGCACACTTCAGAGATGGTTTTCTTACTTTTGCTGGCTCAAATTATCCTATCCTGAAAACCCAGAAAAATGTCTCCACAAGTTTTGGTGTTGCTGTTCAATTGTTTTTCAATCATGTCTTACTCTTCGTGACCTGATTTGGGGTTTTCTTGGCAGAGATACTGCAGTTGATTGCTGTTTCCTTCTCCAGCTCATTTTACAGATGAGCAAAGTGAGGAAAACAGAGTTAAGTGACTTGTCCAGGGTCACACAGCTAATAGGTGTTTGAGACTATATTGGAACTCATGAAGATGAGTCTTTCTGACTTAAAGTTCGGTACTCTATCCACTGCACCAAATAGATACTTCTCCAGTATTTGGAAACTGACTCCTCACTTGTTGAGTACAGAGTTCACTGCATTATAAAAGTATTATTTAAAGGAGGAAAACAAAGTCTTGAATGAATAAACATTCCTATCCCAAATCTCTCAAAGTCCTCAGAGATCTAAATATGACAGGCTCCTGTTAAGTGTGGTTTTTGCCTTTGACTCTCTGTTGTACAAAATGTTCAAACTCTCCTCTCCTCCCTCCCCTCCCCTCCTCTCCTCTCTCCTCCCCTACCCTCTTCTACTCTCCCCTTCTTTCCCCTCCTCACTCTCTCCTTTCCCTCTCACTTCTCCCCTCTCCTCCCCTCTCATTTTCCAACAATTGTCATTCTCCTTCCCCACCCATTTACCCCTCTACATACCTACTGGTTTCTATAATTCTCCTAAATGAAGGATTCTAAACCATTTTTATATCAAGAACCCCTTTGTCAGTGTGATGAAATCTATGGACTCCTCTGAATAATGTTTTTAAATGCAAGATACTTAGGATTACAAAGGAAACCAATTACATTGAAATAGTAGTTATCAAACTATTTAAAAAATTTTTTTTTTAAAGAGGGATTCCCTTGGGGGCAGCTTGGTGGTGCAGTGGATAGAGCACCAGTCCTTGAGTCAGGAGAATCTGAATTCAAATCTGGCTTCAGACACATAAGACTTACTAGCTGTGTGACTCTGGGCAAGTCACTTAACCCCAATTGCCTCACCAAAAAAAAAAAAAAAAAAGGAGGGATTCCCTACAGATCAGAATTTTTTAGCCTTTTTTTGGTCATATACCTTTTTGGCAATTTTGAGAAACTTATGAACCAACCCATTCTTTCAACTCTGTTTATAAATACATAAAATAAAATTCATAGCATTACGAAGGAAACAAATTCTATTGAACTATAGTTGTCATAATATTGAAAAAAGAAAAAGGTAAGAACCGCTATTCTAAATCAGGCCTCTACTATCTTATAAGTCTCAGGAAGAAAAGTAAACTTCACCTTGGGGTGGGAAGGGAGAGGAGAAAGGAAAATCTCAATCAGGCTATAGATAGGTCTGGGGCAGTTCACATCTTCATTCCATCCTGTGATTTTGGTTCTTTCCCTGAATTACAGACTTTGTTTACAGGTGCAAACACAATGCTAATTTCATTCTCCTCTTACCTAGGGCTGTCCTTCCCTTCAACCCCTGACAATTATGGAGAGAGAAAGCTCAGTATGAGGAACAATTCTGTAAGTCAAATACAATTGTTTTTCCTCATACAGCTATTGGAATATTTTGCGCCATAAAAAAAGCCAGCCAAATCACTCCCCAACCTGCTTCCCATTTCTTACCTCCATAAGACAGCATCACTCCCTCATAGCTTAACCTTGGTCCCTGGCTTCCTCTAGTTCTCCTCAATAGCTTTCTTTTACCTGCTCTTATCTATACTTACAAACAGAGATTTCCCTCAGATTCTTGCTTTTTCATTTTAAATATCAAAATGGTTGATTTCAAAAGAGGTCCCCACTTTTCTTATTAGTATTCTCTTCTCATCATTAGAAAGTGCTTCCCTGAATCCCAATCTGCGTTGACATTCTTTTTCTGGGGTAGTGACACCTTCTGTTATGATTTAGTTCCAGTGACAGTAGCTAATTCTTCTTCTTTTCCTTCTCCTTTTTTTCTCCTCCTCCTCCTCCTTCTCTTTCTTCTTCTCCTTCTTCTCCTTCCTCTTCTCCTCCTTCTTCTCTTTCTCCTTCTCTTCCTTCTCATTCTCCTCCCCCTCATTAAATTAAATAAGTATTCATTAATGTTTGTTAAATGCCAGGTAATATGCTAGGTGCTGGGAATGCAAAGACAAAACTCATTCTCTACATCAATACCTTATATTCTATCTAGGGGTAGGGTGAGGTGGGAGAAAGGGGTATAGCTAAATCAATACAGAATATACACAAAGCAAATAGTGGGTAATTTGGTGGTGGGGTGGGATTATAAAATAAAGCCCCTATGTAGTATCTGAGCTGAGTCTTGAAGTCAACTTGAGATTCCAAGAGACAGAGGTGTGGAGGAAGAGCATTCCATGTTCAAAGTCATAGAGCCTGGAGATGGAAAGTCTTCTTCAGGAATCATGAAATAGATCAATTTGGCTGCAACATAGACAAGACAGCCAAGCATTCTATTCTAATTCAATAGTTTTATGGAAAAAGAAATGGAAGTCCCAAACAGATGAGGTGGGATTTGTCCAAGGTCACACAGCTTATAAACAGGAGATTCAGAATTTGACCCAATGGCACTCTCCCAATCTGTTCAGATTGTAGCTGTAATTGGTTCAAGTGGAGATACAATAGCCAATAGTAGCAAACATCCCCATGAACAGGTCAAGTCCCATTTCACCAGCAGGACACACATGCTACTCACACATGTGTGCTATTGCAATAACTGTACAACTTTTCTGCAACAGTGCAATGTAAACTCTGGGTTAATGCTTACCTCTTCAAGCAAAGTGTAATTTCAGCTCAAAGGGATGGAGAGATTACATACAATTGCTCCTATTTCATGAAGCAATATGTCAATGACTTTTTAATTGATGCTATATGTGAATCTCTATACATCTAACATAACATTAAGGAATTTGAAGTTCCATGGGACTCATGATATTTAAACTCTCAAAGACTATCTACAAAAGTTATAGAATCATAGGATTAGAGATTTAGAGTAGAAAGGGAACTTAGAAGCCATCAAATCCAACTCCTCTCAACCCATGGTCCTTTAAACTATCCAAATGACATCTTTGTCTATTTTAGCTTTGAAGCTAAAGATGATGAAATTTTCCAACATAACTTTTTATTTTTTTTAAAAAAGTATTTATTGAAGCATTTATTTTTGTTGGGATATATTATCGTGAATTCTTAATTAAGTTATTAAGAAGTAATATCAGGGGGCAGGTAGGTGGAGCAGTGGATAGAGTACTGGCCCTGGAGTCAGGAAGACCTGAGTTCAAATCCAGCCTCAGACACTTGACAGTTACTAGCTGTGTGACTGTGGGTAAGTCACTTAATCCCAATTGCTTCACCAAAAAAAAAACAAAAACAAAAACAAAAACAAAAAAAGAAGTAATATCAGTTATTTCCTAATAGGTCCACACACACACACATTTCTCCTTTTCAGCAGAAAAAAAAAGTTAAGCAAAAACCAGTCATGGCTAATGGCATTTGCCATATTTGAAACTCATAGCCTACCCCTTTCTAAGGAGAGCAGGAAAATACGTTCCATCATAAGGTCTCTGGAATCATGATCCCACATAATATTTTCTCACACACATGTATATGAACATGCACATGTGTATTCATATGTAAAGAAAATAAACTTCTAAGCCTCAAACCTAATGAGAATTTTGTAATTAAGACTCTTAACTCAATACAACTAACCTACTCTTTGAAAGGCAGCCAGGTGGTGCAGTGGATAGAATGCTAGGCCTGGAGTCACGAAATCTCAGTTCAAATTTGGTCTCAGACACTAGCTGAGAGTCCTTGGGCAAATCACTACAGGGGTGGTGCAACTTTGGCCTTGAGGCCACATGGGACCCTCTAGGTCCTCAAGTGCAACCCTTTGACTGAATCCAAACTTCACAGAGCAAATCCCCTTACTAAAAGGATTAATAAAAGGTTAAGTCTTAACCTCTGTCTGCCTCAGTTTGCTCAACTGTAAAGTAGGGATATCAATAACACCTACCTCCCAGAGTTGTTGTGAGGATGAGGTACTTATCACAGCGCCTGGTCCATAGTAGGTGCTATAATAATGGTAGCTAGTATTATTAGTACTATCAGTAATGAATATGCCATTTGTTAAAATAACATTGGTTATTATCATCATCAATTTGTCTCAAATTTGTTTCACAATGTCTAATGCACTTTTCTTTCAATAGTCCCGTCAAGTAGGTAGGACAAGAATTATCGTAGTTTTCCACACAAGGAAACTGAAGCTGAGAAATTTGGTGACTTAGGATCATAGCTTTTGGGCTAGCAGGGCCCTCAGAAGTCAACTAGTTCAAGCATCTCATTCTACTTATTAAGAAATGGAGACCCAGAGAGGGTCAGTGATTTAGCCATAGTTTCTCAGCTAGTAGATGATTGAGCCAGGATTCCAACTTGGGTTTTTGAAATCAAGCCCAGTGCCCTTTCTAGGACACCCAGCTGCCTTGTGAATAGCTGTTCCCTTCCTAGTTGTATTTATCTGTATCTATGGTAATCGTGGCTTCCTCTGCCACTCTCCAACCCCCAAGGAAATGTGTATTTTTTTTTAATTCACAAGTCTGCTTTGCTCTATAACTTTGGGAATGTGTGAAAGTTGACTCTTGGAAAGGCATATGATGCATCCCTTGTCCACATGTCTTCAAACTTCAACAAGGAAGTCCACACCCAGCACGTAATGATTCTATTTGGCTGGTCTTGAAGTGAAGTTTTGGTCTTTCCTCCCTCCTTTTCTTAAGCTACATTTGGGTCATTCCTTGGCTTTTTCTCTAGCCTTCACTATTATTTCCACTCCTCAGTGGAAATTAATCTTTTCTCTCTGGCGAAAGATGTTCCATTGTTTTCCATTAAAACCCCACGAGGATCCTGCCCCTCATTGCACCTCAAACCTGGAAGAAAAATCTGGGCTTGGATTATGGCATGTTAACCTGTCAACTAGCCAAAATGATTGACTCTATGTTTAGCCCTCCACCTCCCCAACTATATGCCTTTGGAAAAACCAACCCTCAGATTAGGAATCCACTCACTCCCTCATCGTAGAATCCCTAGCTTCCTTCAAGGTTCAACTCAAGTATCATTTCTTACAGGAAGTTTTTCCAGACCCTTTTAATTTTAAGTACTCACATCTTCCTCCATTAATTATGATGTATAAACTTATCTGTTTGAATGTTGTGGCAAGAATGTGTTAGAACCGGTTCAAGAAGGCTCCGGAGAGATGATTATTTAATTTTTATGACTTGGAAATTATCAACTGCCACAAAACAGGACTTGATGAATTGTTTTGTTAATTATGTAGGTAAGAAAGTGATAAAGAAAGTGTTAATACAGATAAAACTTGAAAGTGTATCATGCCTACATTTTCCCCCAGAGAGTCAGCTGTTAAACATTTACTTGACACCCTTGACTTGTATCCCACTGTCTCCATCCAATAAAATAGAAGCTGGTTATGAATAGATACTATTTTCCCTTCTGTTTTTGTATCCCCGTTGCCAAGGGCTGTGTCCTCTATCTGGATGGTGCTTAATGGGTACTTTGGGATTTGATCTGATTTGTGTAGTTAAGTAGGTTGGATAGAATAGGAATGGTAAATTACCATACTCTATGCATATAACAAGTGTCTCTCAGTATTTCTTCTGACCTAGCAGAGACTTGATTTAGGATGATTCACTTAAATAGGAGACATTTTAATCTGTTGTACTTTGTTTTCTAAAAGGTAGGAGAATCTGAAGGTGGTAGAGGCAGGTGGTGGAATAGGATTTGAAGTCACAACACCTATATTTCAATCTAGTCTCTGCAGTTTCTGTGTTCATGGCATCGGACACTTAGAACTGGAAGGAACCTTAGGGGCCATTTCTCCCAACCTTATGATAAGGAAACAGAGACCTGGACAATTTAAGTGACTTGCCCAAGGTCATGTAGGTCATAAGATGGTGGAGAGATAAAAGCCACATTCTCTGACTCCAGAACTTATCTCAGGCATACCACTTAACCTCAGTTTCCTCATCTATAAAAATGAGGGAGCTAGAATAGATGATGTATGAAAAGAGACATCCAGCTTTCAATCTATTATCCTATCCTGCTTTTTATAGTTATTTTATCTACCAAGAATTCCCTCACTTGAAGAGAGAGAGGGAGAGAGAGAGAAGAGGAGAGGAGAGGAAAAAGGGAGAGGAAGAAAGAGAAAGAATGAGAGAGAAAGTGAGAGAATCTTTGTACTTAAGTTAAGAAGACCTGGCCTTTCTAAACTTTGTTTACTGTGAGTTGCACTGGTAGAAGCCAGGTTTTCATTCATTTCCTGATGCTTTCTTCCTGGCACTGGATGGTTATTCCATGACCAATGTTTTCTGAGTCGTGTTGGGGGTTTGCTCAGGAATCCTGTCAGTTGAGTTGTCTAGTTTCTTAATCGCTCAATGACTCACAACCCTTTAGAAGAAGAAAGTCCCCATGAAGGTTGAGTATCCCAGGTTGTGGAAGTAGAAGGTGTCCAGGGTCTGTGGTGACTTCAAAACCCCTCTCTGCTCTGAAAGTCTATAGCAGGAAGGTCTCAAGCCATCGGACAACTGGGTCCTTGCCTTCTACTCTCAGCACGTTGGACCCAAAGCTGCCCATCCTTTGAGTTATGGACACGTGGCAGGCGTCTTCCTGCCAGCTCCTCCGCTTCCTCTAAGCTCTGCCAACAGAAAATGTCGAGCCTCTGCTCCAGAGTTGAGAACATGAAAGCCCAGTTGCTCTTGGCTGCTGGAGCCCTTGCTTCAGAGCCAGCTACACCTTTTATGGAGATTTTCTTGAACCCCTTTTCACAGACCTATAATTAGAAGAGATGCTGCCAAGGTACTTTTCCAGCAGCATCTAATCACATGCTGACTGGCCAATTTGACTTCTTAGGGAGCGGCTCCCTAAATCGAGCCTCAGTTTTACAAGAAAAGGGAAATAAAAAAAAAAAAAGAAAAGAAAATCCTTCAGCCCAGAGTAGTTTGCCTCCTGAAAAAAAAAAAAAAAGGCTTTCGATAGCTAAATAGAACCTAAGGGTCCATTTTATTGACTGTTCTATTGTTTAGTTGTTTCAGTCACGTCCAATTCTTCATGACCCCTTTCGGAGGATTTTCTTGGCAGAGATACTGGAGTGGTTTGCCATTTTCTTCTCCAGCTCATTTTTACAGATAAGGAAACAGAGGCAAAAGAGTTAAGTGACTTGCCCAGGGTCACACAGCTAATAAGTGTTTGAATTCAAATATTAACTCGGGTCTTCCTGAGTTCTATGGCTCTAGTTCTAGGCTCTGAGCTCTATGCAGTATGGCTCCACCTAGCCACTCATTTTATTGGACTGTGCTGTGAAGAATTCTGATCAGCACAATGAGAACTGAATGGGTGAAAGTTACATCTCAACTGCTGAGACAGTGATAGTCAATAGCTGTTGCTGACAAAAAAAATGAACCAAAATCAGATCAGATCCTTGATAATAGTAACTGGCATTTGGATGGTGCTTTAATGCTGGCAAAGTGGCTTTGTGTGATCTCCCGCGACAAGCAGAGGAAAGATGGCTGGATTCAGAGTCAGAGGATCTGGGTTTGAGTCTTGACTCTATTACTTCCCACTTAAGTCCTGGCCAAGGCAATTAACCTCTTTGGGTCTCAGTTTCCTCTTTTGTAAAATGAGGGGCTGGAATCAGATGGTCTCCTATCAGTCCTATAACCTATGACCTTATGGTCACTGGAGCGTCATGAGACAAGTAGTACGTGTCTTATTATTCACACTTTACAGATGATCAAGTTTAAGTGGTCAGAGGTTAAGTGACTTGTCCAGAGTCACACAGCTAAGAGTCTGAGGCAGGTTTTGAATTCAGGTCTTCTTGACTCTACTACAGCGTGCTTCCTCTATGATACATTTTGACTTGCAACAACAACAGGGCCTGTGGGAGATACTCATTTAGGCAAAAATAATTTTATTGAGATACTTTATCTTTCCATCACAGTTGCTTCCCAGCATTCCTTCTGTATTGAAGCTGTTGTTGGTCAGTCTTTTTAGTCAAGTCCAACTCTTTGTGACCCCATTTGGGGTTTTATTGGCAAAGATACTTTGGGGGGGATTCCATTTCCTTCTCTAGGTCTTTTGATACATGAAGAAACTGAGGCAAACAGGGTTAAGTGACTTGCCCAGGGTGAGACAACTAGTAAGTGTCTGAGGCTGGATTTGAACTCAGCAAGATGAATCTTCCTGACTCCAGGCTTCACTCTATCCACTGTGCTACCTAGCTGAGCTCACTGACCTCTTGACAAAAAACAAATTAAGAAAAGCAAGAAATATACCATATCTCATAACATATGCTGTATTCTGTTGGAGTAGGTCTCCACTTCTCTGCTGTTTCATTGTCTGTCCTCTGGGACTTTCATTTATTTTTGTTAGGAAGAGATATTAATTTGAATCTTTTTCATATTTCATAAATGGGATTTAGGAAAAGGATATCTAAAATGGCATTTAAGTTGGGCTGATCCATTTCTGTTCATTAGAACTTTATAATTCTTCACCGTACATAGAGCACTGAGCAGTGTTTGGCACAGAACAGGTGTCTAATAAATGCTTGTTGAATTGAATTACCTGTTAGGCATATTCAGAGAGAATTAAGAACCACGAATTGAATATATGCCTGTGTTCGAGTTGGTCTTTGGTGGAGGACGGGGAGTGTGGAGGAGAGGAGGGTGGGAAGAAGGGTCCCGCAGGCATGCAGAATCCCTACTAAAACTAACATTAATGTTGAGATTCTTAAAAAATGACCTGCAGACCAGTGTTGGAGTTCAATGCATGATCCACAGAAGGAAAGCAAAGCAGACATTGCCAAATGGAAGGGAAAAGAATGCAGCCAAGGGAGCCAAAGCTATTTTATTCTTAAGCACACAAAAGAGTATTATAAATAATTGAAAGTTTAAAAATGAAGTATCTGACTGAGACTTTAAAAATGTCTTTTGGGATTTTTTTTTTAATCACACATTCCTCTATCACAAGTTTCAATGCTCATGATAGCCTAACGCATGAATGTAAGTCTTTGGGAGCTAGGGACTCATCTTTATTTTATTAGGTATCATTGAGCCAATTGGCAGCTTGTCTTCTGAGCTAGTCACCATCTTCAATTCAGAATAACAATTTGTTTAATTTGATTGTTCCTAAGCAGAGTCTGTAATTGACTTTATGAATCATTTTAGATTTACTGCTTGCTGTAGCATATTAGTTTATAGTAACGATTTGTCTTCCCCCCCTTACTTTCCTCTCTCCCTCCTTCCCCTTCTTTCCCTCTTTCTTCTACTTTCTTTCTCTCTCCCTCTCTTTTCTTCCCTCTCTTTATCTCCCTCTCTTTCTCGTTTCTTGTTCTCTCTCTGTCTTCTCTTTTTGTCCCTCTCTGTATATTTCTCTGTCTTTTTGATCTCTACATCTCTCTCTTCTCTTTCTCTTTTTTTGATTTCTCTCTCTCTTCTCTCTCAATTTCTCTCTTTTCTCTTTCTAGCCCCTCTGTCTGTCTCTTTCACATTTGTAGTGAAAAATTATACAATATTCGTAATAGGAGAATGTCACACAAGAAAAATATGTAACTGCAGAGAGAAGGTACATATCAATAAAAATTATCCCACCCTGAAATGGAATAAAAAAAATGAGTGGGTATCATTATTTGGATATTAGCCTCCTTAGAAAGGATCTGGGCTCTCTGTGTCTCTTTAATGAATAAATTGCAGCTCAGAAAAACCCTGGTTAAAAGCATGCTTGCTTCCATAGCAGCTGGGCAGGACTGGGTGACATTGTTTATTCTCTGCCCAGCACTGACATACCTGGTTATGGGCCTTACCACATGTGCCTAGTGGCCAAACTAAGGGAAGAGGAAATGTAAACCCAATGAATTAAATTTGTCTTTGTAAATACAGCATGCACCATGAGAGCAGGGAGAAATTTATTAAATAAGACCATTGCCTACAGAAGTGTGCTGCCCTCTGGGACATCAGTTTCATTAAATTTACTTGGGGATTAGTTCACCATTTGATTTTGTTTGGTTCAGTCCATTTGTGACCAACTGTCAAGGGCTGGCTGTAATTTTCCTGTCACTAAAGGAAATCATAGGGTGATGTCAGGTAAAATCAACTAAAATCATTGTGTAATCCATGGGGTACTGTCCATTGAGAGAATGAGATTTTCAGGTGCCACTGGCTGAAACTTCCCAGGCTGTTCCAGTTTATACACACATGAACATGGACTGAATTTTTTGTCACTTGTCAGTCATTCTGTGCGATTAATCCCCTTCCCCCTCTTTCTCATCAGGATCAGTTAAAATTTCCAATGCAATGCCTATATAATAGTATGTCACTTTGCTAACAAACACTCTATGAATTCTACAACATAAACAAAAAATGGATTGGCTACTCCAGGGGTAGGGTACAGAATGTGTCTCAGGGAAAGAATCCAGTCAAATTAGTTATTTTGTACTGGACAGACCAAAGAGAAAAAACATAAGTTATCACTTGGGAATTCTGGTGTCAGATAAACCTCAAATATCTGCTCAGAAAACTGAATGTACCTTTCAATATCATCCATTAAAAAAGATTGTAGGGGAGGCTTTTTGATGCAAGATCGAATTCTTACTATCCTCCTTCAATTACATTGTTGTGTGTGTATACATAAACATATGTATGTATATTTGTGTATGTGTAGATACACATACACATTCAATAAAAATTAACCTTAGTTCTAACTCCTCCCTATGCCCATTATTACCAGTATGTCCTTGGGAAAACCACTAACCTGTCTGTGCTTCAGTTTTTGAATATGTAAAGTGAAGAGGTTTGACTAGATTGGCTCTTAAAGCCCATTCTAATTCTAAAGCAACGATCACATGATGTCATAACCTATTTGACTCTGAGAAAATCACTTCTCTAATGTTGGAGTACAAGTCAGATACAGAGGGGAAAGATTTCTCCTTGACTTAATGGGAAAAGGCATATATTCAAACCCCAAAGAAAGAATTAGCATCTTTAGGTACTATCTCAATCCTGTATTCCTCTGTGAGGCATTAGAATACAAGTCTTTCCAAATAGGAAGGTCCTGAGGATTTCTGAGGGTGGAACCAAGATTGTGGAGTAGAGAAAGCACTCGGCTCAGAATTCCCAACATTTCCCTTCAAACAATTCTAAAATAATGTCTCAAATCTAATTCTGGAGTGGCAGAACTAACAAAAAGTTGAAGTGAGGCATTCTTCCAACCCAGGACAACGTAAGGACATTGGAAAGATATATCTGTGGTGAGGAGCAGGGGGCTGGCCCGGAGCCCACATGAATGGGACACCAGTGGTGGGACTAGAAGGAGGTGATTGAGGTGGCAGTAGTTTTGGGAACTCTCAAGCCAAAAATAGTAAGGGAACCTGGTAACTGGTTAGAAAGAGATTACAGAGAGCTCCTGTGCCAGACACAGAACCAGATGCTGTTTGACAATTCCATTGCTTATTACCCACTTCTAGGTCATAGTTCAAAAGCAGAGCCATGAAGGAGTGGAAGCCCTTAGGGGCAGTATCACTTCTGATCCCAAGGGATCAGGGACTCTGGCCCAGTGGCAAGGGAGGAGGGAACCTAGGGAATAGTGTTAATTATAATCCCAAAGGATCAGGGGTAATTCCTGGGTAAGGATCAAAGTACAGACCAAGAGAGCAGTTACTAAATCTCTCTCCAGATCACACCACCTTGAAAGCACTCAAAACTTCAAAGCCCTAGAACTAGCTCTGAAAACAGCAGTTCAATAAAGCCTGAAACAGAGCCCAACTTTAACATAAGGTTCCACATCAAGAAATAGGGTAGGAAAATAACCAGACAAACAAACAAAAAAAGAACTTGACCATAAAAAGCTACAATGGAGACTGAGAAGATTAAGACACAAACTCAAAAGAAGACATTGAAGTCAAAACAGCTATAAGCAAAGCCTCAAAGGGGAAAAAATGTGAATTGGAAACCAGGCCAACAAGAATTCCTGGAAAAACTAAAAATGATTTTCAAAATCAGATAAGAGTGGTAGAAGAAAAATTAGATTAAGAAATAAAAGCAAAGGAAGAAAATTATAAGTAGACAATTGTTGTTGCTCATCCTTCATTCTCAAAGAGGACCAATGACATCAGGAGGGTGATATCTTGACTTGCAAGTGAACTGGATTTAAGTGAGACAGAGCTGTGCAAAGTCATCAGCTCCTCCAGAGTCATTGGGGCCAATGACAAGACATAGGTCAGGATGACTGGTGATGGCCCAGCAAACAGACAATTAACAGCTTGGTAAAAGAGGCATGAAAAAATACTGAAAAAAATAACACCTTACAAAATAGAATTGGTCACATTGAAAAAGAGGTACAAAAGTTCATTGAAGAAAATAATAACTTAAAAATTAGAATTGGACAAGTGGAAGTAATGACTCCACAAGAGATCAAGAAACAATAAAACAAAATCAAAAGAATAAAAAATAGAAGAAAATGTGAATTATTTCATTAGAAAAACAATTGACAGATGAAATAGAATAAGGAGAGATAATTCAAGAATTATTAGACTACCTGAATACCACGATCAAAGAAAGAGACCAAATGTTATATTTCAAGAAATTAGCAAAGATAACTGCTTTGACATCCTAGAACCAGAGGGTAAAATAGAAAGTGAAAGGGTCCACTAATCACCACTTGAAACAGATCCCAAAATTAACATTACCAGGAATATTATAAACAAATTCCAGAGCTTCTAGGTCAAAGAGAAAATACTTCAAACACCCAGAAAGAAATCATTCACATACCTTGGAACCTTAGTCAGGATCACATAACATATAGCAGCTACTATGTTAAAGGAGCAGAAGACTTAGAATATGATATTTCAGAAGAAAAAAGAGCCGGGATTACAATTAAGAATAACCTATCCAGTAAAACTGAGTATAATCCTTCAAGGGAAAAATAGATATTTAATGAAATAGAGAATTTTCAAGCATTCCTGATGAAAAGACCAGAGCTGAACAGAAAATTTGACTTTTGAGTACAAGACAAGAGAAACATGAAAAGGTGAACATGAAAGACAAATCATAAGGGACTCAATAAGGTTAAACTGTTTGCCTTTCTATATGGGAATATGATACATGCAACTCCTAAGAACTTTATCATTATTAGGGCAGTTAGAAAGACTCTACATAGAAAGAGGGTGCAGGAATGAGTTGATTATGTTAGGATGAGGTAAAAAAATGGATAGCTGAGAAAGAAGAATACTCTGGGAGGAGGAAGGGAATTATCTTGCAGAAAAAGATGTGTAAAAAGAGCCTTTACAATGATGGGAAAATGGTATGCGGAGGGTGAGCGGTGCTGAAATATCATTCCCATCTAAACTGGTTCAAAGAGATAAAATATATATAAACATCCTTAATTAGTTATGGAAATCTACCTTATGCAGCCGGGAGTAAAGATGATAAGAAGATAAGAAGAAAGGGGGAGTGACTAAAGAGAGGGTGGATAAAAGAAGGCAGTGGTCAGAAGCAAAACAGACTCTAGAAGAGGGATGGGATAAAAAGAAAGATAAGCAGAAGAAACTAGAATGGAGAGAAATGCACAGTTAGTAATCATCTGAATATGAATGGGATGGCCTCACCCCTAAAATGAAAGTAGATAGCAGACAGGATTAAAAACCAGAACCAAAAAGATTTATAAAAAACACACTTGAAACCAAAAGACACACACAGCATTAAAATAAGGGGCTAGAGAACTGTTAAGGTTCACTGAAGTTAAAAAGACAGGAATAGCAGTCATGACCTCAGACAAAGCAAAAACAAAAAAAATAGACTTGATTAAAAAGGATAAGCAGGGAAATGGCATCGTTATATAAGGCATCATAGACAATGAAGCAATATCAATACTAAACATATATACACTAAATGGCATAGCATCCAAATTCTTAAAGGAAAAGTTAAAGGAGTTATAGGAGGAAACAGATAGTAAAACTATATTACTGGGTGACTGCAACTTTATATTCTTAGAGTTAGCCATAAAATAAATAAGAAAGAAATTAAAGAAATGAATAGAATCTTAGAAAAGCTAGATATGATAGACATTTGGAGAAAGCTGAGTAGGAATAGAACAGATTATACCTTTTTTCTCAGCTGTACAAAGTCCCTTCAGAAAAAGTGACCACTTATTAGGATATAAAAACCTCACGATCAACTGCAGAAAAGCAGAAATATTAAATGCACCCTTTTCAGACCATAATGCAATAAAAATTATGTGCAATAATGGTCTGTGGAGGTACAAATTAAAAAGTAATTGGAAACTAAATAATCTAAAACTACAGAATGAGTGAGTGAAAGAACAAATCATAGGAACAAGTGATAATTTCATTAAAGAGAATGGCAAAAATGAGCAAACATTCTAAAATTTGTGGGATGCGGTCAAAGCAGTACTTAGGGGAAAATTTATATCTCTAAGCATGCACATCAGCAGGAGAAAGAAAGAGCACATCACTGAACTGGGCACATAACTTAAAAAAAAAACCTGAGATCAAAACAAATCAAAATGCCCAATTAAACACACAAAAAAATGAAAATCCTGAAAATCAAAGGAGAGATTAAGAAAACTGAAAATAAAAATACCAGTGAACTAATAAATAAAACTGGAAGCTGGTTTTATGAAAAAAAAAATAGATAAACTATTGGTTAATTTGATTTTTAAAAAGAAAGAATAAAACCAAATTACTAGTATCAAAAATGAAGAGTGAATACACCACCAATGAGATTGAAATTAAAGCAATTATTAGGACTTATTTTGCCTAATTACATGCCAGTAAAACTGACAACCTAAGTGAAACAAATGAATATTTACAAAAATATAAACTGCCCAGATTAACAGAAGAGAAAATAGAATACTTGAATAACTCCATCTTAGAAAAAGAAATTGAATAAGCCATAAATGAGCTCCCTAATACAAAATCCTCAGGACCATATGGATATATAAGTGGATTCTACAAAATCCTAATACTATATAAACTATATGAAAAAATAAGCAGAGAAGGAGTCCTACCAAATTTCTTTTCTGACACAAATATGACTTTGATGTTTAAACCAGGGAGAGCAAAACAGGGAAAGAGAACTATAAACCAATTTCCTTAATGCATATTGATGCAAAAATGTTAAATAAAATACTAGCAAGGAGATTATAGCAATATATCACAAGGATCATACACTATGACCAGGTGGGATTTAGAGCAGGAATGCAGGGCTGGTTCAATATTAGGAAAGCTATCAGTATAATTGACCATATCAACAACAAAGCCAACAAAAATCATGATTATATCAATAAATACAGAAAAAGCCTTTGACAACATACAATACATATTTCTATTAAAAGCACTAGAAAGCAAAGGAATCAATGGAGCTTTTCTTAAAATGATAAATAGCATCTGTCCAAAAACAAAAACAAGCATTATTTGTAGTGGTGATAAACTTGAAGTTTCCCCATTAAAATGAGGGTGAAAGCTATGATGTCAATTATCACTATTATTCAATATTGTACTAGAAATGCTAGCTTTAGCAATAAGACAAGAAAAAGAAATCGAAGGAATGAAAATAGGCAATGAGGAAACAAAACAACCACTCTTTGCAGATGATATGGTGGTATACTTAGAGAACCCTAGAGAATCAACTGAAAAATTAGGTGAAATAATGAACAACTTCAGCAAAGGTGCAGGATATAAACGAGCCCACATAAAACATCAGCATTTCTATATATTATTAACAAAACCTAGCACCAAGAGATAGAGAAACATAAAACACTTGGAAGTCTACCTGCCAAGACAAACCCAGGAACTATATGAACACAATTACAAAACACGTTTCACACAGAAAAAGATAGATAGAACCAATTGGAGGAATATCAATTGCTTGTGGCCAGGCGAAACCAATACAATAAAATGACATTTCTTCCTAAGTTAATTTATTTATTCAGTGCCATACCAATCAAAGTACCAAAGACTTATTTTATAGAGCTAGAAAAAAATAATAACAAAATTCATACAGAAGAACAAAAGGTCAAGAATATCAAGGGAATCAGTTAAAAAAAATGTGAAGGAAAGTGACCTAACAGTACCAGATTTCAAACTCTATTTCAAAACATCAATCATCAAAACAATCTGGAACTGGTCAAAAAATAGAGTGGAGGATCAATGGAATTGATTAGGTACACAATACACACTAATAAATGAGCCTAGTAATCTAATGTTTGATAAACCCAAAGATCCAAGCTTTTGGGGTAAGAACTCATCATCTGACAAAAATTGCTGGGTTAACTGGAAAGCAGTTTGGCAGAAACTAGGCATAAACCAATGTCTCACACTGTATACCAAGACACTGTAAAAAATGGATAAATGATTTAGACAAAAAGGGTGATATAAGTAAAATTGGGGAGCATGGAAAAATGTACCTGTCAGATCTATGCATAAGGGAAGAGTTTATGACCAAACAAGACACAGAGAAGATCACAGGAAGGAAAATGGATTTAATTTTCATTACATGAAATTAAAAAGTTTTTACACAAACAAAACAAATGCAGCCAAAATTAGAAGGAAAACTGGAAACTGGGGGGGAAATGTTATAGCAAGATTCTCTCATTTCTCAGATATAGAGGGAACTGAGCCAAATTTATAAAAATAAGAGCCATTCTTCAGTTGGTAAATGGTCAAAAGATAAGAACAAGCAATTTTCAGAATAAAAAATCAATGCTGTCAATAGTCACAGGAAAAATGGCAAGATAACATTTGAATGCTAATCACTGGACTGATCAATGATTTTGCCTTCTGTGGCCAAGCAGAAATATCAGCCTATTTTTTTTTCTTTTTTCTTATGCCCTAATTAGCTCCCAAGGATTCAAATGTATCACTATGTGAATGATGCTGTCTCTCCTTAGCAGGAGTGTGTATCTCTGGCTGCCTATAGGACATTTCCATCTAGATGTCTGATGCCGTCTCAAGCTTGATATGTTGAAAACAGAACTAATTGTTGCTGCTGTTGTTGTTTTTTAACTCTAAACCCAGCTCTTGTCTTAACTTCCCTATTTCTATCAAGGGCATCACTGTTCTTCAAATCATCTAGAACTCCAACCTAGGACTCATCCTCTACTTTTTACTCTCATTCATACTCAGACCTTCAGTATTCAATCAGTTGAAAAATATTGTTGATTTTACTTCCATGACATTTCTTTCATCTGTCCTTTTTCTTACACTCAAATTGCAGGTAGGGGGTACAGTGGATTAAGTGTTGAGTTTGAAGTCGGAAAGACCTGAGTTCAAATCCAGCCTTAAACCCTTACTGGTGTGTGACCTTGGACAAGTCAACCTCTGTCTGCCTCATCTTTCTCTATCTATTAAATGGTACTAACCACAGCACTTAGGGTTGCTGTCAGGCTAAAATGAGACAATATTGGTAAAGTGCTCTATAAATGCCATTTATTATTATTGTTGTTGTTGTTACTTTGGGTCTACATCATCTATCACCAGGACTATTGCAGTAGATGTCTAACTGGTTTCTCATCTTTCCACTGTATCTTCCATACACTTAACAAATTAATATTCTTAAAGTATAGATCTGACTGCATCATTTCTCTGATCAAAAAGATTTAGTAGTTTCCTTTACCCTCCAAGACAAAATACAAAAGCCTCCATTTGACAAGTAGAACACTTCACAATCTGACTCAAACCTATCTTTCCATGATGATAGAAAATCACTCCCTCTCACACACGGTATGTTCTGGACAAACAGTTCTGGACAAACAGGGCTAGTTGGTGTTCACTATAAACAACATGCCATCTGTGGCATCTATCCCTGTGCCTCAGGACTGGCTGACCCCCATTTCTGGAATGGTCTTTCTTGTCATCTCCACCTCTGGGAAGCCCTATCTCCTATCGACATTCTACTGAAGTACTGATGCCTTCAAATGGCCTTGGATGTTGGTTTCCCAAGTTGTTAGTAAAGCTATACTTTTTGTTCCTGTGATTACAAAGAATGGATGAGGAATAATCCCAGCCTTAGGGGAAGTCATGGCCTTAATTGTCAGGTAAGTGATGTAGAAAAACATACAAATAAGCACAGATATTTCACCTGAGGCTTTGACCACCTTTGGAAACTAAAGGCTCTATTTAGCCCAAATCCCCTTCAGTTACTGTATTGTTCTGCTGTGTGATGCTATCCAGAAATCATGCGAATATTGGACTTGGCCTTGGGTTAGCAAATGCACCCACAGAATCCTGTGCTTGGAAGAGATGTATTGTGTTGGTGAGGGAAAGCAGTTCTGTTGAAAGCAAATTTACGTTCAAAATGCCATTATAATAATCGATTAAACCATTTCCCATATTTAGGGATGTGGCCTTAGGGGCAGGGACTTCTGTGGAAATGGCTATTTACAGAACAGAGCCCATTAAAACCTCTTATTTGGAAAAGCAAGGTAGTATAATTCTACATCCTAGGGAGAGATGGCTACTTAACAGAAGTGGTGTTGGGGAGGAGGGGTGCGGATAGCAGCACTAACAGTAAAAATAACAATAAATATGTGAAGCCTTTTTATTTTTTTAAGGCCACACTTTGTTTGAAAGTTATAATGGCACCCAGGTGAAAATGCCTTCCTACAAAAGACTGAACATAGGAGGGAGGGAAATGGTGACATTCAGTCCATACAATCTAGCTTTTCTTTATGTTCCAAAGTGTTAGAGCATGACTGGAAATCTAATAAGGCATTTCTCTTTGGAAATGCTCTGACACATTGGGTTTCAATTCTATTTGATTCAACTAGCATTTATTAAGCACCCAGTGTGTACAGGCACTGTACTCTGACCCAGGGAGACAAGGACCTTCTTAATGTCTAGGGAAAGAGAGGAGAACTGCCTAGGACAGATGGGCTTGACTCTACGTGGCTTAATGAGAAGAACTCTGGATTTGGAGGTCCAAGAATCATGTTTTAGTGGTGAAAGTCACTTATCTGTATGCCCTTGAGTGAGTACCTTCATCTTTCTGGTCCTCAGTTTCCTTGTCTATGAAATGAGGACTTGCTGATCCTCAAAGGTCCCTCTAATGCTCACCTCCAAACTAACCTATGTTTATCTTGTTTGTAGTGACAGATTGCATGTTGTTTTCCCCATTAGAATGTGAGTTCCTTGAGAGCAAGAATTGTTTTTTGCCTTCCTTTGTATCTCTAGTGCTTAGCACAATGCTTAGCACTTAGTAGGTGCTTAATAAATGCTCCTGACTTGACTTGTTGACTTTAAAATTCCTTCTGTCTTTAAAACTCATTCATTGATTCAACAAGAATTTAAGTTTTAGACACCGGGCATACAAAAACAAACAAAAAAGAGACAATCGCCTGACAAACATTTATTAAGTGCCTACTGTGTGCCAGACATTGCCCTCAAGAATTTTATATCCTAGAACCCTGAGATAACATTAAACAGTTCCTCAAAATGGACATTTTTACTCCACTAGATCAATTTTTATTGGACCTACAGCATGATTTATACCACTTAGATGCTGTTTCTTGAATTAATCACATGGCACAAGCACCTTTCCCTGAAAGTCAATCACAAATACTTCTAGTATGCAGCTTCTAGTTCTTAGGATTTAAAACCAGAAGGGACCTTCAGGTAACTGGCTCCAACACTTGTCCCTCCCCCCCTCAACTCTCAGCCCTACTGCCATTTTTTTAAAACAGATGAAGCTAATGCCAACAGAACAAAAGTAACTTATTTACTTGAGTTCACAGAAGAGCAACAGAAGGTAAGCTCCTTGAGGGTAGAATTGATTTCTTTTTTAATCTTTGAATCCCCAGCGCCTCGCACATAGTAGGTATATAATAAATGTATGTTGTATTCAAACTCATGTTCTCTGCCTCCAGGTGGAACAACCTCACCGCTGTACCACACATCCATGTTTACCTCTTCTTATTCTTTGAAATCAAGCAAATAAAATTACTGCCCAATTGAGCCTGAATCACATTAGAGTTGAATAAAATTCAATGAAAAAATTAGGCCCCTCTCCAATCTGATCATTTTCTTATTTTTTTCCAACAATATTTGCCTAAGAGCCAGAAATGCCAGGGTCAATTGTTTCTAATACAAGCAACTAAAATAATTGCTTGGGGTTTTCATTTCTTGCCTCTGTATCTTTGCACAAATTCTCCCCTTTTTCCAGGATGCACTTCCTCTTTACTCCTACTTCCTCTAAGCCCTTACCAATGGTAGGAAGCCTAGAGCAGCTCTGACCCATGGTGTGGACAAAAGTGAGATGGGGGAGTAGGGCTCAGAAGTCAAAGGGATTGAGAGGGTGGAGGAAATGGATAGAGGCCATTTTTTTATGTTTACATATTCTACTTTTTACCCCAATAGAATATAAGCTCCTTGAGGGTAAGAAAAGATTTTTATTTTGTCAGGTAATGTCAACAAGTATTTATTAAGTGCCTACTCTGTGCCTGGCATTGTGCTAAGTCCTGGGGATACAAATAGATGAACAAATATATTAAAGAATGCATTAAAATATTAAATAAAGAAATATAGCAAACACAAATAAACAAACAAAAGTCCCTTCCCTCAAAGAGCTCATAATCTAATGTTTAGACAACATACAAACAACTATAGACAAATAAGATATGCCACAGAATAAACACAACACAATGGGAAAGGACTAGCACTGAGGTGGAATTGGGAAAGGTGGGATTCTAGCTGAGACTTGAATGAAGGAAGGAAGAATCAGAGATGAGGAGGAGAGAATTCCAGGCACTGGGGAGATATAGTGAAAACACCCAGAACTGGCAGATGGAGCATCTTGTGTGAATAACAGCAAGGAGGCCAGTGTCCTTGGAGCACAGAGTACATGAAGGGGAGAAAGGTGTAAGAAAAAGGGAAAGGTAGGAGGAGACTAGGTTATAAAAGACTTTGAAAAAGCCAAAAGTTTGGCATTTGGCATTCCCAGAGACTAGGTGCAGGCTAGTTCCTGACTGGACTTCATTGTACTGTGACATTTCCTATAACCTAGAATGAACCCGGGAGGCCACATCACAGGTGGCACACATGCTTGCTGTACTAGCCACTTTAACATCGATAGATTATAATTTCATAAGCCATGGAGTATTTTTTTCCTCTTGAATCTATAACCTGACTTTTAGATATGATTATAGCTTTTTCATCTTGGCCATAGAAGCCTCAAGTGCATAATAAATAACATCTTACTTGGTACATAACATGATATCACAAAATTCTGTTCCCGTGTCTCTTGGACTCAGCATGGAATGCAATTGATACTTCAGAATCATCTGAAAAAGATGGCGAGCCAAGCATGTGCAAGAGCCACCTTGACAAAGACATTCAGAGCCCAGCCTGGGCAGCTTTTTGATTTCATGGGTGAATTGTGGCCAAGCTTCTGCAGAAATATGCCAGCTGGTCACGTGGCCCCATTTCTCCTGGCTACAGACCTATAGGCGGGTCTGGCCATAGGGACCATTGGGGTGGGCAATGGTAAATCACCAAAATGTCATTGGCAACACAAAGGAATCACATTTCTCCTTTATTTCAATAAAATATTGCCAAAGTGAAAGGTTTCAATTCTCCACTGATTGATATAACTATATCCCGACATATGGTCTGTCCCTCATAAAGAGCTCTAAACCCTTTGTAGGAAATATCTGAGTGGTTGGGTCAAGATCTGGATGAACATCACAAGCTAGAAGGGAGGCCTGGTCCAACTCCCTCCTTTGATGGTTAAGGAAATGAAGGTACACAGAAGGGAATTGTCCTGGCTAAAAGCACGCAAATTGTAAATAGCAGAGCCTGAATTTTGAACCCAGGTTCCTTGACTCCTAATCTAGGTTTATTCTATTGTTCCACATTCAAAGAATTCAAAGTATTTTTGAAAAGAGGAGCTATAGGGAGCCTAGATGGTGGAGTAAAAGCAGTGACTTGCTTGAGCTATCCCCCAAACCCCTCTAAATGGCTCTAAACAAATTCTAAAGCAGCAGAACCCACAAAAAGACAGAGTGAAACAAATTTCCAGCCCAAGACAACCTGGATGGTTGATTGGAAAGGTATATTGCTCCGGGCAGGGGGAGGAGCAGAGTTCGGCATAGGTGCTCAAGCAAACCAGGCCTCAGTGAACCTGGAGCAGCCTCAGAGGACTGAATCACCGGCAGCCGTGGTGGTTTCCAGACTTCTCAACCCACAAACACCATAGACAACTTAGAAGGTCAGTAGGAAAAGTCTGTGTCTGCAATGAGAGAGAAGCACAGTCCCAGCCCCAGTCCCAGAGCTCGGCAGTGGGGCGGTGGCTGCTTCCTGAGCTTCCAGCCCACAGACTGAGGGGGAATTGAGTGGCTGATCAGAGAGGGATTACAGGGATTTTTCTGCTGGTGCAGGATTCTCTTGCTTTGCCCATGCTTAGATCCAGGTCAAAGTTCTGGGTAGTGGTCCTGGGGAGAGGAGGATCGCTGGCATGCGGTGGAGCTTGTAGTGGTGGTGCAGAGGAAATCCTCCTCACAGTTCCAAGACAGAAAAGAGTGCTTGTGGTCACTCATAGATCAGAGCACAGGCCAGGAATGGAGTAAATACCTTGCCCTTGATCATAGCACCTTGAAAGAACTGAAAATTTATAGGTCCCTAGAAGTGTCTCTGAAAACAGTTGCACAAAACTCCCTGAAGCTTCAGACAGTACATTCTCCACACTGGAAGCAGACCCCTATCTTAACAAAGAGTTTATAACTTAAGTAATTGGCTGGGATCATGAGCAAGCAGCACAAAAAGTCAGACCATAAAATGTTACTTTGGTGACAAAGAAGATCAAAACATACAACCAGAAGAAGGCAACAAAGTCAAAGTTCCTACATCCAAAGCCTCCAAGAAAAATATGAATTGGTCCCAGGCCATAGAAGAGCTCAAAAAGGATTTTGAGAAGCAAGTAAGAGAAGTAGAGGGAAAGCTGGGAAGAGAAATGAGAGTGATGCAAGAAAATCACAAAAAACAAGTCAACAGCTTGCTACAGGAGACCCAAAAAAAATACTGAAGAAAATAACACCTTAAAAAATAGCCTAACCCAAATGGCAAAAGAAGCCCAAAAAACCAATGGGGAAAAAAATGTCTTCAAAAGCAAACTTGGCCGAATGGAAAAGGAAGTCCAAAAGCTTACTGAAGAAAATACTTCCTTAAAAATTAGAAGCCAGTGACTTTATGAGAAATCAAGACATTGTAAAACAAATCTAAAAGAATGAAAAACTAGAGAACAATGTGAACTATCTCATTGGAAAAACAACTGACCTGGAAAATAGATCCAGGAGAGATAATTTTAAAATTATTGGACTATCTGAAAGCCATGATCAAAAAAAGAGCTTAGACATCATCTTTCAAGAAATCATCAAGGAAAACTGCCCTGATATTCTAGAACCAGAGGGCAAAATAGAAATTGAAAGAAGACACTATAAGGAGAAAGAGGAGGAGGCAGTGCAAGGTTGGGTATGTGAAGTTCATCTTGGGAACATATAGGGGAACACTGCCCCATGCTTTTTCAATCAGAGAAACTACACCCACTGCAGGGCAAGAATAATGACGAGTTGTGGTCCTTCCTTCACTTCCCTGGGAGGTGGGGGAATGGGAGAAAACTATAACAACTGTGGCAATTTTCTCACTGCTCAGCTTGTTTCCCTCCCTGTGCCTGTATTGCCTTTGTGGTTCATGCTTACAAATGGGGCCATCCTGGCTGTACTCAAAAAGGCTCCAAAGACCCTAGTATAGAGCCACCCCATGGACCTTGCAGAAGATATTTGGAAAGAATGTATGGATGGCTTTTCTGAGGTGGATTGTGGGGTCCCTATTGGGGAAAAAACATAATACACAGGAAGAAGTGAAAAGTCATTAACTTAAACTCTGTGAAAGGTGGAAGCCCGGACATGGTGACCTGTTAAAAATGTAGCCAAATTCCAGAGTTCCCAGGTCAAGGAGAAAATATTCCAAGAAGCCAGAAAGAAACAATTCAAGTATTATGGAAATAATCAGGATAGCACAAGATTTAGCAACTTCTACATTAAGGGACCCGAGGGCTTGGAATAGAATATTCTGGAGGGCAAAGGAGATAGAATTACAACCAAGAATCACCTACCCAACAAAACTGAGCATAACCTTACAGGGGAAAAAAGGATATTCAGTGAAATAGAGAACTTTCAAGCATTCTTGATGAAAAGACCATAGCTGAATAGAAAATTTGACTTTCAGATGCAAGACTCAAGTGAAACATGAAGAGGTAAACTGGAAAGAGAAATCGTAAGAGACTTATTAAGGTTGAACTGTTTACATTCTGCATGGAAAGATGATATTTGTAACTCATGAGTCCTTTGTCAGTATTAGAGTAGTTGGAGGGGAAAAAATTATATGTTTGTGGATGGATAGATAGGTAGATACAGAGATAGATAGATAGACAGACAGACAGACAGATAGATTGATTGATAGATAGATGGCACAGGGTGAGTTGAAGATGAAGGGGTGATATTTGGAGAATAAAATTAAGGAGTGAGAGAGGATTATACTGGGAGAAGGAGAAAGGGGGAGGTAGAATGGGGTAAATTATCTCACATAAAACAGACAAGAAAAGGCCTTTACAGTGAAAGGGAAACAAGGGAAGGTGAGAGGGAATGAGTGCATCTTATTCTTATCAGATTTGACTTAAGGAGAGAATAACATACACACTCAATTGGGTATGGAAATCTATCTTACCCTACATAAAAATGGGGTGGGGGGAAGCGGATAAGAGAATGGGGGAATGATAGAAGGAAGGGCAGATTGGGGGAAGAGGTAATAAGAAGCAAACACTTCAAAGGAGGGATGGGGTCAAAAGAAAAAAAAAGGAAAGAGGAGCTATGCTCCCTTAGGCTAAGACATTCAAAGTCATAGCTGCTGTCACTGACCAGGTTACCCAGAGTTGCTCTCTCTACCGTTTGTGGCCATCTTATTGGGTACCCTGACATTACTCTTCCTACAAGACTACATTTCATGTCAGGACACTATGCAAAAATGTTTGATGACTTTCAGTGGCTCCCTAATGGATATTGGATAAAGTCTAACTGCTTCGTCTGGTATTCAAGGCCATTTGTAATTAGATCCTACATGACCTTTCTCTTCTTGATCTTCCACCATCCTCTGTAAGAATGAACATTCTATTCCAATCAAACTGAACTTTCTATTGCACTCTGAAGCCACCATTTTCCATCTTCTCTCTTGCCATTTGAGCTAGGTCTTCTCTTCATCACTTGGAATGCCCCCTCCTCACGCCCTCCTCCCCCTCCTGCTTTTTCCTATTCATATGACAGTCACCTCCTGACATCCATCATCTGTTCCATGGCATCATCCTAAAGCACTCCAGGCCCCAGTGATATCCCCTTCCTCTGAACTTAGCATTTATCATCTATGCCCCTCATCTGGCAGTGAATCATATCCTTCCTTGTCATCTCTCTTGCCCTGTTGTCTCATATTGTGATTTAACCCTTTTATTATTGATTTCACTTTCCATGGATATATCTCATCTTCCCAAATAGAGTAGGGGATGAGATTTCATGTTTATCGATATTCCAATAGTCAGCCTGGGGCTGCACAGTGCCTTGCAAAAATAAATATTCAATCAATAGGAACTGACAGACTGATGCAACCTTATCAAATCTTACCTTCTACCAAATGACAGAACTTTGGCAGGTTCGCTAAATGCTAGAACCAAAAGCTCAGATTTTTCATTCTAGGTGAATTACTTGGGTTCACAAAATTAGCAACACAACATTAGGGATGTTAGTGAACTGAAAGCTCTCTATGAGTCAACAGGGTCTTGGGACAGTCTATAAATCCAATGTGATCCTGGTCTACATTGAAAGGCAGGGGACTGAGGAAGGAATAAAAGGTTTATCTTCTTAGACTCTGCCTTGCTCTCATTATTTCTTGACTGCAGAGGTTCTTAATCTGGGGTCCGTGACCTTCTAAAAAAGTGATATCTATTTCAACATAATTTGTTTCCCGTGTAATGCTATGCAATTTGTTTATGCATTTAAAAACATTCATGGAAGTAGGGATCCATAGGATCAAGCAGACTGCCAAAGGGGTCCCGGACACAAAATTCTCTCTTTTATTCCCTTGATCAGTGTAACTGAACCGCAATATATGGTCTATGCCTCATAAAGAGCTCTGAACACTTTATCGACAAAATCTAACTGGTTGGTTCAAGCTCTAGATGAAAGGTCCTAAGCTCACAAGCCAGAAGGGATGCTTAGTTCAGTTCTCTCCTTTGATAGATAAGGAAATGGAAGTACAAAGAAGGGAATTGTCATGGCTAAAAGCACACATGTTATAAATAGCAGAGCCATATAAGACCTTGTGATCTGGAGTGTTGTGTTTAGCTCTGTGAACCACGTTTTAGGAAGTACATAGATTACGTGGAAGATGTTCAGATGAAGACAATCAGAATGGTGAAATGATATCCTATGGGGTTAGGGGTGTCCAGTGGGGGATGTTTAACTTGCAGATGGGAAGGTGAGTTTGGGGGTTGGAAGGACAGGTTAGTTGTTTCCAAATATTTAAAGGGATATCCAATCAAAGGGGGAGGTTAGATATATTCTGATTTGCCCCAGAAGGCAGAACTACCAGTAAAGGGTAGAAATTATAAAGAGTCATGTTTAGTGTTGGTATCAAGAAAAACATTTTTTTCATCAGTGAGAGTCATGCCAAAATAAGATGGACTGCCTTGGGACTTAGTGGCTTCCTTTGTCCTTAGTTTAGATTTCCTCATTTTCACACCCCTCCCCTCCCCAATCTTTAGCTGGAAGAATACCTTTCACTTTTCGGAGTGTCCAGAGGATGGCAGATTTCTTATCTTCATAAATGTCCTAGGGACACCTATGAATTAGCTGATGGCAATGAAAAAAGACTGGACATCAATAATGATTCCATGAGAAGGCCATCAAAGAAACTACACCATGCCTAAGAGAAACTTCTTCAGCACTCCATAGATGGGAGGGGAAAAAATTACAACAACCAGGAGCTGTGAGTTACCCCTTTGCCACATACGTTCTCTAAGCCTGAGCTTACTTTCTCCTAGACTCTAAATGTATTCATGGGAAAGTGCATCACAGACTCTTTGGGAGATGTTTTGTATTAACTGTTCTTACTAGAGCACCCTAGTAAATAATCTGTGATAAAAGCTACTTAAGGCTGGTTGAATAAATTGATTCTCAATTCACAATCTTAAAGAGAAGCACACTGGTGGGGGCTCAAAGGTACAGCATAAGAAACGCATCCCCAATTCCTCAGGGGGTGCCCCTAGAACCTTGAAGATGAGGCAGCTTTACTTCAGGACCTAAGATTCGTTTGGGAGAGTGCAAATTGAGATCAGGTTTCCCAAAGCTTATATGAATCACAGACATATGGACAAATAACTATAATGCAAAGTAGGATGGATAAAAGGAATGTGAGTTATACAATACGCTATGAGAACTGAGTAAAGAGAGAAACCACCTCTGGCTTCATGGAGGAGAAGGTCTATGACTTAGGCTTGGTTGCAATGCTGCCCAGGACCATAGATCATAGAATGAGGGTTGGAGGGACTTTGGGGGCCATGCAATCCAAACTCCTCACTTTACAGAAGAGGAAACTGAGTCCCAGGAACATTAAGTGACTTGCCCAATGTCACAAAGGCAGCATAGATGGGATTCAAACCTTCCATACTGAAGGGGGAACAGCACCTTCTAACTATGGCTCAACCTAGATCTAGACTAGGAGAACTAGAGATATAATGAGACAGGCAGACTCAGAAGATGCTATCCATGAAAATGTATCGGTACTTGGGGGGAAGTTTAGTGGGGATCCAAAAGAATGTAGTCCTGAATAGTAGGACCATGGGTAAATACTCTTTTCAAGAAATGTGATGAAGTCTCACCACTGAAGGTGTAATTTCAGGGACCTTGAGGTAGTGAGGTGGAGTAGTAGATACAGTGTCAGGCCTGGAGTCAGGAAGACCTGAGTTCGAATCCAGCCTCCGACAGCTGTGTGACCCTGGGCAAGTCATTAACCCTGTTTGCCTCAGTTGCCTTATCTATAAAATGAGCTAGACAAGGAAATGGCAAACCACTCCAGTATTTTTGCTGAGAAAACCCCAGATGGGGTCACAGAAAGTTGGACACAGATTGAAACAATTGAACAACAAAAAAATGATGTGTTTTGCTTTGATTTGGCATACCTATTAATTAGTTCTAGCCACAAACCTATCTGATGGTAAGGAGAAAGTCTAGGATAGAAAGAAAGAAAAAAACTGGTTGAGCCAGTTGTCTTTCTTAATGGTGTAGGTTCTTCTGTGTTTGGGAGGAAAATGTAATTGTTTTAATTTATCACCAAATCACTAGACCTGCTGTTACTTTGAGAATGAGATGAGGTACAATTTGTAAAGTGCTTAGCTCAGTGCCTGGAAGATAGTGGGTGGATGCTTGTTTCCTCCCTCCTTTCTTGTAAACTTAGGTTCATTTATATTGAGATATTGCTTAACCTCTCTCCAAGCATCTCTCATGGGCCACCTGGTTTTTCCTGGTCTCCCAGAGGTCTCTCAGCCTTTCTCCCTATGGACATCACCTTATAAGTGCCTGTAAGGTGCTTCATAATCACTTAACTGTGCGCATTATCTGGATAGTTGAAAATCAACCCTTTCAAGGCAGTGGATTTTTTTGTTTTTGTTTTTTCTTTTGTTTGCATATTGTCTGTCACATAGTAGGCACTTAGTAAATCTTTTGCCTAAAGGCAGCCAGGTGGAGTCAGGAAGACCCAGTTCAAATTCTAACTTCACACACTTAATAGCTGTGTGATCCTGTGAAAGTCACTTAACCTCTGTATGATTCAGTTTCCTTATCTATAAAATAGAGATAATAATAGTACTAGGGTTGTTGTGAGGATAAAATTAAATAATGTTTACAAAGTGCTTTACAAACTTTACAATGCAATATAAATATGAATTGAAAAAAGTCTCAGTTTTCTCATCTTTAAATGAGAATATTACTTAGCTCTTTGTCTCACAGTATTATCATGAAAAACATGTTCTGTGAACCTTAAAAAGCCATAAAGATGTGAGCTCCACCTCATCATTATCATAATCACTATCACCACTAATCATTATCGTGATCAACATCAGTATCACTCCACCACTGTCTTATCATCATCATCACCACAATTTTACCATCATCAACATATTTATCATCATCATTGCTATCATCACCTTCATTATCTTCATCATCATCACCATCTTCATCACTATCATTATCATCATCTTCATCATCACTTCATCCTCATTATTAACACCTTTATTATTACCACTGCCATCAAAATCACTACCACCATCTTTGTCATCATCACATCACAATCATTAGATTTTTATCATCACATCACCTCTTGATTATCATCGTCATCAATCATTACTACTATCACCTTTATCTTCATCCCAATCACCATCATCACCACCATTTTCTTCTTCTCCTATTCCTCATTGTCCCCACCCCATTTTTTATCGAAATCCTCACTATCTTCATCCCTGTTATTATTACCACCATCCACTTATCACCGTTACTACCTTTATTATGGCATCACTATCACCAGTCTCAACATCACATAAAAACCAGCACAAATCTTTTGATTGACTAGTAAAATAAATCAAAGGAATTTGACCTAAAGTGATTTCTTTAATATTTTGACACAGACTGCATTGATGCACACAAACTATTTTGAGTACTAGCCAAAAGTTTCAAACTGGTTTGTACATGTAGCTGCAACTGAATTTACAAATTGTCTTGGCAGCAAAAACAGGGAGTGGAGTTGTTGATGCCATTATGACATTCAATATATTTTCACGAAGAATGGAGGAGTCACTCATGTAGTAAGACTAAAGTCAAGTGAATCAAAGCAGCTAATCAGTCAAATCAGTTAAAACCCACACTATAAAACGTTTTGTTTCTGCTGCCACAACACATACTGTTGAGTAAGGTGACAGGTATGTGACCAGGAAGCCAAGATCTTTTTTCCAGGTGTTGTCACCTTCTTAGACTAAGAATCATAGGATCAGAGTTGCAAGAGATCCCAGAGGTCACCTGAATAAGAATCTCTCCTAAAACCTTTCTGACAAACTGTTATTTGGCCCCTGCTTGAAGAAATCCATTTAGAGGAAGCCATCTTCCTCCTAAGATAACCTAATGTACTTTAGGATAGCTCTATTAAGAAGGTGGGTTTTTGTTTGTTTGTTTGTTTTCCCCCCATCAAGCTGAAATCTTTTTTTTTCTTCCAGTTTCCATTGATCCCAGTTCTTCTCTCTGGGGCCAAGAAAAACAAGATGAATGCCTCCTTTGTATGGTAGCCCTTCACATACCTGAAGACAGCTTTCATGTACCCCTTAATTCTTCTCTGGGCTGGCCATACTTAATTCTTTCAACCAACACTCACGTCTCATAATCTCAAGGATATATACCACATGAGGCGCCCTCTTCTGGATGTTCTCAAGCTTAACAACATCCTTCCTAAAATGTGGAACCCTGAACTGAACGTCATACTAAAAATGTGGTCTCACCAGGTCTGAGTATCATAAGGCTTTCACCTCCCTAGACTCAGACCCCGTTTCTTAATAAATCTTATAAAACTTTTCTTGTCCTTTTCTTCAGAAAACATTACCATGCACTGGGTTATATTTAGTATATAGCACATACTAAGAAGAAGTTAACTAGAAAAAATTCAGCAAAATTGCCATCTTGATTCATGCTCCTAAGTAGCAAGTGATTGTGATGAAGATGGCAGTGGTGGTAGGGATGATCACTTAGATAAGTAACTTCATCTCCCAACTTCTCTGGATCTCAGTTTCTTCACAGGTAAAATGAATGGATTGGACCACATGACCTCAGGTACATTGTGAATTTAAGACTTAGAGCTTGAGATCCAGTTGGGTGATTACTTTATATTAAAAGAGACTAGTAGGCAGGACAGAAGGAGGGACTCAAAATCTGGTAAAAATAACTGTAGTTAAATAAAGGTAGTGGTAGTGATTTTGGTGGCAGTGTTAATAATAATGATAATAGTGATGATGGGGTGGTGGTGGTGATGATGATGATAAAAATCTGCCTGGAAAATGTTTTATAAAAGAAGGCCTACTTATATAGTGATGAAACACAAGGTTATTGATGTTGTTGAAGTTTTTCGGTTGTTTCTGACTCTCCATGAACCCATTTGGGGTTTTCTTGGCAAAGATACTGGAGTGGTTTGTCGTTTCCTTTTCCAGCTTACTTTATAGATGAGGAAACTGAGGTAAACAGAGTTAAGTGACTTGCCTAGGGTCACACATTTAGTAAGTGTCTGAGGTCATATTTGAACTCAGGTCTTCCTGACTCCAGGGCTAGCACTCTATCTACTCTGCTATCTAGCTGCCCCAAAAACAACATAATAAATATTTATTATATCATATTTTGTTACGTACTTGAGGTTGTATGGCTGTGGAGGGTAGAGCAGTGAACTTGAAATTGGCAAAATCTGGCCTCATCTCCTGCCTCTGGCACTGGCCACCTGTGTAACCCTGAAGAAAATACTGCAGCACCCTGACCCTCAGTTTATCTATTTGTCAAATAGGGATAAAATTATCTGCATTGCCTACCTCATGAGGTTGTTGTGAGGATGGAATGAAATGATGGAGGCCAAGTGTTTGAAAACATGAAAGTGTTAGAGTCAATTACATTTCTTCTACTGTCACTGCTGCCGTGACCAAACATTTTGGCCTTGTCATGAAGTGCTGGCACTACCTTCCTGGCAAGTAGGTCCTGTCCATCCAGATTCGCAGAGGCATTTCTCAGTTCTGGGATCCCAGCTGGCTCCATTGTGACAGTTACAAGCTTGACTGCAACCTTCACCCTCAGGGTTTATCCGGCACCCTAAGAAACAGGTAAGCACAAAGGAGGCAGATGGTTAGTTCTCGCCAAAAGAAGGATAATGGCTGACCGCCACACAGCATTTTAAGGATTACAAAGCACTTTACACACATTTAGGCCCCACGGCAACCCTGTGAGGTAGGTGCTATTATTATCCCCATTTGACAGATGGGGAAACTGAGACTGCAAGGGAAAGGTAAAGTGACTTTCCCCGGGATACATGGCTATTAAGCACCTGAGATAGGATTTAGACACAAGTCACCTTGACTACAAGTTGAACACTCTGGAAAGGCAGCTAGATGGTACAGTGGACAGAGTTCTGGTCTTGGAGTTAGCAAATTTAAATAATGTGTGACCCTAGGCAAGACACTTAACCTCTCTCTGCCTCAGTTTCCTCATCTGTAAAATGGAGGTAATGATAACACCTACCTCCCGGTGTTATAATGATGAAATAAAATGACTATGTTAATACTTTACAAACCTTAAAATGTTAGTTATTATTATTATTATTATATAATCATTATTATTATTATCCACTATGTCATGTTACCTCAAAGTAAAATATAAGAAATAACTCATTTAACTGACATTTGGGGGGAAAGCACATATGACTTTCATAATGACATAAAGGCTTATAGAAGCCAATGTCCTCTTTTCCACAGACTGAGATTCCCCCTCCCTGGTGTTCCAGAATCCTTTTTGCATAGGTCTTCATCAAAGTCGCACAGGTGATAGATCAGCAGTGTCCCTCCTGTTCCCTGAATGTCTTTGTATTAAACTAATGGTCCAGCAGAGCCAGCAACCCGACAGGCTGATTATTTATTTGCAATCTGGTAAGAGAACTGACAGGTCCATTGTTTTAATTGTCCATTTTTCATGGCTTGAGGCATGATCTCACCCAGATCTTTGTTTCTTGGTCAAAGAATAAACACATCAGAGCCAGGATCCCAGAGCAGCTGGATCTTGACTGGAGCCTGGGTCTTCTCTCAGGCTGTAACTGCTTCTGAACCAGAGACTTTGGGGGATTTTTCTTTGGGTTATCTCAGAACAGCATCTCCTTCCTCTCTTTCAGAACCGACCTATGATGTCAACTTGCTGGACTGATTGTTCCTGGAAACAATGTAACCAGCAGCAGGAGTCTGAGGAAAGAAAACATGTAATGGCCCCAGGACTCCCAAGGGGCTCCCACGAGAAAGGCCTTGTCCCAGGCTCACTTAGAATCATGGCGTGCTATGTCTGCAAGGAAACTTTGAGATCATCTCGGCCAACCCCCTTGGTGGGGAAACTGAGGCCCAGACTACCCAATGATGTAGTGTTAGTAAGTATTCTGATCACCAGCTCCAGCCCTTTTTCCACTCGTTTGAAATGGCTTAATTGACTCATTTTGGAGAGGAAAATCAATGACCAGCAGAAAACAGTGACCACATTTTAATGTTTTGAGATGCTACCACATGGGGCAGCAATGTGAACCCAAATCTCCTTACCAACGGTAAGTAATGATGAGCAGGAGATACACTTAATTCCATCAGGGATGTCCCAGTTTTCTAAAAATAAGCAAGATTAAGGTACAGCTTGAATTATTAGAATCCAGATTAAATTAATGATATCATTGATTTAGAGCTGGAAGGGATTTCGTGGTTGAGTCCAAATGCCTCATTTTACGGGTGGGAAAGGTGAAGTTCTTGCCCTCTCTGGTCCTCACTTTCTCCACTAGAAAGTGCCTGAGGTGCGATTTCCAAGTAAAGCATCTACCCACTACAGATGCCTGTATCTTGGATATTTGTCTTGTATCTACACAGAATTTTAAGATAGAAGGAGATCAAAGGTATTCTCATCCAACCCTCTATTTTACATGTCAAAGACTTTCATAATTGGAAACTCAGTCAGTCAACAAATACTTATTAAGGCATCACTATGACCAGGCATGGTGCACCACTGATATAAAGAAGGCAAAGCCATGACTGACACCCTCAAGTAGTTCATATTCTAATTGCAGAAACAACATGCAAATATCCATGTCCATGTATGATGTAACCAGCATAGATGGGAGGGACTCAAAGGGAAGACCAACAGTAGGGAGAGTGGGGAATAAGAAACAGGAAAGGTGCCCTGGGGAAGAATGGATCTGGGCTATGGAGGGAGCCATGGAATCCTGTAGATAATGGTGAAAAGGGAGAGCCTTCGAGATATGGACAGTAGCCAGTGGAAAAGTACAGGCAGAAAGGAGTTGGCCAACAATGATGCTTAGATGACCGCTAGCACAACCTGTATTAGTATAAGAATCCGCTCTACAATCAATATAGCCCCAAAGTGGTCCTCCAGCTTTTAGCAGAGGAAACTCTTTCTCCTAGAGGTAGCCATTCCACTTTGGGGCAGCTTTCATGATGAAGAATGTTTTCCTTACGTTGAGCCTGGATTTTCCTCTTTGCAGTTTCTACTACCTCAGTGTTGCGATCTGAAGAAGAGTAAGTCCAATTAGTCTCCCACTTGACTGACCTTCAAATCATTAGGAACAGCCATCACGTCACATCTCTGCTAAGTCTTCCATGCCCCAAGCTAGACATTCTCAGCTCCTTCCACCAATCCCCAAATGGCATGAACACAAAACCCTGTAATGATAGGACTCCCCCCCTCTTTATGCTCCCCTGCTTATCAATGTCTTTCCTAAAAAGTGGCACTGGTGGTCATCACAACTCCCTCTCCAATCTCTGATCTCTCTCTATCTCCTGGCACTTTCCCTGTTACTTACAAACATCTCATGGCTTCCCCATCTTTAAAAAATTTTCCCTTGCTCATAAGATCCTCAATGCCTCTCAGCCTGTATCTGTCTTTCCCTTTTTTGTTAAACTCTTTGAAAAAGTCACCTACACCTAATGCTTCTAATTCCTCACTGCCTTTTCCCTTCCTACTCTCCCTCCTATAGTCACTCATTTGAGCTTTCCCCTCCAGGGTTACATTCTCTCTACTCCTCTCTATGGTGTATGTACCCATTTCTTTACATGGTTTCTCCTCCATTTATATGCATGTTCCTTGGGGTTGATTGTTTTTGGTTTGACCTTTCTTTGTATTTCCTATAGTTACCACAGTGCCTGGCACCCTTAGTAAATGTTTGTTAATTTTTTTTATTGTTTGATCAGAACTGAACATAATATTCCATAGGTTGCCTGACCAGGGAATCTCAGAGAAAGCCTCCCTAGATCTAGGCACAATGCTTCTTAAAATAAAGTCCAAGATTTCAGTACCTTTTCCTGGCTGTGCATTACAATGTTGTCTTGTATTGAGTTAACTCACACTGAGATGAAGTTTTGAGAGATGAAACTACTGGGCTGAGGTCATATAAGCAGTAAGTACTAGATCCAGGATAGATGGCCAGGTTTCATGATTCCAGATTCAGTGTTCTTTGCCATTCTACCATGCTGCTTCTGAGGGCACAGCATCCTAGTACCAGAGATCTGGAGTGGGAAGGGAGCCAGGTGTCATCTAGTCTAACTCTGAAGAGGAGCCTGAGACCTAGAGAGGTCAATGACTTTCCCAATGTCTCACAGCCTACCACAGAGGGACATTTGTGTCTGGGTTGTCTGACTCTAAAACTGGCATTCTTTCCAGTTCACCAAGCCATCTCTCAAGATCTAACTTGTACAACTCTGGGCAGGCCTGGAACTACATCAAGGCAGAACAGTCAGCCAGCCACGAAGCATAATTTTAGGGAATTGAAAGACATCTTGACCAGCCCCCCCCCCATTACTCCCTCCACTGATCTACTAGTGTTTCACCTTTCCCCCCTACCTGGCATGGAATTCTGAACATTAGATTAACTGAAGGGTTGGACAATGAAGGCAGGGACATGGTCCAAAGATGGCCACAACAAATACTTATTTGTTACCTGGGAGCCAGCTTCTATTAAAACAGACTAGTTTATTACATTACCTCCCCTTCACCTTGTAAGACAGAGTTTTGGTAGCAGTTGTGAAATTGAGAAGAGGTGAGAGTGCATTTCTACAGGAACCCAAGGCTTATAGAACACTTTCCTCAACACAACTGTGTGCATAGATGGCACAAATACCAATATCCTTTTTACAGATAAGGAAATGAAGGCTCAGAGAATGCTCACTAACTTGTCTTGGGCCACATATGCAGTGAGCATCTGAGCTCTAGGTGACAGCAGGTAAGTAGCTGGACTGCTCTGAGTCCTGGCTGTCCAACAGCAACCTGTGGACACCAAAAACAAATCTGGCTTATTGCATTCTTGTCAGGATCAGAGATTTAGAGCCAGAGGGCACAGATGAGGAAATCAAGGCCCAGAGTCTGGAGATTGTGGGTATTAAGGATCATAGATGTAGAGCCAAAGGGATCTTAAGGGCCATCCATCTGGCTGGTGAGTCAACAAATAGTGCTTACTATGTGCCTGGCAATGGGCTAAGTGCTAGAAATACAAAGAAAGGCAAAAATACTCTTCCTTACCTCAAGTTACTCACAGTCTAACGGGGGAGACAAAAAACTGTACTATAGTATAAATGCTAATGGGAAAGTAATGTAGCCCTACACTCTGGTTTTACGTATGAAGAAACTGAGGTCCATGCCTGGAGGTGAAAACAACTTGCCTGAGGTCATAGTGGACTGAGGCACAAACTTGTGTCTGTGGAGCTCAATTCCAGCATTTGTTTTCTGTCTCATTCTGCCTTCTACTTTGGAAAAGTGGCTTTGCTCCTTTGGCTCTTGGTTTTCTCATGTTATATGTGAGAGCTGGACTAGATGGATTTTATGTTCCCTTCCCACCCTAAATACTGGAATTCCCCATGATCCTTTGAGACAAAGTCCTTGTGCAAGATGCTTAGAGTTGAGTAGGAGAACAAAAACAGGGAGTCACCTGAGGGAGACCACCTTCCCTCCTCTCCTCCTTTTATGAGGAAGGAAAATGAGGATCCAAGAGGTGAGGGTTCAAACTCAGTTCTTCTGGATCCAAATCTAGCTCCAAATATAAAAATCTTCAATTAAAAAATCCTCTTTGGGGATTTTAAAGCCCTCCAGAAACTACTCCCCACTTACCATTTACTGCAGTCTTACAGCTTCCTTACCCCTACAGACTCTTCAGTCCAGCGACATCAGCCTCCTTTGTGTTCTTGAACAAGATGCCCATCTCCTGACTCTGGGCATTTCCATTGCTTGGAACTCTCTCTGCCCTCTTCTCTGTGTCCTGGTTCCCCTGACTTCCTTCAAGTCCCATCTAAAAGCCCATCTTCTCTGAGGAACCTTTCCTCAGCCCAGTCTTTTCCTTCTGTTATTTCCAAAGTATCCAGTATATAGCTTGTCTATACAAAGTATTTTGCACAAGACTAGAACATGGTAGGCACTTAATAAATGTTTCTTTCCTTCGGCTTGCCTTCCTTTCTCTTCTCTTCTTTTTCCTTCCCCTTCCCTTCTCCATTATACTATTAATTCCTTTGGAGCAAAAATTGTTTTGTGCCTTTTTGGGGGGTATTTCCAGTGCTTATCAGAGCGCTTGGCACATAGTAGGCCCTTAACAAAAGCTTGTTAATTTGATTTTTCCATTCCATCTTAATGATGTCTACTAGAGGCAGCTGAGGGCACAGTGGATACTGATCTAGGTTTAGAGTCAGAAAAAAGGGAGTTTAAAACTTGCCTCAAACATTTATTAGCTACATGACTTAATCAAGCTACTTAAATATATTTCATCTCATGTAAAAGGAGAGACTTCATGGCCACTAAGTTCCCTTCCAGCTCTAAATCTGTGATGCTTTGAACCTTCTAGGGGATGCCTTTGGGTTGTGCCCTTGCAGCAAAAGCAGGACCTTGAGGATAAGTTTAGAAGAGTGAGTGTTTACAACTCGTGTTTGGAAGCTGCTGAACATTATTCGTCTCTGTAGCCAATTCTTTGTCTACAAAGAGGTGGTGGCTGCTGGACAGTGTGCATGCCCTGACTGCTTACTCTCTGGCCTTACTTTGCTTGCTGCTACTTTTCTGACAACTTGTAAATCTATTTTATGTATAATTATAATATCTATAATTTTATGTAGCATGCTGAGCATCTATGGGTGTCTGTCTTCCTTCTTTCTTTCCTTCCTTCCTTCCTTCCTTCCTCCCTGCCTTCCTTTCTTCCTTCCTCCTTTTTTTTCCTTCCTTCCTTTCTCCACACTGGTGATATAGCCAAGTCCTACTTTGAATGGTTATGCTGTACTTTTAAAAGAAGTTGTTTTTCCTAAGCAGTGGAAATGGGTAGTGGGTTGGGAAGATCTTGCCTTCCTTGGCTCAGCATTATAGAAATGAGGTCCTGTTCACACAAACTACACAAGATTTTAATTTCTTTCCTATCCAATCCCTTCATAACTGGAGACTTGGGGTTCAGGGAGTAGGAACAACATGTACGTAGACAAGTCAATTTAGAATATATACAAAGTAACTTCTGGAGGGATTGAGAAAAGCTTAGTGTAAGAGAGGACTCTAGCATTTAACTTGAAAGAAGCTAGGAATTTAACTAGGATTAGGAATATTGGTTAGTTCTCCTCCTCCTCTTTTTCTTCCTCTTCCTCCTCCTCCTTCTCCTCCTCTTCCTCTCTAGGCAGTGCCCTGGTAAGCCCTGTGCTAATGTCACAAAAATTCTTTTTCATTTAGACAGACTAAACAGTGGAGTTACAGCCTCACTCAAAACTTTCAAATGCTCTCTATTAACTTTCATGTAAAATACAAATCCCTTAGCTTGGCATTCAGAGCTTCCTTTACCTTTCTGATTTTGCCTCTCATCACTCCCTTCATGTTCAATTCTCTAGTCAAATCAGACTGTTTGATATTCTCTAAAGCTACATTGCTTTCAGCAGATTTCAGAAAAACCTAGAAAGACGGACAAGAGCTGATGCTGAGTGAAGTGAGCAGAACCAGGAGAACACTGTACGCAGTAACTGCAACATTGTGTGATGACTAACTTTAATAGACTTAGCTCTTCTCAGCAATGATATGATCTAAGACAATTCCAACGGACTCATGATGGAAAATGCTGTCCATATCCAGAGAAAGAACTATGGAGTCTGAATGCAGATCGAAGCATACTATTTTCTCTCTCTTTTTTCTCCCCTTTCTTGTGGTTTTTCGCTTTTGTTCTGATTCTTCTTTCACACCATGACTAAAGTGGAAATATGTTTAACATGATTGCACATGTATAGCCTATATCAGATTGCTTGCCGTCTTGGAGAGGGGAGAGGGGAGGGAAAAACAAATTTGGAACTCAAAATCTTGTAAAAGTGAATGTTTAAAACTATCTTTGCATATAATTGGAAAAAATAAAATACTCTTAAGTGAAAAAAAAAAGATACACTGCTTTCAGTCTTTAAACTTTGGAACACATTGTGTCCTCTCCCCTTGAAAGGCTGCTCCCAATTTACACTTGTTGTTACACTTGCTGTTGGGTTGTTCAAAGCTTTGCTCAACGAAATCTCCTGTATGAAGTCTTCCTAATCTCAACCCAAAGTCTCTACTGCCCCCTCTGAAACCCTCTCCTATCCTCTTGTCTTTTCATTGCATTTATCTGATTCTGCCTTTGTTTATAGCTATGTGCCTCCTGGATTTATTTCCCATCTGCTAGACTCTAGGAAAGCAGGCAGCAAGCATTTACTAAGCACCCACTATGTATCAGGCACTGTGCTAAGTGCCTGTGATACAAATACAAGTAAAAAGAAAGACAGTTCCTGCCCTCAAGGAGCTTATGTTCCAATGCGGGTAGATTCCACACAGAAGGGAGCTGAATGGGTGGTAAAGTTTGGATCCTTGGAAGAATGGCCAGGACAGGGATGAGGTATGGCAGGCCTGGATCCCTCCCCAAAACGGAGGTTTGGGGAGAAACTGACTATGGGCGGAGAGGACCACAGGGGCAGAGAAACGTACCAGGGTGAGAAGGCAGCTGAAATGTGGAAGCAGAGTCCAAAGAATCACAAGAGAATCTTGAATCCAAGGACTTTGTCTTAGCAGATTGTAGTGAGGAATGTGGTACTTAGGAATATGGTGGAAGAGAATGCAAAACTCATCTTAATCTTAGCCCTTCATTTTATAGATGTGTAAGCTAAGTCCCAGAGAAGCTGTGGCTTTTGTAAGGTTATGTGTTATAGTGTTATAGTGGAAGGAGAACTGACTTTGGATGTGGAAGTCCAGAATTCTAATTCCAGGTCAGCCACTTCCTGTCTGTGAAAACCACTGGGCAAGGGATGTTCCCTCTCTGAACCTCAGTTTTCTCATGCTGAAAATGATGCAGGTCGTTTCAATGATATCAATGGCCTCTTCCTCCTGTAAAGCTATGATTTTATGATCCCAAGCGCATGTGTACTAACTAGGTTGGGATTCCAACCCAGCTCCACTGGTATTGATCCAATCCTCTTTCCACAATGTCACAGACCCCTCTCTACCATCTTTATATATCCCCATAGTGCCTAGTACGGTGCTTCAATAGGGTCAATACAAAATAAATATTTGTTGAATGAACAAATAACTGAATAAATGAGAACCAGACCACATAATCCACTGCTCTGCTATTAAATTTTAAAGTGTTAGGCTGAATTGATTAAAATAGGTATAGCACACCATCATGCATGCCATGTGAATGGACAATCACTACGCTTATTGATCTGTATAATTTAAAGGAAGCGAGGGACTCATGCATGGAATTGTAATCATAGAATCACAAAAATTGAGAGCTGAAAGGGTCCTCGGCTAGTCCAACCCAGGTAGTCCAACTCATAAACTAAAGGAATTCTCATTATGTCATATCCAACAAGTGTAGCCTCTTCTTAAATGAAGAGTACTTAAATGAACTCCAATGAAGAGCAACCTATGTCATTTTGAGGCAATCCATTTAACTTTGCAACTCTCCTAGTTAGGGAGTTTTCCTTGATTTCAAATCTAAATTTGTCTCTTAATGACTTCCTTTCATCTCTGCTGGTTCTGCCCTCTAGGGTCAAACAAAGTAACTAACTCTAATCCACTTTGCACAACTCTGCCTCACTTAAATCCAATTCACAAGCAAGTCAAGATATCACCCTGTGCTATCATTGCTCCTCTTCAAAAATGAAGGACAAACAATAATAATCTCCTTTCCATATGGCAGCCCTTCAAATATTTTGGGGAAAAAATTTTCTCTGTAGCTACTGTCCCCCAATCTTCTCTTCCTCAGGTAGCCTGCAGACCTCAGGTCCTTCACCATGCTGGTGGTTCTCCTTTGGACACTCCAGATTATCAATGCACATTTTAAATTGTCACCCAGAAGTGAACACAATTCTTCAAATTTGGTCTGACCTAGGCAAAATACAGGACAATCATTTTCTCAACTCTCCTTTCTTTTAATAAAGACCTGGAAAACATTGCCATTGTTGGTGATCACATCTCACTGCTTGAGCTTTCAGCCTACTGAAACCCCCAGTTTCTTTTTTAGACAAATTGCCATCTAACTGGGCTCCCATTGGCTTGTGCTTGTGGAGTTGATTTTTTCAATAGTGTAATTCTATGATAATTCCCTGAATGTGTCCCTCAGTTTCTTTAAACTATTAAGATCAATGAGGGCACTGATTGTATATACATATGGTGTGCATAGGACAGCTAGGTGGTACAGGTACAGTGAGTGGCTAGGGTTCTGGGCCTGGAGTGAAAAAGACTCATTTTCCTGAGTTCAAATCTGGCCTCAGACACTAACTGTGTGACCCCGGACAAGTCACTTAACCTTGTTTGCCTCAGTTTCCTCATCTATAAAATGAGCTGGAGAAGGAAATGGCAAACCACTTCAATATCTTTGCCAAGAAAACCCCAAATGGGGTCACGATGAGTCAAACACAGCTGAAAAATGACTGAATGACAACGATGGTGTACATGATGGTATGTAATGTCTATTTATCCCTATGGAATAACATCTATAGATTAGCTAGATTTAGTTCACTTCTATAACCTGTCTGATTTTATTTGTAATCATGTGGCTGTCATCCAGTGTGTTAATGATTCCTGCTAGCCTTGAGCCATTTGCAAATGTCTAGCATGTGCCATCTATGTCTCATGTGCCATGTTTGGCCCATTGTCATCAATAATATTTGATACATTAACATTTCCATTATGTCTATGGACCTACTCACCACAATATAATTAAATACTAATGTTAATAATTATCTTGGCAATGATGAATAATATTATTTAGAATCAGCAAATTGGGTGGTGATGGATAGGCCTTAAGGAAGTAGGTAAGGTACACTTGGAGGGCAGCACCAGGATGAGGAAGAAGGTGGTGTGCTTATAGCAGACAAAAGGTATTTAAGTGCATATGCACATATACTTCCTGCAAGCTCCGTGTTCCTTTCTTTTGTATCTAAGGAACTGTGGTATAGCCAAGGGATTTAGAGTCATGTAGTCCTGGGTTTGGATTCCACCTTGGAAAATTATAGGGTGTGAGGCTCTGGGCAAGTCATCTAATATTTCTGATCCTTTTTCCTCATCTGGAAAATGAGGGTAACAATGCCACCTACCTCATAGGACAGGGAGAATCAAATGAATTAATGTAGGAAAAGGATTTTGCAAACCTGAAAGTTCTATAAAAAATGAGAATTATTAGTATTTTCTCATAGAAAGATGAAAATCAAATGAGATAATATAGCCCTCCTCTGATAAGGAACATTTTAGCAGGTCACTATTACTTACCGAATAAAGGTTTTGTTTTTGTTTTGTTTTGTTTTGTTTTTAGCCTGGCAGTCCAGCCAACTGGCACTGAGCTATTTTTCTAGACTAATATCTGAGTGGTCCCCCTCCCTGTGTTTCATAATGTTTTTACTAAACTGGTTCATCCATCATTCCATATACACAGAGATCTCTGAGCCATTGCTCATGATTGTTTTTATGCCTGAACCCCCTTTTCTTTATTTCCGCTACTTGAAATCTTAGCTATCCTTCAAAACACCCACTTTGATCCAACCATTTTGGAGAGTGATTTGGAACTATGCCCCAAAGGGCTATACAAATGTGTATACCCTTTGACCCAGCAATAGCACTTTTAGGGCTGTATCCCAAAGAGATCATAAAAATGGGAAAAGGACCCACATGTACAAAAATATTTATAGCAGCTCTTTTTGTGGTGGCCAAGAATTGGAAATTGAGGGGATGCCTATCAATTGGGGAATGGCTAAACAGATTGTGGTATATGAATATAATGGAATACTATTGTGCTATAAGAAATGATGAGGAGGCGGATTTCAGAAACACCTGGAAAGACTTGTATGGACTGATGCTGAGAGAAGTGAGCAGAACCAGGAGAACGTTGTACACAGTAACAGCCATGTTGTGCGATGACTAACTTTGATAGACTTAGCCCTTCTCAGCAATGCGAGGATCTAAGACATCTCCAAAAGTCTCATGATGGAAAATGCTATCCACATCCAAAGAAAGAACTATGGAGTTTGAATGCATATCGAAGCATATGCCATTTTTTTCTTCTGCTTCGGGGTCATCACTGAAACAACTTTACAGCAGCCTTTCATGGTGGCAAAGAATTAAAAACTGAGAGGAAGCCCATCAATTGGGGGAATGGCTGAACAAGTCATGGGATATGATTGTGATGGAAAACTATTGTGCTATAAGAAATGAGGAGGTAGAGGGCTTTAGAAAACCCTGGAAAGTCTTATTTAAACTGATGCAAAGTAAAGTGAGCAGAACCAGGAAAACATCATACACAGTAACAGCAATATTGTAAGGATAATCACCTGTGAAAGACTTAGCTACTCTGATTAAGATAATAATCTAAGTCTAAGACAATTTCAAAGGAACTATAATGAAAAAAATCTTATCCTCTTTCCTCTTTCTTGTGGTTCCTTCTATTGGTTCTAATACTTCCTTACAACATGAATAATGTGAAAATATGTTTAATAGGAATGTATATGTAAAGCCTATTATCAGACTGTGTGCTGTCTTGGGGAGGGAGTTGGGGAGGGGGAGGAGAAAAATTTTAAACTCAAAAGCATATGGAAATAATTGTTGATAAATCAAAATAAATTAATAAAAAATTTTAAAAACACCCACTTTACTTTGAGAAGGCTGTCTTGATCTTCCAGTTAGAAATTATTATCCCAGACCAGCATCTCACACCATATGCCCAAATAAAGTCAAAATAGATAAAGAATTTAGATGTAAATAGTGATATCATAAACAAATTAGGGGAGCACAGAAAAATGTGCCTGTACAATCTACAGATAAGAGTTTATGAACAAACAAGAGTTAGAGAGGATCATGGGAAGTAAAATGGATAATTTTGATTACATGAAGTTAAAAAGCTTTTGCACAAACAAAACTAATGTGGTCAAAATTAGAAGGAAAACAGGAAAGTGGGAAAAATTTTCACAGTAAGTTTCTCTGTTAAAGACCTCATTTCTCACATTTATAGAGAACTGAGACAAATTTATAAAAATAAGGGCCATTCCCCAACAGATAAATGGCCAAAGGATGTGATAGGCTGTTTACAGAAGAAGAAACAAGTTTTCAATAGTCACACAAAAATGCTCTAATTTATTATACAGAAATGTAGAAAAGTCTGAGGTAGAAAATGTAGAAAGGTCAGGAAAACACCATATACCTTTCAGATTGGCTAACAGGACAGAAAATGACAAATACTGGATGGGATGTGGAAAAATTGGGACACTAATGCATTGTTAGTGGAGTTGTGAACTAGTCTAACCATTCTGGAGAACAATTTAGAACTATACCCAAAGGACTACAAAACTGTGCATACCCTTTGACCAAACTGTACCACTTCTAGGTCTGTGTCCCAAAGAGATCAAAGAAAAGGGAAAGGGACCTATATGTACAAAAATGTTTATAGAAACTCTTTCATGGTGGCAAAGAATTAAAAACTGAGAGGAAGCCCATCAGTTGGGGGAATGGCTGAACAAGTCATGGGATATGATTGTGATGGAAAACTATTGTGCTATAAGAAATGATGAGGTAGAGGGCTTTAGAAAACCCTGGAAAGTCTTATTTAAACTGATGCAAATTAAAGTGAGCAGAACCAGGAAAACATCATACACAGTAACAGCAATATTGTAAGGTTAATCACCTGTGAAAGACTTAGCTACCCTGATTAAGATAATAATCTGTCTAAGACAATTTCAAAGGAACTATAATGAAAAAAATCTTATCCACCTCCAGAAAAATAACTGATGAACTCTGACAGCAGATTGAAATATATTTTTTTCACTTGATTTTTCTTATTTCTTTTCTTTCAACATAATTAATATGGAAATATAATTTGCATGACTTCACATATGTAATTGATATTGTATTACTTGCCTTCTCAAAGGGGCAGCTAGGTGGTGAAGTAGATAGGGTGCTGGACCTGGAGTAAGGAAGACTCATCTTCTGAGTTCAAATCCAGTCTCAGATACTTACTAGCTAGGTGATCTTGGTCAAGCCACTTAACCCTGGCTTGTTTTTTTTTTTTTTTTTTTTTTTCAGTTCCTCATCTGTAAAAATGAGCTGGAAGAGGAAATGACAAACCACTCCAGTATCTTTGCCGTGAAAAACCCAAATGGGGTCATCACTGAAACAACTTTACAGCAGCCTTTTCAATGGGTGGGGAAGGTGTGAGAGAAAGGGAAAGAATTTGGAACTAAAAGAAAAGAAAAGAATGTTACAGATAAATAAATAATTGAAATGAAAAGAAATTACTCTTCCTTCCTCTTATCTTTCACAGTTCTTTGGGCCCTTATATTCTCTTTCACACAGGACTTAACATGTATTTGTTGTCTACTATTATGCATTTGTATATATGTTGTATCCTATATTTCCTCTTTCAGAGGATTATAGATAGTCATAGAAGGGATTTTAGAGGTCATTTCATCCAACTCTGTTGTTTTACAGAAAAGGAAACTGAGGCCCAGAGAGGATAAATGATTCATCTAAGGCCTCACAGGTGGTAAGTCTATATATGAACTCTCTTCTAATCCAGTGCTCTTTCCACTGTATTACATTGCCTTGGGTAAGTCGCTTTGTGCCTTTTTTGCTTCAGTTTTAGTCACCTATCAAGCAGAAATAATTCTATGCCTTTATCATAGGTTACCATGAGACTCAAGAGAGATAACATATATGAAACATACTATCAATTCACATTCTACACAAATGTCAGTAATTATTATCCCTGCAAAACTACTCAGCCATCTGCCATGGCTCCAGTCACAGGCTTTACTTGATCTTAGCCAGTTTTTCTTGGTTCTTCAGCAATCAGCCACAGATGAACTCATCTGTTTCATCCATTTCTGTTTGTAAGATATCCTTGCATAAGTCACCGACACCCTTAATAACTTGAAAGCTTTTTCATTTGTATCCTGGGAACAACTAGGGCAGCTTTTAATCTGATTAAGTCTGGCTCCAATCATGCCAGGCTATTTCAGGCTCAAGGCTAAGAATGTTTGAACCAGGCCTCCACCTTCTGGTTGACCCCATGCATGATGAGTTAGACCTTGTCTACTTTGACCAAAAGATCCAGAGGTAGTGCTTATAGGATTTATTGACAATCTTTGAACTGAGCTGCCAAGTCTAGCCTCACTCCACAGTCTTGAAACCCCAATGGTGATTCATTGCCTGTAAATACAGAGACAGAACTCCATTGTTAACTTGACCTTGGCCATGAGCTTTGGGATGGTAGTGGTAAAAGTTCTTGAAGACCTTGGTCTTTTCTCTGGAGCAAGAGATCAATCGAGTTACAAAAGCCTGGGCACCATTTTACAAGGTAGAAAAGTTCAGCCAGTTTCCTAGGAAGATGGAGTTGACACTGAAGACGAAGAGCTCCATTACTTAATTGAGCTTAATAAAGTATCAGGAGCCAAATTGCTGTGTTTTGAAATAGTTAGAAGATTGAATAGGGTCAACCCAGGAGGGACAATCCTGCAGTCTCTTTGAAATGAAGCCTTCATGGGATCTTACGCAAAGGAAGGGGATGCCCCCAGTAACTTGGATAATTCCATTAAACAAACTTGTCCCAGACTGATCAGGTGGCTGAGTCAGAGAATTGGAAATGGTGTCAAGGCAAGCAAGAACACTAAAATTGGAGTTAGGAGAGACTCTGGCCTCAGATTGCAATTAGGTGTTGACCCTGAATCAATCACTTAACCTCTATAACCTTCAATTTTCCAATCAGTAAAATGGGGATGATAAATAATATTTGGATTGCTTACTCCTCAGGGACAATGAGAAGAGTAAAAAAATGTTAGCAAATAACACGTTCCTTCTAAGGAGGGCTGCTAGCAAGACTTAGACAAAAATTGCTGCCCCCAATACCTGGATAACTCAACATTTCATTATTATCCTGCTTTAAAACAGAGATTCTTAATTTTTTTAATGTCATGATCCCCCTTGGCAGTCTAATAAAGTCTATGAACTCTTTCTCAGAATGCTTTCATATGTGCAAAATAAAATGCATTGGATTATATATGTATACATACATATATATATATATATATACGTGTACACACACATATAAAGTCATATTGATAAAGTCCTCAAAATATTTTTAAAGCAAAGTTCCCAGATTCCAGGTTAAAACCCCCTGTTTTAGAAAAATACCTTTCCAGGTTTATTCTTAAGCCTTCCTACACTCTCAAACTCTACTACTTGCTATTTCCTGTATAAACCATGTCATCTCCTTCCTCCCTGTCTTTGCCTATGTCTGGAACGGATGCCTTTCCTGCCTACATCTGCTTCTTAGAATCTTTAGTTCCTTTCAGTGCTCAGCCCAAGTATCACCTCGTTTCTGATTATTTCAGCTGTCAATGCTGCCCTTTCCTCCACACTTTGCATATATTTGGTGTTGTGCTTGCATTTTGTTTCCCCACATACAAAAAACTCTTCAGGAAAGGGAATTTTTTTTTGTTTATTCATTTGTTTTTGTTTTTTGTTTTTTGTTTTTTGTTTTTGTTTTTGTTTTTGTCCCTGTATCTCCTGTATCTAGAAAAGTATCTGGGACACAGTAGGTGCTCAGTAAATGTTCAGTGACTATTTGTTTTGTTCATTGCACCCTGATCACTTCAGACAGTAGGATCCTGGGAAGCAGCTTGCTAGGGTGGAGAAAGGGATGGCTCTGAACTGAAAGGAGCTGGATTTGAGCCTGGAATCTTCTTGCTAGCAGGGGGTCCTCAGGCTTCAACCCCTTACCGGTCACCCTTTAGCTGTTCAGTGTTCAAGATCTTCGCCCCTTGCCCCAAAAAGAATTTGGCTCCCATTTGTCTATGGGCCCCAGAAAACCCTTAAACTTTTCTTACTCTGGTCTCAAACAGTTCCTTATTGACTCCCCTTATCTCCCTCTGAAAGCCCTAGCCCCAGCTTTTGATCCTATGCAGATGCCTTTCAAACTTCTTCCTTCTAGTTCCTTTCATTATCTATTCCCATTGTCAATTCGATCTCTCAGACATTCCAATTGGAATTCTCACCTAGACCCTTTTCCCAATCCCTCCTCTGGTCACCCAAAGTTACTTTAGCTTATATAAGATCCACCCTGGCCCCCACTTAAAGACTGAGACTTTCTCATGCCCGCTCATCCCTATGGGCATTACTAATGTTCAGATTCCTTAAGAGTCTGGCCTATATGGTTTATCTCTAATAAACTTTTTCTCTGGCTGAAAGAAGATTTGGGTTGAATTCATTCAGGCAGGGCCTGTGTGTTGTGATCTTGGGGTCCCAGCACCCCTAAACCTCTAGACCTCATCATTCTCACTGGCCCATTTGCCTACTTCCCAGGGTTGTGCTGCTAAATCAGATAAACAGAGTTCTATATAACTTTTAGTTGTTATTATTCCTTCCTTGAAGAAAGGTACTCATTGAGAAGACAGGATAGGCCCTTCTCATCCTCACCATTCATTGAGAACTGATTATGTGCAAATGGGCAGCCAAGTGGCAGAGTGGATAAAATGCTGGGCCTGGAGTCAGGAAAACTTATCTTCATGAGTTCAAATCTGGCCTCAGGCACTTGCCAGCTGGGTGACCCTGGGAAAGTCACTTACCCTTTTGTTTCAGTTTCCTTATTTTTAAAACAAGCTGGAGAAGGAAATGGCAAACAGTTCCAGTATCTTTGCAAGGAAAACCCCATGAAGAGTTGGACACTACTGAAAAACGACTGAACGCATATTATGTACAATTGTGCTAGAAGCTTAATTACAAAGATCCATAAAAGTAATGATTCCTCCATCCCCTCAACCATATACTCTAGTTGTAAAAAAGGGCATGTCTACAAAAAAGGATAAGCAACACTGTAGGATGGGATAAGTAAAAAGCAAATGGCAGAGATAAGGGGTCTTTGAGACCCTTTCAAGAGGTCACAATGTCAAAACTATTTTCATAACAATACTAAAATATGATTTTCTTATTCAGACACCTCTCCCTTTTCCAACCATATTTCTGTGTGAACTCATGCTTTCTTCATATACTTTAACCAAAACAACAAATCACAACAATGTGCAAAAGCAAATCTGAGAATCTAGCTGCTTCTATTAAGCCAAATGTTAGAGATATTTTCAAAAATATGCAAAACAATATCACTCTTTTTGCTATTTTTTTGTTTTGGAAAATATTATTTTCATAAAATATATTATTTGTGATAGCATGCAATGAGTTTATCATGGTTATTTTAAAATTAATAAATTCATATTTTAAATTTTCATCCAATTTAATTTATATACCATATATTAATAGACACAAACTAAAGCTCTTTAGGGTCCCTGTTAATTTTTAAGAGCATAAAGGGGTCCTGGGACCAAAAATCTCATCTGGGCTGAGAGCAGCAGGCAGAGATAATAGGGCAATAGAGATTCAGAAGGAGAGAAAGCTAGTCCAAGGGGGATTCCCAGAAGTGAAATGCACCTTGAAAGAAAGTTATAATTACTCACATAATTCAATTTAAATACCATCCATTTCATTTCAACTCAGTAAATATGTAGTAAGTTGCTGTTTTATGCTAGGCATTACATTAGGTGCTAGGGATGATACAAAAGTAAAAAGATCAAATCATCTCTGCTCTCTTAGAACTTTAGGGGTACGTTCCAAAGCATGAGCAAAGGTATGGATAGACTAAATTGAGGGTGGTTAGGAGCAGAGAGTAAGGAGGTCACTTTGGACAGAATGGAGGGTGTTTGGAGAATGAACACAAAATCAACCAGGAGGAAGTTGGGTGGGGTCAGATTGTGAAGAATCTTGGGTACAAGTTTAAGAAATTTGGATGTTATCTTGTAGTCAATGGAGAGGAAGATTATTCTGTGGAAGTGGTTACCTTGCAATCAGTGAAGGAAGGAGGGAGAGAAGGAGGGAAAGAGGAAGGGAGAGAGGAAAGGAGATCATTGAGGAGACAATAGCAATAATCCAGACATGGGGTGATGAGGCTTTGGATTAGGGCGATGACAGGGGCATTAAAAAAAAAAGGAGTGGGTTAAGAAGGAACAGAAAAGAGAACAGAAAAATGTCTATGTTTAAGTGACGGGGCGGAGGCGGGGAGGAGGGTGATGATTGGAAGGGTGTGAGAGAGGACTTATTTGAATATGACCAGTTCAAGTAAGTGAAGAAGGGTCTCTTGACCAGACAAGAACTGAAGTGGGAGCCCAGACAGATCCTGGTACTGAGAGCTTACAAGTTTGTTGGATTACATAAAGTCATCTGCCAAATAGTCTGGGGTATGGATTTGCAATTGTTGGGTGGTATCTGAAACTTAATACAATAGAGTTGAACCAGACCTGATCGTCTGTCCCCCTCCTCCAACCCCCTTGCCCAGTAACCAGGCTCAGTCTCTAAACCTGCCATTTCTGTGGACGGCTATCCTAGCCTTCCAGTCACCCAGATTGTAAACCTTGGAGCCCTCCTTTACTCTTCATACTCCTTCCATCCCCGAAGCTGGTCAGTCGCCAAATCTTGTCAATTCTGCCTCCTTCACCCCCCACCCCCACCCCACCCTCCCTTCCCTCCTCTTGTAGAGCCACCAAGCTCATTCAGGAGCTCAACAACCACTCCCACACTCTAATTATAACCCAACTGGTCTCCCTGCTCCCCGATTGTGCCCCTCTCAAATCCGTCTGTCACACAGCTGCTAAAATCATCCCCTAAAGCATAGGTTTGCCCATGTCACTCCCCTTTTTCTAAAACCTTCAGTGGCTCTCTATGGACTCCAGAATAAAATACAAACTCACAAACTTGGCATTTTGAGCCCTTAACAGTTAAGCCCTGGCCTCCACTTCCAGAATTATTTCAAATTACTTCCCTTCCTGCAATCTACATCCCAGCCAAACTGGCTTATTGCTTCTCTCTGAGCTAAGCTTCTATCTCCTGCCATGTGCCTTTGGGCAGGCTATCCCACATGCCTGGAATGTACTTCCTTCTTGACTCCATCTCAGAGAATCCTGAATCCCCCTTCTTCTAATCAGTCAAAAAGCATTTTTATGTGCCTACTATGTGCCAAGTTCTGGGGATACAAAATGAAGCCTACTTCTGCTTGAGGGGTTACTGTGGTTGTTTGTCTTTTGTTCTCAATGAGGACCATGACATCAGGAAGGTGATGCCATGACGTGCCAGAGAACTGGATTTAAGTGAGGGAGGGCTGTGCAAAGTGACTAGCCTCACTTGCTCCTCCAGAGCCATCTGGGTCCAGTGGCCAGATATAGAGCAGGACAACTGAAGATGACCCAAGATATAGTGGAGGGCTTGAAGGCTATTGCCAATGGCAAGACTTTCCTGGTATATTGTGGGTGTCAGTGTCTTTTCTTTCATGTTGTCCTCTATGCACCTATATGTTGTATTTCTATAGTTAGTGTCATACTCATTTTACAGATGAGAAAATTGAGGCTCATAAAGTTAAATTGACTTCCTCATTGTCACACAATGATTAAATGTCCAAGGCAGTAATGGAATGCAGGTATCTTCTGATTTGCCATCCAGTTCCTTATCCAGGATCACACCACACTCATTCTCATTTGGACTTAGACGTGATCCTGGGGTCATGAAAGCTGGACCAGCAGCCTGTAAGCACTAACAGGCCTTACCCAACTGCAAAAACCCCAAGTACGTGCCCACTGAAGCACTGATGTGTCTGTATCATAAAAGTAACCATTCTCTATTGGCCACTGTATTTTAAAATTAACTATAATAAATAGTTCATCTGGTCCCTGACACACAGCGGCTATGTGACCTGGGGCAAGTCACAGTCCTTCATACTGGAGTTAACCTTCTAACACTCAAAGTTGCAGAGAAGGTGGAGATCTGCATAGTAGAGGGAGTTTCTATGCCTGGGAATTCCCCCAGTGAAATCACAGGTTCCTTCCCTATGCTCTATACCTTTCATTAGCTCAAGGAAAAGAGGGAAACATGACATCATCCTGTCAGTAGAGAGGTGGGGGGCCAGGGGTACAGAATGGTTTACATACTGTTAAACCCATTTTATTGACTGAGTAATGGCTCAGATTCTTCTTTGGTTCAGAGACAACAGTTTTAGAGCTGGAAAGGACCTCTGCAGACCACTCATTTTCTTTTTAGATGAGGAAACAGGCCAAGAGAGGTTGACTGATTGCTCAAAGTCACAAAGCAATAAATGTCAGAAGCAACATTTGAACCAAGCTCTTTTCATTTATACTGACTCCCTAAATGCCAGTGTCTCAGGAAATTTTCCTCATAAATAAAAAGATATGCATAGTAGATTTGCAGTCTCACATGCAATTATGTTTTTTTATTGTACTAAGTTATGAAAATGTTTGTTTTATTCCATAAATTAAAAATAAATTTTTTAAAATGGACAGAATTTTTTTTAAAGAAGATCATTAATTGGAAAAATTGATGGTCACTAGAAAGAGCTGAAACATGAAAATATCATCTTCCAGAAAAATGCAGAAAAGGTTTCCAAATGTTATCCCATAGATAGGGAGCAGCATTGATGGCCCATCACCTTCACTATTGGGTTACTCACTTTTCAATTGCCAGATTCAGTAAAAAAAAAGAAGAAAAATATTGACACAGACAGTCTAAACCTTCCATAATCAACCAGGAAGTGTGTGACGGCTCAATATTATTGTTTTTGAAGTTTCCAGGAAATTATTGGGTTTTTGCAAAACAAAACCCTTCTGCAAATTGCTGGGGTGGGGGAGTGTGGGGAGCACTTTCCTACAAATGGCAAATGAGTTTCCCTTCAAAGAAACTCTTCCCAGAATGGTCTGCAGGCCAGAGGATCCAACAAAGAATGATGCATCCCAGAAACACCAGAGATCTTACTTCTTTTATGAGTTTGCCAAAAGGGGAGGCTCTTGTGAATTCTGAAAGTTGTTAGACTTTGGCACGTGCTCTTTCTTTAGGATCATTTCTATGTGCCCCCAGAGAGCCCAACTGTAATTAACGTAGTGTTCTATGAACAGATTGCCCAAATGCCTAAGGAGATAAATGGGCTATCTTTGAGCCACTCACTTTATGGCTAGATAACAAGAGGTTAAAAGAGCCAGTGGAAACATGGGACATTCAGCCAACTCATCAGTTGCTTTGTCTACATCATCATTGGCTTGACTTTTTTTTTTTTAAGCTACATTGGGTACAAAAGCAAGATGTCTTGGTCTCAAATGGAAGTGTTGGTAGACAAAGGATGATGAACTTGGGATTTGAGAACTTGGTCTCAAATCTTGATTCTGACGCTAGTTCTGTGACCATGAACGAATCAGTTAACCTGTCTCAGTCTCAGTTTCCTCTTATGTAAAATGGGGAGAAGTTGGACTAACTTACCTCTGAAATTCCTTCTCATTCTCTAAGCCTATGTCCTGGAATTAGGAGAGACCTTGTTTGAATCTTGCTTCTGACCCGTACTAGCTATGTGATCGTGGGCAAATGACAACCTCTTTGACCTTCAGTTTTTCTATCTGTAAAGTAGGGACAATAACATCTGCACATCTGATTACAGTAACAGGATAGGATTAGGAACTAGGCCTGTGAATTTCATAATAGGGGGAACTCCTGAATGAGGAAAATGCCTTGACTAATGTAGGTTGGCACCTTTTTTTTTTTTTTTTTGCCATTTTTAGTCAGAGAGGTACACATAGTACTGGAATGTTAGGTGATTAGCTCAAGGTCACACAGCCAGTATGTGTCACAGGAGGGTCTTCTTGGAACTGAGACTGGCTCTATCCTTTATCTTCATCTACAGTAACATATTCAACCATATGGATTCCATTTCTTATGTCTCCTTCATCTTCTACAGCCCAAGTCCTACCGTGATAAATGTTCACTGTGATGACATGGGGTAATTTTCATTTTCCAAGGCACATTTTTTTTCTTCATTAATGACTATGGTTTAGAGGCAGAATCACATAACCGATAGAAGGAAACGCCTCGGAGTTAGGATGTCCTAGGTTCAAGTTCGGCCTCTGATACACATTAGCTTTGTTACCCTGAGCGAGTTACTCTCAGTGCTCCCACTCAACACACTAAGCCTATATGTTGTATATGTTTGCAGCCCGCAGTTTACTAATCTGTGAAATGAGATGGTTCAACTAGATGACCTTCTAGTTGTAAATCTATGTTCCTACGTTGCCTTAGTTATCGTACCTATTTCACAAGTTAGGTTGTGATGAGGATGAAATGTGATTCAAAGAACTTTGTAATCCTTAAAGCATTCAGTATTGGTGTTTATTAGGATGGGTTTTTTTTTTTAATCAAAATACACATGCCGCAAAGAAAATGTTTAAAATGAGATGGTTCCATAGTCCAGCACCAGAGGGCCATGCTGAACACATAGCATACTAGGGTTTTGACTTGACCTTTCATTTCATATAGGAAACTCTGAAGAGGAAAAATTGAGTAGGCTAGGAGGGACAGTTTTGAGGCCCATATTACTGTGCCTGGATTTGCTCCCTGGGCTCCCATTCAGCCAATAAGCTCAGGAACATTCTTGGAATATGGTTGCAGAGAACAGCATTCTCTCAATCACCCAACATGGCAACACTCAAGTCCAAAAGTCCATTTGGACAAATAGAAAATGGAGGAAGGAGGAAACTTCAGCCTGTAGTTTATGGGGCATTTTAAAAAAATGAATTTCCTGTTCCATTGTATTGCTTGAGTATCTGGTAAATGGACCAACTCAAATTCAAGGCTTTTGGACATCAACTTTTAGACACTGGGAAACTTTTAAAAATTTCTGCATTTATTTTATTTAATGGTTTCCCTAATCACTTTAAAGAAGGCAATATTGGTTGACCTTCCATTCCGTTGCTCGTTACCTTTATACTGCTGAACCCAGGGAGTCACACATAGCATTTCTGTGCCCAAGAATACAAAGGGTGCTGGTAGAAAGGCTTGCGGCCCAAAGGTTATTTTATACAAATGATAAGAAATTACTGCACAGCTGGAACTTTCTCATCCAAAGTCACATTTTTTGATGCAGAAAATTACAGCATAGGACAGGAATAAATCCAGGTTTATCCACACAAATCTCCCATTTTCTGGTTTATATAAATGCATTTTTATGAAATTATTATTTTCATATACCATCAGTCATACTCAGGCATTAAGCCCATATATAAATATAACTCATGCGTCACACACAAACCCCAAACACATATAGCTAACTCATTTCTTCAGCATCCTATTTATTCTTTTTTTTCAAGTAACATCATATTTTCTGAATTCAGAAATTGGCATCTGATAATTATGACACTGCCACGTGCCACCTCCATTTAAGACAAAATTTTAATCTGGACTAAACAAATAGCATGTAAAATAGGCATTTCCATATATATGTAGTAGAATGAGAAAAGAGGATTGTATGTGAAACTGTCAATCTCTGTTATAGATAGCTTGCTTTTCCTTTTTAAATAGGCACTAAGTTTAAACTATAGCTTTCAAATCTGTCTTGCTTGCCTGTACGTCTTTCTAGTCTTCTTATGATTCTTTTTTCTACGTGTAAAGAAAAAAAAATGATGCCTCAGATGGCCCTTTGAATTCAGCTCCTCCAGATGTCAAGTGTACCCTGGAGATCACAGTCACCAGTGGGACCAGTCCTCATCAGCAATGTGAACAAGAAGGCCTCTGGTCTAAAAGCATTTACCCAGTCCCTACTTGTAAACTTCTCCACCATATATTGATTCCCAGGAAAGGTAGGTAAACTTTACTAGCTAAGAACTTACCTGGGATTGCTTCCCAACTTGAAATGCTAGCCACAATACTGGCAAAGACTGACATGCTGATCATTTTTTTCCCTTCCTTTGAAAAAATTAATGTTGCAAGGTGTGACTTGGAAGAACAAAAGGAGAGATGCAGTTAAAAATGAAGATGATATACAAACAAAAGGCAGCAGTAAAAACTACTGATGTTTTTGAAGACTGAGATAGCTATAGCATAGGCCCTTGGGAAGGGGCAAAGGGTAGCAGAGGGAACAGGTATGTCAGTCACTCAAAAATGGAAGCAAATCTGATGAAGACCAGCCTCACCTGGATCACAGTTTTTTTGCTTAGGGTTTCCGTGCCCCAAGAAGAATGGCCTGTGGTCAAATACGACTCATGAAACCATAATCAATAGAAACAACTTGCCTTACCAACCTGAATATTTTCCCTACCCCTCCTTCCCTGCTCCCCTCCACCCACCCTCTCAAAATACCAGGTACAACAAACCAGCCCAGCTCTGAGCTCAATTATTTTCATTCCACCATTTTTTAACCTAGTAACAAAAATATTTTGTCGGGGGAAAATATTTGACATTTCAATTCCATTTGTGTTTCTGGCTTTCTGGTCTTTGCTAAAGAAGTAAGAGGAAGAAGTGGGTGTTTTATTTTAGAATTGAGAGAAAAAGAATGGTAACATTTTGGAAAGGCAGCTTCTAAGGAAAAAAGGAAAACCTAGCTCACTTCCCATTGTTCTGTAAGCCACAAATAAACCTATGGACTACTTAGCAAACATTAAAGTAAAAAGCAGTGGAAGGGGGAAAACACTGATGATTAAATGAGAATAACAGGGAGCGAAAGGTCACATGAAGATAGAAGCAAAAACACTTTGCAAAACAGAAGGTCCTACATAAATGTTTTATTTTTTTGTACTGTTGTTGTTATGATTATAATGAAGGTGAAGGTGATGAAAGAAGAGTTATTTGTTTGATCTCTCCCCCTTTCTGGAACTTCTGATGTCATCTCAGCTTCTGACAAATATCTGGAATATCCTATTCTCAAAAAGGAGAGAAGGCACAAGGCCGAGTGGATAGAAAGCTGGCTTTGGGGTCAGGGAGACCTGAGTTCAAATCCTGCCTCTGACCCATATTAGCTGCTGTGTGGCCCTGAGCAAGTCACTTAATATCTAGGTATTCTAGCTGACTCAGTTGCTATTGGTTAAGGAGAAGGTGCTAATCTGCATTGGTGGAAGGAACTTCCTCACCCATAACCTCCTTATAGTGAGATTTACAACTTTCATAGATCAGTTCAAAAAAACAAAACAACAACAAGAAAAAAACCCTGTTAAACAACTTTATTAACAAACTTCTATTTTCAATTATGATTAGTTATTATATATTCTAGGCATAAACCACTTGACATTCAGGACCGTTTGCTTTTTTGCTTTTATATCTGAGTGCCCAGCATAGGACCTGGCAGGAGCTTGAGATTTAATAAATGAATAGAAGAGAAAGCAATTGAATTGAAGGTAATTGCTGAAGCTCACTAGGTACCTAATTGACACCTGATTGGTTGAAGGATTAGGAGAAGGCTAGGGTTCATATTAAGCTACCCATTAACTGTTTTGTTGATTGTCTTTCATTTTAGAAGAGGATCACTGACATCGTGGGTGATGTCTTGACTTGCGTGTGAATTGGATTTAAGTGAGGCAGAGTTGCACAAAGTTGTCAGCCTCACTCTCTCATCTTGAACCGTTGAAGTCCAGTGGCAAGAAAAAAGTCAAGATGATTAGTGATGGCCCAGGATGTAGTAGATGATCTTGAAGCCTTTGATGTCTGACCAAGCTCTAAGCGCTCCACAGCACCTGCTTCGGCTATAGAACAAATTGCTGTCATCTGCAGCTGGGGGTGGGGGGGGGGGAAATCTTCACATACTTGTGGTAGACATCCTCCTAATGGGTTTGATGTCTGTCAGTTACCCTCAACCTAGATTAGCCCATCTCCTTAGATGGTTTTACCAGGATGTAGCCACTGTGCGTTGACTAAGATACCTGAGAAATCAGGATTTCAATTAATCAATCAATAAGTATTTATTGATTGATTGTATACTATCTGGCAGAACATATCTCAATGTAGGAAACCAAATTTGAAGGCCAAAAAACCTCAACAATTTATCTCTAGTGCTAAAAACAACAACAATAAAAGACAAATATGCTACCAATTCTGCTTTGGCCAGATTTAAGACTTTGTCTAACAGAGAACGAGGAGTGAGCCACAGCCCTCTAGTGGAAAATCCTGGAAGCACTCTGTCCCCTATTTCAGACCAACTTTGAAAGAATTCCCTAAGGAACTAATTTTATTTTGTTGAAAGAATAAGCCAGGACTTCAAATCACATTGTATCTTCAAGGATTTTCAAACTAACAGAAAATGCCTTGGTAAGATCCCTGTGACTGATGTTGGAATTTTTTCCCCCTATTAAAACCTGGACTCTTCTTGATGTGATTTGGATTTACAATGTGTTTCCTGTGTATTTCGATGACAAACTGGCTTTTGGAGAATCCAGATCTTGGAATGATAACGTTTGTTGCCCTTCATGTGAAAGGACTGAGGTTTATAGCTTGTTCCAAAAATGTTCTTCCCAAGTAGGGATGGTTACGTTTTTCAAATACAGGAAAAGCCAAGCATTTATCATCGGATAGTCCTATTACTGATTCTCTTCCTGAAATTGTTAGAAGGGGGAGGGAGGAGAAATTGTACTTGGCCCCAAATCAAATCTAAGTAGGCAGCCTTCACCCCAAGCTGAATCACTGGAGATGAGTAAAGAAGGTGTCTATTTCCCATGGGCTAACCTAAACCATTACTGAATGGAGAAAACATTTCCCAGCCATATATGGGCATATCAATGGCTCCACTCCCTCTGGCTAGTTCTGGGCATGCTGAGTTTCCTGTCTTCCTGTTCTTGGAAGATCCCCATGCACCTATCACTGTGGCTTCCTCTAGATGAGTTGTTGTTTCTTTGTGGGAATGTATCCACTATTTACTGTTCCATTCTGAGCTGAGTCACTTTTAGGGTGAAAGAATCATAGATCGAGAGTCATAGATAGGGAGCTGGCAGTATCCTCAAAGGCCATCTTGCCCATCCTACCCCCACATCTGATGGATAAGGAAATTGAGGCACAAGGATGTTAAGTAATTCGCACAAGGTTATAGCAGTGGTTAAGTATCAGAGGTGGGATTTTGTGTCTCCTATTTAGTTTTAAATAGTTTTGGTATTTTATGGGATGTCAAAATTTGTTCCCTAGGATGGTGTACGTTCAGGGCAAACTGTTTTGGAACTCACTTTAAGTCACAGTTAAGGATGCATGCATACAGTTGAGTTTGGAGAGGCTGCTGGTTTGGAGGTAACTGGTTCAAAGAGTGCCAAGGACTAGTGGAAGATTGGGGAGGGGTACCAGCTGCAGGGTGGCCCCTTACCCCTGGCTGACCACTCTCCTGCTTTAAATGAACTCATTTTGTAACACTAACAATAATAATAGCTAGCATTTATATAGCGCTTTAGTTGTAAATGCTTTATATCTATTATATCATTTGATTCTTACAACCTGGGTTGTAAAACTATTGTTATTGTTGCTTTGTTTTAGTCCTGTCTTTGTAATCCCTTTTGAGGTTTGCTTGGAAAAGATAAACCCTGTTTGGGGTTATCTTGGAAAAGATAATGGAGTGGTTTGCCTTTCCTCCTCCAGCTCATTTTACAGATAAGGAAACTGAGACAAACAAGGGAAAGGGACTTGCCCAGGGTCACACAACTAGTAAGAGGTCAGATTTGAACTCAGGTCTTCTAACTCCAGACCCAGTGCTCTATCCACTGCACCACTTAGCTGCCCTCAGACTATCATTAATAAGCACTGTTAATTATCTTTACTGATGAGGAAACTGAGGCTGAGATAAATTGAGTAACTTGCCTAGTTACATAAGCTAATAAATATCTAAGGTGAGATTTGAACTAAGGTCTTCTGACTCCAAGTGGTGAGGATGGGATCTAGACCCCAAAAAGGAAAAATCCTGGACTTTCCCACATGGCCAAATCTCTGGCATTTGGCTGAGGCTATAATCCCATCAACTGGCCTTTCATGATGGCTATATCCAATTTCCCAATTCTGTTACCCTTAACCTAGCCTAGCCCTCCACTGCCTTACCTCCCTATAGCCCCAGCCATTTCCCACACTTAATCCTAGCTAGGCTCCATTCTCCCTTGGCTGGCTGTGAAGTCCATGTCCCGAGAGTTCTGTTCACCCCAGCTTGCTGGCCAGTCCCAGTCAGATCTTCCTTAGACCCCTCCTCAAGTCACCCCAAACTAGTTGGCCACTCCTAGATTCCTCCCACAGTCTTTCTGTATATAAGGTCCATCTTGTCTCCATTAAATTCAAGGCATATTCAGGCTAATGAATACCATTTTCAAAAATACCAAGCCCAAGTCAGTCCTCATGAGATATTGGCCCCAGACAAAATGATTCCATTCATAGTTTGTGTACCTTGACTTTAGTGACTAATACATGTGTGTATATAAATACACATATAAATATGTAGATATGTATATAAATATTTGAGTATGCCTATATGTTCATGTATACACATACACATACATGCCTGTTAGAGGGTTGGTTTATGGACAGAACCTCAGAGCATAAAATTCTCCATTTCCAACGTGTGCATTTATTTGAGGTAAACGATGATATATCTAACAATTTATTACAAGGGGACATTGGAGTAATTGATTCCAACCTGTCCATTTTGTTCTGAGCCTGTTAGGGCTTGTGCCTAAAGGCGATGGATGATTACAGCAGCCATCAAGGCTTACAGAAAAAAAAAATCACTCATATCATCTGTGCTTTAAAAGAATACAGAAAAGACTCCTCTGGCCCAATGGCTGAATGCCTTAGCACCATTCTGAATGGGACACTTTAATTGCTACTTTAATTCACCAACTGATGGAGCTCCATTTGTGGTTGAGTTACAATGCCCCTGGAGCAAAAGAACTTGATTTGAGTGAGGATAGCCACAAAGGCATGGAGTTTCTCAACCCGGAGAAGAGAGAAAGAATTTGGAGTTAGTTTTTCTTAGGAGTATGTATGGGGATTTCCTTCTACCTTTGGTTTCAATGAACCTGTTAGAACATGCAAATGATTGCACTCATATTTGTTTCAGGCTAGAAGTCAGGACTTTCAGTGAAAGGTATAGTTATTTCTAAGTCTGTTTGGACATCTGCTGCCTTCAAATGTGCCTTTTTTTTTTCTGGTGGTGCTCAAGTGAAAACTCTACATGATGATTGGGTGAAAACCCTTTTGGAGATGTATGATTCATTTTAGGTAGAATAATAGATTGAGTGCTGGGTCTGAAAGACTCATCTTCAAATCAGGCATCAGAGACTTATTAGCTATGTGACCCTGGGCAAGTCACTTAACCCTGCTTGCCTCAGTTTCTTCATCTTTAAATGAGTTGAAGAAGGAAATGGCAAACCACTTCAGTATCTTTGTCAAGAAAACCCCAAATGGAGTTACAAAGACTCAAACTTGACTGAAAATGGCTGAACAACATATATTATAAAATAAACTAAGTGAAAAAGAAAAGAAAACATGAGAAACAGTAGAAAGGGATTTGGATTTGAAATCAGAGGATCTGCATTTGAATACTACCATAGATAATAATTACTTGCATCACCTTGGGAAAGTAAATTAACCTCCCTGGGCTTTGGTTTCTTCATTCATAAAATGAGGAGCATTGAACTAAATGATCTCAAAGTCCCTTTCTAGCTCAATGATCTATAAGAAGAAACTAGATCATGTACAAATGCTTAAAATGGTATCAAATTAAAAAATACCTTTTTTCAAATATTTTCTTTTGACGGATTTCAATGCTTTCTCATCACACGTGATTTCTGTTCAAATTATTATTATTTTTTTTATGCAGGATCCACTCCATGGACTGAAATCTTTTTTCTGCTTTTTGATACCTCAGATGTCCCCACATTCCAACTGGACTGTCCATCTGTTTTCTCTCATCTCCCACTTCTTTTCCCCAAATCTACACTGATATCTTCTGTTCCCTTTCTTCAGCAGTAGACATTGTCAGTTAACCCAACAGCAGACAGCCAACTCATACCTGTGACTCACCTTTCAGTTGTCCTTTGGGTCATTTGTCAATTTAATTCTTCCAAGATTATGATGTTCCATGGTTTACATTCATGTAGCATCACTTGGAAAACGTTGGTGTGCAAGAGGTGAGGTGGCTTTTGTAACAGGGAGGAGTTACGGATCATGGAAAGCACTGGGTACCATAGTGTACCAAATGAGATCAGATCCAGTATTCTTGTATGCAAATAAGGGGCAATTTATTTTTTGCTCGTGGCTCCTGCTGAAGCTGGAGTTGATTGGCTGCATGTTGAGCTGTCCACCATATTCCAAGTTATATGTGGCCTTCATTTTCCCCTCCACAGTGTAGAATTTGAAACCAACCTTTATCGAGGTGTGGTATCTTTTTACTGATGAGGTTTTGGAGTATTGGGTGACTTAATGGAAATAGTACAATTTCATCTGTGAATAAGGTGCTTTGCATAAACTCACCACATCAATATAGATTTTTTTGTTTGGACTGATGGATATCTTCCGTGACACTGACAAACACTTTAAAGGAAAATATCTCTTCTCATTTTATACTAGCTTAAAGTCAGTACCCTGTGGATCATTAAACAGTTATCTCTGTAGCTGTATTTGTTGAGTCTTATGTAATTTTAATGTGTGCGTGGGAGACATCTTGTCTGAGTACAAAAGAATCAATTGAACTGTGGATATGAAGAAGAATCCACACTTTTTAGTCAATTTGATTGTGTGCCTCTAAAGATGTAGCCTGATATGGAAAAGTAATCTGCAAAAGCCCAGCTGTTCTCTGCTCTTGTTTACATGGAGGATAACTTTGATGGCTTACATAGATCATTTTCATAAACATTTTATAAAAAGAAAATAGGCAAATTAGTCAAGATGACCATCAGTGCCTTATTTTATTTTATTTTGGTAAAATAATCATTTGTGAATTTTTCTACTAAAGTCTTCCCCTCTTTAGAATCATGGAGAACCTTTAAAATTTCATCCTAGTGCTGATTTATTCTTCTGTATGTATTTATCCATGTATAATTGTTCTTCTTGGCAGGCAGCTAGGTATGGAGAGCTAATAGACTTGGAGTCAGGAAGGTCAGTTTAAATAGTGCCTCGGATACTTACTAGGTTTGACTCTGGTCAAGTCACTTACATTTTCTCAGCCTTAATTTCCTCATCTGTGAAATAGAGATAATAATAACAATCCTTAACTTAAAAGGCTGCTGTGAGGATCAAATAACATAATTTGTCAAGTGCTTTGCAGAACTTAAAAGTGGCACATAAATAATAATTATTATTGTCATTGTTATTGACTTGATATTCTCATGGGCTATTAGTACTTCCCCACATGGTACATCAGGTACTGAGGTGGTAATATCTAAATATGGTGGTTCTATGATCGTTGCCAGTGAAGAAACATAATATTCTGGAATGTCTGTTCCATCTTGGGTCCATTTTCTTGTCCAACTTTTGATTTCTTCCACAAATATCTTGACTGGATCTTTCGCCAACTTCCACCAATTTCACTACTTTATGGGGGTCTTACTGCTACTGTCTTCCATTAACTCCCCCCAACATTGACCTTAGCTACCATTTCTTCTTAGCTGGCAAGGAAACAGTGTTTGCTGGCTGAGGTGCTTTATACGCTTTTTTAGTCTTCTCACTGTGGTAACTATTTTCTATTACTCATTTTTTTTCTAGGAAATGGTGATAGTACCAATGTTTTTACTTTCATCCATTTAATTTTCTCCCCAATTGATTTGGGTTATTATAATCTCACACAGTATCTTCTCATTTTTCTTCTTCCTTCTCATTTAGTGTTTAATTTGACCTGTGGCAGTTGAAGACTGGATTGTACACAAGCAGCTACTTCTGAAAGGGATGCTATATCTGCAACCACTCATTCCCTGTCTGTTAAGATCTTGCTTATTTAACATTTTGTGGTGTTGTTTGGTCCCTGAAACCACTACTGCCTTCTGACTCTTATTGATGAAAGTGTTCAAATATACAACCATGAAGTTTTAGGATTGTCCACAAGTTTTTTGCTTTGACAGTTAAACAAACATTTATTAAGAGCCTACCTTATACCAGGTGCTGTGTTAAGCACTGGGAATACAAAGAATGTTCAAGACAGTTCCTGAACCACTTTTCATCACTGATTTCTCTTCTTTCCCTGTGCCCATTATTCCATTAAAGTCCTTGAGCATCAAGGTATATGAAGAGTTTCTACAAGTTATTCTTTCCTTTTTTTTAACTGCCTCTTTGATAGAGGTTGGCAGCCCAATTGAAGAGTGAAGGCAAGAGAGGAGGGTTCCCTCTGGTAACGTGACTTACACACTACAGTTATTGGCCTGGTGGTCCACTTGTTTAGTTTCAACATGAGCACCGAAGGACAAGATGACCCCAGACTACCATGAATTGGTATTTTCTGTCACATGATGGAGAAGAGGGAGGATGATAAAGCCAACTTGCCAATTTCCTGTATTTATTTCCCCAATGAGAATCAGCTAGCCATCACTCAATTTAGCCACAACTTCTTTATGTTTCCTTGTTTCATTTATAGGGAGGACGTCAATATGGTCGTGATTCAAGTTTTCTGGGATTCTGTCACTGACCTATAGAATCAGAGAGTATTAGGGAGAAGGGAACACAGAGGCCATCTAGGCCAACTCTTCTATAAACAAGAAACCCTTCTATAACATACCCAACACATGGTTATTTCAGCCTCTGACCGAAGACCTCCAGAGAGGAGAAGTTGTGACTTCCTGAGGCAACTCCATTCCACTTCTGGAAAATTCTAATTATTAATGGGTTTTTCTGATGTCAAGTCTAAATCTGCCCCCTTGAAACTTCTCCTTCTTGTTCCTAGTTCTGCTTTCTGGAGCCAAGCAGAATGAGTGAATGAATGAGAAACATTATTAAGTACTTAGTATGTGCTAAGCACTGAGGATACAGATAGACAAATCTAGACAGTCTTTGTGATTAAAGAATTCAGGCCCTAATTAAGGGAGACAACACAGTTAAAGAAAGTCCAGCTATAGGACAAAGGGCAAGACCTAGAGGTCCTTAGGTTATATAAGTAGGTCAGATGACAGTGCCAGTGAATTGTTAGGGATAGAGTAAGAGCACATGGTCAGGCCTGGAGGATGTTAGGAGATTGTGGCAGGGCAAACAGTAAGACCTAGTAGTGTTTCACATCATGGGCAAGAATGGTGTTATTGATGTTCTCCTCATTCAGGTCTTGTGAGCAGTCAAACAGCCCAAGTGAAAAAGGAAGGCAAAGGAAGAGAGCTCTCTCCATTTATAGTAAGTCTTCCCATAGTCCAATCATCTTGAATGTATATTTTCCCTCACAAAATGGGTGGATTGATTACAACTATCTATAGCTTCTGATCCTGTATACCTATATTCTCCCATATATTCTCCACAGAGAATCTAACCAATGCGCAGCAGCTTTCCTCCAGGTTTTTTTTTTATACCTTATAAATCTACAAGATGTTCATTTGTTATCATTTACTCTTAGTACATGACCAACCCAACTCCATTTCTTGTATATTTCTTTAGTTAGTTAGGTGACATGGTAGATAAGGCACTGGACTTAGATTCAGGAATACCCGGGTTCAAGTTTGAATTTTCACTGGTATTCTGAAGTATTTGTTAGTGACAATAATACTTATTTTTCTGTTGATCTCCACTTGAACATTCTTCACCACCCTTTCATCATCTAGTCCCTGGATCCTGCATTTCCATACATGATTTAATCTTCACAATATAAATTCTTCCTGAATCACACTTTTACCTGTTATTTACTAGGGAGAACAATGCATAGAATCCTGTAAAGTCAGAAAGACCTGAGTTCAAATCCACCTCAGCACCCATTAGCTGTGAGACCTTGGGCAAGTTACTTAACCTCTGGCTGCCTCAGTTTTATTGTCTATATCATGGAGCTAAGAGTAGCACCTACCTCATAGGATTATTGTGAGGATCAAATAAGATAATACTTGTAAAATGCTTTGAAAACCTTAAAGCACTATACACATGTTTGTTGTTATTGTTAATAAATAAGAATATGACAAACCCTTCCAGAATCATGTTCCAGTAATGAGTGTCATTTCACCAAATCTCAGTAACTACTGTGAAATTCAATTATCTTTTCTGTTAAATTAGCATTCTTAATGCACCTTGATTTTTACTTCTATTGTGTGCATTTATTTGTGTATACACAATTTTATTGTTGTTCCTTCTCTTGGATTTTTGCTTTTGGCAAATTTTTGGGTATCTCTCCCACTACTTTAGAAAGATACACTCTTTTCTACCCGTCTTATGTGATCTCTGATCCTGATGCCTTCCTTGGTCTCTCAGGGGTCTGTTTTAAAGTTTGCAATCAGTTTTCCATCTCACCAGGGGTTCCTAACAATGTTTTGAATCATAGGTATGAATAATATGGGTATTATCTCCATTTTTCAGAGAAAGAAACTGAGGTTTGGAGAGCTTAAGTGATTTGCCCTTGGTCAGATATCCAGTCATTGTCAGAAGTGAGTTTTAAACCCAAGCATTCCTGACTCCAATATCAACACTCTATTCATTATACTACATTTCTAGCTTTGGTATGGGATGATGGAAAAACTCAGCCAATATTGCATTTTAATATAGAGCTCAAAAAGCCTCCACACTCTTGAAGACACAATGATCTCAAGGGGGTACTTTTATTTCTGTGACACACAGTGGGTCCTTCTTTAATCCCCACTCTTTATTCTTCATTTTTCTATTGTCATAGGGTTGGCATGAATGTCCCAACTCCTATAGAATATGCTGTGTCTCAGATGAGTTTTAGCCCTGAAAACAGAGAAGTAGAACTAATGTCAGACAGGTCTACTGTGAGGAAATGGTGTAGTAGAGCCATCTGGTGGCCACGGAGTTATTCAGCAAGTTTTAAAAGTGATTGGAGAAAATCAAGAGGGAAACCTAAGGCGAATTATATCATTAAAAGCTCAAAAGAGAAACCACAGCCTGGAGTGAAATAGAAACACTGGCAAAGGGCTAGCATTGCCAGGAAGCTGCCAGATGACTGTTGGGGTGTGGCCAATTCAATTTAGCCTAGAATGGAATCACAGAGTGTTTTTAGAGGAGTTATGGACCTGATCTGCTGGTTTTACAAATGAAGAAACTAAGGTTTAATAACCATCCTAGACTTGCATAGCCAAGTAGAGCCAGCACCGGTGTGAAAACTCAGGTCTTTTGGTGAATTGTCAAGCTCTAAGTCATGACAACACATTGAGGTCGTTACTGGAAATGAGCCTTCCGTCCAGAAAGCATTAATTGAAAACTTAAAGATCAAAAGACCATAGGGGAAGGGGCCTTAAGGGTCATTGAGTCCAACCACATGCAGAGATGAAGAAACAGAGACTTAGAGATCAAAAATGACTGGCCAAAGGTCCCAAGGTAACACAGCTGGGATCCCATCCTATGTCTTGGTTCCAGACTCAGCTTTCTTTCCCTTACACCATGATAACTATCCTCCTGAGCCAGATAGTCTTTAAAAGAGGAAAAAAAATAACTTCTAATTCAGTCTAAGGACAAGATAAGCTAGGAGCCAGTTAATATGAACAATGAATCTCATGAAGTGGTTGCATTATTTGAATTAAAATTGCATATTTCCATTGGGTTGGAGCCAAAAACCATATTTTATCTAATAACAACTTTGAAGAGTGAGAATTGAAATACGTGTGACTGCTTCAAGGCATCAATTATTTGCACTAACCTGGACCTAACTAGGTCCAAACTTTTCTTCGTATTATTATAGTTATTTTTGCCATAAACGTAACTATGAAGTTGGTCAGGCTTAGATGTGTCACAGCACATCTGGACAAGCATTTCATCTTTAAGCTGGTGATGTCCATGTTGTTTTTAACTTGTGACACTTAAAGGATAAAGTATTTTAATACACATTCCTTGTCTATTTCCCATCAATCAAGGATTTAATGGTATGGATCTGGACCTGGGATTACTCAGTGTAATAAACTCCTGGAAAAAAGACTTACTCCATGAAGGCAATCAAGCCCCTCAGCTGTAACTTACAGCATGAGAGAACTGTCTGAGACATGGAGAAATTAAGTGATTTGCCCAGGGGCACACAGAAAACACATGTCAGAAACAAGACTTAAATGTGCCATAGTTCATGATTGTAAGGTCAGCCCTCTATCTGCTAAGTGATGCTGCTTTTCAATTGCTAATAATTACAGGGATATTAACAATGGCTAGCACTTAATAGAGAGTTTTCAGATTCAGCCAAATGCTTTGCCTGTGTTGTCTCACAAGCAACAACCGGCCCTTTGGTGGTGCTTTCTAGTTTGCAAAGTGCTTTCCAATCATTAGCTCTTTTGAACCTTGTAATTGGCAGGAATATGGACCAATGAGAAAGCCACTGTGTCAGGAATTGGAGGACCGTGGAGCTGGAGCGGAAGGCTAGTTATTTATCATCCGTGTGACTTGGTACATGTCCGAATCTCTCTGGGCTTGAGTTTCCTCATTGGTAAAATACTTAAAAACCAAAGTTGTTGAGAGGAAAGGGCTTAGTTAACTTTGAAGTATCAGAGCCATATGTAGCAGCAGCAGCAGCAGCACCTTTCCCCCACCACTTGAGAAAGCCTTTCCCTGTGTTTCCAACTGCCAGAAGCCTCCCCCACTAAATCTACCTTTCATTTCCTTGTTTGTTTCTTGTTTGAACCTAACTATTTTTATGTTGTCTCCTCTGTTAGAATATGAGTTCTTTGAGAGTAGGGCTTATTTTTACCTTTCTTTGTAGTCTAAGCACTTGGTACAATTCCTAGTAAATAGTAAGTGCTTAATAAATGCCTGTTGTTAAATTATCTTCTATATATCTCTATGGTTATATACATACGCGCACATATATACACACATGTATATATATATAAGTTCATACATATATGTCTGTATATACACACACACACACACACACACACACACTCCGTAGCATAGTGCTATAGAGAGTGCTGACTGGCAGTCAGCAAGACTTGGGTTAGAAACCTGCCTCAGATGCTTAAGAGCTGTGTGCCCCTGGATAGTAACTCAACTTCCCCAGGGCTCAGTATCTTCAACTGCAAAATGGGACAGCTGGACTCAATGACCTCTGAGTGGTCTCTTCAATCTCTAGATCTGTTCTAGGAAATTCTCATAGAGTTTAGACATAGAGAAATTAAGCTGGCAGGGACCTTAGACATATCATCGAAGCTAATACACTTACTTTATGGATGAGGAAATGAAAGTCAACAGAGGGGTGAAGGACAGCACAAGTTTTCAGAGCTAGGAAGGACCTTTGAGGTCATCTCATTTTAAACTCCTGTTTTGCAGATGAGGAAAAAAATAATAGAAGTCTAGAAACTACAAGACAATCAAGATCGCACTTGTAATAAGAAAGGAGGAATTGGGACCCAGGTCCTCCTCAAAATCCGGTACTTTCCCCACAGCATCACCGTTAACCTCTATTGCTATCACAATACTTTTTTGAATATAGGGTTTTCTGGCAAAAAGAAATACAATCTCTATGCATTTCTCATCCTTTCCGTGATAATCCTTGAAGATGCAAGGTTTAAAAAAAGTCTTCTCTACCACAAGATGGCGGTGCAGCCCCATAAGTAACATCAATCTCCTCCTGTAGGTAAATTTCTTCAACCTATTATAAATTAACAGATAATTTTGAAAACTAAACAGCTGTAATTTTGGTGAACAGTTATTGGCTCATAAAATAGAAATGACAAGTTGCACACAGATCCTTCTACAAAACCCTCAATCACAGCCTTCAATATTTGCACAATGCTCCAGCCAGGATACGTTTTTTCCCCTCCTTCGTTTTCTTCGTTTTGTGGTGTGAAAACAACTTCACAAGAACACGCCACAGATCATTTCATGCATGAGCTATGTTGCAAATTCGATCCAAAATAACTCTTGCTTCAGTTTAGCAAATTACTATGTGATAACATATTCACTTCTAGAATTTCATGGTTTTAGGAGAGAGGCTTTATTCTCCTTCCCGACATGACTAGTGGGGGATCTATTTTTAGCTGCACTAATAACCTTTAGAACAGATTAAAAATCAGCTTCTACCTTTGTTTACCAAGGATTCCAGTCAAACCCTCCCTTCTCCAGTAAACTCTTGTTCTACTTTTTTCAGGGAGTGGGCAAGTCTCAGTCACTGTGGTGAATTGAGAGTGAGTTTGCCCCACTCTATTGTATTGTTCCACCTTACATCAATTTCCCAGTCTATTTTAGGAAGAAATAGGGTTTGGAGTCTCTACTGCACCGGAAGGAATTCTCTGTTTTTCTCATATTGTCCTTTTAACAGTAGTTTTTAACCTGGGGATCTGTGAACTTAAAAAAAAAAAATCTTGATAACTGTATTTCAATAGAAGTAGTTTCCTTTGTGAATCAACATATTTTATTTTATGCATTTCCTGAGAAGGGATCCATAGACTATAAGCCTGTCAGAGAGGTCCGTGGCATAAAAATGGTTGTCATGCCTTAACAGGGTTTCCAGAGCACATACATTGCATAGTAGGTAGAGGGCTAGCCTTAGAATCTGAATGATATATACTCACACATGATAGAGCCATGAGTAAACTGCTTTATCTCAGTGCCTGCTGGAAACTCTAAGACTTAAGTGGTCAATTTGTGTTGGTGGAAGGAGTTCCTGACATTGATATATAGAGAACAGATCCTGACTAAATCTCAATGTGATTCCCAGTTGCTAATACAGGGGGTTTATTTTCTGTGTGACCCTGGACAAGTCACTTAACATCAAACTAATATTACAAGAAGTGGTAAATGATGGAGTAGACAAAAGCATTCTACTTAAAGTCATGTCAGGAAGATCTGGGTCCTGTCCTTCCTATGGCCCTAGCTGTGTGACCCTGGGCAAATCACCTCTGATCCCGTTTGTTCTGTAAAATGGGTAGAACAACACCTATAGGAGCTCCCTCATGGGGTTGTTGTGACAATTGAATTAATATATATAAAGTACTTTGCAAATCTAAAAATGCCAGAAAAACGATAGTGTTTTCTAGATGCAGTATTACAGAAAGGTTTGGTGATAATAGGCTGGTCAGTGACATTGGTTGAAGCACTCTGCTGTAGGATGTGTCTCGTTAGGCTGAACCTTTCACTCTCCAGAGTCCCTTTGTTTATTCCATTCTTGGAGGCAACGAGGCTCAGAAAAGCCTGATGCAAAGACCAGTCCGTGTGGGGCTCAGTGGTACACAGGGACAAACCTGGAAACACGCCCAGCCCAATCACTCGACCTCCAGTTGCTACCCAAAGCCGCCTCTGTTGAGAATGATGGGAGCTGACCTGCAAAAAGTCTGCTCACAAATTAAAGGAGAAAGGCAGGAAGAAATTACCTTCTTGGCAGAATGTTCCCGTCCACTCAGCTGGGCAGGTACAGGCTCCGTTCACAGGGTCACAAACAGCTCCATTCTTGCATTGACAGCTGAACTCACACTTCGGACCAAAGGTCCCCTCTGGGCATTCTGCACACAAATAAAAGGATACATGGGAATGACACGATGTCAGCTACTTCAGAGCAGCACATTGAGAGTGGCGAGAGACCAGAACTCTTATTAAGTGCCGAAAGGCAAGGACCAGGGTCTTACTTGATCTCCACAAATGCAGAATAAAGTGACCGTTAACAGGCAATTGGCAAGATGTTAGCCGAGACTCTGATGTGGGTAGCATGTGCTGGGCTTTATTGCCACATGTGTGGGGCCAAATGGGAGCCTGGAGAGTTCCTGGGGAGGCTGCGATGCTTGCCACAACAGCAGTGCAGGCTACGGTTTCCCAGATTACAACTCCCCAGTTCCTCATTCGGGTTGATGGGCTGCACACAGTGTTCTAGAACTTTCTCTTTGCCCCACATCCACTGAGTGTTTAACCTGCTACCATAGGTGAGCTGTGGTACGCTCCCTCATCCTATTCCATGGGGTCTTCCTTTTTTTTTTCTTTTTCTCCTCTCATATCTTTTTTTTTTTTTAAAATAAAAGGAGGCTATGAACTCTCAGACAAATCTCAAACCTGGGAAACACCCACACAAATCAAGTCTCATCTGTGAGGTTATCTTAACAGCCCATCTGAAGTATCAGTTTGAGGCTTAGGGAATCTCTCAATCATTCACTATGTCATCTTCCAACCAAGCAAAAATAGAAAGATGTTTCAGCTCTCAGGCCATTGTTCCCTAGGGGGGAAAAGATAACTCTCAATTGTCACTTTTGAAGTATATATATTTGAAGTAATTAGCAAGAGGAAATTCACGTAATAAAGCAAAATCAAAGATCCTTTCCCCAGGTGCAGGGTTGTAATTGTAGTTGTTTTGCTTGTGGTCTGTAATTTCATCACTTGTCAAGTGAAATTAACCAACATTCATTAAGTATTAATTATGTGTCAGTCATTGTGCTGGGGGGAGATCTATAGAAAAGCAAGAATGGTACGTGACCACAAGGAGCTTACAATCTAACAGGGAAGATAACATGCAAACAACTTTGTTTGTTTCCTTATGGAAATTTCTCCTGCCGATGTAGATCAACCAACTAATTAATAACCATTTATTAAGAACCTACTGTGTGCCAGGCATTTTAGGTTTTAGAGTCACAAATACAAAGAAAGAAACAATCCCTACAAATTCATCACCTCTAATTCATAATCTTAGAATGTTGCTTGTGATACTGGGAACTTGGTTAACTTACCCATGGTCTCACATCTAGTTTGAATCATTAAATAAAGAATTTTTTAAAAAATCATTAAATGCTTACTATGTGCCAAACACTCTGCTGGTGTATTAGAGGCAGGACTGGAGCCCAGGTATTTCTGACCCCCTGGCTGACCTTCTTGCCACTATACCATGCTCCAAAGAGATTTTGCCTATTTTTATTAGGGTATTTATTTTCATACAATTGGAAATCTTTAGGAGCTTCCAATGTATTTTAAATACTCAACATATATTAGTGTTAAAAGATTTTATATTAAAGTTATCATTAGCTAAATATTAATTTTCATGAGCCAGTTGAAATTTTTATCAGAATTAAGTTATTCCAGCCAATCCAGCTCTGCTCCCAAATTCCGATGGAAAATTTTACATGATTCAAATATTGTCTCTATTTCTGAATGCCAAGTCTGAAGCCTGTGACAGCTGCAGATGTACATGGAGTTAATGGTGTTTGATAATTTAAAGGAAAACAAAAACGTCCCCAAATATAAGGACAAACATAGCATGCAGAACTTGAGGTTGTTAAAAAAAACCAAAACACCATGGGATCTATTAGGAGATAAAAAATACCATGGACAGAAGAGAAATTGTTGCCTGTAGTAATTTATCCATTAATCAACAAGCATTTATTAAGTACTTATTATGTAAGAGGCATTGTACTGGGTGCTGGGGATACAAAGACAGAAATCAAATATTTCTTGCCATCACAATCAAGGATTTCCCATTTTAATGGACAGCTTGACATATACACTGATAAGTAAATACAAAGTACAAAGTACATATAAAGTAAGTATTTTGGGTGATGGTCCTAGCAACTGAGAGGATTAGAAAATACTTCATGTATGAGGTGGCACTTGAGATGAACTTTGAAAGAAACTAGGCATCCATGGTAGTTGAGGTCAAGGAGACTTTCATCCATTGTAGGCATGGAGGATAGCCAATGCTAAGGGCTCAGAGTTTGTGTGATGAATAACACAAAGGCCAGTTTGGTTAGAATGAAGATAGCCAGCACAGGAGTAAAGTATAATAAGGGTGGGAAGGTAGGCTGGATTTAGGTTGGGAACTGCTTTAAATGGCGATGAGGAGTTTATATTTGATCCTAGAGGTGATGGTAACAACGATTATCTGTGGTGCTACATTTAAGCTTCAATATAATCACACACTGTAGGGCGACACCTATGACCATACTTAAATGCTATTTGTGCCATTTAAGTATGTGATGTCACTCTTGATAATTAGTATCTACCCTCAACTCTGTGTGATTGTGTCTTTGTCTTTTTTCTCAGGGACTAACTCCTACATGAAGCCGTTCTTGATCTTTCTGGTTGTTGGACATTCTCTTTCATTTGATATTAGTATGTATTGATTTATACATGAGTTACAGTTATTTATCTGTGCACATGTTGTATCATGCTAGTAAAATATCAACTCCTTGAGGGCAGGTCTTTTTGTTTTTAATTTTTATGTCCCCAGTGTATAAAACATCGCGTTGCAGACAACAATAGTTGACTTTCAAAAAAGAGCTTTAAGGTTTATAGAAAGCTTGACAAATATTATTTTATTCTCGCAACAACTCTAGAAATTAGTTACTATGACTATATCCATTTTGGAGATGAGGACTTTGAGGCTGAGAGAATTTAAGTGACTTGTCCAGGGTCACAGATTTAGTAAGTATTTGAGGCAGGATTTGAACTCAGGTTTCCCTGAATCTAAGTTTATCTACTGCACCACTTTGCTGACAAGTAGGCAACTAATTAACATTTGGTGAATTGAATTGGACTGGAACCCCAATGAGGGACCCGAGCAAAGATCACAGGTGAAGCAACAAAAGCTCAGCAATCAGTTAATAAGGAAAAAGGGAAGAACATTTATGGAAGGATATAGGATAGCTTAAGAATACCACATTTGTTTCTTTGCATTTCGTTCTTTGTTGCTCCTTTTCCTCATCTCAGGTCACAAATCTTGGCTTTGTAGCATATGGAAATGGCCATGGTATGAAAAATGCACTTCTGATTTAGAGGCTTGGGGTGAGAGGTTTGGTGGAGGCAGCGGGGGGGTGGGGGTGGGGCTGGTGTGTGATAAGCAATATCTCTCCAAGGGCAAGTATCCAAATAGCCCAGTTTCATGCAAATGTCCCGATAATAAAAAGCACAGGAGAGGTATTCCTAAACATGTAAGATATGCAGGCAGAATTATTTATAAACCAAATCATTCTGAAGCTGCCCATGAGGCATCAGCAAGCCTTTAAGGGTCCCATATGATCGGTGCTATAAGTAGTGCTGGAAACAACATAGCGCTATAATAAACCATGGGTAGCTATGGGAGCAGGCACGGCATTTACTCCCCCAAATAGGGTTTATTTTTCCTCTGTACACTCCTCTTGGTAAAATATAAGCCCCAGAGTGAAGTGTGCATCTGGATTTATGGACTAAGGGACATTGGGGGCTCTCCACAAAAGCCTAGGAATGATAATCTTTGCAGTGGCTTGTCTTAACATTAGTCACCACCATTGGTGCTTATTAAACTCTCAATAATAGTAAGACCCCACTACTGATGGCACATTCCAAATGAACTCACCATGTGAGCAAAAAAGATGCCTAGATTCCAGATGCAGCACTCGACCAATCGTTTTTTAGTGGTACCAGCCATACAAAAGGCTTTGCAGACATATTTTTGTGTTTTGTTTCTCTCTGCTGCCCTGGATCCTGGATTCCTTTACAGAATAATTATTTGGCCACCAAAGAGAGGTGGGCTTATCATCCTGTTAGTAGGGAGCATCTGATACTCGGCAAATCCAGAGAATTACATTTTCAATAGAGTGAAGTGGTGCTTCAGGGCACCAAGCAAAAGAAAAAGAAATGGAGCAAAGGTCGGAGGGGGACCCCTTCCATCATTTTCATTTTTTATGATGGAGGGAATTAAAAAAAACAAAACATATGCAAAAACTCCACTATTAAAGTTCCACGATATAAGAACAATACCAGTAGTAATCTAAGGATTATGGGAGTGGGGGAATTAGCCAATAATCTAGATTTCTTCACAGCTCAGTGGCTTTATTCAGTCATTTGTTTTGAGTACTAATGGATAAATTCACGTTGGATTGGAGATCCTAAGGTTATATTTCACATTTGCTAATTAATAGCTCCATTTGGTTCTTAAATAGGACTGTGGGATGTACCTTCATGGGCCCAGAAATTCCAGAGAAGAATAAAGGAGTGCAAGGGGACTGAAAATATTTCTGATTATAACTCAGGCCATTTAACATTTGTGGGAGATGGTGTGGCGCCAATATCCTGTTAGCCTCTGCTTCGAAGGATATAGTAGCCAAGTGTGATGGACAGAATTATGATTCTGTGGCTGGAAGAGGTAGGCTCATATCTCAGGGTAGTCAATAGCTACCTGTGTGCCTCAAGGCAAGTGCTTCCCAAGTAGACTTCAGTTTCCTCATCTGTAAAATTAAGGAATTAGTGTGGACGATCTTGAAATTCCTGTCTCAATCTATGATCTTGTGATCCCATCAGTATTTATTTTTAAAGCAGGAAAAATCATCTTTGTCATCATTTCTTTCCAGGGCATTCCCATGCCTGGATAGTACATTTCCCTCACTTTTCCCTCACAGAATTTCTGGCTGTCCTTTAAAGTACAGCCCAGGCACCACCTCCTATAGGATTCCTTTTCTGAGCCTACCATCTGCACCTCCTCTGTCACCCCACCCCCATTTGTTAGTGTTTCCTCTTTCTTGACATTACTTTATATTTACTTGGTTTACTCATCTATGCACATTTTGTGTCCCCATCCTCATAACAGAATTTAAGCTTGAGGGAAGAGACCTTTTTATTTTTAACTTTTTATCCTCAGTATCTAACATACTGACTTTCACTCAGCTGACATATGCATTCACATGTGTGTATCGCACATATGTGGCATATATGTAGCCATATCACATATATACACACATTCAGATATAAACACACATGCACATATGTATATATACAATGTACTATGTTTGGTGTGTATGTGTATATACATATGTGACTGTATAGACATATGTATATGCATTGCATATGTGCATGTGCATTCACATCCGCATGCATATGAGTAAAATTGAATCTCTGTACCAAAGGGAAATGGAATGAATCTTTTACTACCTGATATTTTCAGAGAAGCACCATTCTTTATGCCTTGTACAGTGACCATATGTAATGTCTTTAGACATCTAGATTTCTGTGCTGGCACTTTATCTAAATGGGAGGTCTAGTTGAAACCCTTGTGACACTTGTTTCTAGACTTTGACATTAGAGGAAGGAGTTCAAAGGAGAAACAGCCATTAGGGGAAAGTAGTGGGAAGATTAAAAATGGTCTAGTCCATGGGTGGTTAGGAGACCTAGATGAAAAGTGGGCTGAATCATGAATAGTGAAACCCTACAGTAACCCTTTCATCTTTCATTCGTCCTTTGAACTGAAATCAACCTCAACAACTGAAGATGAAAAGTATCCAAAGACATGACAAGGACCTTTAAATTACCATGGACAGTTACTGGCTGTGATCCCGTGTTGTAGGATACTCTCTAAGTGCGCAGACACAACACCCAACAGCTCTTTTCATCCTCAACACTGAACTCTAATTACTGAACAGGCTGCTGGAGCCAAACATCATTGAAAATAACTTGGGGACCAATAGATTGCACTTGAATTCAAATGACTGACTAAGATAGCCAGTGCTAAAATAAGCATGCTCTGGAAAGCAGATCTCACTTTCAAGTGAGGAAACTAGGAACTCAAAACTTGGAAGATGTACCATATAACCAAGAGAGGAGGGGGGAAAGGGGGAGAGAGACAGAGAGACAGAGAGACAGAGAGAAGAGACACATAGACAGAAGAAAGAGATGGAGAGAGAGAAAGTTAGAGACAGAGACAGAAAGAAACAGAGACACAGAGAAGAGACACACATAGACAGAGAGAAACAGAGATGGAGAGAGACAGAGAGAGAGAAGATGTGCACATGCACATGCATACACAGAGAGAGAGAGATACAGAGAGAGAGAGAGAGAAAGCTATACCCATTCCTTGATCCCTTCCACTTACATACTAGATTCCACACACCAAGTGTGTGCTTGGATTGTTTTCCTATGTAATTGGCTTCACAGAGACATAGGCTGGTAGGCATCACAATCATTATGGTACTTCATGTAGTCAGTTAAGTATCCTCAGACTGATCTGCAACAACCAGCATCATAAAGCAGCAAAGAAACACACAATTGATGTAAGAATGAATTTTACACTTGAAGCAACAGGCAGCTTTACATTTGGAGATGACATTCAGAACGATGTAATAATACTTCTTACCATGCAGATTTATTGAACGCTATGTCTTGGAAACAGATTTCACTTTAAAGGCAAAATGATTCCCAATGCCAGATGAACAAAAGAAAATAGACATCTCCAACTGGCAAAAACCTTCCAATCACTCCCCCAGAATTTGAAGGAAGAAATACAGCTTTGGGCTTTTCAATCAGTTTCCCTTAAATGGCATTTTAAAAAATTCAAGAAAGCTGGAAAAATTATGAGGAAATGATGTGGACAACAGAGATATCATCCAGCTCTACTTTATGGATTAAAACAAGCAAAACACTTAAGGCTTACTATCATTTTATGGATTACAGTGATAGCTATGCCATTTAAGGATGCTGGGATTCTATGGATCTCCTGAGTAACAGCTTTCCCTCATCCCTCCCACCCCTTAAAATTCTTGGTTTCTTCTAAAGCAGTTCAAATGCCACACCCAATATGAAGTGTTTCTTCAACTGTTCTTACCCTTATTTATTAGCTCTCTTCACCTATTGAAATCAAATGGTTATTACTTTTACACAGGCTCTCTGTATTCACTGTTGTCCCTCTTCTACTCACCTCACACGTTCCCCAGTAAAATGTAAATTCCTTGAAGGTAGGGACTGTTTTACTTTGGTAGGTATATAAGGACATGACACAGAAACATAAACTTACCCATTTCAATATATTATTTTAGGAACCTCTCTGTCTTTATCTGCCTGTCTCTCGTCTTATCCTTATTGTCAAAGGTCAAAGTTACTTCTTTCCACCACTTTGCTTCCAGTTCCTACTGGTTCACTTAGAAAATTTCCCCTTGGAAAAGCACCTAAGATAGCTTCCTATTGCCTGATAAACCCTAAACTTTAAAAGCAGTCATTTTAAATGTTTTAGTAGAGATGATAATTTGTATTTCCAAAATGGGTTTCCCTAGAAATTCCTTCCACTTAATTTTTAAAACATTTGGGATTTTGGTAGGAAGTATATGTTTTTGACTACTGAGAAAATGTCTTTTCTTTGTCTTTGCTAAATATTTTGTGGGGAAGCATAGTAAGCTATTCTTTTAAGAGAACATGTATTTTAAGTTAGATATGGCAAAACCTCAAAATTGGCATGAAAATTAATCTTTATTGAGGCATTAATATATTTGTCATAATTTTAAAGCCTTGTTAAGAACCAATCAAGATATTAAAAAATGAAAAATTGGCTCTGGATTGATGAATAGAATACTTTACTATCTTGTCAGGAATATACTGGATGTGAATATTTAACATGTGGGTGTGCACCATGACATATACCATCAATCAAAATGTATCCATCCTTTTTTTCTCATATACTTTAAAAATACCAACTGATAATGCATGCTTCATTAAGGAAAAAAATACTTTAGGCATTCGGATTAACTTAGTACAGTCTTTTGATATTATATTCCTCCAAATAATCTTTTTCTTCCCTCTGAGCAATCATTCATAGAGGAGGAAATGGGCTGTGAAACCAAAGATAGTACAACATTAAGAATTTACATCAGACAATATAAAAATCACACAGATTATCATCTGTGTGCCATCAATAGTTCAAAATTCTAAGTATAACTGAGTTAGCTCCGTTTGAATATTTTGACAGCATTCTATCATTGAAACCCTCTTAAATGTTTCTCTTTGGGAACAAAAGAGAGCAAGATTAAAATGAGTTGAAATTCAAAGGGAACATAAATATCAAGGTGATGTGTAAGAGAGAGAAGGTGATACTTTGATCCACACGGTCACAGATTTTAAAAGACACAATCACGGAACTCGAAATGTCCAACGTAGCCCACGTGCAACGTGGCCAGAGGAACACAATCTTCTTGGCCTCTCTTGTCTTTTGATCACAGTTTGCCAACTTCAGGCTGCTCTACTCTCAGTTATAAGACTCAGTGAAATAGAATTTCCTGTAATATCTATCATGCCTTATTCTTGTTTGAAGACTTGGGACAGTCTCGATGACATTATAAAAACATCTTCAAGATTTTGAGAGTTTCAAGTTGGGCTTCCAAAATACCCTAATGACATGGAAAGGCTCACACAGGTAGACAACTGAGAAATCTGGGCTCTTTCTAGCTAAGCTAAAATAAGCCAAGTTAAGCATTCCAGTGGGTTCATTTTCTTCCCTTCTCCACATTCAGACAATTGATTAATGATGACACCAAAATGTAGTGAGTAAGACAGACAGTATCTTAAAATAGTAGGAAGATTTTTTCCCCAGTTTCTTCAGCTTTACTTGTCTTCATTAAGGAAGAAACAAGTGAAACTACATTGAATCTGAGCAACGCTGTCTGTGAAGTCAACTTGCAGTTATTTTCTTTCTGCTTAGAAACAAACTATTATGTTCAATCAAGCATTTAAAATTGAGCAACTTCAGGCTCTTTGAAAATTGATTAAATACACATATTCAGACTGATTTCTTTCTCATTCAGCCATCTCCCATGGCTCTGGACAATTACCAAATAAAAATTCCCTCCTACATTACTTGTGGACCTAAATGTGGATGTGGAAACAAGACTATCATGGAAAGTTACAGTTTTGTTCACATATTAATGAATCACATCTGTAGCATTTGAGGTGAGAAGAGAGAGAAATTCAGGGGCTGCAGGATGTGAAGGATTGGCTCCCGGAAGTCTCTGTTGCCATGTTGATTACTAAATATTACAGAATTACAGTATTGGAAGGGGCCTCAAAAGTTGGTTCATCCAACCTAGACTTCAGAAACAATTCCAACCAACACAAAACCAGTAAGAGCTCATCAAACCTTTGTTTGAAGACCTCCAACGAAAGGGAACCCACTCTCTTCTGACTTAAATATCAGATTGGTTGCTTTGTGAATGATATGGTAAAGTTTGGAGAGCTGGTGTAATGGCGATTAATTATTAAGTTATCATAAAAGTCCAGGTGAGAGATGACAAGAGCCTCTATCTGAGAGCAAAAAATTTACTAGTGAAGGAGGGTGAGTTTTGTCATAAACTGATCTCCTAGGCTTCTTCATCAACGATTCTAATGCATATGGATGAAAGGAAAGAAATAAGAATTTATTAAACACCTATTATGTGCCAAGTACTGTGCACTTTACAAATATTATCTCATTTGATCCTTACAACAGCTCTTGGAAAGAGGTGCTATTGTAATTTCCACTTTACAGTTGAGGAAACTGAGGCAATCAGAAGGTAAGTGACTTCTTCAGGGTCACAGAGCTTATGTATCTAAGGCTAGATTTGAACACAAGTCTTCCAGATTCCAGGCCTAGTACCACCTCGCTGCCACTATGGGACAAACACTTCTGTGCCCTGCACCTTACGTGCCTTTCTAGATGACTCTGGCCTAAGTCAGTGGGAACTTTTTGCATGCCAAAAAAGACAAGGGTGACTGAAAAAAGAAAGAAAAGCTGAAGAATAATTCAGTACATATTTTAATGAGTTTGAGATGCAATATTTGTTTCGGGTGTTATAGGATAAGAGTAGAAATCAGTGGGTAGCACTCATTTATCTGAGTAAATGAACGTCATGGAAGTAAAGATTAATTTCCAGTCTGCCCCAAAGAGAAACAACCACCACACTGACATTGGGCCATTAGTCAAAGAATGCTGATGGTACAAGAAGGAGCTGTACAGGGGAGGAGGGAAGGCAGAGTGATTTCTGGATGATTCACTGCATTGTATTTTGGGCTTCGCCAGTCATCTAATTCGGGGCTCTGGAATTGTGCCCTAAGAATAATTAAGGATTACTGTGGGCAGCTAAGCAGCCATATTTACCAACACACAAGGAGAATTTTAAACCCAATAATGATTGGCAGAAACCTATGAGGAAGAAAAAACAAATAAAAGCGGACGCTTTTCAGAGCCTTCAGAATGAAAAGGGCAAGTTCCTGGCACCATTAGTTATATTAGCAAAGAAACAGAGCCTGTGAGCAGTTTCTGACTTCACTGAGTCTGCAGTTAGATACAGGCCAGAGGGTGGGGAGGGCTAGCTGCCCACTCCAAGTACCATTCAGAACTTTCATGCGTTTATAGCTACAGTCAAGCAGGCAGGTTGGCCATGGGCACCAGTGGCATCCAGCCAAAGATAAAATGTAGTCTACTGGACACAGGTCTGGTGTCAGAATCAAGACGTTGTTTTTGTTCAGTTGTGGACAACTCTCCATGACCCCATTTGGGGTTTTCTTGACAAAGATACTGGAGTGGTTTGCCATTTCCTTCTCCAGTTCATTTTACAGATGAGGAACTGAGGCAAACAGGATTAAGTGACTTCCCTGGGGCCACATAGCTAGTAAGTGTCTGAGGCCAGATTTGAACTCAACTCTTCTGAGGCCAGGCCCAACTCTTTATTCACTGTGCCATCTAGCTGTTCCTAGAGTCAGGAAGTCCTAGGTTCAAATTCTGGCTGTAAAACATACTGGCTGTGTGACTCTGGACAAAGTCACTTAACCTCTCACTTCTTAAGGCCACTCTCTATGACTAGGTTATGGATATGACCTGCAGCTGTAGAGGGAGTTTCTCCACTGAAAGTGCTCCATGCCAATTAAATAGCAGGTTGGTTTAAAAAACAAACTAACAAAGAAAATGAATGATTGAGACCCTGAAAGATGGGGAGAGGAAGGAACATTCTTCACTGTGGTAGTGTTTTAAGTATGTATTATTTGTCAACATTTTACAGACTTACATTTTACAGATTACAGACTTCTTTAGCTCCCTTGAAAGGTGAGGGCTGAGAAAAGAACCCAGATCTAAAATCTTAGATTCCTGACCATTACAATGGAAGCTTTACTATAAACTGAGTGGCCTCTGGTCTGAGCGTTTCATCAAACAGAAGTTTTTCTTCCATTAGTCAAGTCTACAATAATTCAACCAGCATTTACTAAGTGATTGCTGTATGCCAGGTACTGTGCTTAGGCAAAAAGTTGTCCGCTTCATTTCAACGAAAATTTTTCAGCCATGACAATAGTACTTCAACCAATCAATTGGTCAATGAGCATTTAAGTATTTACTGTTTTCTCTAATGTCTGTGCTTAGCACTAGAGGTACAAATAAAATTAAGCAAGACAGTTCCTATCCTTTGTGGACCTTTACTTTCTCATTTTTTTCTTTTTTGAAAAAAACATTTATTTTGTTTTTAATTTATGAAATGAAATAAGCATTTCCATAACAGCAAATAAAGGTGATTGTAAATGAAGCTGAAAGTCTATTACGTACAACATGCTATTCCTTTTAAATATATAATAAAGTTATTATGTAAATGAAATCTTTTTGCCCCTTTTTTTCTCCTCTCCCCCCTCCCCCACCCAAGAGATGGCTACCATTAGACACAAGTATGTAAATGTGTGCAAAATCATTCTAGGAAAAAAAAAACCATGCAAATGGCTAGGTATTTACAGGTTAGATACTGAGTGTATGGAAGATAATCTTGAGGAATGCTCTAACATCTGAGAAGACTAGGAAAGGCCTCTCGTAGATGATGTGATTTGAGATGAGTCTTAAAGAGAGCCAGGGAAATTAAGAAGCAACGTGAAGAGAGAAAGGATTTCAGACATGCAGGACAGCCAGTGCGAAAGCAGAGAGATGGGAGAGAATGTTCTTTTCAGGGCCAGTGGAGGCCAGTGTAGATGTACCATAGAGCATGTGGAAGGAAGTAAAGTCTAATACTGAAAAAGCAGAAATGGGTCAGTTAACAAAATACTTTAAATACCAAATAGAGGTCTTTATATTTGATCATGGAGGTAATAGGGGACATTGGAATTTATTGATGGATGTGTGTGTGAGACATGATCAGACTTGAATTTTAGGAAAATCACTTTGGAATGTTATTGGAGGATGAATTAGAGTTGGGAGAGATTAAGACATGGAAATCAATTTGAGTTCTATTGCAATAGTCCAGTTGAAAGTTGATGAGGACCTGAACAAGGTTGGTGGTCGTGTGAGTAGAGGAGAAGGGGACATATAGGAAAATGTTGTGCAAGTAGAGATGATAAAACTTAGAAATAAGGTTGGGTAGGTAGGATGAGTGAAAATGAGAAGTCAAATGTGACATTGAGGTTGTCAGCTTGAGTCCTGGGAGGATAATGGTGCCCCTGGTAGTAATAGGGAAGTTTGGAAGGGGGAATGGTTTTGGGAGGAAGGGAACGAGTAGTGTTTTGTATGTGTTGAACTTAAAATACCTATGGTGACATCGTTTCCAGCTTTCCAAAAGATATTTGGTGGTGTGGAACTCTAGCTCACAGAAAAGTAGGGCTAGAAATATAGATCTGGGAATCATGTACATAGAGATGATAATTGAACCAATGAGAGCTCACGAGATCATCAGGTGAAATGATATCGAAAGAAAAGAGCAGAGAACCCAGGAGAGATCCTTGGAGGACACATCTAATTAGTGTGCCGAAAATGGGTGAAGAACCAGCAAACGAGACTGAGAAAGAGTGGACCAGCTGAGAGGAGTGCCATGAAAACCTAAAGAAAAGAGAGTATCCATAAAGAAGTGATAATGACCTGGTTGTTCCACTGATTGACAGTGCCAAATACTGCAGAAAGGTCACAGAGGACTAGAATTAAGAAAAAAGCCATTAGATTTGGAAATGAAGAAATCACCGATAACTTTGGAGAGAGCAGTTTCCGTTGAAAGATGAAATCAAAAGCAAGATTGCAGAAGGTTTAGAAAAGAATCAGAGGCAAGCACATGGGGGAACTAGTTTATAGGGCTTTCTCATTGAGTTTAACTGAGAAGAGGAGGAAAGAGATAAGATGATAGCTAGTGGGGATGATAGGATCAAGTGAGAGACTTTTGAGGATGGTGGAGTTTTTAGGCAGCAACAAAGGGGTGTGTATGTATGGAGAGACTGAAGCAGGACAGGGGGTGATAACCTGGGGTGGAGTTGGGGCTAATCTTCAGTAGCAGGCAGAATGGTATAGAATTAGGGGTACATTTAAAGAGGTCAACTTTGTTCTTTTTTTTTTTTTTTTTTGGTGAGGGCAATTGAAGTTAAGTGACTTGACCGAGTCACACAGCTAGTGAGTGTCTTGTATCTGAGGCCGGATTTGAACTCAGGTCCTCCTGACTCCAGGGCCGGTGCTCTATCCACTGTGCCTCCTTGCTGCCCCCTTTTTTTTAATAAAGAGGTTAACTTTGGCACGATGGACCCCCTCTTTTGTCCAGGACAACAATTCATGAAATAATGGAGAGTTATTTATGAGGATTATGAGATGAAGAGGTGGAGACAAGGGAACATTTGGTCAATGGCTTCAATTTATTTTTCAATTGAAGTATGCAATGAGGCCCTCACATAACATGGAGGTGGAGCTGAGAGTGAGTGCCTTGGGAGGGTGAAGAAAGATGTTAGGAAGACTTCTGTGGAGACTGGAGTAATGAACCGGATAAGGGTATGTGTAATGATAAGCCAGCTGAAGTAAAATAATCTGCATTTGTACTGGACCCAATCAACATGGTTTTGTCATTTCTTTCAGCTCAGTTCAGTAGCATTAAGTGAAGAAGGAGGATGGTGAGAATAATCATGGATTAGAAAGTGGTGAGCCATGATCAGGGATAGGGTGTAGTGCCAGGGCATTCAAGAGGAGAGGATAGTGCAGAGTTGAGTAGATTCACCAAAAGGTTGAGATACAGAAAGGTGGAGATTACAGACTAGTTAGTGAAAAGGTAGCGGCCTGTGAAAGAACTGGAGAGATTGGCATTAAGAGTGACAATGAGAAATGCAGCTATGGGTTGTAGGGTATATTAAATGATAGAAAAATGTTCATTAGATAAAGGAATCCTGGAGCTTATTAACGTAAAATGGAACATTTGTGGGTGATTCCAAGATTAGAGATATGACCATGTGTGTAGCTGGGGTGGAGAAGTAGGTCATGGGGAATGAGTCGATTCAAGAACTGGGAAGTTAGGGTTGTTGAGGAAGCCCTATAGGACCCCCAGTCTGAGGGGAGGAGTAGAAAGGAACTATGAGCCAATCATTGAACTAATTGAGGAAGGATGGAGAATGTTGCAGATATTGACAGACTCTAGGATCTGCATTGGATGATAAATTTAGATAACATGAACCTCAATTCAGGGGATGTGATTGACAAATGATGGCAGAAGAGAAGTCCGTCAGTGGTAAAGAGGAGCAAGGTATATCCCAAATGCTTCACCAACACCAAGTAGGGAAATAAGAAAATGTAGTCATTACTGGAAAGGGTGGTAAGGGAACCTGTGTTATCAGGAGGGAACCAGGTATCAGTGATTACCATAAAATGAAAGGAATTAAAAAGGAAGAGGTTTAAGGTGAAACTAAGTATGTTAATTATTAAGCAGTGATTCCAGAAGGCACAATGGAGGGCTCAGCAGGTCTGTAGTGTAACATTGTGAGGTAGGGTTAAGATGGATAGTTGTGAGTGAGCAGGGAGCTGGGCATGGGGAGAGAAGTTTGGATATTAAAAGCCAGGAATTCAGAATCACTGTGATGGGGAGAGTACAATGGGATGGGAGTATGCTGAAGATTAACAAAGGAGTCCAGACAGGATATCAGTCTCTGAAGAGAAGTCAGTGGAGAGAGGTGTGTGATTATACTGCTCTGGGTCCTCCCTTGAGCCCTCACTTCATGGCAGGTGGGAATACTGTGTCCTAAGAGGCCCCAGACGAAGTAGCCAGGGGCAAGAGGAAGTATGGAAACCAGGAAGGTGGCTTCAGTGTCAGGCCAGGGTTTGAGAATGCCCTTCTTTAAGGCTTGCAAAGTATTCTAGAGATATCATCTCTAAATGGGAAGGAAAGTCCTTTGCTCAATGGAGATGCAGCACGTCTTCTGTCACTTACAGTCTTAGAAGATGTGCTGGTGTGCATCACTTTCCTTGGGACACTTCAAGGCTGAATGACTAGCTCAGGGTCTCACACAACTAGCAAATTTCTAGACCCAGGCCTTCCTGGCTGCAAATACAGGCTAATTTGAGTATCAGTTAAGAAAAAAAATATAATTGGTGAGATAAATCTGGCTTCAAAACCAAATGTGCCAAGACTGGAAGCTTTGGATTTCTTGTACCAAAGCTTCCATCCATTCATGTAGCTAATCGAACAATGAATGCATATGTCATATATATGCATATATACATGCATACGTGAACACATCCTCATTTGAAAATGTGAATCTGTATAATAGCTTTTTGAAAGGCCTGTCACTGCTCACTGTCTCCACTCAGTTGCTCCTCTCAGTAGGGGCTGACATTTTGCTGATACTTCATGAGACTGGACTACCTGCTGGCAACCAGATTGGTAAGGGGAATGTGTCTCACTGCTGGAGTGAATGGGAGATGTATTATTTAAATACAATTTATCTTACAGCAACTTTGAAAATCAGATTTGCCATTCGTGCCGGGGTGGAGATGAATTTGCCTCCATTTCACTTCCTGTACGCTGTTGAGGCCAGAGCGGTGGGACCTGATTAGACTCTTAATTATTGTTCTGCAAGTTTGTGACATGCATTCTTTCTTTGCCCTTACTTAGATAAGGGCCCTGCTTTTATAGAAGACAGTGACAAGAAAAAACCAAGCTTCAGACATCAGGAAAGAGATGAGAATCAGGCCAGGGGCTGTTAGGAAGAATTCTGCTCCACATTGCCAGCAGTTTTCCTTCAAGGTGAATATTTCAGAAAGAAGCAGATGGTCCAAATAGATTGGGCTCATTACCTCAGTCACAGTCATTTTGGAAGGATACGTTTAGAGTATGTCTATAGATACAAATGATTTACTCATTCTTAAAAATAATGGCTTGGACTAGATTGATGACCCCATTCACACAATTTGTTATTTCCGTGAAAAATCAACATAGCTGATTATTTGATTGACTTCTCTGTTCAGTTAAATCAAAATGTTCAGGATGGTTATGTGTTTATAACCAAACTTAGTAAAAGACAGAGGTCGTAAAAAATTCTTCCTTTTAATTAGCTATTATTTGTGCCCCAACACAAATAATATAGTACAGTGAATCTACTGCTGGATTTGACTGAGGGAGATCTGGGTTCAAATCCTGGCTTACAATTCTACTTGCATGACCTTGGGACATCAATTAATCTCTCAGCTGGCTTACTCAAATATCTGTAACGTATGGCTTCTAGGCTTTTTTGAATCAAATGAGATCATGTATCTAAAGCACATTTTAAAATCAAAATCTCTCACCTAAAATGTCTTTTGTCAATATCACGTCGTCAATACCACACAGATTCAGGTAATCATTTGGGAATGAATATCAACTTCTATAAATGGGACTTTGCCCATGCAGTCTCTGTAAAAAGTCCAGATTTTCTAACTAATATGTCTTTAAGAACACATTCAAAGTAGGCAGTACAACAAACTTCGTGTGTGTCTACTCAAAGGGCCAGCTACATGGTCCTACTGGTGACAGACATATTTCTGAACTGTAACATGTGTTAGCGTAAAATGCTTTTCTTTTTCCTGATGCTACATGGTATTTATGCAACATCGAAATTAGCACATGCCTTGGAATGTTACAATATAGAATATTCTAACATTCTGACATAGAAGTTGGAGGTAGATACCTTAGCGGTCATCTTTTAGAATGTAACTCCTTAAAGGCAGGAGTTATTTTATCTAAAAATTCATCTATCTATGTATCATCTATCTATCATCTATGTATCTATCCTACCTATTTGTCCACTTATTTTTATTCTTCTAATTATCTTTCCATTCATCTGTACCTCAGTTACACAATTTTTTATGTCTACCTATTTATCTGTCTAATCTGTCATTTATCTACAGCTATCCATTTGTATCTATTTATCCATCCTTCCATTTATTTGTTCATTTGTCAATCTATTTATCTCTCTATATATCCATCCATTTATATCTATCCATATATCCCTTATTTATTTATTTATGTATCTATACGCACGTATGTATGCATTTATGTATCTATCTAGCAGGGGTCTGTTATTTCATCAGCATAGAGAGTAAGGAATTTCCTCTACTAACATATATGGATGAGTTTTTGGTAACTTAAGAATCCGAAAGAGCTGACTGCAGGGCACACTGAGAATTGAAGTGACTTTTTAGGGTCATACTGCCAGCAGTTATCAGCACTGGGACTGGAACCTCTAGGTCCTTGTGGCCATATCTCTGACTATGTCATTTGTCTTTACAAAGTAAGCACTGAAAAAATGCTTACTGGATCGGATTGGGTCTAGTTCCATTCTTTCATCTTTCAGGTGAGAAAAGAGAACCCCGGAGATAGACAATGGCTTGCTCAAAATCACATGAGGGCAGAATCAAGATTACAAACCTAATCTCTGGACTCTCAGAATATATTCTTCCTACTAGTACATCATTTAGTAGTTCTTGAGCTCATTAAAAAACAACTATGAGGAAACTGAAGAAAACCCAAGCTAGGAGGACCAGAAAGATTGATGCAGCTACAGCTGCAGTGGACAAAGAACTGGGCCTGGAGTCAGAAACACTTGAGTTCAAATCCAGACTCTGATACTTACTAGCTATATGAGTCGGGGCAAGTCACTTAGCCTCTGTTTGCTTCAGTCTTCTTACCTGTAAAATGGGAATAAAAACAGCACCTACATTGCAGGCTGTTGTGAGGACAAAATGAAAATTATTTGTCAAGAACTTAGAATAGTATCCCACAAATAGCAGGATCTATATCTATATGTGTGTGTATGTATGTGTGTATACATGTGAATGTATGTATGCATCTATGTATGTATGCATGTATGTATGTATTATCATTCCCCTCCCTTCCCCCACCCCCTTTGGAAAATGGCATCTTTGAAAAACAATTATGAGAATGGGGGTTTTTTAGTGAAAATTCAGAGGTGACTTCATTATTTTTAAGTGTCTATTCATTCTATTTTATCTATTTATTTACTTCTTCCTTTCTTCTCCTTTCTCTCCCTCCCCTCCTTCCTTCACTCTCTCCTCTCCCCTCCCCCTCCTCCCTTGTACTCCCCTCTCCTCCTTTGTCCTCCCCTCTCCTCCCTTGTCCTCCCCTCTTCTACTGACCCCTCTCCTCTTCTCTCCTTTCCTTTCCTTCCTTTTCCTCCTCAGTTTCCCCCTCCCTTCTTCCTTCCTATTTTCCCTCCCTCACTCCCTCTTTTCCTTCCTTCCTTCTTTCCTTCTTTCCTTCCTTCCTTCCTTCCTTCTTTCCTTCCTTCCTTCCTTCCTTCCTTCCT
>NW_020954588.1:31397054-31448238 GCF_900497805.2 Vombatus ursinus
TCCTTCCTTCCTTCCTTCCTTCCTTCCTTCCTTCCTTCTTTCTTTCTTTCCTTCCTTTGTCATTTTTGGGAATAAACTTGTGATCTCATTGGTATAGAGACTTCCCAACAAGGGATTTATGTTTTAGAAAGTTGTCTAGGACACAGAGGGTAAATTTGTAGGTGTCAGAAGTGGAATTTGTACCAGGTCTTCCTGGTCCGGTGACTGACTCTTGATCCACTCTGCCTTTTCAGTTTTCTATGGCCACAGAAAACTAAACTAGAGGTAACAGCCATACATCAAACTATAGACTTGACATAGCTTATTGTTGTTAGTGTTTGTTTTTTTTTTTTAATGATATTTCCAAAGGCACACTGGGGCAACGGAAAGTGCTATTATTTAGAGATGTCTCAGTTAAACCTTTGTCCCTCTCTCCAAAGGACCATTTGTACCCCATGGATTTCCCTCTCTGGGAAGATTCTTCCCCGTTTTTCCCCTTCCCCAAATCTTTCTATTTCTATCTTTGGAACACTAGTGTTTATGTAAAAGCCAATGTCTTCCGGAGCTGCTTTTCATCTGTTCTCTATGCTAAAACATATTATCCCTTATAACCCATCAGTTTTTTTTTTTACAGTTCATTATGCAGCATAACTAGGTTTTTAAATTATGTAAGCATCATATCAGGATGTTTAGAAAAATACTATGTGCTATCACCAAATAGAGGCCTCTTTTAAAATGCTGCGTGCATTCTTGGTGAGTTATGCACGATGTATTTTAAATCAGTCTGATAGTTTAGACTCATTCATTTTTCTAAGTATCACATTATGGTGATTACAGAACTTGTGTGTGTGTATGCGTGTGTGTGTGTGTGTGTGTGTGTGTGTGTGTGTCTATAAATGCAGATATAAACATGTAACTTGAATTTTTGAAAGATCCATTCTGTACACAAGTTAGATTTGGAGACCGTAAAATCTCTTTCTGGCCTGTAGGGATGGAAATATATTTGTAAGGGGGTGCAATTTTGTTATTGATAAATTAAGACCATATTGCTTATTACCACTTCTCTCTTAGGACAGTTGTGAAGGATTGGGCTAGGGGAGCAGGCTGGAGTAATGGATAAGCATGCTGGATTGGAGTCTAGGAAATTGGAGTTTGCATTCCACACCACAAACAAGCTGCATGATTCTGGGCACTATTAACTTTTAGGCAAGTTACTTTACTTCTCTTAGTCTCAGTTCCCTGATCTGTAAAATGGGAATGTTAATAACATCTACCTCTCAGCGTTGTTTCTAGAGTCAAATGGGATAATTTGTGCAAAGCATTTGGCAAATTTTAAAGTATTTTATAATTATGAACAACCATTGTGAAATATGCTTTAAGCCGTGAGAATGGGAGAGAATACACAAACCTGTTTTTATTGATATTTTAAAAATCAGTAGGACCTGTATTCTCCTTAATAATGCCATCAACAAAATGTTTGCATCACACAACACTCAGAATGCAGTTAAGATACGGTTACTGAAAAGTTGAGCCTATTTAATATTTTTCCCCATACCACTAAGAGTCCCACCCTAGGATATGTATCTTCACTGTTGAAAGCTAACTCTAATACCTTTGACACATGGAAATTTGTACCTTTAAGTTTCCTTAAAAGATGAGTTTGAAAAAGCAAGCAAAGTTGAAAAATATCAGGGGGGCTAATTATAGGTCTGGATGACTTTTACTCTGTTCTAAGTGCTTGTCAACAGGGCCAGAATGACAGATACAAACTCAAATCATTTAGTTACCTACACAAAAAACAAAAAAACAAAAACCAAATATATGATTGAGCACGTATTAAGTAACCTATCAATCTAGGTTGAGGTCTATCCTTGGGGCAAACATTGTACCCTTTCAAATATGATCAAATCACTAGCAAAGTGCCCCAATACCATATATGTAGGTTTGTTTTTAAATGATAACTGGCACAGAAAACTCAATTCACAGTTTAATCTATGGTCAATGGCCAATGCTTTGCCGCCTTCAGTAGCCAGGCTTTCTAGACAGTAAGCTCCTTAAGGAGGGGAATTACAGGACATCTCAAACTCAGTATGTCCCAAATAACTTTTAGTTATATTTCTGCTCAAGCCCATTCCTCTTCCAAGTTTGCCCATTTTGGGTGAGGATGCCACCATCTTATTAGTCTTCTAGGCTTAAGCATTTGGAATCTTTCGTTCTTCCCTCATCTTCCATCCCCACATAAAATCAGTTTCCAAATCTTGTCAATCCTATCTTCTAACATTTTTCTCTACAATCACATAGCCTCTAGCTTACTTCAGGCCAACATTACCTCTTATTTGGACTACTGTAATAGCCTTCCAATTGGTTATCCTGCTTCCCCTCTGTCCCTACCTTTTCCAATTTACCTTCACAGGTCTCAAATTCTTAATTTTAAAATACAAAGTTAATCAAGTCGCCTGTCTATTAAAAAATCATCTATCGCCCTATTACCAATAGTCTAAAATCCAGGTTGGCATGCAAATCCCCCCTTACAATCTGGCACCCAGCTCTCTTTTCTATGTATTTCACATTATTTACTTTCATTTTTTTGCTTATTCTAGTCAAACTGACTTGCTAGTTGTAGTACATATACGACACACTTGCTGTGTCAGCATAAAAAAGACATTTAAATTCCTTGGGCTTCATTTTCTTCATCAGAAAAATGGAGCGGGAAGAGTTAAAAATTAACATTAATATAAGATATGTTCTGCTGTGTACATGGCAATATTCTTTCTTTCTTTTCTCATTTTGTATTTAAGTTTAAAATGAATAAAAGACTTAGCAAAAAAGAAAAAAAAGAAAAAGAAAAATGGGCATTATACTATCTACCTCATGGGGAAGAGGAACAAATTAGGTAATGTCTGTAAGAATCCTGCAAGCCATGAGCAGGATGCTCTCAGAAAAACCTGTGAAGACTTATATGAGCTGATGCAAAGTGAAACATACTGAGTACAAAGTAACAGCAATATTGTAAGATGATCAGCTGTGAATGACTTAGCTATTCTCAACAATACAATGATCCAAGAGAACAATGAAGGATTTAGGATGAAAAATGCTATCCGTCCCCAGACAAAGAACTGTTGGGGTATGAGTACAGATTGAAGCATACTTTTTTAAAATTTTCTTTATTTTTCTTGAGGGTTTTTTTTTGTCTACGTTTTCCTTCACAACATGAATATTATGGAAATGTTTTGCATGTATAACCTATATCGAATTGCTTGCCTTCTCAGTGGGGGGGGTTTGAGGGGGAAGGGAGAGAATTTGGAACTCAAAATTTTAAAAAAAATGTTAAAAATTGTTTTTACGTGGGAAAAGTAAAATACTAAAGGAAGCATTAAAAAAAAAGAAATTCTGCAAGCCCTAATAACACTAAAGAAGCCTCTTATGTTCTTTCTTTTACTACTCTTCCCCTTTTTCCTTCTCCTTTTTCTCCTTCCTCTTCAGCTTCATCTTTTCAGATGCATAATCATCATCTTGATCATCCACCTCCATATGTTGGCACAATGGGTTATCCATGTCCAAAACGAATTCTCTCTCTAGAAAGCTGCCTCTGTTGTTTCTTCTCATCCTGCATATTTTTTTCAAAGCCTATCTCAGGTTCTACCTCTTTTTTTTTTTTTTTTTGGCTAGGCAATGGGGTTAAGTGACTTGCCCAGGGTCACACAGCTAGTAAGTGTTATGTGTCTGAGGCCGGATTTGAACTCAGGTCCTCCTGAATCCAGGGCCGGTGCCCTATCCACTGTGCCACCTAGCTGCCCCAGGTTCTAGCTCTTACTCAAGAGCTTTCCTGACTTCTTCTCTCCGTCCTAATTATCAGCATGATTTCTCTTGAAAATTTTTTGCTATGATTTTCTATTTTCTTAATTGTATGGATGTTATATAGATGTATATTTCCCTGAAGAATGTAAGTTCCTTAAGGACAGGATCTCTGTCATTTTTGTCACATTCCTAGCACCTAGACATTTAAGAAATATTTGTTGAATTAAATGGAATTATCTCAACTTCGCAACTCCCCTTTCCCCTCCCTCCTACAGCACTTGGCTCCTAACACAACGCTCTGTCCACCGGAGACACATCACAAATACTTGTTCGTGTGCTTATAGGCTCGTAGCTCCAGAGCTTGGAACGATCTCAGAGTCCAACCAGTTTTTGTTGTTGTTGTTGTTGTTCAGTCATTCAGCTGTGTCTGCCTCTTTGTGACCTTATAGGTCATAGCACACCAGTACTGTCTTTGAAGTTTTCTTGGCGAAGTTACTGGAGTGGTTTTTCCATTTCAGTCTCCAGTGGATTAAGGCAAAAGGAAGTTAAGTGACTTGCCCAGAGTCACACAGCTAGTAAGTATCTAGGGCCAGATTTGAACTCAGGTCTTCTTGACTTCAGGCCCAGCACTCTATCCACTGCGCCACCTAGGGTCTGAGGACGCCCTGTCTCCTCTGTCCCCCCTCTCATTTTATAGATATGAGAAAACTGAGGCCAAATTCAGTAAATTATCCAAGGCCAGAGGCAGTATTTGGACCCAAAGCTTTTAAATGTAGATACAATGGCCTTGCTACCATACTTTTTACTTTTATTGGAATGCGACCACTAATTGGGATGGGATGGGACCAGGCCTGTGGTTTCTTTGGGACAATTAGGTCCTAATAAGCAAACTACCTCTACTAGGGTAATTCAACACTATATCCATAACTTGTAATCTTGAACATGGCCTCGAGTACTGTTGAAGTTAAGTGACTTGCCCAGGAAGTCTGCATGGGTGAGAGGAAGGACCCAAACCTAGATCTTTCTGATTCAGAGCCCAACTCTCTGATTGTTAAGCCATACTCTCTAACCACTAATTGGGGGAGGGGTAGGCTGATCTGTCTCTTTTACATGTCCTAAGGCTTCTTATGTTCCCACCGCCTTCAGAATTAAACTGAAGCCTATTCAGCAACAAGATGGTGCCCAGCTAGGCTTTCCATTGATTTATCAGGCTGTCCACCAGAAAAGAAGATAGAGGTATTATGTTTTCACTCTTTTCGGCACCTTCTTTGTTTACCTCATTACTTTTTATTAGTCTAACATCTTTTTTCCGAAAAGAACCATAAATGCGGGCTAGAAAGTTCTTTCAAGTGTCTCCCACTACAACCTAATTAGTATACCCTATCATAGCAGCAGCTCATAAAACAACAGAAAAGTTTTTTTTTTTAAATCAATTATAAGGTTGATGTCTCTTTTGACTTTCTTTGGTGGGCCTGTCCATTTTGATGGCTTAGGGGAGAAGGGAATTTTCCAGTGTGTCCTGGAAGACAGTCACAAATCCTAGTCTCTTTGTTGCACTGACCTCCATTTTCAAAGTTCCTGCAGGAGAGTTGGTACTCAGCTCCCCAGAGCCTTTGGGAGCAGTCTTGAAAAATAAAAAGAAAGGTAAAAGGAGTGCAAATTTGTGTTATAATCTCAAGATAAGCACAAATTTCTGCTATGGCTTGAGGGAATTGGAAGATATACATACACACACACATATACACATAGCAACAAGTAAAATAATATATGGTAATAGGTATATATGTTTATATAACACCATAAATGCATGTGCATCTCAGCATGTTGAAATCTGAGGAGGGAAGAAAAAACATTCTTGCAATCTCTAAGGATTTCTAGCTTTTCCCTTCCAAATTCCCTGCAGAAATCAACATGCTACTATATCTTGTCACTTTGGAAAAACAGATACAGAAACTGATATTTTTTGCTGAAAATACCTTTTAAAAAAGTGGTTTCTTAACACTACCAATGGAAACAATTTTGATAGCTATCTCAGGGAAGACTTGAATAGAAGAACTTAAAATCTAATTTAATTTGGGACAGAAGCTCAGGAAACAATTTGGGAAGTGGCCCCAGGGTAGTGGGGTGGCTGGCTATGGGATTGTTTTACTGGTCCTGGTTGCTTTTGAGAGTTCAGGGGGTCCTCAGACCCTAGAGACTGCCACCATAAAATGATATCTGTGATAGGATCATTAAATATAGGTGCCTTGGGCAGAGAAATGATGGGCTGCCAGACTGGATGGTTCTTTCTGTCATGAATTAACAGGAGATGGAAGAGATGAAAGGGAAATCAGAGGCCATGTAGTTCAGACTACCCATCGTTTTACATACAAGGAAATTGAGACCAATCAACTGGGTTTTCTGTCGTTATTGCTATTTTTATAACCAACATCTTCACCTGAATTAGAATCCCAATGGAAGCAATTCCTAGGTGGGGAAAGATGGCAGTAAGGGAGCCTCGAGCCAACAAAATCCTTTGGTGATGGACCTTAGCTATACATGCTTCCAAATAAATCTAATTATGCTACGTCCAGCCCTGCCCATTCAGTATCTCTCCAAAACTTAACTGGCTTTTCAGAAAAGGGCCCCCCAATTCTGTACGTGAAATGCGCAGAGCTCCCAAGCTGAGCAGCATGAGACCCACCTTCATCTAAGGAAAGTCCAACTTTGCCATCCTGATGTTGACATTGGACTGTCCCTGTATCACAAGGTGCCCGTCTGCAGCCACAGTTTTGATTACAGTCAGCCCAAAATATCCTGGGCTACATGCTGTGGCAAACAAGGCCAGGCCATTGATTGTTTTTTTGTCATCTAATAGATAGGTGGAGGAAACAGGATATTCTGCTGTTCAAAGTAATTTGTGACAGCGCTTACCAACCCGAGTGGTGCTGATGGAAAGCTCTGTTTCATTAGTGTCCCTGAAACAATTTGAGATCTTTAATTAACAATACGTGAGAGGGAGAGACACCGGTTTCTACCTTCAGAATTTTAGAGGGATCTCTGAGGCTTAGAATGATAAGGTTATTTTATTTCTTAAAAAATGCATATAACCCCCAAGAAAACAGCAAGACCTGGTTTTCATCAGGTAAAAACTCTTCAATAGCCCCTTTCTCCTTGATTTCAGCTGCCAATCATGGCTGACTCATTCACTAGTGCCAGTCTTATTTATAATTTCATTTTGTGGTGAGACAAAAATATCAGAATTGGGCAAAGTTATCTGATTGAAAAATAATATGTTTTCCAGAGATTACAGTGACCTCTCTACTTGGCTGATTTACATAGACCTTCAACTTCTTTTCTATCACAGTGGGAATAGTAGAGGTAGCTTTTAGTCTTGTTTATTCAGCAGCTATTTTAAGGAAATGTTATCAGAATAAATTATATTTACCTAGGGGTATGGTTTCCACCTCCCATCCCTTTTCTTCCAAAGTATGATTTCACCACTGGGAAAACAGTCTCTCATGCCTGGGAACCAATTCCTAGCATTAGAAGGTTAAGTCATTGGTTCAGGGCCTCATAGCAAATGTAGATTCTAAGTGTTAGAAATTTATTTTTTCTAACTTCTCTTCACTGACCTTGTTTTCCCTGTCTCCTTGGAAAAAAAATAGATAAGTTTTGGTTATCAAGTAATATGTACATAAATGTGTGTATGTGTGCATGGTGGCATGTGTATATGGAATGTACACAGAGGCATATTGGGGAGGGATTGCCTGGGGTGACTGAGAAATAAAGTGACTTGCCCAGGGACATACAACCAGTGTGGGTTAGAGACAGTACTTGCAGGCCAAATTGGTTTTTTGTACACTATGCCATCTATATTTATACACTATAAATTTTCTTAGCTAATGATCATACTTCAAATTTAGAGAGCATTCTATGGCTTACAAAACACTTTACATACATAATCCCATTTGAACCTCATAATGATGATGTGGAGTACACATTATTATCCCCATTTTTATGGAAAAGGAGACTGAGGCTCAGAGAGATTAAGTGGTTTTCCTAGAGTTACGCAGCTGATAGGCCTGAAGTGGGATTTGAACCAATTTCTTCCAGGGTTCTATCAATTGTGATTCACCTAAGTGGCACCTGTCTCCATGGAACCCCTGTGGGCATTGCTGTGGGCTTTCTCCAGTTATATGGTCATAGGGCAACTCAGAGCAGGAACATGGCAATTTGCATGCAGGACCATGAACATTTGGTAGGCATTCTTTGGAATCCAGCCAAAGGTTAAATTATTTTAAGAGAGACATGAGTCTCTCATATTATTACGTCTTATTTAAAGACATTCAAGGCAACTTTCAGAAATGAGCCCACAGACTAGACATAGGCCTAAAGGCAGAAATACACTTCCTACTCCCCATTTATCTCCTAAAAGACACTCTGGCTATCTGAAGTTTGAAAAAATTGGCCCCAGTGAATAATAATAATTAATAATAATAACAGCAGCTGTTAACATTCAAGCACCATGTGAAACAATTTACAATAACCATCTTTTTGATCCTTACAACAACACTGGGAGGTGGGGAGCTGTTGTTTTCCCCATTTTATAGATGAGAAAACTAAGGCAAGCAGAAGTTAAATGACTCATACAGGGTCACACTGCTAGTAAGTATCTGAGTTCACACTGGAACTCAGGTCTTTTGGACTCTAGGCTCAGTGTTCTATGCGCCAGGGCTCCACCTAGCTGACATATAAAAGGCAACGCATTAAACCATTTTGGTACAGTTGAAAGTATGCAAGATTTGGAGTTGGGGAACCTGATTTTGAATCCTTAATCTACTATTTATTACCTATGTCACCCTGGGCAACTTATTTAACCTTTCTGGGGCTCAGTTTCCTATTCTGTAAAATGAGAGGGTTGGGCTCCATGGGCTATGAGGTCCCTTCCAGCTCTAAATCCATGATCCTTTGGTTTTATAAATCCCTCCTTTAAAGCCCTTTTCCACACAACATTATAGAAATGCCCCCAGTTCAAGTCTTGCCTCTGACAAATACAGGCTGTGTGACTCTGGGCAGGTCATTTAACCTTGTAGGGTCCCAGATGTTTTTCTAAGACCATTAGTCTTCTTGGAAAAGGGTGTTGCCCTTATACCCAATGAAACCAAGTATCTAGAACCTATTTATGTCTCTAATATACTAGAGGGCATGCTCTCCATGTACAAAGGGATATCCCTCACCCATGAAAAGAAGATGGAAGGAGCATTAGAGATGATTGGGCCAAATCTCCTCTTCTTATGAATGAGACAGGTTAAGTAAATGACTTGGCCAGTCAACGAGGTCAGGATGAAATGATCAAGAACTCAGACTCAGATCCTCTGACTTTCCAAGACCCATTGTTAAAATCAAATTCCGTTGTCCCAGAACACTGCACATGACTTCAGACCATTTTGACTAGTTCTCTGTCCAATATTCTCTATGTACTTTGATCGCAAGGCATTTATGTAACAGATGCATGTTTCAGAAAGAACAATTATCCTGACCATATCATTCTCCTCCTCTAGTTGGAAGTCTGTGACTCAGGTCTGCTGGAATGGACGTTCTTTCCATTAGAGAAATGGTTTTTCAGAGTAACCAGATGGTTACCAGCTCTGGGTTCTCTTAACTACTTAGTATACAATGGAGTGATTGGCTCACCTTAATCTTCTTAGTGTGAGATACCCTGAAATTTGATCTTTCTTGCATTGCTAAGGCTTACTCAGTGCTGCCTAACACCAGAGACTGTGAAGATGAGGGTAATTAGTCCATTTCTCCATGTCCCATTTCTTCACCTGCACATGGGGGATTAATGATGCACACTTACCTCCTGGGGCCACCAGCAAATTAACAAATAAGTGACCATGGGGTGTTTGACAAAATGTAAAGCAATGTTAATACTGAGAAGAAAGGAAGTGGTCATCGGATTATACCTTCCTGGCATCTGTTGCCTTGGTAACCAGATTTGCAGGTGCATGAACCATTTTTGGCATCGCATTCCAGGGTGTTTTCCTCCATACACTGACATTCGGAAGAGCAGCCAGCTCCATAGGCTCCCTTGGGACAGGCTGCAAGCAGATTGAAGCAAATTGGTCACCTGCAAACTCAGTTTTCCCTAGTTTAAATTGTTAGCACACAGGCCTGACGCTCTGCAGTGCCTGATTATAGGGGGAAAAAACAAGGGGATCATCCTATCTGCCAAAAACAATAGGGAAAAATGTCTTTTCAAATCAGGCAATTCATTTTCTTTTTGGCAACCTGATGTGAACAGTGAAGCCGGAACTACTTCAAAAGCTTTAGTGCCACTGGGATTGCAATTCCAGCTCAGCATGCTCAATGGGTGCCTGTCATTAGAATTCTTTAAGGGCAAGGTGGAAAAGCACGGGGCCATATTCATTCCACAGCAGCATGGAGATGATGGACAAGCTTCAGTGGGAAGAGTAGCCATTGTTTGAGTCCCATTCATTATATCGTCATCCAAAGTAATTTTACATACTGTGTATCTCGAAAAGGTATTCTTTGGGATGAAGCATTATCTTGGCCACATCTTGGGTAAACTGAGCTTGTGTTTCCCTCAGTCTTTTTTCCATTGCTGTTGAGTTTCAGGGATAGAAGTCAGCATGAAAGTCCTAATTGGGAAGGGTCCTACCTTTGTATTTGGTAAACACATATTTGGTTCTTTCCCAGAGCAGCTGCTTACCATAATTCAATCCTCTTTCCAAAAGACATCTTGGTATCTATAATATGGTATGAATATGAATGTACTTTCCCTTCATTAATAGGTGAGGGCAGAGGGGGGAGGGAAGAGAATCTCAGCAAATGGAGGCTCTTTCTCCACCCTCAAGGACACCAAATGCCCACATGAGTCTTGGCATATCAAACCAATTTGATAGAAAAGTTGGTAGAGTTAACACTTCATCCTCGCTAATGGAACATTAGAAGAGATAACACAAAAAGACAGTTGAGATGCTATTGTCACCTTTCCCTCCATATTCATTCGGGTGGTATTCTCAAACCCACTAACTTCCAGGATTTTCCCTTCTACTGCTTTCTTCCTTGAATAGAAATTTCCCCCTTTCTGACTATAAGCCAGAGTTGCTCTGCTAGGCCTATTCTCTGACTTTCTCCATGAAATGGAGAAATGATGGAAATCTAGGAAAACATGGAGACTCGGTGGTCAACAGGAAAATCACGGTGTTGTGTTTTGAACAGGGAAGATGAAAGAGCTATCAGGTGGAATATGGTGGAACAGTTTGACCATCCCAAATTATATGATTATTTCGACAAATAATGAAAGACACAGGAGTTGCCTTTACTGGTATTTGTCTCATGACTGAAACATTCAATTCTACATCTTAAAAAATATCTGGTTGTATATGCAATAGCTTGGGGACAGCTTTAGAATGGGAGAGTAAAGGCTGGAACCAGTTCCTTAGCAATGTTTCTAAAAATAACAGACTGAAACATTTTGATTGTGTTTTCCTGAGACCTGAACAAGGTTAGTATTCAGAGCCAATATGCAAAGAGAAGAGATTGACTGGGACCCTATTATGGAAAACTTTCCATCTTTGAAAGCCTTTAATACTTTAAAAAAGTATTTACTTCTAAAGAAGTATTATGAACTTCTTAGAGGAAACTCGATGTATCACAACAACATATAAATATCCTGATCCTGTTTCAGTTACCTCTTCCTATGTTTTTTAGAAATGTAGAGGTGTTATGTGTTACAGAATTGCATAAGCTTTGATTTTGAGAAGACTTCAGTAGTCATCTGATCCTAACCCATACCTGAAGGAAAATCCCCTCTATATTGTTCTGGACAAGTCTTCTTGAAAGAGGTAACAAAAAATCCCAACTACCCAAATATGACACAAAAGTTAACAAAGAAAATTTGCAAGCTATGTAAACATATTTTTGTGCTCATTCACATATTTTCCCATGAGTCCTCCAAAGGAAAATGTTGAAATCATAGATAGGTTTTCATGAAGCATGAGTCAGGTGTTGCTAGAGGAAGTATTAACATTCCCTTGAAGGAAGACCGTACTCAGTTCCATTCTCTATGCTCTATAAGGTATCTGTAAAGGATACCAGAAAATAATCGTCTCAACAATATTTTTCTTGTCTTTGTAAGAAATAAAATGACTATATCCTTTTGGGATGGAACTAAGCACATTCATCTTTCTGAGTCTTTATTTTATGCACGGAGATTGGACAAATAAATGAATGTGACTTACTCAGATGGCAGAACCGACCATAGAGTCCTGGATCACATAGACAAACTCCATAGACCCTGTGGCAATAGCTGTTGTGGGCACACATACATTTCTTTTTGCAATCCTTTCCAAAGAATCCTTTAGGACATCCTAGATGGGGTGAGGACATACAAAGAAAGCATTGGTCTATGTGCAAAATTATATATTTTTTTTTAAATAGAGATGGGTGAAGTGGGTATCTGCATTTGAATACTTCAATACCCTGATGTTTATTGTAATGATGCTAAAATGCTAAAAATCATAATTCATACTTCATAATGTCTTCAGGTTTATAAAGCACTCTTCTCAAAACAAATCTATGAAGTAGGGTCATAATTCCAATTTTTGATAGATGCTTTCGGAGAATGAGAGCACCAGTAGAATTTTAGCTGTTCATACATGGAAAGAACTGGAGAATGAGGGAATCAGGATCAGTCCAGAGGTATGTACATGGGTGAGAGATTATTGACTTTTACCAGCATGTTAATTTTGGGAAGAAATGAATAAAGGAAATAATGGCATTAGGGTGCCTGTGTGTTTCTCTCTGGTTCCTGGACACAACTGAGAGCCCTTGATTGGTCATGCCTTTTTGGGTCTCATATCCACTGTACTCAATGATGTAGAAACTTGATGGGACAATCAGTAGGATCAGTGGTGAGGAGGGTCCAAGAGAGTGTAGATAGCTGGATCCCTGTAACAATGGTACTGAAAGATTTGAGTCCCAAGCATTGAACTTCTAACTTTTCTTAAATGACTGGGTTCTTAAATTACCGAATCTCTTAGATTAGTTTGGGGATGTCTACTTTTGGAGGAAATGTGGAAATTCACAATTAGTGAATGATTTAATATATTTGATTTTATTCATGTTGGTTTATTGATCATGAGAAATGAACTTTAATTTGTCAATCCACACTTGTGTGCTTGACTCCATTATGCCCTGTTCATTTGATTAATATCCCCTGAAATGTAACAATAAAGGGCAGAGTCCAGTCTCCATGTGTATGTGTGGTAGGGGTTCTGAGGACATGAATTAGATAAAGCCATATATATCACATCTCACACTAATCGCATGACACCTGTTATGTAGGATGGGGCAGGCTTGTAGAACAGAGATAGCAAGCTCTTTAAAAAACCAGAGAGTGTTGCTTAGTGTTTCCTTGGTTCTTCCTTTGGCATTCAGTGGAGTGTATTAAAGTGAATTGATACTGTTGGTACCTGGGATCAGATCAGATCAGATAAGTGAGTATTAGCTCTCTCTGTTTGTTAAGTGGATAATGAAATTGTGACTCAAAGATGCTAAATGACTTGTCCAGGTTACATGAGTATTAATGATATGGTGGTTGTCCTTTGTTCTCGAAGAGGAGCAAAATGACATCACTATGTTAGAGTCAAGTTACAATGTGTCTGACTGTGGTTGATCAGACCAATAAAAGCTCAGAACGCTCAGGGCAACAGGTTGGGCACAAGTCGTCTATCACTAGTAATGATACATTCGGGCATTTGAAGAGCATATTATATCCAGGATATAATTTTAGCATCATAACCCTGTAAGTTAGGTATTACAAGTATTACCATATCTTTTTTGGGTTACCTTCTAACTTTTGCATATTTGATTTTTTAAAATATTCATTTGTCTTATTTTTATTTATTTATTTATTATTTTTAATTTATGAACTAAAACAAGCATTTCCATAACATCATAGAATAAAAAAAATGATTGCACATGAAATTTGCAAATGCATTATGTACAACTTGCTATTCCTTTTAAATATATAATAAAATTATCATGTAACTTTCTGGTTTTTTTTTCCTTTTTTTCTTTTCCCCCACCCTAGAGATGGTTACCATTAGACATATATATATAATATATATATGTAAAATTATTCTATATATAGTTTTATTTATCGATTCTTTCTCTGGATGCAGTTAACATCTTCCTTCATAGTTCTTTAGAGCTATACTTCATTCATCTGTAATAGAGCTATGATACAATGATGTCTTGTATTATACCTCTTTTACAGATGAATGAAGTGTGGCTCTAAGGAGCTAAGTTGCCGGCCCACGATCAGTGAATCGGTAACCATTTATTAAGGGCCAGAGGCAAGATTTGAAGTGAGATTTTTCTGATTGTAATTCCAGCACATATCCGTTATGCTATACTGCCCCTGAAAATTAGACTCTGAAAGGTGATTTGACTCGCCATGGCCATACAGCCAGAAAGTGTCTGAGCTGGTTTAGGTCCTCTTGACCACAGCTGGAGCACTCCTTCTATTACATCATCATCCATCAGGTCATTTAAATGGGTTAGATGATTTTTACAAATACAGAGCCCTAATTTCAGATAAAAAGCTGTGTGGTAGAATGCTGAACGAGCCATTCATTAACATGCTTCTTATTAGGAGTATTCAGGTGCCCAAACCGAAATCATCTGCAGTTAAAGACAGGATCCCATACCATCCTCACAGATCTTCCCATGAACTCCAGGGGGACAATGACACTGGCCTGTTACAGGGTCACAGGAACCTCCATTCTGACACTTACAGATACCCTTACACTCTTGTCCATAGGTCCCTGGGGGACAAGCTGTAAAGCAAATGGAGAAGATGAATGAAAAAAAGAGCCCATTCATTGTATCACCAGGGGAGAAAATAATGCTTTCTTGTCATCTTGGTACAATGATACCAGGTAATTAAGAATGAAGCCACTTGTAGAACAGGGAAATGTCATTGTTAGGTTCCTATATTGGATAACATTGTCATTCCTGGGGGACTTGTCATTCCAACTGGATGAAAAATGAGAGCTGAAAGAGCAGGTAATAAGGTTCAAATATAAATTTCACTTTTTTTGGATAAACTTTAATCACAAATTTTTAAAACTATTCTAAGGTCTTTGCTATACAACTTTGGGCCACATTAATGAGATGTAAACTACATGTACTACTCAGAAAATAAAAAGAAAGTGAAAATATATGTATTTTAACTAGCAGCCAATGCAGTGAAGCCTCTCTTGAGAATTCAGAGATGTGTTTGCATTGTCAAAGATTGATGAAGTTAAGCAAACAATCCTGTTTAGAGGAAGCCTTTTAGTACTCCAATGTAAAATAAATTAAAAATAGACCTCCCAACTTATTTTCATCTTAATTTGAAATAATGCAGCTGCTGGGATAATCTTTACTAACCACAATAAATGATATTCATTTTTTTAAAAAAGCCACATTAAAAAATAGAGAAACTACGTGATATATCATTCTTTACCTTTTACTTTATTCTCTGTTCCCCATGGTAACATGGGAAGATCATTTCTATTTCATTTTCTCTTCCCTTTCAAATAGTTGCCTAATAAGGAAGGAAGGAATAAAGGAAGGAAGGAAGGAAATAAAGAAGGAAGGATGGAGGGAGAGAAGATATGATGGAAGGAAAGAAAGTAGGGAAAGAAGGAGGGAAAAAAGAATGGAAATAAGGAGAGTAGAGGAAGTAAGAGGAGAGTAAAGTATAAAGAATGGAGAGAGGGAAGAAGCAAGGAAGAAAAAGAAGATGGGAGAGAAGAAAGAAAACCATGAGCTAAACATTTATAATAATTATTACATTTTTCTCCTACTTTAATCTTTTCCAAAATGGATAATATTCTTTCTCTGGACCCAAATATCTTCAATTAAAATGGGCTTTTCTATCAGAATTTAGAAAATAAGAGATAAAGAAAAGGGATAAATCCTAGAAATACTTAAGCATGATGAATAATCCCAATTCCCTTCAGAAATTTATAAAATTTCTAGAGCACAGCAAGCCTGTGGGACACTGAAATACTACTGGACTGAATTTTAAAGCAGTTCACCTGTAACCAGGAATGGGACATTTCATGGATCAATACTTAATAAGCACATGAAGCATGCTAAACATCATCCAACAGATACAAATCTAGGCCTGGCCTCGCCAGATTTTGCTCTGGTTTTTGGGTGAAAAAAATGTCAAGCTAAGGAAATAAAAGGGAGAGAAGACATCTTGGTATGGATAGACTTGATGGGATTCATGAAGTACATGGAAGCTAACTTGCATTATCCTCTGGAATAACTCATAGTCTACTATTTTAGGTTTATAGATGATACACGGTATTGCTGAAATATACAGACATGTTATTAAACCAAAGAGAAAAAAAAAAACTTCATTAGTAGAGTTCAGATCAGATCCATAGGCCAGAAATACTAACGATTTATCTATTTCATCATGTGGTTTCATTAAAATACCAAAGACATTTTGTTACTTCATGCCAGATGCCCCTCACTCCTTCAGCCTCACATCCCAAAAGACAACTTATCAATCCACCAAAATTTTACTCAAGACCAATCTCCTTAGTGAAAACGTCCCAGACTAATCTAAAAAGACAGGGTGGTTTCATGGGTAGTGCTGAATGGCACTGAATCAGCAAGTCCTGGATTCAAATACCAACTCTGATCCTTACCAGCTGTGCAACATTGAACAATTTACTTATCCTCAATTCCTTCATCAGTAAAATGAGAGAGTGGGAAGTTTGTTGCTAAGTTATTTCAGTCACGTCAGTTACAGCATCAGTGACACCATTTTGGTATTTTCTTGGCAGAGATACTGGAGTGGTTTACATTTGCCTTCTCCAGTTCATTTTACAGTGACTTGCCCAGGGTCACATAGCTAGTCAGTGTCTGAGGCCAGATTTGAACTCATGAAGATGAATCTTCCTGATTCTATGTCCAGTGCTCTATCCACTGTGCCACGTAGCTGGTGGAAATAAGTGATCTCTAAAACCCTTTCCAACTCTAAATCTATGATCTTATAATCTCATCTAGCCCTAATGAAGAATTCCAAACTCAACCATACTGACATTCAGAGTCCAGTCTATTTCCTCACTTACTTAAAACTGCTACATTGCAATTGATTAATTCTGTGTATGAGTCATACACACACATCACTTACACTTACGTATGCGTATGAATGATGCATCTCTTCCTTAGAAGGTAAGCTCCATATGGGCAAGAACTATTTTTATTTTCCTTTTGTATCTCTATCCTTATCGGCTCACTGTGCTTTCTACAAAGTGGGTGCTTAATAGATCTGTGTTGAATTGAATTCCTCTCCCCTGCCCAGCTGATTCAGAGCAACTGTCTTAAACCACCTGTATTCAAGTCTGTCTCTGCTCTGGTAATCCCCTCCATTTGAAAGGGTAGTCCATTTGGAATCAGTGATTACCCTGTCAAATCCCACATCTTCTATTTACTACTTGACCAAATGACTTTATATCTCTAAGTCTCAGTCTGTGCATCTGCAAAATGAGAAGTTTGGACCCATTGATCTCTAAGTTTCTTTCCATCCACCCTAATTTACGAGCTGTGCAATGTCACTCAACCCATTATAAGACTACATCTAAATTTCTCTGCCTTTTCCAGCTCACAGATCTGCTGGACAAGGTTTAATATGCTTCATGTGCTTATTAAGTATTGATCCCTGAAATGTCTCATTCCCGGTGACATGTCTGCTACTTTAAAATTCAATCCAGTCACATTTCAACGTGCCAAAGGATTGCTGCACTTTGGAAATTTTCTGAATTTCTGAAGGAAAGTGGGATTGTTTGTCATGCTTAAGTATTTCTGATTCATTCCTTTTCTTTATTTCTTGCTTTCTAAAATCTGACAGAAAAAAACCCTCATTTTAATTGCTACAATTACTGAACATTTTTTTAAAATGATATTGATTATTTTGTTTTTATAGCATCTACACTCAAGCCAAATGAGATGATATTTATAAAGCACTTAGCATAGTACATGGCAACCAAACAACCCAATAAATATTTGGTGCTCAGTCAATGCTTATCTCCTTCCCTTCGCTATACTTTTAAATGTCTCTCTCTCTTGTGTTCTAGACATGGTCACTGTTTTAGTCTCAGTCATGTCTGACTTTTCACGACCTCATTTGGGGTTTTCTTGGCAAAGATACCGGAGTAGTTTGCCATTTCCTCCTCCAGCTTGTTTTACAGAAGAGGAAACTGAGGCAAACAAGGTTAAGTGACTTTGCCCTGAGTCACACAGAGGCCAGATTTGAGCTCAGGAAGATAAATCTTTCCTACCCTAGGTCTGGCACTCTATCCACTGTGCCACCTAGTTGCCTCTTCTGTATAGGGATTGAACCCTTGTAACAAGGATTAGAAGAGAGAGGGGAAAAAACAGTTCAGTAAAATCATACAATATATCAATTACATCTCATAGTATATGTGATGTTCTGGCTATGTAGGCCCCCACCTATGTAAAGTGGTGAGGGAGGCAATGAATATATTCTCTAAACAATAAGATTTATTCACTATTTCTTTCAGTGTAAGAGGAAGAAAGAATAAATGCTTATTAGTTGGAAAAAACATTTAAAAAGAATTAATAAGTACATTTATTTCTTGTTATTTCCTGAGATAGTGTCCAGGAATATTTTGTTCCTGTGTTAAAAACCCACTCATTCCTAAGTGATAATATTAGCACGTGAAGAATTTCCACAGTTGCTGAGAGCCTACGGACTGGTTGTCTTTATTGTGTCAGGCTCTATTTTCCAATATTCCTGTATTGTTTTTTTGGGTTGACCTGTCAGTCTTTTTCATGACCCCAACTGGAGATTGAGTGGACCCAGAAGATGGTCAGCAAGAAGTGGGTCTTCTATGGGAAGACATTGACAAAAATCCCAGGGACTAAGAAATAAGCCACAGAGGGGGCTACAATCCACACCAGCAAAGAGTGGATCATCCGAAGAGTATGCCAATGGGACCAAGGACCCACAAAAATAGCAAAACAAAATATTCCAATCTGACAGAGCTGAGAAAGATACTTTGTTCTCATTCCTTATTCTGCACTTTATGGAATTCAGAAATTCAATTATATATCTGACCTTATATGTTCTATTTAGTGGAGAATCATCCTAAATGGTGGCTACTATTTCAAACACCACAACTTCATACCAATATTTATGGCATTTAAAGATTTTCACAACCTGGCCCCTTCCTACTTTTCCCATCTTTTGACAATTTATTCACCTCCACAAACTCTATGATCCATCTCTACTGTTCTACTGGCTGTTCCTTGAACACAACACTGCACCTCTCATTGCTAGGTATTTGTAAATGGCTGTCCCCTGTGCCCAGAATGCTCTTCCTCATCACTTCCTCATCTTAGTTTTTCTAGCTTCCTTCAAGATTCAGCTCCAATGCCACGTCTTCCTGTTGGTGGCCTTTCCTATTTCCTCCAGCTATTATGGTCTCCGAGATTACCTTTGGGTCACTCTGTGTAAGTCTCATGTTATTCTCATGTTGTCTTCTCCATTACTACATAAGATTCTTGAGCTCCTGGACTATTTTTTGTTTTTCTTTGTATCTCTGGCACTTAGTACAGTGCCTGGTACACAGAAAGTGTTGATTAAATGCTATTGACTAATTGACTCACTATATCCACATGACAATGGCATTTAAAGGACCTTCACTGTAGATAGATCAATATAAGCCAGGATTTCTAGATTTGGCAATCAGAGTACTGAAGATTATACGAAAATACAATATTAGCTTTAGCTTAACCGAATCACTTCTCTGCTCGATTGTCCAGGTTTTTGTCTGTTTGTTTGGTTTTGATTTTAGTCTTAGGAAAACTCCTGGTGTGAAAATTCACTCCATCATTACAGATAAATTCATGTAGCTAAGCATCAAGCATTTATTGAGCGCTTTGTGTGATAGACACTGTGCTATATTGAGAGTACACAAAAACAAGGCAAAAACAGTCGGCAGCCTCAAGGAACTCACAATCTAATTGGGTAGACAACATGTACAAAAATGGGTGCATATGCACACCCATGGTCCCTTAGCTAGACCATGCCCTGTTGGCTGCTTCGCTAAAGGGTGACAATTTGTAATCCACAGACTGAGATGAAAGGTGAACGCCTCTGGTCACATAGTCTGATTACGTCAGAGATACAACCTGAGTCCAGGTCTTCCTGATTCCGAAGCTGGCTCTTCATTAACCAATGGACAAAGTACCGGACCTGGAGTCAGGATGTCCTGAGTTCAAATTCAGCCTCAGATTCTTACTAACTGTATGACCCTGGGCAAGCCACTTAATCATAGTTTATTAAGTGTTTAATAAGTCATAAACAGTTACCTTATCTTTAAAATGAGATAATAATGGAGGCTACATTGCAGAATTCTATTTATAAAGCACAGTGCCTGGCACAATTATGTGCTTAATAAAGGACTGTTTGCTTCCTTCTTTCATACTACAGTGCCTCTAGTAGTTTTTCTACATTTAAATTTTGAGATGGGAAATCTACCCTCTGTCCTGACACTCAGGGGGCTAAAACTAAGCATTGCTAATCTATTATAATAATCTGTATATTCTGTAATTTGTATCTCAAAATGAATGAATAGTCCTTCAAACAAAACAATAAAATATATCTTTTACATTTCATTGTTCACATTTGTTGAGGAGCAGGGAGGGATGAGCATTTATTAAATGCCTGCTATATGCCAGGCACTATGCCAATATTTACAAATATCATTTCGTTTGATGCTCATAACACACCAGTGAGGTGGGTGCCATTATTACACTCTTTTTTATAGCACGCACATTTCATTTCTTTAAATACATTTTCATTTAGCCTCATAGCACAAGGGTTGTTTTTATTCTCTTTTGCTTAGTCTGCATTATTTTATCCTGGATAGTTTCTCATGATGAGATTATGTTAAGAAAGAAACACAGTGCTATTTTATGTTTATGTATCTTTATACACATATAGATATAAAATATCCAACTCCATTTAATGATATTTGGAGAGTAAAGTTTTGCCTCCCTTGTGAAGAGGGGTATCTTACCAGAAATTAATACATCATTTAAATGGTAGGAATTTTTAAAGCCTCTGAAATACAGGGATCCTTTATTAGCTTTTATAGCTGATGAATAAATAGGACACTTGAAGAAAACAATGATCTAATTTGCTATCATTTGCTAAAGAATGGAAAAAACAAACAAATCATAACAAGAACCCATTTTTCTGATATTTGGTTAAAACTTCCATCTCTATGTTTTTACTGCTTATCTCTCTGGTAAATTCATAAGGTCATAAACGGAGAGCTGAAGGAGATTGAGAGGTCATCTATCTAGTCCAACCATCTCATCTTACAGACAGGGAAACTGAGACTCAGAGATGTTAAGTGACCAGCCCAAGTTACACAGATACTAGATGTCACAGCCAGGATCCAAATCGAGGCTGCCTGACTCCGGAACTCGGACTTATTCCAAGCTCTTTGAATGGAAGGACAATTTCACTTTTCATCTTTGTATTTGTAGCCCCAAACACAGCATCTCTCGTGCACTTGGTGACGGCCCTTTGCCCCCTCACTTCGAGTGGGTGTTGTGTACTCACTTTCATTACAGAGGATGCCACCCCAGCCAGCCGGGCAGAGACAATGGCTCTTTTCCTCATTACATTTGCCTCTGTTCATGCAGTCCTCACACCTCAAACTGCAGTCGGGTCCAAAAGTGTCATCTAAACAGACTGGGAGGATTAAAATCAGATTAGTAAGCTCAAGAGTCTACTCCCCAAATAGCTAAAAAATTAATGAATCAACCAACAAGTATTTTAAAATGTCTACTCTAAGCCAGGAACTATGCTATCCAATAGAAAGGCAAAGTCCAAAAGAAAACCTCCCTTCCCCTCCAGGAGCTACATTCCATTGAAATATCCCTTGCCAAGTAGGTGAAACCCAAATATCTCTCTCCGTCAATAAACAGACATCTATTAGACTCTTATTATGTGCCAGGCACTGTGCAAAGCTCCAGGTATATGAAGAGATGCAAAATACAATCCCTGCCTTCAAGGAGCTTACATTCTAATGGATCCAGCTCCTCCTCTGATTCTAGACCATCTATTAACCTCAGAGGTTTATTATAGGCGAAGAAGTGCTTCTGAAACTTTAGATTATATTCAAGACTTTTAAAGAAAATGGCATTATATAAGAGTGACTGATATGGGTAATTTAGGAAAGGCTTATCTACATACATGCATACATACATACACACATGCACACATAGGTAGGTGGCACAATGGATAAAGTGCCAGGCCTCAAGTCAGGACGACTTATCTTCCTGAGTTCAAATCTGGCCTCAGACACTTACCAGTTGTGTGACTCTGGGCAAGTCATTTCACCTTATTTGCCTCAGTTTCTCAATTGTAAAATGAGCTGGAGAACAAAATGGCAAACCTCTCCAGTATCTTTGCCAAGAAAACTCCAAATGGGGTCATGAAGAGTCAGACATGACTGAAACACTTGAACAATCCAAGCAAATATATGTGTGTATACCCAGATATGTATGTAAGTACATGTGTATATACATATATCATATGAATTCACACATACATACATATATATATGTATGTGTCTGTATATGTGTATGTGTACATATGTGTACAGAGTTATGTAGGGTTTGGGGGAGAAGGAGATGATGAGTGGGAGCTCTAAGTATTTAAATTATCTGATATTAGGCTGTGAGCTTCTGGAGAGCAGGGATTGTCTTTCGCTTTTCTTTGTATCCCCATCACTTAGCACAATGCCTAGCACATAGTAGGCACTCATAGCTTATTGACCAACTGATATTACTTCATGTCTTTTTTTAATGTTGTATGTTTTTTTCTTATCTTGTGGATACAGCTTTAATTCCTTTATTTGTGGTACATAATTTATTTTTCAGAGTTTTAAGCGTTTCTGGAGGATTAAGGAAACCTACTACTCTGGCCGTCTTGCCCATTGATCTTAAGTGAATTTTGAAAAAAGAAAGAAAGAAAATAATGACTTTGAGGGGATTCTTTTCACTCACCCACTTTGTGTAAAACAGTGAGTTCTCCTCGAATATCTCTTTCCTCCAGTTCATCTTCATCTTCATAATTGGGATTTAACGCAATGGCATAATTAAGCAGTTGAGCAGATCTCCTAAAGTGAAGGTCTGGGAACCTCACAACTTCTAATTCCTCTTCTTCCTCCTCTAATTCGTCATCATCCAAAGCTAAAACCAAAGAGGAAAACGACTGCACACTCACATCCTTGCTATGGATGAGGCAATTCGGATGGCGGGGGGTGGGCATGGGTCTATGTGTGTAGAACTGGGCAAGAATGGATGAGAGAAACGAAGAGTCTGAACTATACACACAAGCAGGGGGTGGTGAAAAGGGAAAATTCTTTGAGCAAAGCCAATTCAAATAGACAATCACAAAGAAAGGTTAGAAGCCGGGAACACAAAGGTAAAACTGCTATAGAAAGAGGACAAAGAGAGGAAAAAATAGTTTTAGTGCAGAAAGAAGAAAGGTTTGAAGGATGGACTGAGGAAAGTAAATTGCATTCTTTCCCCTGGGCCCTTGGAAAGGAGAAAAAAATTCTAAATAGTTGAAATGTGATTAAAAAAAAAAAAGGAAATTCCCTCATAGGAACTTACGGATGCAAGTTTTTCTGTTACCATCAATTTGGTAACCTTCCTCACAGAGACATTCATAAGATCCCAAAGAATTAACACAGAGCTGGTCACAGTCAGTGCTGTCCTCCAGACACTCATCCACATCTAAGAAAAAGAGAGAACAGAAAGTATACTCTTGGGCGTTGACATAGGAAACCAGGCTTAGGGATTGAAAGGCACCGTGGTGTTCATTGTTCTGCCTTCCAGATGGTTCCCTGACACAAGGGAAAGCTAAGCTTTGTCCCAAGACCAGACCACCTTTCTCTGGCACAGACTGCTAATTCAGTCTTTAGCAACTTTGCAACTTTGCAAATTCATTGTTCCCATGGGGAGACAAACTTCCTGGGATCTCAGAACTAACTACTAGCTCTGATGAAGGTTTATAAAATGTATTCTACCAAAAAAAAAGAAGTCCCAGTCTGTGAAACACTTTGCAGAACATAAAATTGAATAGTTAATTAGGATAAGCTTTGCAGGACACAGTGTTGTAAGCTGCAGCTTTATTTCGTTAGTTGTTTTTTTTTTTTTTTAATTCAGAGGGCTGCCTTGACGTTATTAAGATCTGGATTTGAGTCTTTTCTCTGATATATGCTAACTAGCTTTGTGACTACTGACAAACTACTGAATCTTCTGATTGCCATCGTCTCTAAGACTAGAGATGAGATATGAGAAGCCAATCAGCAATGGTGGAAAGTGTTTGCACACCAGCGGTTTCTCCCCACACAAATGAAATCACAGGTCCAGATTCTTGCCCCACAAGTCATTCATTCATTAAAGAATCAAGAGAGATTCAAAAGAAGTAAATGACATGATCCTGCTGAGGGGCAAGCCTGTTGATCCAGGCCCCTTTTGGCAGGGGAGCACCAAGACAGAAATAGCTAAGGGTCACCGATGAATAGCCACTGGGAGAGTGCCTGACTCTAAAGGAATCGTCTCAGCTCCTGTGACCAGTGTACTCAAAGGTACCTGCGATGTTACTTTTAAGACTGGCTCCCTTTGTCTGTCTCGGTATAAAACCATTCAGCCCCTAAGATCTATGGGCTATCTAGGGTCAGGCTATTATTCTCCAGATAGAACTTCTCTGTTATATGGGCAGCCTCATTCCTCTAGGTCAGACCAAAACAAGGATCCTGAAATTAGAAAGGAGATACATCAAGGGATGGCAATGTTTTCTTGTAGCCTTCCTATAGGAACTAGCTTGTCATTTAGTAAACATTGTGATTGCTCAATTTGGTTTGAAGTTTTGTCTGGATTCCTTGAAATCACAAACCTGATTGGCACATGCCTTCAAGAGCTTATGGGTAAGATAACCAAAGATTCCCTGGAAGATTTAAATTCTTTTAATGTGAGAAATGAAAATCAGTGTAAAAGTCTGAGCTGGGACTTTGGGGAAGTCTGTCACCTATGCGAGGAGTAGCTTAGATGGGGACATGAGGCTAATCCTTTAAGATGGTCTTCAGAGAGCTGAAGCATTCCCAATTATAGTATATATATACCAGTGTGTACACGCATGGCTATGTAATCTTCCCTTTGGCTCATCTGTCTGATGAACAGATGGTCCATGAAATTCAGATTTTTAAGCCCCTAATTCACTGGACCCAATGTTTGGTTGGAATTTGGTCAATGCTAATATACGACGCCACATTTAGAATGTGCGCCTTTCAAAACAAAAAGTGTATTCTTTTATATCCCTTGCCTTTTTTTTTTCTTTTTGGTGTTTGGAGACTGGACAGCTCAGTTATATAAAGCAAAACATCTCAGTACCAAGAGAATTTAGGGATTCATTACACTGAATAAAGAAAAGCTATTTTCTCTGCAGCATTTGGGGCTTTTATATAATTTTAATTGTTATTGGTACAGATGTAGATCATCTAATCGTTATTTCAATTTCAAGAAAACTTCTATGATTCAAAATAATAGCAATAATAACCAAAAGATGAAAAACACCATCTCCTTTAATGCAAGCTTTCACAAATTAAAAAGGCAGCAACAATCCCCCAACAATGACTTACATAAGGTATTGGTAGTGAAATTAAAGAAAACTCAATTAACTTTACTCTATTCATTCAAATTCGTCTAAAATGTTCTCTTCCGATGCAATTTAGACATCATACAAGAGCAAAATGAGTTATTTTTACCAAATAGACATTAGAAAGCTATAAAACTAGCATTTCTTTAAAAAGCATTATTCATTTAAATATGGTATATGACAGAAAAGGAAGAGGGTGGGGTAGGAGTGAATCAATGTGAAGCAATGCACCAGGCTTGTGTTATGGGCCATAATAATAGCTGCTCACAGTTTTTAAATTTTTGCATAGTTTATGTGGCATCTGTCACCTTGCAATAGCCCAGGGATATAGGTAGTCCAGATATTATTATGCCCATTTTACAGATGAGGAAATTGAGGGAGGAAGGATGAAGTGATTTCCTCAACACCACATGGGCTTTGAGGTTCAGGATTGAAATTTCAATTCGGCTTTTCTTCTCTACCAAATTCAGCGCTCTTTCTACCATCAAAATAACTGTCATTTACATAGCTCTCTACAGTTTTCAAAGCACTTAACAGTATTGTTTTTGAGGATCAGAAAAAAAAAACAACCAACAACTTCGTGAGATCCTCACAATTAGTATTTTTATACCATTTCCCAGATGAGGAAACACAGGCTCAGAAAGCTAGTATCAGCCAAAGAATTTACATCTGGTGCTCTTGAGCTGACTCTAACCACGGTACAACCCTGGGTCTCTGTCGCCACGGTGCCTCCTCACTTCAGGCTGGCTCTACGGTAATGTAACTTTTGAATAACTGAAGATCAGATTGATAAACTACTTCTGAAGCCAAATATCCACTCACCAGTCTGGCTCATACCAGTGATTTCTCTAAGTTGTGACCTCTTGCATCGCATCAACCACACTTCTTTGCCTCCATTTTGCCAACATTCCTTTTATCAAGTCAAGTGAAAGGGATTATGGGTTACTGAGCAAGATATATCTCTTTCTCTCTCCACGTACCCACTATTGCTTATGGACACTACACCACTTAGACACAATCACTTGGAGACAAATCTCAGGTATTTACCATCACATCCACACCCATCGGGACTGAGCTGAAATCCTGTCTTGCAATCACATTCGTAACCTCCCAAATAGTTGATGCAGAGCTGGAAACAGCAGGCTTGCCCACTCTCACATTCATCAAGATCTGAAAAGGAAAAAAAAGGGGGGGGGCATTTCTGTTGTTTATCAGATAAACATTGAAATAAGTTGTAGAGTGATGGGCAGCCAGACCCTTTTATTAGACGGAATCATTGCAAAATAATTTCAATCTTTCTGATGTTCAGGTTGTATGGATACTCCCATCAGGGGAAAAGATCCCCTGTCTGAGCCTACATGGCTCAGACTACTCCCATACCTTGGACTTATTTGTTTGGGATTTAAATAATTTCATGCTTATTTTTAAACAGAAGAAAAAAGACCTTTCTGCCCTCTAGCTGATGGGACAACCTGATCTCTCTCTCTCTCTCTCTCTCTCTCTCTCTCTCTCTCTCTCTCTCTCTCTCTCTCTCTCTCTCTCACACACACACACACACACACACACACACACACACACACACACACACACACACACACACGACATTCTAACAACAAATAGTGGAAAAAAAATACAAAACAGGGATGATAGGATTCCAGGAGCATTTGGCAGCTGGAAAGAGGAGCTTGTCATGCCATTGGGTCCTAGGAGCAAAGGTCCTGAACTGGAAGGGATTCTGGAAGTTTTCTAGTCAAGCACTTTCATCTTAAGGGTAAGGAGACAGAGGCCTTTGGGGGTGAATAATGTGTACAAGGTCACATAGGTAGTAAGTATCAGGAACAGATTGGAACCCAGGTCCTCGGGCTCCAAAGCCACTGAGTTGAAAGCATCATTGATGAAGAGCTAGAAGGGAGATTAGAGATAATCTATTCCAAATCTTTCATTTTTGGATGAGGAAACTGAGGTACAGAGAATCCCAAGTTATGCAATTAGCAGGTGATAGAGCCTTGATTCAAACTTGAGTCCTCTGACTCAGCCTGCTGCTATTTCTATGTCACCTTGCTGCCTTTCCTCAGAAGAGGCAGAGCTGGGATTGGAACCCACAGCGGGGAATCCAGATCCGGTGCTCTTCCTGTTGACTTTTCAGATACTCATAACAGTCCTGATAGAATTGGTATTAGGACTAGTGTACCCTAAGGACTGAAAGAGCCAGCGGCACCAAGGAAGGAGGATGTAGCAACTGGGTCCCAAGAACATGAGATCCAGATCATTTGTTAGTCTGATTTCCTCTCAATAAACATGATTCCTATGACGCTTATATCAGACACTGTGGCTTAGTAGATAGAAGACTAATCTCAAAGCTGTGATGGCCCGGGTTCAAATCCTGCCTTTGGCACATATTTGTTGTGTGACTCTGAACAAATGACTTAACCCCTTATTATCTGAGGCAGTTCTTAGTCTGGAAGTTGCAGACCTGCTTGGTAGTGTCAATGAAATCCCAGGTGCAGTCCCTATCACAACTCCTATGGAAGGTACTTATAGGAACCATATATAATTTTCATGAAGCTCAATCCCCCTGCCTCTGGGACAGGTAAGGGTGGTGTTAACAGATGATGCCCAATTCAGTTCAATTTATCAATAAACATTTGTTTAGTTTCTACTGCATACAAAGCCCAATGCTCAGTGTTTGTTTTTTATTAAAGGGATTTGTGAAGGGAGCATATAGGAACCGAGATAAAAGAAGTGGAACAAGGCCTGCTCTTGTTTGTATGTTTCTGTTGTTTGGCCAGTTAACATCATCATGTGACCCAACCGATCCAGGGTTTGATTAGATCACGTATCTAGAACCCCAGGGCTCAGGCTGCTGTGGGGTTCTCTTAGCCCCGTAAGATACATGGCATGGTTCTTTGTCCTTCTGCTCAGGTAAACATCTTAATGTGATTGTCAAGTCTTTGGGAAGACAAATGCCAATAGAAGAAGGAGTTCTCCAAAGCGTGCCCTGGGCTATTTAGTATTTTTATCACTAACTTGGATGCCAGAGCATATATACCAAATTTGCACATGGCACCAATCTGGGTGCAATAGCGATAGCAATAGCTTGATGGCAAAGCCAGAATTGTAAAAGATCAGTAGAGACTAGAACACTGGGATGAATCTAATTAAAAGGAACCTTAATAGGGATAAATATAATCTTATATGGGTTAACAAGTCACCTTCATAAGTACAATAAGAGGGAGGCATGAGTAGACAGCAGATTGTCCGGGAGAAAAAAAAAAAGATCTGAGGATTTTCAGGGATGGCAAATTTAATTTGAGTCAACAGTGTGATGTGGCAGCAAAGAAATCTTAGGTGATTCTTAGACTGCATTAAGAGAGGGATAGCTTTCAGTGATGAAAAGGTCAGCATCCCACTGTCCTCTGTCCTGGTCAGAACACATCAGGAAGAGTGTTCACCTGTAGGCAATATATTTTTTATAAAGACATTCAAAAGCTAAAGAATGCCAACAAAAGGGTGATCAGGAAGATGAAGAGTCTAAAACTCATATTTTCTTAGTTATGGGTGAAAAGATGGAGATTTTTTTGTCTGCACAGGAAAAGAAAAGACTTAGGGGTTAGTTCATGACTATATTCAAACAACTGAAGGGCTGCCATGCAGAAGAGAGATGAGTTATGCTTCTGCCTAGCCTTGAAGGGCAGAACTAGGACCAGTGGGTGTCAGCATAATGAAGAAATTAAAAGGTTTAACTTAGAATCTGGCAAGATCTGGGTTCAAATCTTCCCTCTGATGCTTACTAGTGACCCTGGATAAGTGATTTAGCCAATCTGGGCCTCAGTTTCCTCATCTGTAAAATGAAGAAGGTTGCACTTGAAGATTTGTGAGGTCCTTTTTAGCTCTAAATCTAAATTCAAAAGATTGAACTTAAGTAAGAGAAAAAAATTCTTAACAATTAGCATTGTCCAAAATTGAAATGGGCTACCTCAGGTGGCAGTGAAGTTTCCATCACTGGTCAATAAGTTAAGATTGGATGACCATTTGTATAGATATTGTAGTGGGTATTTTTGAGATAGCGTCTTAGGTTGGATCCAAGGATTTGAAAGTTTTTTTGTTTGATTGGGTTTTTTTTTTTAATTTGTTTATTTGGCTATGAATCATTTCCCTAGCAGGTTTAGGGAAAATAGAAATTTAAGACAAACCTGGTTACCAAGTTCATTCTATCTCATATTACCAACAAGGAAGTGGCTGTTTCACAAGATGAGTCATAGAGCCAAGATTTGAACCAAAGTCTCCTGACTTAAGCCTCTGCTCTTCCCATTATCCCAGCCTACAAGCATCAAAAAGTAAAGCATTTATTCAAGGAGTGCTTTGTTCATGTTAGGCTTTTGAGACCAGTGATGAGAGGTACATGGGTAATTTCCAAGAATGCACTATAGTCATTTTACTCCCAGCTCTCCTGAGATTGGAGAAATATTTGCTTGTTACCAGGGTGTCTGGATTCAAGACCTTGGCTCCCTTGGACCTCGTTGAGCTATTAGGCTGGGGGTGGACTGTCAGTGCTGAGTTTACAAAATCTTTTTGAATGTTAACTAGACGAACAACCATAGATGTAAAAGGTCACTCTCGCAATTAACCTTGAAAAGGGTACCGACTTTAGAAAACTCAGGAAGAGAAAGGAAAGGAAGAAAATGAAATCAATCAATCCAGGTTAGGGGTCACCATGAAATTGATTAATGTGGGTCATTTGGACACAAAATGTTCTTTCTCCTTCAAATGTCACCAGTGGGGCTACCTTGCAATATTTTAGATGTGATCTATTTCCTAGCTGGTATTTAATCTTGATGAGTTGTTGGGGGACAAGAAGTAAAAACCTCTCATCATTTTTTTTCCTATTTCAACTCCAACCCCATTATATCCTCTTTTATTACCCACTTGAGCACTGAGATGTTTTCTTTGCCATCTTCTTAATTACCCTCAGATCATCACACATTTATGATGAAGGTTTCTCCCTTCTCAGGTGTACAAAGGAGATCAGTTCCTTCATCAAATTAGAAAACAATGTACTTGATCTGATCTTCACTGATCCAGTTCTGACTCATCACAAGGCTGAAATTTGTCAACATGTCCAAAACATCATGATTATCTTCCAGCCAAAGTTTCCAGCCTCCTAGACTCGGAACCTTAATGATATACTTAAATCCTCCCTCCACCTCACCCACATGGCCAATTGGTTGCCAAATCTTACTGTTCTTCCCTTCACCAAATCTGTTTTGTCATTCCCTTTCTGTACACTTTCTCATGGCCATACACTATTTCAGGCCCTCATCACTTCTCACCTGAACTATTTCAATGACATCCTAAATGATGTCCCTGACTCAATTCTCTTTGCCTCTAGTCCATCCTCCACACTGCTACCACAGTGATTTTCCTTAAGCCCAACTCTGATCATATCACCCTCTACTCGATAGATTCCGGCGGCTCCCTCTTATCTCCATGATTTTATACAACCTCCTCCTTGATTTTCAAAGCCCTTTGCACTTAGTTCCAAGTTATCTTTCCAGACTTATCATAAAGTACTTCTCTTCCCACATTCTCTACACACTGTACCAAACTGACAATGTGATGTTTCTCATACATCGGTTTCTATCTCCTGTCTCTGTGCCTCATACTTCATGCTTGAGATACATTTCCTTCTTGCCTCCAACTCTGCTTTCATGAAGCAGCTTAAGCACCCCCTTTAACATGATGACTTTCCAGATCACCCCAACACCTCGTGTGGGCCTTCCCTATTCAGGGAAGTATTCATTTTAGAGTTCTGCTCTATTTACTCGTATATGTCCATGTCTCTGAAGATAAAATGCAAGGCACCTATAGAGCTGCGATTGTTTCCTTTTTGATATTGTATTCATAGTGTCTAGCCCAGTCCATGGCAGATTGATAAAAAGATAGAACATTTATGAAGCACTTAGTGGGTGTCAGGAACTTTTTGAAGTATACAATAGGTGCTTAAAAGTCTTAGTTGAATTATTTTGTTTTTATGTTTCCTATATTTCCCAATTTATCCTTTTCCCCTTCCCCATTTAGAAAGCCTACTTTATAATAACAACAAAAAAGAAAAGGAAAAGAACATTCATTAAAACTAACCAATATAGGAATCAAACCCAACAATCTGTGCAATGTGCCACAACCATGGCATACCACCACTGCACAGAAGGGAGGGAAGGAAGCACATGCCTGTCTTTTTTGGGGCCAAACTTGACCACTACAATTACACAGCATTCACTTCAGATTGTATTTATATTGTTCTTGGTATATTGTGCTTCCGTTATTCAAATCTTTGTGGCAGTTAAATGTCTCAGTTGGACAGAAAACTGTAGGATCTTAGAATCAGGAAAACCTGAGTTCAAATCCTGACACAGGGACCCATAAGTTGTGTGACTCTGGGCAAGTCACTTAAACTCTACCAGCCTCAGTTTCCTCTATTGTAAAATGGGATGGTAATAATAATGCTTAGCTCACAGAATTATTCGAAGGATCAAATTAGAAAACAACATGTGAAGAGCTTTGCAAAAGTTAAAATGCTATATTCATATTAACTGTTACCATGTTTCCCCATTTATGATTACTTTACCTTGTATCACTTCATATGACCCTTCTCAGTATTCCTGATATTTTATTCATCATAATAAAGAAACACATCAATATTCCATATATTGTTGGGTCTTTTTTTTTAGCCATCTCTCAATCGATGGGGCTCTACTTTTTTCTGACTATTTGCTTCTACAAAAGGGCTTATTGTTAAATATTTTGGTTTATATGAAACTTCTTTTTTTACCATGAATTTCTTTGGTTTATCTGCATGACAGTGACATCTCTGGGTCTTTCTTAGCATCATTCCAACTTGTTAGACAAAGATCTAATATTAGTGTCTCATAAATATCTTGAAAAGCATGGGTTCTTAGACCCTTTTAGTCATGGACCCTTTTGGCAATCTGGACTGCTTTTCAGAATAATATTTCTAAATGTAAAAATAAAATAGATTGCAAAGGAAGCCAATCATATTGAAATACAGTTATTAAAATATATTTTAAACAGTTCATAGACTCTAGATTAAGAACCCCTGTAATCTAAAGGGTCATTAATGTATTGTTTGTCAAAGGTCAATGGAAACTTGCTGTTTGCATTACTATTAGCTCTCCCCTTTCCCCTCCTTTGTAACTATATTTCAATTTGTTCTAAATGACCTTAGTTGGTCTGGCAATTGGCTAAGACTGCCCTGGCGGTTTGCAGATCTGCTGGCTCATTTTCACACGTATTTATGTATTGTTTGCCATGTATGATTACCTATAGACACACACTTCAAAAGCATTTAATACTGAAAGAGGCTAAAAGGAAAATTCTTAATATTACTTTCTGCATGAGCATTTGCAGAAAACATCTGTGGCCTTAACCTATTTTCAGACAAATAAGCAAAGTGTGTACACTTCAAACTAATCATTGCATTTACTTTAATGAATGTTTGGGCTTTGGATATGGGTGGTATTTGTTCTCGGAAAATGAAATAAACTTGAGTAATAAACAATACAACTTTGTTGTGTTGACTGTTGAAATCTCATAAATATGCAATTTCTGCATTTTGACCCTGGCGGATGCTAGTTTTCCTAGCAGCAAATAAGAGCTTTACTGAACTCTACTTTCCAAAGTTCAGTGAGACTCCAAGCCAAGTAGTAGGTTTTTATTTTGTTTTGTTTTGTTTTGTTTTGTTTTTTGTTAGGCAATGGGGTTAAGTGACTTGCCCAGGGTCACATAGCTAGTAAATATTATGTGTCTGAGACCCAATTTGAACTTCAGGTCCTCCTAAATCCAGGGCCGGTGCTCTATCCACTGCACCACCTAGCTGCCCCATTTTTTTTTCAAGTAGTAGGTTTTAGAGAATCAGCTTCACCAAGGTCAAATTTAGTGTGACTGATAGCAAAAGGGGAACAAAACAGAAAGGAGAATTTGCATGTTTAATAATATCTGTATTATTGTATCTGTAATATTATGTAATATAATAATATCTGTAAATTATGCACTTCCAAATGTGTGGCGGTTAGGATGCTTAACTTGGGAGGTAGATATACCTGGGTTCAAATCCTGGTTCTTCTATTTCCTAGTTCTACTGTTTACTAGTGGGTAAATCATTTAATCTCCATGTGCTTCAAGACAACTCATTACGTCTCACTACTGTCAATCAGTCAATCAACCAACAAGCATTTATTAGGCACTAACTGCATGCCAGGCACCATGGTAGGCCCTGGAGGTATGCAACAAAAATTAAATAGTTCCTGTTCTCAAAGTGATTATATGCTATTGGGAGGAGGCAGAGACATCTATATATATACATATATACAATGAAAATGCGAGACCCTTAGAAAACATAGATGGGTTGTTGTGCTTGAAATTCATTGCTGTACTCAATTTGAACAGTAATTCTCTCAGGTAGGCAAGACAGGTAGAGGGTCATAGGATGATTGATTTAGAGCTGAAGGAAATGGTAGAGACCACAAAGTCCAACCTTCCCATTTTACAGGTGAGGAAAATAAGGCCAAGACAGAATAAGTTACTTGTCTAGATCTTTCTTATTGTAGACTCTATCCGCTGCACCATTTAGCCGCTTTACTATCGCCATTTTATACGTAAAGAAACTGAGACCCAAGCATGTTAGGCATACTGAACCTTTTGATATACTACAATACTACCTACAATGTAGGATTATGATGCAACAGCACTTTTATGATCAGAAAACTTCTGAAACTAGTGTAAAGCAAAACTCTCTCACATAGAATAAAATTTCATCCAAATGCTAAACACACAAATCTTCCACTTCAGAAAAGTGATTATCAACTATAACTTAGTTGTTTCCAAATTTATCATATAGTGGTCATGATATTTAAAAAGAAACATTCAAAATAAATTTTGTTTCCAATTCAATTAAGTATAAAAAATGTCATGTGGTGCTTTTGAATTTTGTGTGTGGATAGTAGTAATGGTTGGGGGCAGCTAGGTGACACAGTGGATAGAGTGCATGGCCTGGAGTCAGGAAGACTCATCTTCCTGAGTTCAAATGTGGCCTTAGATGCTTACTAGTTGTGTGACCCTGGGCAAGTCACTTAACCCTGTTTGCCTCAGTTTTCCCATCTGTAAAATAAGCTGGAGAAGGAAATGGCAAAACATTTAGTATCTCTGCCAAGAGAATCCCAAATGGGGTCACAAAGAGTCAGACATGACTAAAATGACTGCACAATGAGTAGTAATGGTGGAAATAGGAGGGAGGGCATCGGGATAATAAGCCAGCAAGAATACAGTCTGATGATACTATGATTAAGGACTGTTTTTAGGGTTATGGACATTCTTTCCTAGGTGGGACTGGAGCTGAGACTAACCTGGTTCATCAACTTTATCATTTCCCACACACAGTAGAAATCTGTTCCTCTCAGTAGCACTAGACAGCATATTTCATCCCTCAAGCATGCTTACAGTAGAATTTCCTTTCCTCACGTCAGCTATCCTTGAGTTGTCTCAAATTATATCATTTCTGGTAATACTTGAGGAGTCTTTCCTATTGAAAGCAACACTGACATACGGAGAGAGGGAGAGAGCGGAGAAGAATACTTCTATAAATGTCCTCCATTGGAGCACAGCTGTCCTCCATAGCAAAGCTGAAAGTCTATAGCAGGCCATTAACCAGCTGAGGAGCCATGCTTAGCTGAGTCCCTATTATCTGATATATTAGTGTCATGGAGTTGTTGAATATGTGAGAGCTGGAAGGAGCCTTAGATAACATCTAGCACAGCTCCCACATTTTACTGGTAAGGAAATTGGGGCTCCGAGCACTGATATGAGTTGCCCAAGGTTATAGAACTAGTTAACAAGGAAGCTAAGACTAGAACCCAGGTCTCACAATTTATTTGGTATTTGGCTCACACATGATATTGATTTGTTCAAACTTTTGGAACTTTTTGATTCTATGTGCTTAGGACAGATTTGTTCACTTTATAAAAACAAATTCCCTTCAAATTAAGAATCTGATCATTAATTAAACTTCCTTCTGGTCGGGTTGACTTTCTTATGCATTCAACCAGTAGCCAGAGCTTTTATTCAATCCACTCACCTTTGCAGCTAGAATGACGCAGGGCATAGTACAGTGGTATGTAATAAGGGATGGAAAGGACAAATGAATTCAGAGCAACTTCAAAATGAAGATGGTGTTTGCCATAGATTACCTTTGCATGTTTTTCCATCCACATCAAGACGGTGTCCATGGTTACAAGAACAACGAGGCCCACCAGTTGAGTGCTCACAGTGATGAGAGCAGCCCCCATTGTTCTGCTCACAGCTATTGACAATTTCCATTTCAATCCCTTAGAGGAAACAAAGAAAAGAGTGTTTTCAGCATAACAACAGAGTAACCCAAGTAGACTTCAGCAACACATGGGGTGCCCACTCCCTGTTGGGAGGAAGACATGAAAACTTTGGTGGGGAAAAAAGTAACATGACAGTACCCGGAAAAGTAGAAGCCCAAGAACGATTTGACATTGAGGTCATCTCCAATGGGACTGGCACAGGTACTGTAAACTCTTGAAACTCATCTCTGTGGACCAAGGGCTACAGAAATTTCAGAATCTCAAGGAAAGAAGCAAATGTGGCATTTGCAATATTAATAGCACTCTATCAAAATGTAGGTAGGATCAAATTTATAAACATATGTAAAGTGTTTTGAAAACCTCAGTTCTAGCTATTATTATAATTATCATCATCATTATCACAATGATTATGATAATAATTACTATCAATGCCTCAGTTGTTTCTGAATGGCCCTAAAACGTTTTTTGCACTTGGGTAACGCTGATCAGCCAATCAGCCAGCCTGTTTCTCCACATAAATAATGACAAGTATTTCTGCATGACTTCAAAGGGCCCTGTTTTCATTGGAATGAGTATTCCTTATCCCAGTGCAGTCTGTGATTCCTCTGACTTCATGGATAACACTTGAATCACAGAATCTCAGAACTGAAAAGGACATAAGTGTCTAACTAGTCCAACCTGTACCTGAACATGAGTCTATTCCATAACATAGCCAATGATTAAGTGGTCATGTAGACTTTGCTGAAAGACTTGCATTGAACGGGGAACCTGCCACTTCCAGAGGTAGCGCAGTCCAGAAAGGGGGAAAGCTTTGATTATGAAGTTTGTTTTTACACGAAGACGTGATTTTGCCATCTTCTACTGCTTTTAGCTCTGCCTGAAAGAACAAGGCTGATCCCTCTTCTCCAAGAGCACCATCTTTCAAACATCTAAAGTAAACTATCAGTCCTCCCCAATGCCCCACCCCCTCTCTTCTACAGACTAAGTAGGGCCAGTTTCATCATTCTTCCTCAGATAGCATGAATTCAAGGCTCTTTAGGCAGCTAGGTGATACAGTGGATAGAGGGCTATGACATGGAGTCACAAAGAGTTGAGGTTGAAGATGACCTCAGATATTTACTGTCTGTGTGACCCTGAATGAGTCATTTAAACTTTGTCTCAGCTTTCTCATCTGTAAAATGGGAATAATGATAGGATCTAATTCCCCAAGATTGTGGTGAGGATAAAATGAGATAATATTTGTAAAGTGCTATATAAATCTTCCTTCCTTTTTTCCTTCTTCCCTCCTTTTTTCATCATTTCTTTCTTCCTTCCTTCCTTCCTTTCCTCCTCCCACTCTCCTCCTCCTTCTCCTCCTCCTCTTTTTCTTCATTATTTAGAATTCTGGTTGCACTCCTCTTTATATTTTCCAGCCTTTAAATATTTTCTCTAAAATGTGGTACCCAGAACTGGACAACACACTTTTAGTGTAACATGACAAGGTCAGACTCCAGAAGGACAATCACCAACTCTTACGCACAAGTTATACCTTGAGATTGCCTGTTGCAAAACAATTAAGTAGCTTGCTGCAGATGAGACGATAAGCCAAGGCAGCTCCTTGGATGGTCAATGTACAGATCACCTTAGATCTTATGGATCTAAGGACTTTATAAAGATCATGTAGGCAGTTCAACCCACCCCCCTTCCCACACACACACTACACACGCATTTTATAGTTGAACAAAATGAAGTCCAGAAAGCTGAAGAAAATTGTCCCAAATCACACACAGAATAAGTGGCAGAGGTGTGATTTAAGTTGATGTATTTTGAATGCAAATCAGGTGCTCTTTCCAGAAGTCTGCCCACTCTCTTGGGGAAATAATCCATTAAGTGACAAAGTTCTAAGTTTTGTGATTATAAATAAAGAATGCAGAAATATTAACCACCAATTAAACCACTCAGCCAGCACTCATTCTTCACTTACAGTGGGTGGAACTTTCTCTAAATTGTTTTTTGTTCTTAGGGTGCTCAGCCCTTTTAATCTATGACTTCTAAGCCATCTTGGGGGGAGGCAGAGAACAAGTGTGTGAATATGTGTGGTGTGAGAGACAGAACAGTGGGAGAGGGAAGAGAGAAGATGATGAGGGAAGATACAGAATAGATGAGAAAGATAGGATTTATGAGAGGATTTGAAGAGGGAGAGGTAGTGAGAGAGAGAGATGAAAGCATAGGAAATGTAAAAAGAGAAGAATGAGAAAAAGGATGAGAGACAGAACAGATAAGAAACATAAAATATGTGAGAGAATCTGAGAGAGAAGATGAAAGGAAGGAAATGGAAAAGGAGATTAGAGTTTGAGAAAGGGAGACAAAGTGTATGAGAAATATAGGATATAGGAGAGGGAGGGAGGTTAGGAAGGAGAGGAGGGAGAAGAAGAGGAAAGAAAAATGGAGAGGGAGAGGAGATAAGACTTATAGAAAGATTGCGGGTGTGACTACCTACAGAGGCTATGTTTTGACCAACAGTCTTCCCCAATCTACGGCATAGTGATACGCTTTATAATAGGATTTTACTGTACTTGATAAATTCTTAACTTAGCTTTTGAGACTCAGGGAGGAAAAAGTCTATCAGTCTGAAAACATTTATCCTAGATTCCTGCATCACTCTCGTGATCCAGCAGATGCCACTGGGCATCAGAGTAGTGTCAGGGTGATACAGGTATTTCCAATTTTTATGTCAGCTTTTGGACTGGACTAAATCTTGGAATACATAGAAACAGTCTGTGGAAAGAAGCTGAAATTCTGAGTCTCTAAGAACAAAAGCAAACCATTTTCTTTGTTGATTTTTAAACTTAAGTGAACAAATTAAAATATGATTTCTCAGATTTTAAATAAATATCTGATGTTAAAAGTATCATCTAATAGAAAGAAGAGAGAGGAACCAAGAAATATAGGTTGGTGGAGGCCTTAACACTACTGATTGGTGTGTAACCTGGGGCTATATCATTTGGCTTAACCTCACTTGATTGGATTTTCCCATCTGTAAACCAGGGCAGTAAAGAGGATTCTGTAGGCAGGTACTTCAAGGCCCTATGAGAAAAATTATGTAAATAGAAGAAATTGTTCTCCAAGGAAAGAAATAAAACAGCGTATTTGTGTGAGGAATAAGAAAAAAAAAAAGGCATCCACCAGTGCTCTTGTTTTATGAATGAAGGATCATTCATTGTTAAACACCTCCATGAACTGGGAAAAAAAAAAAAAAACATTCACTTATTGCACAGCCTCCAAAACAACTTAAAACATTAATGTTTTGCTGAGAATGAACTGTGTATCACTTTTTGAAAACATCCAGGTCTGGGGGAGGGACTAGAGAGAAGAATAAGTCAATTATTCACATAAGGAAAAGAATTATAAAAATACATTACGCACAAAATGTATTCAACTCTAGGGGAAAGTGCTTTCCCAAGTAAATTCCATAGCAATCCTGTACCTAGTAACTCATTAGCAATAACTGTCTCCTTCTTCACAATAATAGGTCATGCTTTACTCCCTGAGAGTGTACCAGTCAGACTGCAAAAGACTTTATTTCTCATATTTGTAAAATGCACCCATCCCCTAAGCCTCTGGCTATATTAAAAAAAAAAAAAGAAAACCCAAACATTAATAAGTAAGAAAAATCAGTTCACATTCTCCCAGTGCCTGAGAGGATTCCCCTGGGGCATTCAGAGAAAGATGAACTTCAGGAGATGTAGAATCCTAATTAGCACTTAATTCTCCTCTCCTATCTAATTTATCTAGGCCTACTGTGTAAGAGGCTAATGTCATCACATAGCAAAACTGGGCTAGTTTTAAGAGTCAGGCCCATATCGCCAGGCCTCAAAGCTACCCTGGCAAATCACTCCTTAATAAAGCAGCTCCAGAGTTCTATCACAGAGGGGAGATTTATTCCGCTAGGTCTTGCTCTACGTGGTTCTAGAGATGTCTCCCAGATCTGTGATTTTGGGGATGCAGCATTTTAGCATTATTCAAGGATGAATAAGAATGTGGAGCTTTGACCTGGGTCCTGGTACACACACACACATACACGCGCATCTCAGTGCTCAGACAAGTGAAGATATTTACAAGTGGTTATTTGCTCAATGTTTCAAAACTAAGTATATGGTGACTTCAGCATGCTGTGTCCCTCTTCCTGAGATCATTCAGCAGGCAATTATTAGGTGCCTACCAAGTCTCCAGCATTGTGCTAGTCTCTGAAGATACACATATAAAAATAAAACTGTCCTTCCCCTCAAGTTTACATTCTAAAGGGAAAGGGTAGATAGTGGGAAGAATGTTATTTTTTGGAAGCAACGGACTTGGAACAAGCTCAACATGACCCAAACTGAGCTCGTCATCTTTTGCCCAATCTCTCCTCTCTTCCTTACCTCATCGATTACTATCAAGGGCACCACCATCATCCAGACACCCAAGTTTACAACCTAAATGTCATCTGCTGCTGTTTTTCTCTTCTCTCACTTTCCTGGCTTTCTCTCTCACTTTTTCTTTCTCTCTTCTCTATTTCTTACTTTCTCTCTCTTCTCTTTCTTTCTCTCACTTTCTCTCCTTTCTTTGTCACTTTTTCTTTCTCTCTTCTCTCTCCTCTCTTTCTCTCTCTTCTCTCTCTCTCACATGCACACATATGTACACACACACACACACACATACACACCACCTCTCCTCTATTATAGTCAGTTACCAAATCCTATCATTTTTACCTCCATCACATCTCTAGTCGATTCCCCTTCTTTCCTTCTGGTCTTGCCACCCCCCCCCCCACCAGGGGAAGCCCTCATCATCTTACATCTGGTCTATTGCAACAGCTTTTGAGTGAGTCTCCTACCTCAAGGCTCTCCCATTCTGGTCTGATTTTCTAGTGCCTGGCATCTCTTGATTACCCCCACTTTAATCTGTGTATATCTTGTTTGTTTGTAACTGTTCGCATGGTGTCTCTCTCATTGGGCTGTGGGCTCTTTGAGAGCACAGACCGTCTTTTACCTTTTTTGGTATTCCAAGCATTTAGCACAGTGCATGGTCCACAATTGAGTTAAAATTCTCTCTCTGATACTCCCTATGTGACCTATGTGCACATCATTTAATGTGGATTGTGTTGGGGATGGGAAGTGGGGGGGGTGTTTAGCAGCCGGGATCAGGAAAAAACTTTATTGAGAAGGTGAAATGAGCTGAGGAATTTTAAAAAGTGGAGGTGAGGAGGGGGCGTATTGCTGGCATGGGAGACGTCCCGTGCAAAGGCAGGGACAGGAGATGGTATCTCTGTGAAGAAAGGCAAGATGGGAAGTTTGGCATAGAATACGGGAAGGAGAGTAATACATAATAAGGGTGGCCAGGCTGTGAAAGGCTTTAAAATCCAGAGGGGTTTGCATTTGCTCTTAGAGACAACAGGAAAGCTTGGGAATTTATTGAGTAGGAGAGTGATGTGGCCAGGTGTGTGATTAAGGAAATTCCCACCATTGGGAGCTGTGTGGAGAGTAGATCAGAATAAAGAGAGACTTGAGGCAAGGAGACAGATCACTGTACTAGTCCAGGTGAAAGGTGACATGGGACTGAACAGGTAGTGAGTGGCTCTGTGGGTAGAGACCAGGGGACAAATGTGAGAGATGTCATGGAGGTAAGAATGCTAAGATTTGGCAGGGTGGTAACGCCAAGGTTGAAAGCTGAGGTGACGGGTGGGGATGATCATTTCTTAGACAGAAATAAGGAAGTTCAGAAGGGATATTTTTTTATTTTATTTTGTAAGGATACAAATAATGAATTCTGTTTTGGACATATTGTGTTTGAAATATCCATAGGACAACCGGTATGAAATGTCCAACAAGCAATCAGAGATACATTACTGGAATTTAGAGATTGTAACTGGATGTATAAATTTAAGAGTCACTAGCAGGGTCAGCTATGTGGTGCTGTGGGTAATGCACTGGCCCTGCAGTCAGGATCTGAGTTCAAATTTAGCCTCAGACACTTACTAGCTGTGTGATCCTGGACAAGTCATTTAACCCTTCACACCACCTCCCTCCAAAAAAAAAGTCACTAGCATTAAGAGGATAATTAAACCTATTACATCTGATGAGGTTGCCAAGCAAGAAATTATAGAGACAAGAGAGATGACAACCTAGGAGAGGGTCTTGGGAGACACCCACAGTTAGGGATGTGATCTAGATGGTGATAAAGAAAGGGGTCTAAGAAGGAATAGTCAGACAGGTAGGAAGAGAGCCAAGCGATAGAGGTGTCATGAAAACCAGATTGGAGAAGAGGGAACATTCAGGAGGATAGGGTGGTCAACGGTGTTCAGTGTTGCAGAGACCCCAAGAAGACTTTGGATAGGGAGATCCCTGATAACTTTGGAGAGGTCATTGCCTTGAGGGGTGAGATCAGAAGCTAGAACTCAGAGGTCTGAGGAGTGAGGGTGACCATGCAGGACCCAACCCAGGCACACCGTAGAAGATGGTTCTATTGGCTGCTGTGGTCAAGGATGTCATCTTCCGGAAGCCAACCCTCTTTTCAGGGGTCCCTATAAACTTAGGCATCCAATCTAAACAACAACATTTATTTAGGGCTTGCTGCGTGCCAGGCACTAGCCTGCTGCTTCAAGCTTCCTTGAGGTGGACATGGGGGCAGGTACTGAGGGGCCTGTCTCCTAGTTTCTGCCTTCCTTAGGAACCCTAGGGCCAGAAGACCAGAAGGTCAGACCCAGGTCCAGCGTAAGTCACAAGATAGGAACCTCCTAGACACAAGATAGGAACCAGGAGCCATGCTCTGAGGACCAGGCAGTACCTCCAAGATCTTGAACCTTATCCCTCACTGTGATGCAGACAGAGGCAAAGATATAGACTGATGGGCACACAGACCCATTCTCAAAGCCTTTCCAGGCTCAGTAGGGTTCCCTGAGGCTTTGGTCTCCTGGCAGAGCTCTCAGCAACTTGGAATTACCTCCTCTTCACAATGAAGCACAGGCATGCTGCTGCTGCTGCTGCTGCTACTACTACTACTACTAGTACTACTACTACTACTACTACTACTACAGTTAGCTAGCTAGTACTTTAAGGTTTGGCAAGCACTTAAAAATATCTCATTTTGTCCTTCTAACAACTCTGAGAGGTACGTGCTATTATTATCTCCATTTACTGATGAGGAAACTAAAGCGGAGGTTGAGTTACATGTCCAGGGTCATAGAGCTGGCAGGTTTCTGAGGCAGAATTTGCACTCAGACTTTCCTGATTCCATATTCAGCCCTCTATCCACTGAGCCACCTAACTGCTTACTACTACAATTACTACTATTGCAACGGCTACAACTATTAAAAATAGAGTGATACATAACAACATATGACACTTAATGTTTATCTAGAGGCAGCTAGGTGGCGCCATAGTGCACAGAGCACTGGTCCTGCAGTCAGGAAGACTCATCTTCCTGAGTTCAAATCTGGCCTCAGACACTTTCTATTAAGTCACTTAGCCCCGTTTGCCTCAATTTCCCACATCTGCAAAATGAGCTGGAGAAGGAAATGACAAACTACTCTAGTCTCTCTGCTAAGAAAATCCCGAATGGGGCCACAGAGTTGGACATGACTGAAATGACTGAACAACAGATGTCTTTCTGCTGTTTAAATTTTGCGAGATGTTCCATATCCATTTGTACGTAAGTGCTTCAGTGAAGGATATGCTCACTCCACTTTTTCATAATTCAAGGACATTTTCTAGGTAGATCTTCTGATTAGTTATTATGCTCCAAGTGTTTGCAAACTAGAACAATTATGTAGGCAAGGGTCCTGAAATCCATGTAATGTGAGGATTTCTTGAAGGTGCTAAGAAAACTTGCTTTAAAGAGGATGTGGTGTGGCATGCAGTGGGTAGGAAGGTGGGTCATGCTTGCCGTCTTCTAGTATTTGGAGGATCAGGAGGTAGATATGGAACTAGCCATTGTCTAGATGGCTCCAGGGGCCAGATCCAGGGTGGTGCAGAGGCCATTGTAGACCCGATGTCAGTTACCTGTCTGGTACCCTATCAGTTGTAGAGGATTTAGACCAAGAGGAGACCTGGGTTCAGATCCCGCCTCTGATGCGTACTATCTATGTGAGCTCGGCAAGTACTTGAATGATGATATAGTGGATACCAAACTGGCCTTGAAGCCAAGAAGATCTGGGTTCAAGGGCCCCTCAGGAACAAACTGGCTGTGTGACCCTGGACAAATCACTTAACCTCTCAGTGCTCTGAAGAACTCTCCAAGACTATACATTACAAAGTGCTCACCTTCTTCCAGGAAGTTCCTTAGAGTAATGAGATCAGAAGCCCACTCCCTATCCTTATGGGCAACAGAATTAGACACTAGTTACTTTGAGGTCTAAACCACAGCTCTGTTTTAAAAAAAAATCAAAATCAAATTTTCTTTTTTCAAATGGAGCAATAGAGAGCAGAGGAGAGGGTAAGTTGGGTCTGTACCAAATACAGAGCAAAAGAAAGAAAACCCAAACACTCAATTTACCCGTGTGGTATGGCAGGAACGCAGGATTTGGAGTCAGAGACCTGGGTTCATGCCTAATGTTCACATGACCTTAGGCTACTTACTTCTCTCTCTGGGGCTCAGCTTCCTTATGAGAGGTTGTTCTAAATGACTCCTTAAACTCTATTCTCGTTCTAAATTTGACATGTGGACCCACTCACACGTTCTAAACTCCCATCAATCTAAAGAAAATTTACAGCAGTTTAATGGTGGAATTAAATTATTGAGGCACATTGGACAAAGGAATGTATCTTAAGTCCTCCTTCTTGGTTCTCTGAGCCCTGTGAGTGGCTTCAAGGAGAGAGCTGCTCATTCAAAGACACGTATGGAGGGCTTCCTGATACTCATATAAGGGGGTGTGGGAGATGCAGATATGAAGATGAGATGCTCCCTGCCCTGAGGAGCTTACCGTTTAATCAGGTATCATTATTATTACATAAGGTTTTGAGAGGCAGCATAGGGTAGTGTCTCAAAGGGTGGGCTTGGAGCCAGGAAGACCTGGGTTCGAGTACTGCCATTCACATACACTGGCTGTGTGACCCCAGGGAGATCACCTGATCTCCCAACTGTCCAGGAAATTAGCAGCTTCCTCCACCAATGAGTCCCAGATATAGAGGGGGGAAAATAGTACCTTCAGTCTTATAAAGCCCTTTCCTCACAAGAGTGTGAAGTAGGTAGTTTAGGGATTGTTATCTCTGTTTTACTAATAAGGAAACTGAGGCTCAGAGAGTTTATGAGATTTACCTAGGGTCACAAAACCTGATGAAGATGGTTTCATACATATTAGGATTGAATTGCAATCATAATTGGACAATCATAAAGGAGGGAGTTGGGTCTGGGGTTCAGGGCGGGATTGGAGAAATAAATTAAGGAGTCAATTATATAATGTCAACAGTTGGAAGACTGCAAGTGGATGAGATTGACAGGGAAGAGAATGTCCATAAAGGGTTACCCCTTAGGAGAAAACTTTGGCAGAGAGGGGGCGCATCTGTATCAGTGGTGGGGTAGATTGGAAGGGTCAGTTACACAAATTACTATAATCTTCATAACTTATATTTCTATAGTGCCGTAACTTTTATCATGGGTCTGCCTTACCTCAATCTCATGGGACAGATGGGTCTCTAGTTTCCTTATCTGTAAAATAAGGAAGACCCTTCCAGCACTGTGATTCTGAGTTGGCAATATTTAAATAGTGGCCTTGGTGATTTATAGCTCTGAGTCGTATAAATGGTTTTAGAGAATGAGGAGTGTGACCGTCTCTTTTCCTTGGCCCATGAGTCAGGAGGACTAGGAGAAGGTGTGAGCACCACTTGAAATGATTTCAAGGGAAATGGTGCCCAGTGAGCAGAATAAGGATTGGACTGAAACAAGGAGACATTTGAGGCGTTCCTGGAAAAGGTGAAGGATATAGGAGGACAGGCTAAAAAGTGAACATGACTTCCATCACCCTGAAAAGGAAGGGCTAGGAGAGGACCTGTAGAGAGCAGAGGAGGACAACTGAGTGGGATGGAAGGAGGGTGTAGAAGGGGAGAGAAAGAGCTTTTACTGAGGGTGAAGTTGGGCATGCTAGGGAGGAGATAGGGAGTTCATCTGGAAACATACATTAAAGATAGGGGAAAATGTAGCCCCAAGGTCCATGGGGAATGTGGATATGTAGGCCTCAGCAGGGCCATACTCCAGAGAAGAGTAATTGAGAGCCATGTTCCACCACAGGACGATGGAAAGTGGGCCGGGTTACTCACAATCTCCCAATGAGCCCCAAGTTATGCATTCCTCAGTGGGTTTCCCAACTCCCTACTCCAGGGATTAGTCTAGTGGTCAGTTCAAACCTTATAGAATTAATCGCCAAGGTTATACCAATATAGGCAGCCAGAAGACCTTGGTCCAAACTGGGAAAAACAGAACAAAACCAAACAGATGGACTTGTAGCTGTCAGAAAGCTCTTATTCCTGACCCAATATGATCCTGAGCCATTAACAGATGGGCTTTACCAATCACTGCCTTGTAAAGATGGTTCCTTCATTATTAATATTTCTTCATCCTTGAGCTCCCATGGGAAATTGAAGAATGATAGAGCAGCACTGAGGGAAGTGTAGATAGAGAAGAGAAGAGAGCAAAGGGCTCAGAGTCAAGAACACTTGGGTTCACATATGACCTCCACATTTGCTAGCTGTGTGAAGGCAGCATATTGTATGATATCTCCAAACCTTGGGCTCCCCAAGCCTGGGGATTCCCATTTTTTTTTCAGTGAAAGGAGTCTCCACATTAACCAAATAACTGCTTCTCAAGAAATTCACAGGATCATCGACTTAGAGCTGGAAGGGACCTTAGAAGCCATCAAGTTCAATCCCCCCATTTTACAGATAAGGAAACTGAGGCTCAATTCAGTGATTTTCCCAGGGTCACACAACTATACAAAAATCTGAGAATTGGAACTCACATCGGCTCTCTAGCCACTTTTCTAAGGATGAGAAAGTGGCTAGATGGTCCAATGAATAGAGTGCTAGGCGTAGAGTCAGTCACTGGCTGCAACATAGAACAAAGAAGGAATTACAAAGTGGTAGCAGAGGAAAGAGTGCCAGAAAAGAAACATATGAACAAAAAGATGGGCTGTTCATGCTGCAAGGGTGAGGGGAAACCACTGAGGATAGCAGGGGCGCTATCGGGGACCTTGAAATGTCAAGAAGAAGCAAGGAAGGCTCCCAGCACAATGAGGTGAAATCATGGGAGGTCATTGGCAAGAGTCAGGCAGGATGGACAGCTAGCAAATGTGGAGGTCATATGTGAACCCAAGTGTTCTTGACTCTGAGCCCTTTGCTCTCTTCTCTTCTCTATCTACACTTTCCTCAGTGCTGCTCTATCATTCTTCAATTTCCCATGGGAGCTCAAGGATGAAGAAATATTAATAATGAAGGAACCATCTTTACAAGGCAGTGATTGGTAAAGGCCATCTGTTAATAGCTCAGGATCATATTGGGTCAGGAATAAGAGCTTTCTGACAGCTACAAGTCCATCTGTTTGGTTTTGTTCTGTTTTTCCCAGTTTGGACCAAGGTCTTCTGGCTGCCTATATTGGTATAACCTTGGCGATTAATTCTAGCAAGGGGGGTTGCAATCTGCTTCCTTAAAGAGAGTACCAATGGTGATGAGGTCACAGATTTATTTTAGCAGTGCAGATTTCAGTTTATAATAAAATGAGAGAGGGGATCTAGATCGTGCTTAAGGTCCTTTTCTACTATAGGATTCTAAGCAGGTGTTTTTTGGACAAGTTGCCTAATGCCTAGGCTTTAAGCACAAATTTGTGCTTTGGGAAAACATCTCATGATAACAGCACCCTTTGGAGTACTAGGTCAGGAGCCGTTCTGGGGTCCTCACTTACGGTAGCACTGTCTTCCATCTGCCCCAAGTTCAAAGCCAGGGTTACAGGTACAGGTGAAGGATCCCACGGAGTTCACACAGTGGTGGGCACAGTGAGCACTGCCTTCTGTGCACTCATCAATGTCTGCAAACATAAACATCCTTTGGCTTTATGCCTTGTAATCACCAACAGAGGGGTAAATCACAACGTTAACAGTAAATTCAAATGTTTTCTTTTCCCAGTACCGCGAGTCTTTGGGATGTATGGGCTCAGTAGCAGATAACTCATACTGAAGAAATGCTTTTTATTCTTGCTCATGTTTGCTATGAAAAAATGCCACACAAACTATAAACTTTGTGTAGCCAAAGAGGTAATATGGCCAGTTTCCTTTCAATCAGTACCTACAAGACAGCTACAAAAAATTGACTATGCCTACACAGTTTTCCAAATTCCCATTTTCAGAAAGAATTGCTAACATAGTCTTTTCTTATATCACACCCCTCCTTAGACACCCTGGTGGCCCTTCACTTCTTAAGATTTGCCATATTTATGGGGCAGCTAGGTGGTGCAGTGGATAGAGGACCGACCCTGAAGTCAGGAAGATCTGAGTTCAAATCTGGCCTCAGACCAAACACTTGACACTTACTAGCTGTGTGACCCTGGGAAAGTCACTTAACCCCAATTGCCAAAAAAAAAAAAAGATTTCCCACATTGGTGCTGTACTTAGCGTGGATACCAAATCAGCTTTAGCCAGATTGTAGTTCAGAACTCTTGAACTAAGGCTAATAATAATACTGATGATGAAGATGAGGAGGATAAGGATGATGAATAGCTTGTATTTATATGACACCTACCTACTCTGCGTCAGGCACTGTGCTAAGTTCTTTACAATTATTATCTCATTTGATTCTCACTACAACCCCGCGATGTAGGTGCTATTATTATCCCTATTTGATAGTTGAGGAAACTGAGGCAAACAGAGGTTAAGTGATTTGACCAGGGTCATACAGCTAATAAGTATCTAAGGTCAGATTTGAACTCAGATCTTACTGACTCCACATCTGGGGTTCTATCTACTACAGTAGCTGGGATTAAGAGTCATACACCATCATGCTCTTCCTTTTCTGATCTGCTCCAATTTGTAATCATATAGCATTACCTGAGGCATTAAGAAGTTAAGTATCTTCTCCATGGTCACACAGCTATTGGGTATCAGAGACTGTTTGAAGCTACGTTTTCCTTCCTCCAAAATCAGTTTCTCTATCCATTAGAGGCAATTAGGTGGCATGATGGACAGAGCACTTGAATGGGTAGACCTTGAGTGAAGAAGTCTCGAGTTCACATCCAACCTTAGACAATTATTAGCTGTGTGATCCTGGCAAGTCACTTAAATTTAGTCTGCCTTAGTTTTCTCATCTATAAAATGGGGATAATAGCATCAAACTCCCAGGGTTGTTATGGGGATCATAGGAGATATTTGTAAAGTATTTTTCAAACACTAAAGTGCTACATAAATGTTCACCATTATCATCATCATCATCATCAATCATCATCATCACTTCATGCTACTCCTAGCTTCATATATAGTAGGAACTCTATGCTTGTTTTATGGAAGAGAATCCATTGAATTTGAGATACCCTCCAGGTGCAGAAAGCTGGGGTATAGCTTTTCCATGATCTATTTCTAACACTTAAATGAGAGCAAGATGTACTGGACATAACCTTCAAATCTTACTGTTGAAAAATACTAGCTGAGTGGATGTGGAGCAATTGCTTAACCTCTGCATGTCCCAGTTGCCTCTCTAAGACTATACATTATTGTAGCTTCTCTAAAAGTATAAATTACAATTGAGTTGCCGATTTACATGAAGGAAGGGAATTTTCACACCAGGAGTTCCCATAAGGATGAAATCACAGGTGTGCTTCTCACACCACCCCCACCTCATCCCCAGTAAAAGATATTTTAAGCAGCCCTAGAGGAAACACGCAATGGATTAGTGGAATCTGTGTCTGGAGTCATGACTACTCAATTTGAGAGCCCCGATTTTTCTTAGTTTTTCAGCTTAGTCAAAATTCCTCAATAAAAAACGGGCCAAATTAAACATGAATTTGCATGTCTAATGTCCTTCTATTTGCTTAAAATAAACATCTGCCTTGAAAGCCAGGACATAGTTGATATCATCCTAAGTCATAGAGTTTTTCCTTTTTACTTGAAAATATTACAATGGCAAAAAAAAAAAATCTCATAAGTTACCAAAGAAAAAATTTGCTGCACACAAATAACTGCCTTCAGCACCTCTGGTCATAGAATAATGGATTTATTACATTAATCTTGGAATTGAAAGTGTTTCTGTATTGCTTTTTTAGAAAGATGGAAACATTTAGCTTATTATTCCAAGGAAAGCTTTAAAAAATCTCCTTTGTTACAATGATTTCCAAATTCTAGGAGCCTTCCACAGCATACATTTCCAATTCAAGGGTCATCTTTTCTTTTTGTAGCTTATGAAGGAAAAAAAATAAAAATAAGTCCCTGTCTAGTTATTGAGCCTTTTGAAATATCAATTTTGAAACTACCAATTGAATCACACAAAAATCATTAAGTAGTTTGGGTAGTTGTTTTTCAGAATTTCAAAATATGGCATAAAAACCTTTGCAAATAATCAAAGACAAATGTAGCCTCACTTCTAAAATCGTTTGTCTATGAGCCTACACCCACACAAACTTCCTCCCACCTGTTCTTCCTCAAGCAGAATTCCAGTGAAATCTCAGATAACTGCACAATTAAGCCATTAGACCCAGTTCCTTACCTGTGCATGACATTTTGTCTGCAGACAGATGGTACCCTGGGTGGCATGCACACCTGGCAATGCCATACTCATTTTGACAGATATGGGAGCATCCTCTGTGTCCGCCTGAGCAGGGGTCCTTCACTACAAGCAGAAGTACAAGAAAAGGTCGGTCACCCACTCTGGGGAGGGGGAAAGCTAAAAGGCAAAGAAGAAAGCATAGGAGCAAAGAACACAGATTTAGAGCTGGAAGGGACCTTGAAGGTCATTTAATCTACCTTTCCCCATTTACAGCAAGGGAAACTGAGACCCAGAGACATTAAGTGACTTGCCCAAGGTAACACAGGTAGTAAGCAAAAAAGGTGGGATTTGGTTTTAAGTCATAACGTCATGGATTTAGAATTGGAAAAAAACCTCAGAGGCTAAATAACCCAATACTTCCCCTCCCTCTATCTGTCCTTCTGTCTGTCTGTCTCTCTCTTCCCATTATCTCTGTCTCTCTATCACACACACACACACACACACACACACACACACACACACACACACAC
>NW_020954588.1:31448248-31658510 GCF_900497805.2 Vombatus ursinus
ACACACACACACACACACACACACACACACACACACACACACACACAGACACACACATTTTCCAGAGGGGGAAATCAAGACAGAGAAGCTCACTGTCTTATCCAAGATCACGTGGGCAGTAAGCAAAAGAGGTGGAATTTGACCAAGGTCCTCTCTTTCTAAACCCACTTCTCTTTTTGGGGAGAGGATGGGCTCTCCTTGTATCCCCTATATTTAGGGCAGTGTCCGGCCATAGTTAGTGCTTCACAAATGTTTGTTAATCGACTGTTGATTTGTTCTTTTCACTGCACCCATGTGAGAATGTGAAAAACATGGAAAAATAAGATTACAAGGTTCTCTTATAGCCAGGATGGTACCTGCCTGATTGCTCTATGAATGAAACTATCTTTGTTCTCATAGCCAGGACTAGTTTGTCCACTAACAGCTCTAATTTTTGTAGCACTTTGGAGTTTACAATATAATTTCATCACAATAACCTTGAGAAGTAGGTTGTATAAGAATTGCATTCTCCATTTTACAGCTAAGGAAACTGAGTCCCAAAAGGATGAAACAATTTGATTAAAGGCATATAGGTACTTGGTAACAAACTCCTGATCTCTTGAGTCTAAATATGGGATTGTGCCCTATTCATTATCATGTTCTTCTTCCAACAAAGGGCCGATTTTCCTTATCACTTACCATCACTAAGCATGCATTGAGACCTCAGCATCTTCTACACAAGGTCAAGGAGAGAGAAAATAGGATGGATGATAGAATGTGCCAGTCTACCAATTAGAAAACGATTGGCGAAGGGTCATGAATTGGCAACTTAAGAACAGATTATTCTAGATTCTCAATTTGGACCACAGTCCCCAGTCTGTGAGGCAGCTTTTGAAAAGTAAAGTATGATGACATGAAGACTCATTGATCTGGAGGGCATGCCATGGGGCTATCTCAGTCAGTTAGTCAATGAGCATTTATTAAGCCCTTACTATGTTATGGACACGCTGCTAAGCATCATGGATATAAAGAAAGGGCAATACAGTTCCTGTTCTCAAAGAGTTCACACTCTGATGGGGAAGCCAACATGTAAATAACTAGATGCACTTGAGACCCATAGAGTGAAGAGAAAGTAATCTGAGAAGGGAAGGCACTAGCAGTCTGGGGAGGGAAAGGTCTCCTGCAGAAGGCGAGATTCAAGTAGTGCTGTGAAGGAAGCCAGGGAAACTGAGAGGCAGAGTTTAAAGGGCAAAGCGTTCCAAACCTGGGGCACCGCCAGTGCAAATATAATCAGGAGATGGAGTATCCTTTGTGGGGACCAGCAGAGAGGCCAGTCTGGCTTTCTGTGTGGATGGGAGCAAAGTGTGAGATGCTGCAAAGGGAAAAGAACTTCATAAACAAAAGATCTTTAAAAGTCAAATAGAGGACTTTGTATTTGATCCTAGAGGTAATAGAGAGCCATTGAAGTTCACTGAGCACTAGGGTAAGATGATTAGATCTTTTCTTTAGGAAAATTGCCTTTGCAGCCTAGTGGAGGATGGATTGGAGCAGGAAAAGATTTGAGACCGGACGACCAGTTTAAAGGCTATTGCAATAGTGCAGGCAAAGGATGATGAGGGCCTTAGTTGGGGTGGTGGCTCTATGGATAGAGAAAAGGAAATGTGTGTGAGAGGGCTTATAAATGTAGCAATAGCAATAGGAGGTAATGGATTTGATACATAGAGTAAGGGACAGTGAGGAGCAAGGAATGACAATGAGAGAACAGAACTGTGTGACTTGGGGGATGGGTGGGTGCTCTTGGCAGAAGCAGAGAAGTTCAGAAAGAAGGAAGGCTTGAATGGAAAGATCAGAAGTTCTGTTTTGGACACGGTGTGTTTGAGATGCCTATGGGACATCTGGTTGGAAATGTCCAAAAAGCAGTTGGTGATTTGGAGTTGGAGCTCAGAGAGACTAGGGCTAGATATTTAGATCTGGGAATTATCTGCACATCATTGAACTCTTGGCTGGAAAAAAAAAACATTAAGAGACTTTTCATTGTACCACTATTTTATTTTAATTTTTTAAAATATTTCTCCATTTTCTTGCCTATTTAGAAGCAAGTGTGCTATGCCACTTAGAACTGCGCGTATTATTATTTGTTAAGTTGGTTATCTCCTTGTGTGTGTGGTGTATCTCACCCAAATGAATTCAGGCCCCCAGGGATTAGGGACAATATCCTGTATCTATTTAGGTCCCCAGCTACCAGCAGCACCATCCCCTACCTGCGTATCCCTAATTCCTTCAATGTCAGTTAATATTATTTTAAGCCCCTACTTTGTGTGCTAGGTGCTGAGGCTACAAAGAAAAAAAAAAAAAATGAGACAAGCCCTGCCCTCAAGAAGCTTACAATCTTTCGGGAATAGATAAGTAATATGCATCCAATACGTAAACCCAAATATATATTCAAAGCAAATCATATGATAGCTGGCATTTATATAGAGCTTTAAGTTCTGCAAAATATTCTTCAAATATGGCCTTATTTGTTTTTCACAATAACTCTGGGAGAGAGGTACTATTATTATCCTCATTTTCCAGACTAGGAAACTGAGGTAAACTGAGGTTAAGAGACTTCCCCAGAGTCACACAGATAGTGAATGTCTGAGCCTGGCTTTGAACTTGGGTCTTCCTCACTCTTGGTCCAGCACTATATCCTTCTCTCCATCCCCAATAAACATTATATTTTCTTATTCATGTATATGTTGTATCTCCCAGGAGGATTTTTTGAGGATAGAGATTGGTTTCTTTTTGCATATACAATACCTAGCACATAGTAGGCATTCAAAATGCATGTTGGATTGAATCAGAGACAAGGGATAATGTTTGGGAATAATTTAATAACTAAAATTTTGAATTTTGGAGGTTTCCCAAGACAATTGCATACCCAAAATATCTTTTTGAGTCTTCGCAGGTCCAGACCTACTCTTTTCTTAGAGACTTTAGGCTTCTGAAGGGATCAGGGACAAGGAGTCCCCATGAGACTGGGAATGTCTATTAATTTTAGTGCTTTGGTCAAGGTTGGTCCTTCCAATGAAGGAATCCCTAGTGAATGGTTTGCTGGCCTTCTGGAAGAAGGACTAGAATCTCTGGGGAATGTCAGATTGTTATATCCTCATCTCCTCTTTTAAAAGAAAACAAAGGGGGCAGCTAGTGGCACAGTGGATAGAGCACTGGCCCTGGAGTCAGGATTTCATCCAGTTTTTCTGACTCCAAATCCAGTGCTTTCTTTCTTAAGTGTCTAGATCTCAGGTCTCTTTACTCTTAGCCCATTTCTTTTTATTTGTTGTTACATTTTTAAGCATTAAAAACATGAAAATTTTTTTGTTTTTAAAGCAACTTCATTACTGAATATAACCCTTCTCCACTAACCATCAAGCCATCCTTTGTAACAAAGCATAAAAGAGGAAGAGAAAAAAAATCGGTTTAGCAAAACTCATGAAAACATCAAGTGGGACAACACAGGTGATATCCTACACCTAGAGGCTTCTGCCTCTACAAGGAAGGGAGGAAGGTGCATTTTTATTCTTCTTCTTCTTCAGGGTTCAATTCAGTCATTCTAACACTTGCCCTTCTTTTCTATTCATTCAGCAGTTACTAAAATGTTTTTTGTTCCTAAAGTTGCCATATATGGAAATGGCAGCCAGGAAACAGCTCAGTATGGACCCATTATTCATTGCTTCTGTAATCTCAGATCTCAAGTCTCCTGATATTCCATGGCTTTTATTTATGGTGTTAAAATAGTGAAGACTCAAAAGAAATGCTTCATGAAACTTTGCATACAACTTGGTGACCATAAATAAGCACATAATTTGGATAGATGAGTTGGCACTGTTCCCACTAACCAAGTTCATTTAGGAGCAAATAACACATTACAATTTGTCTCGGTGAGCAAGTCCAAACCAGAATGAAAATCGTTTCAGAGCCTGGATTACTTTTCACAACTTTAGACGATGGCTAACTGAAAACATTCAGCTTTATTTTATGCATTCCCAATATCACCTAAAACTTCATTTGATGACTTTAAAAATATTAGGCAAGAAATGGAAGATAAAAAACCCATTTCGGAGTTTGAGTATAACTATCATTTTTACGCAAAATTTAAGTCCCTGCACAAACTATAATTTTACAACCTCTTGCATGATGAGCTACTGAAATTCTGACTTCCTGTGTTCTTGACTTGTTTGTAAATTAGAGTTTATTATTCACTGGGTAAGCTGTATTCCCCAGCTTACTTCATGAAATTTGAAAGGTAAAATTCTTGAAGCAACAGACGGTTATTGTATATTGATGTTGCTAAATGTTCATAGGCACTAGAGCTAAAATGGACCTTAAAGATGTCCCAACCATCATAGGAATAGAGAGTAGATTGTGGGAATAAAGCTGAAAGAGATCCCAAAGGCCATTCAGTCTAATCCCCTTCACTTACTGATAGGGAAACTGAGGCCCATAGAGGTATAATGACTTTTACAACGTCACACAGATAGTGTCAGAGACAGGATATGAAGACAAGCACTCTGATTCCAGAATCATTACTTTTTCCACTGTGGCTTTCTATAGGTACAATTTAGTAGCAACAATGTTAAGTCATATCCCAGAAGCACAAATTTGTCAAAGTCCCTCCTTGATTTCTATCCATTGAAAACAATAAACAAAGGAGTTTTCCCTCTTCTGTTATACTCCCCTTACAGCCCTTGGGCTGCTTTGGCAAAGCAGGATAGGACATGATTGTATGTCAAAGGAATCTAGGGGAGATAAAAGCAGGGGTTGTTGTTGTTCAGGTGTGTACGATTCTTTGTGAACCCATCCGGGGTTTTCTTGGCAGAGATGCTGGAGTAGTTTTGCCATTTTCTTCTCCTGATCATTTTACACATAGGAAACTGAGGCAAACAGGGTGAAGTGACTTGCCCAGGGTCACACAGCTAGTGGGTATCTGAGGTCAGATTTGAACTTGAGAAGATGAGTCTTCCTGACCCCAAGCCCAGTGCTCTCATCCACCAGACCACCTAGCTGCCCTAAAGGCAACATAGATGGACTGTATTAACAGGTCTCCTGGTTTACCTGCTCAGGATTAGCTTCAAGCATGTAGTTATAACAACAATCCATAGCACCTTTCAAGATCAAATCAATTCACTAATCAATCATCAGGTGTTCATTATGTTGCAACCATTGTTCTAGGTGCTACAAAGACAGAAGCAAACAACCATTGTCCTCAAGGAACATACATTCTATAGTGAAGGGGTGGTGTGTGTGGGGGGGTGGTAAGGGACAGGGATACAATACAAACACACATGACTTAAAACACTATCTGTGTGTATTTGTCCAGCCCCGTGATTTCATTCATGTTGGGAACTCCTGGTGTGGAAAGTTAACTCCATCAGCAACTCATCTTTAATTTCTCTTTTTTGAGAGTTGTTGGGGCTGTGAGATGTTATAAGACTTGCTTGTAGTTACACAGATATTGTTTGTCCAAAGTGAGATTTGAATTCAGGTCTTATTAACTCCAAGGCTGGCCTTCTATCCATTACTGCTTACTATCCTCTCTCTCTCTCTCTCTCTCTCTCTCTCTTTCTCTCTCTCTCTCCACACACACACACACACACACACACATACATACACACACTCACTCACGCTTGTGTAACTGTAGCATGAGTGTGAGTGTGTGTGTGTATGCGCACGCGAACACTAAAAACTAGGGAGATCAAGAAAGTTGCTGAAGATTCTGAGAACTTGCTGTAAGAAGAAAGAACGTTCCAGGAATGGGGGATGGTCTATGCTAAGGCACAAAGGTACAATAATGGGCCTTTTCGAACAGACTTGCAAAGCACTTTTTATACCTTGACCCCATAAGGAAGTCTGTGTATGTTTTGTTGCCTTCACTTACTGAGGCTCTGAGAAGTTGTGACTTGTCCAAGGTCACATGGTTCTTCTCCCCTTATTCAATTCAATTTAATAAATATGCATGAAGCACTTACTATTTTCCAGGCACTGTGCTAAGTGCATATCCTCATCTCTCATGTCTTGGACATCACTCTCTACTATCTCCTCCTTCACACCAGTCTCTGATGAGTAAGTGGCCCTTCTTGTCAAATCAAAACCCACTACATGCACACTTGATCCCATCTCCTCCCACTTTTTCCCACAAATTTCCCCCTCTACTATCCCCATTTTTTACTCAACAATCTTTCCCTCTCAGCTGCCTCTTCCCCAACTGTCTACAAGCACATTCATGTCTCCCATGTCTCTCATGTCACACTCATGTTTCCTTAAAGAAAAAAAAACCACACATTTAATCCTACTTTCCTCGCTAACTTTCATCCTACATCTTTCTTAAACTCGTCTGCAATTTTGCTTGCAACCTCATTATTCAGCTGAAATTTCACTCACCAAAACCAACAATCTCTTAATTGCCAAATTCAATCCCATTTCTCAATCTCCATCCCTCTTGCAATCTCTGTAGCACTTGACATAATTGATCACTTCCTCTTAGATATTCCTTCTGCTTTGGGTTTCCTAACAGCTCCTTCTTAAGTCTTCTTTGCTGGAATTTTATCCACGTTATCCCCACTAAGCATGGGTGTCCTGCAAGTTTTTGTCCTTGGCTCTCTTCTCTTTCCCTCTCTGCTCTCTCTTTCAGTGAGCTCACCAGCCCCCAAGGGTTTAATTATCATTTCAATGTGCGTATGTTGTTGTCCGTTTTCGAAGAGGACCAAAATGGCACCGCTATGTCAAAGTCAAGTTTTAGTGCATACAACTGTGGCTGATCAGATCAATGTGCACTCAGAATACTCTACCACAGGTCGGGTACAGATAATCCTTGTGAACCTTTGGGGTGGATTCCCTTAAGTTTGCGTATCTTGTGTTTCTCTTGAGCTACCTCAATTTTGCTTTGCTCATAGAGAACAGCACCTTTTCTGATGGGCATTCCATGCTGGGCTGTCCTGTGCCATTGTCTCCCACGTCACACAATCAATGCCAAAGTTCTTAAGAGAGGCCTTGAGCGTGTCCTTGTATCACGTCTTCTGACCACCATGTGAACACTTGCCTTGTGTGAGTTCTCCATAAAATAGTCTTTTTGGCAAGCATACGTTTTGTATTCAAACAAAGTGGACAGCCCATCGGAGTTGTGCTCTCTGAAGCAGAGTTTGAATGCTTGGCAGTTTAGCTCAAGAAAGGACCTCAGTGTATGGTATCTTATCCCATCAGGTGATTTTCAGAGTCTTCCTAAGACAATTCAAATGGAAGCTATTCAGTTTCCTGGCATGGCACTGGTATACTGTCCAGGTTTCACAGGCATACAACAATGAGGTCAACACGATGGCTCTGTAGACCTTCAGTTTGGTAGTCAGTCTAATACTTCTTCTCTCCCACACTTCCCTTCAGAACCTCCCAAACACTGAACTAGCTCTGGCAATGCATGAGTCAATCTTAGTATCAATGTATATATCCCTGAAAAGTATACTACCTAGGTGAGTGAACTCATCCACAGCATTCAAAACTTCTCCATTTGCTTTAACTGATTGTGGTGGTGGCTGATGGAGCACCTGTGTTTTCTTGTTGTTAATTGTTGGACCAAAATTAGCATAAGCAGCAGAGAATCAATCCATACTTTATTGCATCTTAGCTTCAGAAGCTGCATTGAGTGCACAATCATCTGCAAACAGAAAATCATGCACCAACATTCCTTCCACTTTGGTCTTGGCTTGTAGTCTTTTCAAGTTGAAGAATTTACTATCAGTATAGTAGCTGACCTTGATGCCATGTTAATCCTCATTGAAAGCATTTGACAACATGGCTGAAAACATCATGCTAAAAAGCCTGGGGGCAAGCACACAGCCTTGTTTCACTCCATTGGTGAATAGGAAAGCACGAGAGCATTGTCTATTATCCAGAACCCACTCAAGCATGCCATCGTGAAATTGACGTACAATGCTGATGAACTTCTCTAGGCAACCAAATTTTGACATAATTTTCCATAAGCACTCATGACTGACAGTATCAAAGGCATTGGTCAGATCTACAGTCATTGTATACAGACATCTGTTCTGCTCCTGGCATCTCTCCTGGAGTTGTTGGGCAGCAAACACCATATCAACCATTCCTTGGCCCTTTCTGAAGCCACACTGACTCTCAGGTAGATAACCATTTTTCAGGTGAAGAATCAGCCTATTAAGGAGAACTCTGGCAAGAATCTTGCCAGCAATGACTAAGAGAGAGAGACCCCCCCCCATGATTGTCACAGGACAATCTATTTCCTCTGCCTTTGTAGAGATGGACAATGGAGGAATCCTTGAACTCCTGGGGGATAATCTCCTCTTACCATATAACCTGGAAAATTTCAGTCAGCTTTTATACGAGCAATGGACCCCCTACCTTGTAAATCTCAGCTGGAATCAGCACCAGGTGCTTTGCTCCATGAAAGGAGCCCAATGACATTCAAAATCTCTTATTCAGTTGGAACTTCAGCTAGGGAGGGACTGACTTCAACTTGAGGTAAATGGTCAATGGCTTCAGCATTGACTGACGATGGTCTGTTGAGAACACTATTGAAGTGTTCAGCCCATCTCTCTAGGATCATGTCTTTATCACTAATCAATGTGGTTCCATCAGCACTGAGCAGTTGAGATACACCATAGGTCTTTGGCCCATAAATAGCCTTCAGGGATATACTGGGAGTTGTAGTCACAATCCTGCACATAGGCGGCCCAGGCCATAGGGTTGTTTCTCACTGGAAGCAGTAGTGGGATTCGGCAGCCCCCTGGGTGTCTGAGCAGCTTTTTAAGGATCACACTGCTCACCTCCCAGTGTGAGGAAGGGGCTAGAAAAAGTGCCCTGAGGGGGCGGAGCCAAGATGGTGGAGTAAAAGCAGTGACTGTCTTGAACTCTCCCCCAAACCCCTCCAAATACCTATAAAAATGGCTGTAAACAAATTCTAAAGCAACAGAACCCACAAAAAGACAGAGTGAAACAAATTTCCAGCCCAAGACAGGCTGGATGGTTGATCAGAAAGGTATATCGCTCCAGGTGGGGAGAAGAATGCAATTTGGTGTGGGTGCGCAGGCCGCAGCGACCCTACAGCAGGCCTCAGAGGACTGAATCGCAGGCAGCTGTGGCAGTTTCCAGACTTCTCAACCCATGAACGCCAAAGACAACTTGGAAGGTCAGTGGGAAAAGTCTGTTTTTACGGTGGTGAGAGAGGAGCTCGGGGTCCCAGCCCCATTCCCTGGGGCGGCGGCTGCTTCCTGAGCTTCTGGCCCACAGACCGAGGGGGACTCCAATGGCTGAGCAGAGGGGGATTGCAGGGATCTCTCTGCTGGCGCGGGATTCTCTTGCTTTGCCCATGTTTGGATCTGGGTCACAGTTCTGGGTGGTGGTCCTGGGGCTAGGAGGAGCGCTGGCATGGTGGAGCTTGTAGTGGCTGTGGAGAGGAAACCCTCCTCACAGTTCCAAGATGGAAAAGAGTGCTCATAGACCAGAGTACAGGCCAGGAAAGGAAAAAACAATGCCCTTGATCATAGCACCTTGGAAGAACTGAAAATTTACAGGTCCCTAGAAGTATCTCGGAAAACAGCTGCACAAAACCCCTGAAGTTTGGGACAGTACATTGTCCACACTGTAAACAGACTCCTACCTTAACAGAGTTTATAACTCAAGTAATTGGCTGAGATCATGAGCAAGCAGTGCAAAAAGAGTCAGACTATATTATCTTACTTTGGTGACAAATAAGATCAAAACACAACCAGAAGAAGACAATGAAGCCAAAGCTCCTACATCCAAAGCCTCCAAGAAAAATATGAATTGGTCCCAGGCCATGGAAGAGCTCAAAAAGGATTTTGAGAAGCAAGTAAGAGAAGTAGAGGAAAAACTGAGAGTGAGGCTAAAGGAGACCCCAAAAAATGCTGAAGAAAATAACACCTTAAAAAACAGCCTAACCCAAATGGCAAAAGAGGTCCAGAAAGCCAATGAAGAGAAGAATGCCCTAAAAAGCAAAATTGACCAAATGGAAAAGGAAGTCCAAAAGCTTACTAAAGAAAATACTTCCTTAAAAATTAGAATAGAGAAATTGGAAACTAGTGAGTTTATGAGAAATCAAGACACTGTAAAACAAATCCAAAAGAATGAAAAATTAGAAAACAATGTGAAATATCTCATTGGAAAAACAACTAACCTGGAAAATAGATCCAGGAGAGAGAATTTAAAAATTATTGGACTATCTGAAAGCCATGATCAAAAAAAGAGCCTAGACATCATCTTTCAAGAAATGATCAAGGAAAACTGTCCTGATATTTTACAACCAGAGGGCAAAATAGAAATTGAAAGAATCCACTGATCTCCTCCTGAAAGAGATCCCCAAAGGAAAACTCCTAGGAATGTTGCAGCCAAATTCCAGAATTCCCAGGTCAAGGAGAAGATATAAAAAGCCAGAAGGAAACAATTCAAGTATTGTGAAAACACAATCAGGATAACACAAGATTTAGCAGCTTCTACGTTAAGGGTCCGGAGGGCATGGTATATGATATTCCGGAAGGCAAAGGAGTTAGGACTACAACCTAGAATCACCTACCCAGCAAAACTGAGTATAATCCTTCAGGGTAAAAAATGGTCCTTCAATGAAATAGGGGACTTTCAAGCATTCCTGTGGAAAAGACCAGAGCTGAATAGAAAATTTGACCTTCAAATACAAGACTCAAGTGAAATATGGAAGAGGTAAACAGGAAAGAGAAATCATAAGAGACTTATTAAGGTTGAACTATTTACATTCCTGCAGGGAAAGATGACATTTGTAACTCATGAGTCCTTTGTCAGTATTAGGGTAGTGGGAGGGAAAAAATTATATGTATGTATAGATAGATAGATAGAGGGCACAGGGAAAGTTGAAGATGAAGGGGTGATATCTGAAAAATAAAATTAAGGGGTGAGAGAGGATTATACTGGGAGAAGGAGAAAGGGAGAAGTAGAATGAGGAAAAATACCTCACATCAAACAGACAAGAAAATACTTTTACAGTGGAGGGGAAATGGGGGAAGGTGAGAGGGAATGAGTGAATCTTATTCTCATAGGATTTGGTTTAAGGAGGGAATAACATACACAATGGGGTATGGAAATCTATCTTACCCTACAGGAAAATGAGGGGGTAGGGGACAAGAGAGCAGGTGGTTGATAGAGGGGAGGCAGATTGGGGGAGGAGATAATCAAAAGCAAACACTTCTGAAGAGGGACAGGGTCAAAAGAGATAATAGAATAAATGGGGGGTAGGATAGAATGAAGGGAAATATACTTAGTTTTTCACAACAGGATTACTATGGAAGTGTTTTGCATGACTACACATCTATAACCTGTATCGAGATGCTTGCTTTTTCAATGAGGGTGGGTGGGGAGGGAGGAAGGGAGAAAATTTGTAACCCCATATTTTAAAAACACATGTTAAAAATTTAAAAAAATAATAAAATAATAATATATTCTAAGAAAAAAAGAAAAATTGATACATTAAAATACATTAGGTTTTTAAAAACTTTTTCCTTTATCAAAAATAATGAAATAATTATAAATTTCTTTTAAAAGTTAGTTTTTATTAACTTTTTAAAAAGTCATCACATTAAAAACTCAATAAAAGTGTTTTTCACTGTCAAAAAAAAAAAAGAAAGAAAAAGTGCCCTAAAAATTGTCTGCTTACCCAACCCTGGCCTGATTACTGTGGCAGGAAGGGAATCCCACTTTGTGGTCAAAACACAAAAAAATGTACAAAAACATCTACAAAGATGATTCCACTCACCATCGGCCCATGGAATGTGCACACACTTACAGACAACACAAAATCCAGTACACCTGAAAGATGAACAGCTTTTGTTGCAAGAGAACTCAGCATCATTCAAATAGCAGCCCTGAGTGAAACAAGTCTGGCAAGTGAAAGTCAGCTTACTGAAGTTGAAGCTGGGTACACATTTGTCTGGAGTGGTTGCAGTGAAGGGGAGTGCCATGAAGCTGGTGTAAGGTTTGCAATCAAAACTAACCTAGTCAACAAGCTTATATGCCTACCAAAAGGAGTAAATGATAGACTCATGACAATGAATTGCCACTTGCAGGAAAACATCACGCCACCATCATCAGTGCCTATGCTCCCACCATGATGAACCCTGATGAGATTAAAGAAAAATTTTGTGAAGACCTGGAGACCCTTATCATCAGTGTGCCAAAAGAGGATGAGCTTATAATTCTGTGTGACCTTAATGTTAGAGTAGGCTCAGACTACCAGACTTGGCAAGGAGTTCTAAAGAGGAATGGAGTTGGAAACAGCAACAGCAATGGTCACTGACTACTGAAGACTTGTGCATCTCATGACCTTCTCGTCACCAACACTGTCTTCCATTTACCTAAATACAATAAAACTTCATGGATGCACCCTCGCAGCAAACACTGGCATTTAATAGACTATGTAATTGTAAAGAGAAGAGACAGACAGAATGTGAGAGTGACAGAGGCAATGTGTGGGGCTGAACGTAGACTGATCATAGTCCTATCCTCTCCAAGCTAAATATTTGCATTCAACAAAAGTGAAGTCCCCAAGGCAAAATGACTACCAGAAGAGTTAATGTCAACATATTAGAGCTCTTCTCTGAGTGGGAACAGTTTGTTGCTAACTCGGAGGCAAAGTTGAGCCAACACACAGTTGGCAACAGTGGAGTAGAAAAGGAGTGGGCAGCTTTCAGAGATTTGGCATATAGCACTGCATTTGCTCATCTGGGTCAGAACACTCATAAACACCAAGACTGGTTTGATGAAAATGATGGGGAAATTCAGAAGTGGCTAAATGAAAAACGAGGACTCCCTGGGGTTTGCCAGCACAACAATTCATCCATCTGTAAGAAGGTAGCATTTAATTCCATCAAAAGTAAAGTACAAGCAAAGCTTAGAGAGATGCAAGATTCTTGGCACAGTGAGAAGGCAGATGAAATTCAATTTTATACTGATGTAACAATCCAAAGTGCATCTCTATGCAGATGATTTTCAGATCTACATACATATCCTTAGTCTTTCTCTTGAGTTAAAGTTATGAATCATCAAATGACTAACAGACATTTCAAAATGGACATACCACAGGCATCTCAAACTCAACATGCTCCCACAAAACCAAAACCCAAACCAAAAAACCCCATCCATTTCCCTGCAAATCCTTTCCTCTTCTGAATTTCCCTACTACGGTTGAGGGCATCTCTACATTCCCAGTCATTAAGGCTTGTAAATTCAGTGTCATTCTCTACTTCCCACTGTCACTCACCCCACATATTCAATCCCTTGCCAAATGTTGTCATTTCTAACTCTTTGAAATCTCTTATAGTTGTCCCCATCTCCCCACTCACACATCCATGACCCTTGCTCAGGTCCGTATAAACTTTCACCTGCAATGTTGCAATCCCCTTCTAACAGGCATCCCTGCAGCAAACCTTTCTTCACTCCAATCTATCCTTTCCTCATCTGACAAAATGATTTTGCTGAGCCAAAGGTCTGATCGAGTCACCTCATTAAACAGCAGCGACTCCCTATTACCTCCAGGATCAAATATAAAGCCCTCCGTTTAGCATTCGAAGTTCTTCACAACCTGATCCCTTACTACATTTCCAGTCTTCTTATCATTTACCCCTTTCTATGCATTTTCTGATGTACTAAATTCTCTACTGGCCTATTGGTTCTTCTCTGTATATGACTCCCCCATCCCCATCCCCAGCCCCAGCCAGTACCTTTGTACTGGTGGCTGTCCTCCAGACCTGGAATGTTCGACCTCCTCAGTTCTGCCTCTTAGAATTCCTGGCTTCCTACAAGGCTCAGCTCAAACACCATCTTCTGCACCATTTTCTGGTTCCCTTAGATGCTGAAGTGTTCTCTTTTATAATCTTCATTACCTATTGTTAGACAGATAAAATCTACTCTCTCTATATATTTATATATACTTTATAAAATCTACTTTATGTATATAATACATTATATATGTAATATCTATATGCAAATCTACTTTACACACACACACACACACACACACACACACACACACAATGATTTACATATTGTCTCCTTCCCTAGAATGTAAGCCTCCTGAGGGCAGAGACTTAAATTGCTTTGTTTTCTATCCCTTGGGCTTAGTACACAGACTGGCAAACACACAGTAAGTGCTTACTAAATGATTGCTGATCGTGGCTTAGAGAGTTGTCTGGAGGCACCAAACATTAAATTGCTGCCTCAGGTTTTTGCAGATGTATGTGTGAGAGGCAGGTCATAGACTCATTTATTCCTGACACCAGGGCTAGCCACTACATCATTTTGACTTTCCATGATGGTGATGATGATAATGAATAATGATAATATGCAGATTAATTCAAAGCAGTAAAGACACAAGTTGTTCCTGCCAATATGTTTTTGTGTTTGGGGTTTAGTAAACCCTTGCACAATTGGATAAAATGAGTTTTCTAGAACTGGATGAAAGCATTGGACACAGGCTGACCTTTTACAGATTCAGTGACAGTGCCTTTGGTATAACTCCTCCAACATATAATACAATGGATAGAAATAAACATTTATCATGGGTCCACTTGGGTAGTTAGATGGCACTGTGGATAGAGCACTGGGCCTGCAGTCAGGAAATCCTGAGTTCAAATCCGGCCTCAGATACTTACTAGCTGTGTGACCCCGTACAAGGCATTTAACCCTGTTGGTCTCAGTTACCTCATCTGTAAAAGGAGCTAGAGAAGGAACTGGAAAATCACTCCAGTATCTTTACCAAGAAAACCCCAAATGAAAAAAAGGGAAAAGAACCTATTTGTACAAAAATATTTGTAATAACTCTTTTTGTGGTGGGTAAGAATTGGAAATTGAGGTGATGCCCATCAATTAGGAAATGGCTGAAGAAATTGTGCTATATGATAGTAATGGAATACTATTGTGTTGTAAGAAATGATGAGCAGGATGATTTCAGAAAAACTTGGAAAGACTTACATGAACTGATACAAAGTAAAGAGAGCAGAACCAGGAGACCACTGTGCACAGTAACAGCAATACGATGATCGACTATGAATGACTTAGTTATTCTCAGCAATACAATGATCCAAGACAATCCCAAAGGAGCCATGATGAAAAATGCTATCCACCTCCAAAGAAAAAATTGATGTCATCTGAATATGGGCCACAGCATACTATTTTTCACTTTTTTTTTGTTTTCTTACACAAAATGACTAATAGGGAAATGTTTTACATGATTGCACTGTATAATGTTTACCAGTTTGCTTACCGTCTAAGGGAGGGGAGAGAGGAGGGTGGGAGGGATAGAATTTGGAACTCAAACCTTTAAAAAATGAAGGTTAAAAATTGTTTTTACATGTAACTGGGGGAAAATAAAATATTATTTAAAAAAAGAAAATCTCAAATGGTCATGAAGAGTTGGACACATCTAAAATGGCTGAACATAACAAAGCCCCTACTGTGCCAGGAAGTGTGCTAAGATCTTGTTGGGTTCTCACAGCAATTCTATAAGATGAGGGAACTGAGACAAACAAAGGTTAAGTTACTTGTCCAGAGTCACACAGCATTTGAAGCCAGATTTGAACTCAGTTCTTTCTGACTACAGGCTCAGCACTCCATTTACTACACTGCCATACAGGGTTTGGTTTCTCTTATTTGATCTCTATAATTTGAGAACCATTCCCACCATGTAGTCTGGAGGTTATGAGCTTTCTGGATCTATTAAAAATGCTGGTCTTAAATTTGCTGATCAATGTTCTATCTGCTTGGTTATAGGTAGTAGTAATTTTCTGTGATGATACCTGATTCCAAGGCTATTTATTTGTTGAATTCTCAGGGATATTTTCAGTTTTATATTTGTGGAAGGGGGATTTGTATTTTATTAGTTTATGAGGAAGAGCAAGCCTCTGGTGTTCATTATTATTATTGTTGTTATTATTCCTGCCATTATTACATTTATATGGCACTCTGAGGTTTGCGATGTGCTTTCATTATATTCGATATTAACAAGACTCATTTCACTGCCACACCACATCTGCCCCATTTCCTCAGAGAATCAAGCCTTATTCCTGTACAGCACTATAGATCCGTTTTATCTCACCCCAGGTAAAATGTGAGAAAAATCTATTGAGTTCATACCGTGAAGTGTGGCCACAGTTGATGTTTCTACATGCTTAATGAGCAGCTTATAAACTTTAAAGTGTCCTCCCAAGCAACTAGAGGGGTGGTCATTATGAGGCTTAGAAGGGGGCACCATCATCTGATACTCCCTAAGATTCTAACATAAGCTCCTAATTGACAGCCTCTCAGTTTGCGGACTCTCTGGTTTCATTCATCATTGAGCAACATAAGTCTCTGTATTGATGGATGGAAGAAAGCAGGCAGACTTTCCTGGAGCTTCCACAGCTTAGTCTGGCTGTCAGGCTGATGGGTCCAAAGTCTCACATTTTGGACTCTGCTGCTTAATATTCACGTCTGGTTCACATCTCAGCAGCGGCGTGAGTATCGGCAGTCAGATTTTTTAACTAGAGGCTAGCCCAGCTGGAGATCTCTTTTCGAACTCATCTTTGGCCAGAACCAACAAAGAGGTCTACTGGTCAAATACCACTGCTTCCTGGGTAGTAGCTGGCTCAGAAAATGTTAGTGCGAGTATCGAGCAAATTAGCAGAACCCACTCAATAGTAACTAAGCATCTTATTTAATTCAATGCAACACTCAATGATTAAGTAACAGCTCTATGCCTGGCACTTTAATAGAGCCCAGACGTAGGAATTCATCTGAGGAGGGAAATCCCAGGGGGAAAGGTCCTCCTCTAATGTGGATGGTAATGTCATGTATAACTAACTTGTCTTAGTGAATTCCTGGGCTACTGGAAGGTTAAGTGATTTGCCCATAATTACATAGCTAGAACGTTTCAAGGTGAGACTTGAACCTAAGACTTCCTGACCTCAAGATTGGTCTCTTATTATCTTCTCTGTGATGCCTCTCTGATGCTATGGATACAAATACAAAATATGAAAACCTTGTAACTTCCACTGACTGTATTAGGACAAGTAAATACAACTTATACTCAAGAGTATGTGGTGTGAGTGTAGACACTAACAACTGTGGGAAATCAAGAAAAGCCTCACATAGGAGGAAATAGCTGACCTAAGACTTGAAAAAGGCTCAGGATTCCAAGAGACAGAAGTAAAGAAAGAGAGATTTCTAGGCATGGGTAGTGATGGTGGAGTTTAAGGGGATAGGGATAGCAATCTCTGCAAATCCATGAAGGAAAATTAAATGAAACATAGTGAGATTCCTTTTGGGACCTATTGAGTATGAGATACCCATGAGATAACCAGGAGTAGCCAGTATGGGGATTAGAATTTAGATTAATTTGGCTGGAGGATAGAGTAGGTTTGGAATAGTAATATGAAATAAATCTAGCAAGAGGTTGGAGCCAGGTTGTTAGTGGTTTTGAATGCCAAGCAGGACTTTATATTTTATCCAAAAAGCAATGGGGAGCCCGTGAAGCCTCTTGAGTAAGGGAGTGGTATATTAAGACACATAGTTGGTCAGCTAGGTGACGCAGTGGATAGAGCGCCGGCTCTGGAGTCAGGAGGACCTGAGTTCAAATTCAGACTCAGACACATAACACTTAACCAGCTGTGTGACCCTGGGCAAGCCACTTAACCCCAATTGCCCTCACCAGAAAAAAAAAAAAGACATTTAGTAATAACAATTTAATGGTTGTGTGTAGGATGAATTAAAAAAGGGAGATATTGAAATTTAAATAGAACAATTAGAATTTTGAAATAATCCAAGCGAGGGCCTGAACTAATATGGTGGCCATGTGACTGGGGGAAAGGGAATAGATAGGGGAGGTCCATTGAAAGACAATCAACAAGTCATGGCAACTGCTTAAATACAGTGGTGATGAGTGTGGTATGGGCCTGCGTGACTGAAGAGAAAGGTTGCCCCCAGCAGAAATAGGGAAGTCAGGAAGAGGAGTGGGATTGCAGGAAATGTGATGAGTCCTGTTTCGTACATGTTGCGGTAGCAGCTCCTTATTAGCCAGTTTTGATTTGTCCTTTCTAGCCCAGAAGTCATTCTCCTGGGCAGAGAAAAGAGAAACATCAGAAAAATTGGGCAATTCGGCCTCTTCTCTCTTGTTACTTGTCACTGCCTCACCCACCCCAAACAGTTGTCCCATACCTCATTTGATCCTCATTCGCTCAGTCAACCTTAGCATGTCATGGCACCACCTCCCTGACGTCACAGTCTTCTTTGAGAATGAAGGAGAAACAACAACCTCTGTGAGTAGAAAATAGGAGTTGTCCCACTGGGGACCCAACTGGACCTGGCCAGTTGGGCAACACAGCTTGCTCGCTCCTTCCTTCCTTCCTTCCTTCCTTCCTTCCTTCCTTTCTTTCTTTCTTTCTTTCTTTCTTTCTTTCTTTCTTTCTTTCTTTCTTTCTTTCTTTCTTTCTTTCTTTCTTTCTTTCTTTCTTCCTTCCTTCCTTTCCATTTTTCTGGCTTTCTTTCTTTCTTTCTTTCTTTCTTTCTCTTTCTTTCTTTCTTTCTTTCTTTCTTTCTTTCTTTCTTTCTTTCTATCTTTCTTTCTTTCCTTCTTTCTTCCTTCCTTCCTTTCCATTTTTCTGTCTTCCTTCTTTCCTTTCTATACTCTCTCTCTCTCTCTCTCTGTCTCTCTCTTTCTCTCCCTATTCCCTCTGTCCACATAAGGTATCACACCCTTACCTAGGGGTACTCTGCCCAAAGGAATGTACATTTTGATCTCTGAAATTTTTTTTTCTTAAACCTTAGTCCCAAGTCACTTAAACCTTAAACCTTAATCACTCTGGCTCTTATTGATTGGGCAACAATCACTGTTTGGGCCCTGATTGACTCAGAATGAACGTAAATAATAATTGTTTCTATTTGGGCCAGAAATCCTGAGGGTCTTTCCTTCCCAGATTGATTTTTTTTTTTGACTAGATAAAGAGGCCTTTCTCTGCCTCATTTCTTACCTAGCCTTAATCACTGAATGGGCACTGCCTCAGTCAAACTGAGACCTGTTAAAGATCTGAGCTTAAAAAGGCCAAGGTCTCCCAATGCATCCAGAGCCATCTCCAGTCATCCTGATCTATGTCTTGTCACTGGACCCAGATGGTTCTGGAGTAGAAAGTGATGCTGGTGACTTTGCACAGCCCTCTCTCACTTAAATCCAATTCATTTGCATGTCATGGTGTCACCTCTCTGATGTCATGGTCCATTTCAAGAATGAAGGCCAAACAACAACACGCATACACATAAACACACATACACACCCCTACCTTTTATGACCTCAGCTTTTCTCATCAGTTATTGTTCATCTGCCCTTGAGTACTTTTAACTATCTTTTCAGAATAGTGTCATTTGTTTTATTCAGCTTCTATTACCTGCCTCTGCTTTCTCCATGTCTTATTAAAATCTCAGTCAGTTGGTGAACTCCCTGTGTATCTGTACTAGTCTCATTAGACATCTCCCCATTCACCTGCTTCTCAGAATAGCTTCTCTTTGTGACTTCAAAATCTCATTCCTGAGGGCTTCAACATCTCTCCAGATTTCACTCCCCCGTAGATTGGGGGAATCATAATGGGAAATTCATGGGAACTTGTCTATACTTCTTCTGAACTTTGTGAGATCTGCTTTCCCCAAATCCAAGGGGGCATGTCTCACTAGGCTTAACTTTCTTTTATTCTCTTATAATTTCTAAGGTGGATACTTCACTTTCCCCTTCAAGATTCCCATCTTTTCCATCCTGGTAACCTATTCCTATTGCTGATGAGAATCAAATCCAAAGGACAATCTCCTCATGTTGGATCCTCCACATTTAGAAGGAGAAACTGATAATTATAGTGAGTCAAGAAAACATTATGTCAGAGAGAGAGAGAGAGAGACAGAGAGAGACAGGCAGAAAGGGGGGAGAGAGAGACAGAAAGGGGGGAGAGAGAGAGAGGAGGAGAGAGATAGGGAGGGGGAGAGAGGGGGGGGAGAGAGCGGGGGGAGAGTTCTCATTCCAGATGTCTAGATAATTAGATAATTAAAGTGTTCCTTGATGACTATATCATACCTCCAGACTTGACTTATGATAATTTTGTGGGGAAGGGAATGAGTGCCATCTTCTGGAGAGGTGTCAAACTGAGAAGGTAAGTGAGTTGGGCTTAGAATTAGAAAGTCAAAGGTTGATGGGCATTGCCTTCTGAAGGACAGCCAAATGGTGCAGAGCAGCAGGGCAGAACTGAGCTGAAAGAGCAGATGCTACACACTGAGGACCACCAACATTTGGAAAGTTTCATTTGTCAATGAGCCCAGTGTGTGCATCAGAGCTATGAGGAGAATACTGATACAGGGGTGGAAACTCTAACTATCTCTGACCAAAATCCCAGCAGGACAAGACCTGAGATGTCTCTGAAGAGAGGGTTCATCATTTTTGGGAGGTGGAGTATCATTACTCACTATGGGACTTAGATAGAAGTAAGTCCTATCTGTTTCCATTAGCCTGTAGAAAACAAAACAAAACAAAACAAACAAATAAAAACCATTCATAATTGAAGCCCTGGAAGCCTATAAGGGGAAATGTTAGCTATTGTTGGGTGGTCTTCAAATAGTTATGGTAGGACAAAGAATAGGAGGAGTGAATGGTCCTCAAATGTGGGTCAGATCCAGTGTACTTTCTCCCATACCACCCAACCTCTCATGCCTATTCATGAAAAGGGCACTGGAATTGGAGTCAGAGTCTGACTCTGGGTTTGAACCCAGGTTCTGCTATTTGCTCCCTATATGATCTTTTTAGCCCAATTTCTTTTGTAAAAGAGGGGAGCTAGATTAAATTGAAAGTTCTTAACCTTGGGACAATAAGCATTTTATTAAAAAAATTTATACTATTAAAATATAATTAAAAATTTCAATGTAATTCCTCTATACTTAATTTTTTGTGTAGTCCTAGATTTTTTTATGTATTCAAAAACATTATTCTGACAAGAGATCCATAGATTATGTCAGGCAGCCAGAGGGTCCATGGCACCAAAAAGGTAAAGAATGCCTGGATTAGATCATATTTAAGATCTTTTCCAGGCAGGGCTAAATCCTGAGATTTTATGAATGGAAACATTGGAGAGGTACTACTCTCTCATAAAGTCTTGCATTCAAGTCTTCAAACATAAAGGGTATTTCCTGGTTTACTAATATTGGAAATTGATAATACTAGAAATGTTATAAAGCATAAGGGAGTTATGTTTCCTTGTCATCTTGGCTAGAGAGGCAATGGGTCAAGAGGGATCACCTGACCTTAATCCTTTGATGTCATTTATTCCCCTGCCAGAGCATCTCTATGACCATTGAAGAATTCTCAAGCCAACATATCCATAGCTCAAATATAATTGTTGCAATAATTCAATTCAACATTCATTTATTAAGCCACTATTATATGTTAGTCAGAGGGAAAACAAAGTAAAAGATGGCCCAATACCTGCCTGTAAGAAGCTCGTGGTCTAAAGCTAAAAGTAAAAAATCCAGAACAGTTTCATTACATGAACCAGCCAGGTAATATCTTCTTATATGGGCAGAAGACATGTGCACATATTTGTGTAATGAAACATACTGAGGAAAAAATATATATGTATGTATATATATCCATATATATGTATGTATATGTGTATGTATGTATGCATTATAGATATGTACCATGCAATGGCATCTCTCTCTCTGTCTTTCTCCCTGTTTCTGTCTATAGCCATCTCTCTCTCTCCCCTTTGGTTTCTCTCTCAATATTTATGTCTCTCCCTGTGTATCTCTGTGTGTCTCTGCATTGTTGGAAGGAGTTTCCTTACCTGGGGGTTCCTTCTATTAATTACTTAAATAATTAAATTACAGGAGGTCCAGGCCCAATCCTAACAGTGTGTGTGTGTGTGTGTGTGTGTGTGTGTGTGTGTGTATGTGTATGTGTGTGTGTGTGTATCAGGACAGAGGGGTAGAGGTTCCAACTAGCTGACCTCCAGGGCCTTCCTATTACATCCATTCCCTGATTCCCCTCTTATCTTTCTAGTGTTCTACACATACAAGACTCCGTCTTACCTTGTTTCTACCTCAGTGCATTCTTAAATTCATTATTTTTAAGATCAAAAATAAAATAATCATGATTTGAATTTACATGGGGCTTTAAAAAAATCTCCAGAAAGGTTCATGACTATAAAGGAAGGTCAGTGGATTTGTGCTCCCATCCCAGGCCGTGCGGAAATAAGAGCCAATTTGCTGGAAATTAAAAAAGGGATTTGAATTTAGTACCGCTTCCTCCCAGTTTTCTGGATAGTCTGTTAGACTAGGCTGCCTTTTGACTGAGCCTGTTTATAGAGAGATTTCTTGGTATTTGCCGACTCCCCACTGTGCAAAGCTTAGGATTCAGTCACTGGAGACAGTCAGTGACCTCCTTGCAGGCCTCAGTAACTCCGGGAACTTGAGATCCAGATGCAGAGAAGAGCTAATGACACTCACCAGGACAACACCAGGCATTGCATCTCTGAATTTCTGGGGATTCCAGGTGTACAGAAACCACAGGGAGGTTATTGACAGGGCACGAGGAAGGCAGCATCCCATCAGAAAACCAGAAGGTGCCATCACAATCTCCTTAGGACAGCCAGCGGCCGGAGAAATTAGTGATTTCTCCTTGGATCAGTAAATAGAAGCGGTTAAGTGGGTTAGCTTCCTTAGGTTCCTCTCAGGTTTTTGTTGTTCCTGTATTGTAGATTGTTCAGTTTGGGGACATCAGAGATGATGTTTGGAGAGGGCTAGTCATGAAAGGCAGTGTGACTTAGTGGGGAGAGTTATGGACATGAACTCAGGAAGACCAGGGTTTGAATCTCATCTCAGATACTTAGCTATATGGGACCCTCAGCAAGTCCTTTAATCTCCCTTTCTCTCTCTGTCTGTCTCTGTCTCTCTTTCTCTCTGTCTCTGTCTGTCTCTGTCAGTCTTTGTCTCTGTGTCTGTCTTTGTCTCTGTCTTTCTGTCTCTCTCTCCGTCTCTGTCTCTGTCTCTCTGTGTGTGAGTCTTTGTCCCTATCTCTCTTTCTTTCTGTCTCTGTCTCTGTCTGGCTCTGTCTGTCTCTGTCTCTGTCTCTCTGTCTCTGTCTCTGTCTCTCTCTTTCTCTCTCCCTTTGTGGGAGAGTCTCTGTCCCTGTCTCTCTTTCTCTGTCAGTCTTTGTCTCTCTCTGTCTCTGTCTGTCTTTGTCTCTGTCTTTCTGTCTCTCTCTCTCTGTCAGTCTTTATCCCCATCTCTCTTTCTCTCTGCCTCTATCTGTTTCTGTCAGTCTTTGTCTCTGTCTTTCTCTCTCTGTCTATCTCTGTCAGTCTTTGTCTCTGTCTTTCTCTCTGTCTCTGTCTTTCTCTCTGTCTCTGTCTGTCTTTGTCTCTGTCTCTGTCTCTCTCTCTCTCTCTGTCAGTCTCAGTTTCTGTCTGGGTGTGTGTGTGTGTCAGTCTTTGTCTCTGTCTCTTTCTCTGTCTCTATGTGTTTCTGTCAGTCTTTGTCTCTGTCTCTCTCTCTCTGTCTTTCTGTCTCTGTCTTTCTCTCAGTCTCTGTCAGTCTCTGTCTCTCTGTCTCTGTCAGTCTTTGTCTCTGTCTTTCTCTCTGTCTCTGTCTCCATTTTTCTATCTCTCTCTCTGTCTCTGTCAGTCTCTGACTCTGTCTCTGTCTGGGTGTGTGTGTGTCAGTCTTTGTCTCTGTCTCTCTGTTTCTGTTTCTGTCAGTTTTTGTCTCTGTCAGTCTGTCTCTCTCTGTCTCCTTGTCTCTGTCTTTCTGTCTCTCTCTCTCTATCTCTGTTTCTGTGTATGTGTGTGTGTCAGTCTTTGTCTCTGTCTCTCTTTCTCTGTCTGTCTGTCTCTGTCAGTCTCTGTCTCTGTCTCTCTATCTATCTCTGTCAGTCTTTGTCTCTGTCTGTCTTTGTCTCTGTCTGTCTTTCTCTCTGTCTCTGTTTCTTCAGCTATCAAATAAGGATAATGATATCCACGTACCTATTTCACACAGTTGTTGTACAGATTAACATAGATGACGTCTATAAAAATTCCTGGTAGATCGAAAGCTCCTTGAGGCCAGGGACTTTGTCTTTTTGTATTTGTATCTGTATTACCTAGTCCAGTACCTGGTTCCTAATTGGCATTTTCATAAATGTCTGTGGATTGATAGAAGCATTTTGTAAAATTTGGAGGGACACGGAGACACACACACACACACACACACACGTGCGCGCGCACCTGCAGTTTACACTTTTTGTCTCTCTAATCAACTCCTCATGGAGGTTACGATCCCAAGTTTCTTTCCCCTGCTCCTTCCTCAGATTTCCTTCTGGGATGCACAGACTTCCCATCTCCCTGTGAAGACACAGTCTGAGATTTTCCCAGTCTCCGTAAGTGGAGGTCACCAGTGTCCATCAACCTGCTTCACTTTCTTGACTTCAGCTATGTGACTCCCTTCTCCCCTTCAGTTCTGCTCTCATCTTTACACCTTGGTCTCTTACTCTTCACTATGCTCAGGACATTTCCATTCAGATTCCCTGCCCTTAACTCTGTCAGCATAGCCCCAAACCATCTTTGTCTCCTAAGCCCGTGGCTCTGTTGTCTCGGACCATCTCCTCTTCTTCCTCTCCTCTACCAAGTCCTGTCATGTCTGTCTTTGACATGGCTCTAAGGTGAGCCCTCTCCTCCACCATTTCCACTAGTACTAACCTAGTCCAGGTGAGGAATATCTGGATTCAAATCTGGCCTCAGATACCTGCTGGCTATGTGGTCCTGGGCAAGTCACTTAACCTCTCTCTGCCTCAATTTCCTAAACTCTAAAATGAAAGGGTTGGCCTTAATCGCTTCTAAGACATCTTCCAGCTTTAAATCAAGGATCCTAGGATACTGGGTAACTAAAACAAACTCCCAATGGTCCGCTCTCTTGCAGTCCATCATCAAGCTTTTTCTAATAGCTTTCTTGCCTTCCTCCTATAATACTGCCTTAGAATGACTCTTCACTGTGTGCCCTGGACTCTGTTAGATTTCATGGCTCTGCGTCACCTGGCTGTATCCTACATTTCAAATCATTTCTCCAGTTCCTTCAAATATTCCCAATGTAAGCCAACGCGTATTCCCAGTCAAATATGTGCTATACTAATGTCCGCCTCCACTCCTTTACTTTCATTGTCCCCTTTGTTCTGAATGCCCTCCCTACTGCCCTCTGTCCCAAATCTACCCATTTGATAAGTTCAGACTTATCAGGAAATAGTTCACATTCATTCTCCAACTATTGTATTCGTGATCTCAACTTCACCACTTGGAATTTGATTATGGACTACCATTTATAATCCTTTAATATTTCATGCACCTATGGAAGTCTTGCAGCTTCCATTCTTTGCTGCCACCCCCTCCCACAATAAAAAGAAAAAAAGAGGAATGCATTTCATTCATCTAGTGTCCTTTCTCTCCCTTGAATTTTTGATACAAACAAGAGAGGGAGCATTGTTAGTCAGATTCTTGACCCAATCAAGAGATAGAGTGGTTTGACTTTTCTATGAAATTAGATCTTTCTTCATCTTCTGTTTCTTGGCTACTATAAACATGAATTGAAAGTTCCTTGAGTCAGAAAGTTTTGTGTTAGAAGGAAAAAGCTGTTGCTAAAGTCTCTCTCAAAATAAAATTATCCATAAAGTTAATAAAGGAGTCTCTGACATACTTCATTTAAATGTAGAGTAAAAATTGTTTTTCTTCCATGTCCCTTAGTCTTCCCAATTAGATTTTAATCTCTTTGAGCGTAGGGTTTGCCTTTGAAATAGTCATTGAAGTCAATTCAAAACTAGTACCATCTCTGCTTAAGGTTACCTTTCATCTAAGCTGTATTTATCTTTATGTTGTGATATATATACACACATGTGTATGTGTATATACACACCTATATGTGTGTATATATGTATATACATATATGTACATATTTCCCATTTCCTCCATTAAAATGTAAGAAAATCTTTGAGGATAGGGATTATTTGGGTTTTGTTTGTAATCCCACACTTAGCATAGTGTTAGGAACAAAGTGAGTGAGAGGAGGGGGTAGACAAAAATGTGGATGTGGAATTCAGCATCAGTCACTTGGATAATAACGAAGGGACAGGCACAACCAGAGCAGAGGTAGGATCATAAGGACGTAGACTGGACCTTGTTCAACGTCTTGCCTGATCCCTCACTTGCTATATGAGAAAACCGAAGGCCAGAGAAGGAGGTTGTGTGACTGGCCCAATATCACACATGTGAGAAAAAAAGACTTAGGAGTCAAACCCAGGTTCTGTGGCTCCCTATGGGAAAGAATATTGGACAAGTAGGATGGGGACAGATGGTGGAAGTCCTTGGAATATAGTCCAAGAAGTTCGAATGTTCTGTTCTGTTATTAAAGCCCACATGTAAACGTTCTTTTTGTCCTCAGATTAATCTGTCTTTTGCATCATTTTGGGGTGATCCCTGGAAATAAACATCACAACAAAACTGGAACAAAGGAAAGGCAACTCTATGCCAGTCCCCTCTCCAAGGGTATTTTTCTCCCCATTTGTCAAGCTCCCTTCTCCTCTTCTCCCGTCTTTCCTTTGGAGCTTTGGGGGACCACTTTCCCCTTTCTAATCTCTAGTTTGGAAAGATTCAGAATGAGGGATTCTTGAGAGCAGGGGAATCAAAGGGAAGAGAGAATCAAATCATCAAGAGTGTTGAAGAAATTGAAGCCTGAGAAGAGTTAGAATGCTGCCTCCCCACTCTTTCCAGACTACAGAGTATTAACAGTCATGAGGGTAAAGTGACTTGAGCAAAGATTTGGGAAAGACAAGACAGGAGAACTCTCAGAGAGGCAGCTCCATCTGTCAATCAATCAATGTGCTGACATAGTTGTAGGATGTGCTTACCATGTGTCAGAGGCAGCTAGGTGGTACAGTGGATAGAATGCTGGGCTGGAATCCAAGAAGGCTCATCTTCTTGAGTTCAAATCAGGTCTTAGATACTTACTAACTGTGTGACCCTGGGCAAGTCACTTAACACTGTTTACCTGTTTCCTTATCTGTAAAATGAGCTGGAGAACGAAATGGTAAAACCACTCTAGTATCTTTGCCAAGAAAATCCCAAATGGGGTCACAAAGAGTGAGACAGGATTGAAAAAAAAAAAGACTGAACTTCAACAACTATGTGTCAGATATTGTCATAGGATGCTGGGGATACAAAGAAAGAAATGAAATTCATCCTGTCTTCAAGGAACTAACATTTTATTGAGGGATAGAATGAGAACATATATACTTGTGTGTAAATAAATACAAGGGTATTTTTGTTTATTTGTTTGTTTTTAGGTGGTGGGATAGAAGACCAGCAGCTAAGGGAGCAGGTAAACCTTCATGTGGATCAGAGATATCAAACAGCCCTAAGGCTCCCACATTCCAAACCAGATTAAAATGCAATTGTGAATTGCCTAACAAAAGAAATAAATTACAGTAGAATGTAGATACTGTTAACATGTGTTTTTCTAGGTCAATATGCAGCCCACAGGGATCTTTATTGAAGATTTAGTGGCCCTTATTTCTATTGAAATTTGACATTATTGCAATAGAAGGTACCACTGGAGCTGAATTTTGAAGAAACCCAGGGATTCTAGAAGTAAGTACATTTTGGGGATGAGTAACAATCTGTGTAAAAGTATGGAGGGGGAAATAGGGTGTCAAATATTAGGCAAAGGAGGCCAGTCTGGCGGGGTGATCATACAGGAAGTGGAAAGTAAAAGATAGTGAGCTGAGGGGAGCCAGATTGTAAATGGCTTTACGTACTAAAGAGAAGAGGGAAGGATTAAAAAAAAATTCTAGGCACAATGACAAATCACTGCAGTTTAGCGAATAGGGAAAGTGACATGTTCAAGTCAAGTAAACAAGCTTTTATTAAGTACCTGTGCTAAGTGCAGGGGATGCAAAAAATTTCCCCACCCTCAAGAAGCTCAGTTTAATGGAGACTGCATGCAAACAAGCATATACAAAAACGATATATATCAGATCAGTTTGGATATGCTTCGACATGGATTTTAGGCAAAGCACCGGCAGTGGTGAAGTAGTGCCAGGATGGGAGATGGTTCACCCATTTTCCTCACTCCCTTGACACTAGCCAACCTACCCCTTTTACTACCCCCTCCCTGTGGCTCATCTTTTCCAACTCCCACAGACAAGGAGGTAGCAGAACATTGAGAGGTGCAATGAGGACTCTGGACTCTTGCAGGGAAGTCACTCCAGATGTAGTGGCTGGAGAGAGCTTGAATTTCCCCACCCTAGTTACTGCTCTGCCTTCCTCCTTCTCACCCCTCCTATCCCACCACACTCTCTTCCTGTTCTAGTTAAGGAACAAAGAAACAGCTGTTCTGGGCATTTCACACCCAGGCCAATATTCATGAAAGAGGGGGGTTGCAGCAGACTTCCTGAGATCTTTCCTTTCATGGCCCGCTGGATCCTCGGTCCACTTTCTTTCCTGCTAGTCTCCTAGTTGCTTTTCCCCGTGATTGTTACTGTGGTCCTTCTGGGAAGGCAGCTGTCAGCCACCAACCTCTGCTGGTCCCTAAGATTTCATCCTCTTTGTCAGGTTCATGTTGCTTTTCTATCCATCGCCTTGGGCAGTGACACTTTGTCAGCAAAATCCCTGCCCTGTGCCCATCAGCCCTGCCACTGTCACTGTGCTGATTGACAGATGGATTTGTTGTGGGTGTTTTTTTTTAATAAAACTTTAAGTGAGCCATGATTCATTCGTTAGAATAGGACACCACATATAAAGACATCCCAGGCCTCCAACCCAATGCACTCCCTCATACTCTGGGCAAATTAGAGGAATGCTATTTAGAATGCACTCAAGTCTCAGTTACTCGCATTTATGCTGGCAAGAGGGATGCAGATAATCCAACTGCATTTTCTCCTTTGTTCCCTTTTTGCCTCTGAAATGTAAATATAGGTTTCTCTGAGGGTCTTGTGACATTCAAAGCATGGCAATGAAAAAACCCACTCAAAGAGGGTGAATTTGGGAGAAACTGGAAAATACAGTACAGTGGCAAAACCAATGACTCTGGAGCGAGAGGATGGGTGTTCAAATCCCACTTGGGATTTCCCACTTACTAGGACCTGTCAGACATAGTGACCTTCCTTCCATGATGCGGCATCAGAGAAGGGCTTTAGCAGAGAAAGTAGTTATTTAAGCTTAATCTCTATCTTCCAGTCTCCATGGAAAGAAGATCAACATTCAGAAACAGTATCCATTAAATGATAATGCAAATAGAAATCTTAGAGAAAGATTTACTTTGGAGGGGTAGGCTCAGAGCAATGGTTTAACATTAAGAATGCCTGCAAAAAAGGAAGGAACACCCTAAACATCTTCAGACAACGTTTGGTATTACAATCTCATAGAATTGTAGATCACTGAAGTTAAAGCTGGAAGGAATCCTAAAAGGACACATCACCTTGCTGAGACTAATGATTTCCTCATTTGTGAAATGAAGGTGGAGGGAGGGGCAATGAATGAGATGCCCTCTATGAACCCTCCCAATGTTAACACTGTGATCTTAAATCATCTATTCTAGGGATTCTTAGTTAGGGGACTGTGAATTGTATTTTGCTATCTAGATAATTGTATTCAAATGTAATTGGTTTCTTTCGTAATGTTTTGTATTTTATTATTTGCATTTAAAATATTTATTCTGAGAAGGGATCCATAGGCTTCACCAGACTGTCAAAGGGGCCTAGGACACCAAAGGTGTTTGTGTTTCTATTCCAATTGTGTGGCACATTGTAGGTGATTAACAAGTTGGCTTGTATTATTTCAAGGGAAGGAACCAGGAAGTAAAATAAATTACCCAAGTCTGCACGGGCAACAAGTAACCAAGTCAATGTTTGATCTTCAGTTCTCTGATTCTGGATCTAATCTATTCGTTAATCACCATTTACTAAGCACCTACTCTATTCCCACTACGGGGCTAGGCACAATGAGTGAAACAAACCCTGCTCTTCAGGACTTTACACTCTGTTGGAGGAGACGACAAGTAGCCATTCCAGACAGTCCATAGACAAGAAACACCCAGAGCATAAAGCAGGGATTCTTAACATGGGCTCTATGGATAGATTCCAAGGGGTCCATAAACTTGAATGAGGAAAAAAAAAACACATATCTTCATTTTAAGTAAGTTCTAATGAAAATTTTATATTTTCTTCAATCATTTAAAAACATTATTCTGTACGGAAATATATTTAATATGATTGTACATGTATAGCCTCTATCATATTGCTTGTCGTCTTTGGCAGGGAGGGAAGGAGGGAGAAAAAGAATTTGGAACTCAAAATCTTATAAAAGTGAATGCTGAAAACTATCTTTACATGTAATTGGAAAAAATAAAACACTATTAAATGGGAAAAATGTTAAAAAAAATCAACAGATTGCTAAAAGGGTCCATAAAAATATGAACAGGCAATTTTTAGATGATTAAAGCTATCTATAGTCGTATTAAAAATGTTTTAAATCACTCTTGATTAGAGAAATGCAAATTAAAACAACTCTGAGGTTCCATCTCATACCTATTAGATTGGCTAACATCATAGAAAAGAAAAATAATAAATCTTGAAGAAGATGTGGGAAAATTGGGACACTAATGCATTGTTGGTGGAGTTGTGAACTGATTCAACCATTCTGGAGAACAATTTGGAATTATACCCAAAGGGCTATAAAACTGTGCATATCCTTTGATCCAGCAATAGCACTACTAGGTCTGCAACTCAAAGAGATCATAAAGAAGGGATAAAGGACCTACATGTACAAAAATATTTATAGCCGGTCTTTTTATAGTGGCAAAGAATTGAAAATTGAGGGAATGCCCATCAACTGGGACATAGCTGAACAAGTTATGGTATATGAATACAATGGAATACTATTGTGCTATAGGAAATGATGAGGCAGATTTCTGAAACACCTACAAAGACCTCCATAAACTAATGCTAAGTAAGGTAAGTAGAATTGGGAGAGCATTGTGCACACTGGCAGGAGCATTGTACAATGATCAACTATGATGGAATTGGCTCTTCTTGGCAATGCAGTGATCCAAGGTAATTCTAGGGGACTCATGATGGAGGGTGCTATCCACATCCAGAGACAGAACTATGGGGTCTGAATGCAGATTGAAGCATACTATTTTCACTTTTTTTTGTTTTTTCTTTTTTGTGGTTTTTTTTCCCTTTAGTTCTGATTCCTCTTTCACAACAGGACTGATGTGGAAATATGTTTAACATGATTGTACATGTATAACTTATATCAGATTACTTGCCATCTTGGGGAGGGGGAGGAGAGGGAGGGAGAAAAATTTGGAACTCAAAATCTTATAAAAAATGAATGTTGATAACTATCTTTACATGTAATTGAAAAAAAATATTATTTAAAAAATAAAAGAATCCATAAATGACACGAGAGGATAAGAACTCCTGAAAAAAAGAAGATAGATACAAATCTGCATAAAGTAAATGCATGCAAGCTAGTTAGGGAGGGATGGGTGCATTAGGAAAGGCTTAAAGCAGAATGCAGCCTTTTAAGGAAGAGAAAGATTCTAAGAGGTGAGAAGGTGAGGTGGGAAGCAGGTGAGAAGGGAGGACCGCACTGGACCATGAGCATTCTTCAAATCAAATCTTGGAATAGCTGTGTGTGCAGGTCATGATGCTTCAAGTCCTGCTCCCATGGTCTTCTCTGAGACTAAGAAATCATCCTGTGGTGGTTGTTGTGTTTTGTTTGGATTTTACACCCAGATGCCCCATTATCAGTGGCCAATGGATTCTTGCCCTTGTTGGTGCCTGGCAATAACCATGTCAAGAGAGTAGACCGTGAGCCATTCTAAGTGGGATCCCAAACCCATCTGCATTGGTCATTGGAGCTACCCTTTGCTTTTTCCCTGTCAGCTAACTTGAGTGGTAGGTAGTGATGCCCGACAGCCCCTCCATTCCCTGCACAGACACTGTAATATAACATACATAACTTTGCTGGCAAAAGGCTGCCATGTATTGTCAACTGCCTTGGGATTGCTAGTCTTTTTTTTTCCCTTCCTTCTTTCAATTATCATATCAAGTGGCCCTAAAAAAAACCCTTCCATCTATCACAGTGCCTAAACATGTCAAAGAGATTGTCATGTTGTCAGGCTGGGGAGAGTGGGGCAGCAAGCAGGGTCTCGTTATTTCTGTGGAGAGCTGATGTGAAATAGCCCAGTGAGTGTGCAGCCCACTCTGAGATAGGACAGCCACCAGGAGAACACTCAGGAAAAAAATGATCTCCTTACTTATTAACTAGCAATGGGTTTGGGTATTTCTGTGGTTTCTGCAAATCCAAAAGTCAGTTCCTAGCCAAAATATCATTGCTGATCTTTTGAAACTCCAAGGACATACAGTATATACTCTTCAACCCAGCAACGCCACTGCTAGGCATAAAGGGTGCTGAGGCAGCAAGGTGGCACAGTGCATAGAACACTCAATTTGAAGTTAGGAAGACTTGAGTTCAAATTCTTACTTGGACATTAGCTGTGTGACCTAGGGCAAGATGTTTGACTCTCTCTACCTCAGGTACCTCATCTATAAAATGTGTATAATACTAACATCTGCATTACAGGTTTGTTGTGAGGATCAAATGAGATGGCATTTATAGAATGCTTTGCAAACCTTCAAGCACTATATATATGTTAACAATTCTTACACATTGGAGATGTCAAAGGTGGAAGGAAAAGACCTATATGCACCCAGATATTTACAATTTCTTTGTAGTAATAAAGAAATGGAAAGAAAGTGGAGGGTGTCCATCAATTAGTCGATGGCTGAAAAAAAAAGATGTGGCATATTAATCTAAATGAATATTGCTCTTACATAAGAAGCAACCAATATACAGAATTCAAAGACACTTGGGAAGGTCTGTGGTACCTCTCTTGGCTACTCCCTCTCCTCCAAATTGCATTAACAGATTGGGTTCTCTGGGGAATAATACCTCAAGTTCAAGGTGTTTTGTGGATCTACATTCCTAAAAATATAGCCCAGAAGCCCCCACTATTGTGTCTTCTTTTCATAGCCATCCAAAGGACACAATTAGCCCGTCAACTGGGAAATGGCTGAGCAAGTTGTATACAATTGTGGTGGAATGCTCTTGTGCTATAGAAATGAATAGCAGGATGGTTTCAGAAAAATCTGGGAAGACATTAACTCATGCAAAGTAAAGTGAGCTGAACCAGGAGAATACTATATTGTATGATGATCAACTGTGAATGAATTAGTTATTCTCAGCAATGCAATGATCCAAGACAATTTCAAAGGACTCATGACAAGAAATGCTATCCACCTCCAGAGAAAGAACTGATGGAGTCTGCACGCAGACTGAAGCATAATTTTTTCACTTTATTTTTCTTGCTTTTTTTTTCTCAACATGGCTAATGTGGAACTATGTTTTGCACGATTTTACATGTATAATTGATATCATATTTCCTGCCTTCTCAATGAGTAGGGGAAGGATGGGAGGAAGGGAGAGAATTTAGAACTCACAATTTCAAAAAAGGAATATTAAAAAATTAAAAAATACTTGGCCACTTCAGTCAATTAACCAACAAACATTTATTAAGCACGTACTATGCGCCAGGCACTATGCTAAGTTCTGTAGATATAAAAAGAGGCAAAAGACAGTCCTTACCTTCAAAGACTTTACAATCTAATGGGAAAGACAACACACAAATATAAAATATGTGTGTGTGTGTGTATATATATATATATATATATCTGTGTGTGCATGTATGTGTGTATCTATTATATATATATGTGTATGTATGTATGTATGTATGTATGTATTTATGTATATATGATAAATGGAGGGAAAGCCCTGGAATCAAGAGGGGTTGAGGAAGGATTCCAGTAAAAGAAGGGATTTTAGTTGAGACTTAAGGGAACCCAGGGAGGTCGGTCAGTATAACAGAGGAGAGACAGTATTCCAGGCATGGGAGACAATCAGAAAAAGGAATTACAGTGTGAAGTAAACAGACCTAGAAGATTAATTTATCTTATGACCACAATAATGTAAAGAAAACAATCTTGAAAAACGTGAGAGCTCTCATCAAGGCAGTTGTCTGTCATGACCTGAGGCCCCTAACCCTTCATTTCTCCTGTCTCTCAGATGGGAGGTGGTAGATTATAGTCATAGAATCAAGGCCACATTTTCAGATATAGACAAGGTATTGATTTTTTTTTTCCTTAACTGTACTTCTTTCTTACAAAGGGAGAATTCTTTTTTACAGGAAGGGTAGAGGGGAGTGAGGAAGGGGAAGAGGAAAGGAGTCGTTCTGAAGAAATAGAGACATTATCAAAAAGAGCATAGCCACCAAAATTCAATGACATTTGGGGGTCAACAAAACAACAACAAATTGGGGGTTCTGGGCATCAATCATGAGTTTACCCAGGTGACTGGGAAAGCCTTAGCTGGTTCTGACCCCTTAAAGCAAACCTCACAAAGGTAATTCCTGTGCCACAAAGGTGTGGATTTAACCTGATGCTTTTGAACAAAAATCAACAGCTGTTTTTTTGGCATGTAGGGTGTGAAATAGATTGCAAGTAAATTGCTGTTACATATACACAGTCTTGCAAAATGGCACATACTGCTGGAAAGACTTTTTTATTAAACTTCCGTCGTGCTGTTCATTTGCACCAGGTAATCTGTGCTTCCTGTAAATTCCTTTCCCAGTGTTTGCCATCTCATTGTGGTTGGTGGTGTTGAAGGCGCAGGCACCTGTGGCGGAGACAGCAATCTGAACTCACTCCTGCTCAACGCCCCCATTGTGAGCTGAGCAAGAGTTGACAGCTTGAATGTAGGAAGAAGGCAAGAAACACAATAAAACAGATGTCAAAAGAAATCCGTTGCTTGTTTGGGCATAACTAGGAATCAGTTGCTGTAGGAAATATATTCCGTATATTCTCTCCCCAATATAGATTTTTTTTAATGAAGTATTCTCATATCAATGCTTCTCTCAAAAAGAAAATGAAAGAAAGGGAAATAAAAAGCAAAGAATGCTTTTGTCCCTAATTCTCTAATGATGAACCACAACACACTGGCAGTGAGGGGAGGGGCAGTTTAGGAGCTGGGGAAGGTCTCAACTTCTCCTAATAACCCTTACATTCATAGAACTAAACTCTTCCAGGCAGGTAGCCTATTAAGATTGTGAACAATTGTTTTTACCATCCATAATGCATGTAGACCCCTCACAAATCCACACATGCCAGAATGCCCTCCACGAAGTGCCTTTTTGCTGTTTTATGAGAAATCAAGACTAGCTATCCTGACTCCCAGGTTGCATGGTAGTATAGATCAGAGTGCCCTGCAAATAGGGGCACTTAAATCTTGTTCAGTAGCACCTCACTTGTCAAATGGAAAACTTCTACATAGCTACAATATAGTAAGAATGCTGTATTTTATTCAATTAATTTCATCTCAATTAAATTCAACCAATAGTTATTACTGTGTCAGGACACAAAATCAGAAATGACTTTTTTATGCAAGGTGCTTATAGGCATTTTGGGTGGGGGGAGGAAGGGGTTCTGACACATACACAAATATTAGGGCATAGGAATAATTAAGGTAGCAGAGAACATTAGTGGTAGGCAGTATGAGAAGGGTTCTCTTGGCAGATGTGGACCATGAGGAAAGTCTTCACGGCTGACAATGATTCTGAGATGCAGAGATGAAGAGACAGTGCATTCCAGTCATGGGGGGGTGGGGCATATGCAAAAGCATCAAAGTAGGAAATGGAGGATTGAGTTCAGGGAATAATTAGTTCATGGAAGGAAACAAGATGAAATAAGTGTGGAAAGACAGTTTGTGGGATGCTTGGAAGGCCAGGGTCAGAAACCACTTTCTTCCTGTAGTGCCATATTGGAAAACTGACTATGGAATAAAGCTATTATTTCAAAAAAGATATTTTTATATCAACCATCATTTCCCATTTCCCATTTACAAAGTCCTAATCAACATCAAAATTAAGCATGTATCAATAAATCACCAAACATTTACTAAGCACCCATGACACTGAGAATAGTGTCATATAGTAATAAGTTGCCTGACTTGGAGTCAGGAAGATCTGTATTTGAATCTCACCTCAAACAATCAGTAGTCTTGTGACCCTGGAAAGGTCACTTAACTTCTTTAGGGCTCAAGTTCCTCATGTGTGAAATGAAGAGGGTGGTCTCATGTCTAAGGTCTATGATCCTATGTGGCAGGTACTTTGCTAATAGCTCCAGTGACCTTCATTTTAGTTTGGGAATCCATATTAGTTTCTACTTCTCTTGTGACTCTTTCCCCTGGCCTCCATAAAGAGGTTGCAATCTCAAGTTTGAGAAGCATTTGGGATTAGCATTACTTCCAACACCTTTGGGAATAAATAGAAATATGGATTTCTACATATGAATAATATTATAATGTGACCAAAAGAAGCATGGACTGGAAGCCAGGAGACTGGGTTGTATTCTTGGAATTGCCACAGATTAGCTGTGTTACTTTGGGCCAAGCATCTCCAAACTCTCACTGTCTTCAATAGTAAAATCTGAGCTACCCTGAAGCAATGTGCTGTCTGCCTCGCAGAAAATGGGGTTGCCCCTCACTAGAGGCCTTTGAGCAAAGACTATGTGAGTATGGTAAGGGATTCTTTTTCAGAGTTGGTTAACCATAGGTACCCAAAATGGGCAATATCATACCCTGGGGGTGGCGCTGGAATGATCCAGGGAGGTGGTATTAGCCTTGGGTGCAACTGGGGGGGCATTGAATAAAAATAAGAGGGTGGTGGAAGCATAAGGAAAGAAGAGAAGATAAAAAAATTGAAAACCATTTGTACATGTTTTATCTGTTGTGTAACAGAGTTACAGTTGTAGTGATTACATTATTTTCCAAATAAACACACAACATACAAACTATAACCAATCACTGGTGAAGTCCACTGATAGGTCTTAAGAAGTAAGTGTTGGCAGGCAAGCATATTTTGCATTGTTGGGAAGTCCAACACACATCAGCAGGATATGTGCATGTAATAACTTATTTACAATATGATACTATACAGTTACATGATGCACTATTTCATCGTCAAAATTTCAATTCAGGAACCTCCCTCCCCACATTTAAGATGCATCATTTCAAAAAAATATTTTTTGAAATGATGCAAATTTTAAAAAAACACTAAAGGGTTAAAGAAAGTAGATTTCCAGGAGGGTGCTGAGTAATTTTTTTTAAAGAGGCAATAGGCTAAATAAGTTTGGGAACCTCTGGTTTAGACCGTAAGATTTCTGAGGTTCTTTCTAGCTCTTAAATTTTGTGATTCAATTCAACCACTTATTCAACAAAAATAATTTTTAAAATCTTTATTGAGTAGAGTGCTGAACTGTGTGCGGGAAGATAAAACAACCTCAGCAAAGACCCCCTGTTCTAACTGATGGGCTTTTTTGTCTGTCCTTATTCTACTTCCTGCTGATAGACTGCTAGGTGGGTGCCTGGGAAAGGAGGAGGCAGTTTGAGGATCAAGCAATGCTCAGGGAGTCTCTAGTAAGAACACATGCCTGCTTCTGCCCTCCATGCCCAGCCCAGCCCCCCTCCCCCCGCCCCCAACTGCTGTATATTGACTTTCTGTATATTTTATATTGACTCATCTGTCTTGTTGGTGTTTGTACTCCCAATACCTAACATTGTGCTTGGCACATGGTGAGCACTTGCTGGGGGATAAATGTACACATCTCCTCCCCCTATAGAATGAAGCTCTTTGTGGAAAGACTTTCACTCATGCCCTTGTATGCTCAGTACCTAACATAACAGTGGGCACGTTGCAGATTCAAGCAACTGTCTGCAAGAGGCCTTTGCCAGTCTTTGCCAGTCTTTGCCCCTTGCCCTCCCCTACTACAATCCCTTTAAGATCACCTCCTATTTATGCAATGCATATATCTTGTATGGATACAGCGGTTTTTAGGCTCTCTTCCCCCCTTCCCCCTTAGCATATGGGCTCTTTGGGGACAGGGACTTTGTTTATACTTTTCTTTATGTCTGCAGTGCTTAGCATAGTACCCGGTATGTAGCAAACATTTAATAAATGCTTGTTAATGATAATGACAGTGATGATGAAGGGAAGAAAACATTTGTTGAGTCCTTGCTATGTTATAAGCACCGTACTAGGTGGTACAGTGGATAGGGTGCTGCACCTGGTGTCAGGAAGACTCATTTTCCTGAGTTCAAATTTACCCTCAGACACTGATTAGCTGTGTGACCCTGAACAAGTCACTTAACCTTGTTTGCTCAGTTTCTTCATCTGTAAAATGAGCTGGAGAAGGAAATGGCAAACCTTTCTGGTATCTTTGCCAAGAAAACCCCAAATGGGGTCCCAAAGAGTCAGACATGACTAATCCACTAAAAACAAAAGCTTTGTTCAACTGAATTATCCAGAAAATTTTTCTAATTCTCTTTTTTAGGCTTTCATAAACAGCTTGGTTAACGTAGACACAGTAGGCATTCCCAGTACTACGACATAGCTCGTGCCCAGATGAAATGACACCTTGGAATTATATGAGCCCCAGGGGGCATCAGACACAACTGAAGCAATTACAAAAAAGGGCATTGGCCTCTTCTGGACTTTCTTTTCTCCAAGAAACTGGCTTCATGTGAAAAGCGTTTGTCCACCTCTTTTCTTATTTAGGAATGTTAACAATAAAATATGGAATGAATTTGAAGAAATATGGGTCTATAAGAGAAAGGTGTTACAAAGAGATTTCCTTCCTTCTTTTCTTCCTTCCTTCCTTCTTTTCTTCCTACCTTCTTTCCTTCCTTCCCTCCTTCTTCTCTCTTCCTTCCTTCTTTCCTTCTTTCCCTTTTCTCTTTCCTTCCTTTTTAAAGGATATACCTGTGTTGGATGGTTTTTTCTCTTTTCCTCCCCCTTTTTTTCGAGAATGACAGACTTTTTAGACATGGCAGTTCAGAAGAAGAGCGAAGCACGAATTAATGGCAACGCCTGAGGAGTTCTGAGAACAAGCAGACCACCGGACCTCATTTAGAATCCTCCTTTACCATCTATTAAGAAGTGAGCATAGCAGATCTGGCCATGGGGGAGATTTTTTGATTCTCAATTCCTCTGAACCTTGTCAGTGTTTAATCAATAGCTAGTCAGGGCATCATTGAACATGTGCTCTCAGTTCAAGGTCCCCTGATCAGGATGGTTGAGTGAATTGTATGATTTTCTTGCCAAGTGTAGAAAGGCTTTCTGTATGTCAGGTAGCTGACTTGAAAGAGGGACAATTTAAAGTGATATTGCATTAAGTGAACCTAGTTATACAGGAGATCTCAGAACATCTATGATGACTAGAATTCATTGATTTCACCTCCAGTGCAGTGGGATGGGGAGGGGGGGGCAGATAGGAATCTCACAGGATCTCAGGTGTGGTAGCTGTTGGGGTGGGGTTAGGGAATAGAGGAAGGGGTTGGAACACAAAAGGAGATTAGTAAGGAAATGAGACATGAGGGAAGGCTTTCCTTCCACATTTTAATTTAACACATTAACTATTTCATATAATGTTCACATACTGTCCCTTGTGCTTGAAATGCACTCCCAGCCTGCCTTTACCTCCTAGAGTCCTTTTTTTTTTCCTTTGAGATTCAGCTTGTTACCTTCTCCATGAACACTTTCTGGACTCCCATCACTGCTAATGCCCTTTCCACCAAACTTTTACCTTTTATGTATTTTGAACCTATTTTCAAAATGTACTTACTTTTTGCAAAGTTGTCTTCCCTAAAATAATGTAAGTTCCTTGAGGGTAGAGACTGCTTCCTTTTTATTTCGGTCTCCTACTATTCTACCCAGCATCTGCACACAGTTGGCCTTTAAGAAATGCTTTGCTTTTATACCTTTCATATCACAAGCTTAATCAACTAAAGTCTATTTTGACATTCAGAATAGGAATATCTTTTGGTTTTTTGTTTCCTGTTCGATTACATTTTGTTTTTCTGACACATGTGATGTGGCACCTGGGAAAATATCTGCCAACTACCTGCAAGCAGCAAGTGAAAAAAAATGGCCTGTGCCTGAAACCACTTATTGACACAGAAGCCATGGTGAGAAATCACAGAAAGATCATGGCTCTCTGTTGTTGTTGTTGTTGTTGTTTTACAAAATGAGGCTTGAGATTAAACTATTTTTTTAAAAAAAAAAGGATTAAAAAAAGAGTAACTCCTAGCAGTGGAATCAGTCTATTTTACTGACAGAAAGCAAAACCAACAGATATGCTATGTGTAAAAATAAATTTGCATTTTTGCTGACATCTGGGGGGGAGAAAACCTGAAATCCGGGGGAAATGCTAAAATCTAGAAAAAAATGCTGAAATCTAGGATTTCTCTTTTTCATACAGGAAATGTAGAAAATGGAAACAGAAAACAAACTATTCCATCTCATTGCAATTATTAATAGTTCTAGTCATAAATCGCATTTAATTTTGGGGGAAGATGAGTCTCAGCATTAAGCTCCGTGTTAAGGTGGTCATTGAGACATTTTCTGTGTTATTGGTTCACAATATATGAGACCCTCTTAACCAAAAAAGTTATATTATCCCTTACTAAATATTTAATAATAATGTCATATGCAGGGGCAGCTAGGTGGCACAGTGGATAGAGCACCAGCCCTAAAGTCAGGAGGATCTGAGTTCAAATCTGGCCTCAGACCAAACACTTGACGTGTACTAGCTATGTGACCTTGGGCAAGTCACTTAACCCTTACCAAAAAAAAATAATGTCATACGCAATCCCTATTTTAAAATATGCTAAACAATGTTGTTTCAGGACTCATTTCTTTTCAATATTAGTTCAATAACCCAGTACAATTTATTAGGATAACTTCATAGTAGTGTGTAAGCTGAAATGCTTAATAAGTATTTGTCTTTCTTGGTTAGCTATTGCTAGAACGATTCTTCATTGAATCACAAGAGAAGTCATTGATTTTGGTAGGCTGGCCCCAACAGGAAAAGGTCCATCTTAACTGACTTGTTAAGACAAAATTTATACAAATCCAGAATGATGAATTTAATACTTTTAAAGGAGTGACATACAATTAAAACAATTCAAGCTCAACCTATTTAAGTTAATAATTTATGCGAAAATAGGATAAAGTCAAAACAAAGGAAAGAAGTTGCAAAATAAGTTGTGGTACGTGAGTGTAATTCCACATTACTGTGACATGAGAAACAATGAATATGACGAATACAGAGAAGCACAAGAAGACTCGTATGAACTGATGCAAAAAAAAGTAAGCATCACTGTGAAAACAAGGTGCATAATTATCATAGCAATGTAAGTGTGAAAAACAAGACAATCAAAAGAGAATCCTGTGAAATCATCCTGACTATGCTTGTCCCCAAAGAAAAGATATGAGAAGATACATCTTCCTTTCCTTCTTTAAAGAGGTGTGGGGGGATTATGGTTATAGGTGTGGAAATATACACACACACTATATATACATATATACAGATATGGAGGATGATGATTTTGGAACTATCTATATACATAAATATATAATCAGACATATTATGTTTTATAGTTTTGCTCATTTCTTTTTGTTCTTTTTTTTATAAGGGATGATGCTCTGAGAGGGAGAGGAAGAAGTATTATATTGGGAAATGTAGGTGATATAAAAGATCAGTAATTTATATAATGGCTTGGTCTTCTGAGAATCAATGTTGGAACATATATACCTCCTTCCTCTTGGTTGAGAAGTGGAGAAGAGGGAGAACTACATATAGCTCTGAGAAGTGTACATTGTCAGGCAGCCATTTTGTTGACTGTTTTTGCTTATTTTATATTATTACAAAGGTTTTAATTTGGTGGAGTATATAGGTAAATGACCAGAGTATTAAAACAAAAAGCATAATTCATATTTGGATAAAAATGATATGACCTTTCTTAAAATTAGACACTAACAGAGCCATATAATAGGTTTGGTATGGTTGTTTTTGAAATGAGAAAGGTGGACAGTCGATTTCCTCTTATATCCAATAATGTCAGCTGTGGGTATTTCTTCCAAGTCATGATGTCATGATGCTTTGTAGGCTTAACTAAAACCTAGTTTGGAAAGTATGAAGAGTCAGTGTTCCATATTAGGAAAAATGCCCAACTATAGGCAACAAAAGTAGTCTCTAGGAGCCCAAGTTGATGCCGGTGGTACCTGGCTTGTGTCTGGGAGATGACACAAGTTTAACTTTTATACTTGAGTGGAAAGAGACTAAGAGCCAGAGTTAGGTGCCTTGGCCTTTACTATTGGCCCCATCTCTTACCAGCTGTGTAACCATGGACAAGTCACTTCACCTGTCTAAACCCCTCTTTCCTCATCTATTTAATGAGTACAGTGGTTGCCCTGTCTGACTTCACAAGGTGTTAGGAAGAAATGAGGTCTATTACTCAGCTTCCTCAATGGAATTGTCTCCCCTGCATCTGCATAGTAATCTCCAGGATATATAAATGTATGTATAATTTTTTTTTTTTGGCAAGGCAGTTGGGGTTAAGTGACTTGCCCAGGGTCACACAGCTAGTAAGTATCAAGTATCTGGTCTGAGTCCAGATTTGAACTCAGGTCCTCCTGACTTCAGGGCTGGTGCTCTATCCACTGTGCCACCTAGCTGCCCCTCCAGGATATATTTTTAATCAACTATATAGAAACTCAGCAGCATAGTCAGTCTGGATTATAAAGTGAACTGGGGTCTTGAACTTTTTAGAATCTCATTTGAAGCATCCAGTGTTTGAGTGGTAATCTCATGGATGTGTTAATGATTAATTCAACTCAATTCTCCAAGTCCTACCCCGGAGCCAATGAGAGTTTTGGAAAACAGGGAACATGAGCTTGGTTGTGTTGAAATCTCTGAGAATCACTGATTTGTCTTTGGATCACTAATGTAGGATAAGAAGGAATTCTCCAGAGGATCATAGAAGCTGAGATCTTTGAGCCATGAGGGATTTAGAGGTAATAAGACCAAAGGATTTTAGATGGAGAGTCAGAAGAGAATAAAGAGGTTATCTAGTCTGCTACTTCTCTTATTTTATAGAAGAGCAATTTGGAACCAGAGAGGATAAATGCCTGGTCCAACAACACACGGGTAGGATGTAAGAAATAAAGCTGAGGTTTGAACTCAATTCCTCTAAGTCCAGATCTAACCTTCTGCTTCAATTGGCCTATCAGGATGGGCAAGTCATTTTCTTTCTCTTGGTCTCAGTTTCTTCATCAGTAAAATGAAGAGGTTGGATTGGCTTCTGAGGACCCTTCTAGCTCTCAATATATGTCAGTCCCCACAGATCAGTGAGTACCCATGCCACGAGAGCTGTCTAAAATTGGATCAGATGGCCTGTAGATGAGAGCCTTATCCTGGTTTTGCTGTTTTGTGGACATGACTATGTGGTCTGCATCCTGAAATGGTGTTCGTAGTTTCCTAGTCCAAATTCCACATCCTTCCCATTTTCCTTTTCCCATGCTGGATCTGTAATCCAACTTAAGACTGTACATTGGATTCTCCTTCATCCTGGACCTCCTTGAACATAATTCACCAAAGAAGACTGACTGTTTTGCTTATTTATCCTTTGATACACCTTTGTGCCTTTTCTGGAATCCTGGAATCAGATGTGTTTCAACCATAGGGCTCACAGTAAGTTCGCTTGGTTTACAGCCCAGGCTATAAACAGTGACTTCTCACCCATCATCTCAGTCCTAAGTGATGTTTTCATGACCTTCCCATCATTCACTAGTTACTTTTTATTTGCTCTGTCTCTTACGTTGGAATGTTTCCCACAGCCCACTACCAATAGCTACATTTCATTGCCATGCATCTACTTTTCTAGAGGATTACTAGAAAAGCCAACTGGGTGAACCTGATTCTAGATATGCAGTAGAAGATATTGGTCAGTGAAGCATTCAACATGCTTTAAACAAAGAGCCAAAACTCCAAAGATGAATCCATGGAGATGTGGTGTAGGGGAATGATGACTTGACCTTGGTACCAGAATACCAGTGTTTGAGCCCTAACACTTCCTAGCTGCATTTCCCCTCCCCAGAAAAATTACTTAACGTCCAACTTCAGTTTCTTCATCTATAAAATGGGAATAACTTTTTTTACTAAGTTCCTTTACTGATTTATTAGAAAGTGCTTTTACAAGTTTAGAGGACTCTAGGAATCTGGGTTATGATGATGATGCACTAATTGGCTTCAGGTCAAAGAATAAAAAAATGGTTCAAAAGATTAACCTGCATGCTTTCTGCTTATAGAGAAGATGGGGAGACACAGCCTAAAGGATAACGTAATGAGATTGATTCAGAACTGGCTGAATGGCTAGAGTCAAAGTGGAGCTATTAAGAGTTCCATGGCATCCTGGAAGGGATTCGGGATGTTGTGATGGAGTGAATGCTTGCTGTGGAATCAGTGGTACTGGATTCAAATCCCACATGTTATGCTTACTCCCTTTAAGATTTGGAACAAGTCACTTAACATCCCTGGGCCTCAGTTTCCTCATAAGTCAAAGGAGGATGTTGGACTACATGGCAAATGAAGTTACTTCCAACTCTAGACCTAGGAATCTAGGAGTCTGCCAGTCAACTTGCCCAGAGATCTCTGCTTGGCCTCGTCCTTCTTAATACTTTTATCAGTGACTTGAATTAAGGTATGGAGGGTGTCCCCATCAAATCTGGAAATGCTACAAGTCTAGGAGAGTTTGCTAACACATTCAGTGATGTGATAAAGATGGGCGAAAGTTTTGACAGGCTAGAAATTGAGCTGAATCAAATATACTGAAATTTAATAGGGATAAGTGGAAAGCCTTATAGTTGTTCAGTCATGTCTGACTCTGTGACCCCATATGGGGTTTTCTTGGCAAAGATACTGGAGTGGTTTGCCATTTTCTTTTCCAATAGATTAAGGCAAATAGAGGTTAAAATGACCTGCCCAGGGTTACACAGCTAGTGAGTAGATGAGGCTGCATTTGAACTCAGGTCTTCCTGACTCCAGGCCCAGCACTGCATTCACTGAGTCATCTAGCTTCCTCTGGAAAAGCTTTACACTAGGGCTCAATAATGATTTCACAAGTACAAGATCAGAGAGGCATGGTTAGAGAGCAGTTTGTTTAGAAAAGATATGGGGGTTTTAGTGGGCAGTGAGCTTGATATGAGTTGAAAGTATGATATGGCAGCCATAAATAAAATGAGCGCCATCTTGGTATTTGTTGAGAGTCTTTCCTTCCAGGAATGATCAGGTGATTGGTCTGTTAAGCTCCATTCTGCTTAGCTCAAAGTAGAACATTTTATTCAGTTTTGTGTAACACATCTCTAGGAAGAATATCAGTAAGCTAGGGGACATCTGGAAGAAGGCAGCCAGGACGGAGGAAGACCTCAAGTTCATAAGCAGAGCTGTGCAAGGAACCATTGTGCCCTGGGCAAGTTTTATGAAGTGGACAAGAGGTTTGCAGTATCCTTTCCTATGCTGGGGTTGGGGGATGGCAAGATGGTGCTGGGAGGTTCCCTCAGGCACCATCTGGCAGCTTCTGATTTTAACATTCTTCTTGATAACTAGGTATAAAGCTGTGTTGTTTCTAAGATGCTAATGGATTTTAAGTGCTGTAAATCGGCATCCTATACAATTGGCATGCTGGGACAAACTGCTAGTCACCTTGCCACTTCTTCAGCCCAGGAGGATTATTTGAAAGAATTGGGATGTTCAGGCTGGAGAAGAAAGGGCTTTCTGAGGACAAGGTAGCTATCTTTAAGTATTAGAAAGACTTCTAGGGGGAGCTGGGTGTCACAGTGGGTAGAGTACCAGTCCTGGAGTCAGAAGGATCTGAGTTCAAATCCAGCCTTAGATACATGACACTTACAAGCTGTGTGACCCTGGGCAAGTCACTTAACCCCCTCGCCAGAAAAAAAATTACTAAAAAAAAAAGACTTTTAAAAGGAAGAGAGTGAGTCTTCTTATTTTTGCCTGCAAAGAATGAAAGTAGGTTTGACATTCAAAGACTCAATTTAGGCTTGTGCTGAGGAAAAACGGCCTCCTAATAATTTACTATACAAAAGTAGAATGAATTGCCTGGGGAGACAATGGGTCACCCCTCACTGGAGTCTTCAAACAACGGCTGGATGACTACTTGGTCAATTAGTGTTGTAGTACGAATTCATGTTTAGGTATAGACTGAAGTATATGGCAGAGGGACTATCCATGGAGTTAGGAGGTTGTGGTTCAGTCATTTTTCAGTCATGTCTTACTCTTCATGACTCCATTTGGAGTTTTCTTGGCAAAGATATTGGAGTAGTTGTTGCCATTTTCTTCTCCAGCTTATTTTATAGATGAGGACACTGAGGCAAACATGGTGAAGTGACTTGCCCGGGATCATGTGGCTAGTAAGTGTCTGAGGTCAGATTTGAACTCAGGTCTTCCTGAGTCTAGGCCTGGCACTCTATCCACTGTGCCATCTAGCTGCCCCAGTGAGGAGGACCTGAGTTCCAATTCTACCTCAGCTACTACCTTTATAACTCTGGGAAAGTCACTTATAAAGTCTTTCAACCTCAGTTTTCTCATCCGTAAAATGGGAGTGATAATGGCAGCTACCTCACTGGGTCAAATGAGATAACATATGGAAAGAGATTTTTGACTCATCACAAGCTGTGTAAATGCTAGCTTATACCTACTGTAATCCCTCCCAACTTGGAAATTCAGTGATTATGTTTCTGGGTTAAAAAAAAAAAGTCATCCTTCACCTTCCACTTTTTGTTTATCAGCTAGAAAATTTAGCCAGAATGTTCTGTACTTTTGTAGTAGTAATGTACTTAAATTGGTCTCTTAAACCTCTTTTTTTTTCCCTCTCCTGCTCCTTTTGGCTCCTGGACCCACTTCTATTTTATGCTTAAATGCCTTATTATACTTGGCACTTTATAGAAATCTCTAAGCCGCTTCAAACTCTTTTGGAAATGGGTGGGATATAAATCTTAAATTTAATAACAATATAAATGAATGAGAAGAACTTAGCATACAGTTAGAATGACTCTTTCTTCCTTAAAACCAGGGCTTTTTTTTGCAGGATTGAAAAAGGTAAAAATGTTTCAGCATTCGCTGAAACTGCAAACTGAACTACAAACACACATTAAGATCCAAACTTGTGTAAGGGGAAAAAAGTCTTGCTTTTCTGATGTGTAGTCTTGAAGTTTGTATTAAAAGAATTGTCAGGAGGGAGGGAGGGATAGAATTTAGAACTCAAAACTTAAAATAAAAATGTTAAATAAAATTTTAAAAAAAAGAATTGTCTTTCTATTTGAAGAACCAGGAAGGGGAAAAGAAGGAAGAAATAGCTGAATGGAGATGGTGAGAAGGGGAAGGCTAGACAAATGTGTCCTAATTTATCATCTTGCCCTGGGGCAGACTCTGCAGAAATGCAGAAGGAAATATATGCTTTTAGGGAGAAAATGGGGGGAAACACTCGTTTTGTGACAATTCTTGAAATATTTCTAAAAATTCCCAACCAGAGATAACCGGCCAGGTGAAAATAATCTGATCACCAAAGTCAAAGAATAGTTATTGTAGTTCACCTCCCATAATTTAAATTAGTCCCAGGAATAGAGCCAAGCCTGAGAGTGGGTGTCCAGTAGGGGAAAGGAAATTCTGAGTTTTTTAGTGTATGCCCTTTATAGGCTAATGATGTCCTATACCTATCCAAAGATACCAATGAAATCATAGATCTCTCTCTCTATCTCTCTCTCAGATACATACATATATATATATATATATATATAATGTATATATATATAATACATCTTGAATCCATACATGCATGATTATATGTATATGTACATATGTATATACATTATATATATGGAGAGAGAGAGAGAGAGAGAGATGAATATCTATGATTTCATTGTTATTGTGAACTCTAACCAAAGAAACCCCTTTCTCAGTAAAGATAGACAATGCTGGCAAATTACAAGTTTGGAAAGTAGCCCTGGGCAGGGGAGAGGAGGGCACTGAAAGGTGAGAAGTGAGAGCTGAGAAGACCCAGGATCACACAGTCATCATTTGTCAGAAGGGGACTTAAATTTCAGTCCGAGATTCCAAGACTGGCTCTCTGTCCATTATCCCATCTAATTCTCCATTCAAAAACATATTCAATTCAATAATACTTCTTAATATTACTACTTTATGAAAGGCATTGTATTAGGCCTTAAGGCTACAAAGAAACAGAAAATCATGATCTGCTCAAAGTATTTTACTGCAGGAGGGGCAGTGATATAGTGTGCAGTTGCTGTTCAGTTGTTTTTAAGTCCGGTCCAACTCCTTGCAACCCCATTTGGGGTTTTTTTGGCAGAGATACTGAAGTAGTTTGTCGTTCCCTTCTCCAGCTTATTTTACAGATGAGGAAACTGAGGCAAACAGGGTTAAGTGACTTGCCCCGAAGCTAGTAAGTGTCTGAGGCCAGATTTAAACTCAGGAAGATGAGTCTTCCCTACTCCAGGCCCAGAACTCTATCCACTGTGCCATCTAACTGCCCCTTAGTGGTTTATAGTATGTACACAAATAATAAAAATACAAAAATATATACAAAGTATCACATTGTAATTTCTTTAAAATAGAGTTTACGTATCTTTTTCATTTTTACAAAGCCTACATTTTCCCCTGCATTCTTTCCCCTTCCCCTCCCAGGGAACTATTCTTTATAAAAGAAGATTTTTTTTTTTTTACAAGGGGAAAAAGGGAAAAAAAAATAAAAAGCAAAACATCAAAAACGAATCAACATACAGAAAAAAAAAGATCTGATCTTAAATGTAATATCCCTCATCCGTGGATCCCCACCTCTTCAAAAGAAGGAAGAGGGAGATTCTATCTCATCTCTTCCTTGGGATCAAGCTCAGTCTTCACAATTTTACGTCTGTTTCCATTGTTTGGTGGTTTCTCTTTCCATTTACAATGTTCTAGTTGACTGATGTAATTTCAAGAGGGAGAAAGTGATAATGAATGAATGAATGAATGAAAGCATTTTTCAAAATATCATTTTAATTCATTCATTCCTGATGGCAGTAGAGAGTTTAATCATATTTAACAGATCCTTTTAAATTTAATTCATTCATTCATATTCATTTAATCACTCTTTAGCACTCTCTCTCATTTTGTTTCGTTTATTGTCAACAAGTACAAAAAGCAAAATAATGCCTGCCCTCAGTGTGCTAATATTCTCTTGTGTGAGAGGAGTACAACATGTGCACAAGTTATACAAAATATACACAAAGTAACCTGCAAGAAAATTTCAAGAGGGAAAGAGTGCTCATAATTAGGTGCGGGTGAAGGAGGGGAATTAGGACTTGTGTAGGAGGAGGAGGAGGAGGCATCTGCCAGATCCCTTTGAAGGTATCAAGAAATGGTATCAGGAAGAGGTGAAGAGGGCTGCATATTATCTCTCCTGTCTCTCTCCTATAGTCAATATCATTTTAAGCAGAAGCCTGCCCTCTATTTCTATAGCCCATCATCTCCCATTTGCTGGGCTTCTTACAGAATGAATAGCTGCTGTTGGTGAGAAAACTAAGCCAAGGGTAAAAAGAATATAGGATTTGGGGCTCGCAAGGCACCTTAGAGGTCATTTATCCATTTTACAGCAACTGACACCTAATGATTTGTCCAAGGGTACATGGAGAATAGGGACACTAGGCAGATAGAGTGGATAGAGAGCCAGGACAGGAGTCAGGAAGACCTGAGTTCAAAATCGGCTACAGACACTTACTAGCTGTGTGACCCTGGGCAAGTCACATAACCCTGTTTGTCTCAGTTTCCTCATCTGTAAGATGAAATGGAGGAGGAAATGGTGAACCACTCCAGTATCTTTGCCAAGACAATCCCCAATGGGCTCACAAAGAATTGGACACAACCAAACAACAACAAAAACACAGGGAATATGTCAAACCAATGTCTTCTAACAACAAATCCAGTGTTCTTTTCTACTGTACTACTATCTCCAGAGGAAGCCGTTGTTCTACTGCCTGTGAGCATGAAAACACCTAGAAAAAGAAAGAAAAAAAGTAAATAAAAATATTTAGAGCTAACAATGGGCCCCTAACTTTCTCTTTCTCCGGATCTTAAAGTGTATGATGGAAATCTATTTTCTGATATACTAAAAACTGGACTAAAGAAAATCCTAGGAGGAACTCTCAAGGGAAGTCTCCTGAACCAACAGAGATGAGGTCATTTCAATCTCACCTTCTGTGATACTATGAATGCCAGAAAAAAAAAATGAAGCTTCCTAAAGACTTTTCTGAAACGATTTTACCGGCAGCTACTTGGAAAGGTTGCCTAATGACTCATTGGGGTTAATTCTCTATGGGCTGGATGAAAACTGGGAAGCTGCTGGATTTTTCAAGGAGAAGTTTCTGAAATTTCACTTTTAGGATTGCCACAATGTAACTTTAACACTCCACCCAAAGTCATTTAATATTAGGATACTGATGAGTTTCATAATAAGTGGCGCCATCGGTCTGTTAACTAAACGGTTTCTTTCTTTCTTTTTTAAAAATAACCTGCTCTGGCTGTTCTGAAGACATCAGCTGTCATCTGAAAAGGATGCTGCCTCTAATTCAGCTGCATAAATAATGCAAGTTATTGAAAGGAAGTTACAGTGGAGATCTTTAACCTCTTTTATATCCAATTTGGTTGGGACTTCTCCATTTCCCTGGACAGACTCTCCCTTTACCCTGACCAAATCACTTAGGCATCTCTGATCAAGAAATTGAGGTCATTAATTCCTTACATATATGTCTTTAGCTCATATCCTGACAATTATAAAAATGATATTTTTCCTTCCTTAAAAAAAAAGAAAAAGAATCATTCCATATATTTTGAAATGTAGCACTCCCAGAAATCTGCTTTTAGGAAGTTCACTGAAATTCTTCTAGTTTATCAAGGACCTCACCAAGTTAATCAGGCTTACAAGCTGTCCTCCTCTCACATCCCTCTGTGACTACCTGGCTTCTCCTTTTTAGTAATTAAAGTATGAACTTTGACTGACATACTATACATTTAATCACATAGAAATCCTGTAGATTTAACCGCATGGGTTATGGCTTCAGAATCTTTTTTTCCCTTTTCTAATTTAGCAAGAATCAAATGGGCCACTGAACAAAACCATATCCTATATGTTTCCGAGCCACTGAAAATGAAGAATTCTAGAATTTTTGAAATTAAAATAATTAAAAGGCTGTTCATCAGAGTCTTTACTTTGTGGATGGCCATCATTATGCTTTAATACAGACGTTAATAAAAATACGTGCTCCAGGCATGAAAGGTAGGTAAAAAAAAAAACTGTTTAAGCATTAAAACCTTCTGTCATTTAATTATTCTAGCCCTCAGGGAAGGCCAAGCTCAGCAAATATATCAAGCAAAGGACATGATTATGAATGGAGATTTGGAGCTGAACACATGTCTTACAAGGTTATTATTACAAATGGAAGTGAGAGAAAGGAGGTTTTGGGAATCATAGTAAGTTATAACTAAAACTTAGGAGTTCTAGGAGATATATTGTGTACCTAACTTTTCAGGTGCATTAGCCACTTTGTTTCCCTTTGCTGTAAAGGTTTCCATAATAACAAGGGATACTTGTGTGGTACTGTCAGTTGCTCCCGTCCATAGCCCCAATAGTTCTAATGTAAGAAGAAAGAGTCACTTTAGCAGGGTCATGATAGTTCTCTTCAAGTATTTGAAGGGCTGTCATATGGAAGAGGATGGAGATTTGTTCTACTTGGCCCTAAAGGGCAGAAGAGGAGAAATGGGTGGCACTTGCAGAGTGCAATTTAAACTTAATATAAAGAAAAACATCCTAACCATTGGAGCTGTCCAAAAGTGATGTGGGATGCTGCGGGTTGTAATGAGTTAGCCTCAGTGGCTATTGGAGCAAGAATTGGATGACCCTTTTTGGAGTCTATTCCAGAAAGTATGGATTGGGCTATATGGGCACTGAGGTTCTTTCTAACTCTGAAATCCTATGATTTTGTGATCATTTATGGCATAAAGAAATATATTTTATGTCTACAAAAGTTATTTCTCAAAAAAAAAAAGAATAACTGATCATTGTAGAATAATCCAACTCTTGGTATTTTCATAGCAGAGAATAACAGCAAGAGTTCTAGTCCTGGAAAGAAGGTGATTCTGCACCTTCAACCCCATGATTTCATTCTTTAGAAAAGTTCAGTGGGAAAACATGATGAAAAAGAGTGCGGTGGAATGAACTCCTTGCTCTCTGGGCTTAGAAGATCTGCTTTTGCATCCTAACTCCGACATTTAATTGTGGAGTGATGTCAGACCAGACGCTTAATCTTCCTGAGATTTAATTTCCTCAACAATTGAAGGAATATAAAAATGTGTCCCCCTCACAGGGTTGTTGAGAGAGAAAAGGATATATAAATGTAAGACATTCGTATTGATTAGAAGAAATTGTTAATGATGTCTAGATTAGAAACCTCTGAATTTTTTTTTGCAATGTAAAGAGAATGTTTTACATTCACATGAAATCTACCAAATCTATGTCATTCTCAATATACTTATAGATTGCATTTATGCTCATTATACCCACAAGATTGGTTAATGTCATTTATTCAATCAACTTATATGTTCATTGTGTTGGGAAATATAGGGGATATAAGAAAGTTGAGAAAAACCTTTGCCACTATACACACACACACACACACACACACACACACGTGTGTATGTGTGTATATATGTACATACATACGTACATACATACATACATACCTACATACATATAGTCCAGGAGGAAAGATAAACCTTGTACGAAAAGAAAAACAGAATGGGTGGTGCATTATAAGTGTCATAAGCTTTATGGGAGTTTAGATAAGGGACAAATCATCTTTTCTGATCACATATCCCTTGAGCACATCCCTTACAATATTTCTCGGGTGGAGAAGAACAGTGAAAATAGATGCTTTGCCCTACTTCTGTCCATTATATGTCTTTCTACTGCTTTTTTCCTATCACAACTTCGGTTCCTTGGAGATTCTGGTTTCTTAAGCTTTGAATAATTGTAACAATATCATTACTTGAAAATTTTTTAAGGTTTCTAAAACTCTTTCCTCACTGACAGCTCAGTGAGGGAGTCAATAATTGGTTTTATTATTCCCATATTATAGATTGAGAAACTAAGGCTTGGACAGACAATAATTTGTCCAGCGTCACAAAACTAGTAAGTGTTGGAGTCAAGTTTAGAACCCAGGTCATTCCTGATTTCTGATTCCAGATACAGTATTCTCGCTGCTATTTCAAACTGATTCTCTATCATATCATGTTTTGAGTGCAAAGAGCACTGGATTTTGCATCAGAAGACCTGAGTTCAAAATCTACCTCTGTCACTTATAATCTGTTTGACCACAGGAAAGTGGCTTTACAGCTCTGGGCCTCAGTTTCCACATCTGTAAAATGAAGCAATTGTATTCAGAACTCTTGAAGTTTTCTTCAGTCTCTGTTATGAAAAGGAAACTTTACTTTCAGGAATTGACCCTGGAAGACAGTAGAATTTAGAGAGTCAGAAGCATAGTTTTACATATGGGTACCATATTTTTTAATGTCTTGTGGAAGATGAAGAATTGTGGGGCACGAGGAGGGTTTATGTTTGCCGTCTTCTCATATGCCAGAAGTGACTAAACTTTCTCTGTTCATGTGACTCAGTAATTTTTTTCACCAGTGCCCACAGGCCAAAAGAAAGCAGTTTTATTTATCATGTAGCTAGGCCCACATAACAAATATTTATGTCCTAACAACTTTATGGCCATTTGAAAAACAATAACTGAACATTGAAAGAAAAATAATATTAAAATTTAATTCTTAAATAACCACAATTACTCGCTAAAGGGATATGTATGCCCATTGGGTACTGTGAAACTTGTCAAACCATGGAATCAGATTGGACACCACCACCCTCATTTCATGTATTATACTGATTTTCATGTGATAACTTGCATTTTTATCACAAACATCCAAATCCCAGTTTCATAAAGATTTGACATCACAAATGAGTAAGTTCAAGAAGTGACTTGAATAGCCAAAAATACAAGTAAACAAAACCATATCTCAAACATTCAGAGAACATCATCAAATAGAATTAACGATTGATGTTGAGATTGTGAACTGACAAACTAGTAATTCCTATAGTGTCATTCAGATGTTGAGTATCACTGCAGCTAGGTGACACAGTAGATAGAGTACTAGGCATGGAGTCAGGGAAACTCATCTTTAGGAGTTCAAAGCTGGCCTCAAACTCTTACTAGCTGTGTGACTCTGGGTAAGTCACTTAATCCTGTTTGCCTCAGTTTCCTTATCTAAAATGAGCTGGAGTGGGAAATGGCAAGCTATTACCTGTCTCTGCCAAGAAAACCTGAAATGGGGGCATGAAGAGTTGGGCACAACTGAAAAATGACTGAACAATGGTCATTGAGATATTGAGTATCACTGTGTTTCCCTTGAAAACGTAAAATATCTTGCATGTGTGCTGTTTGGGAATTGTGCCTATGTACATAGGTACCACATGGAAGAGGGATTCTGCTTTCTCGGCTTGGCTTCAGAGGAATGGACATAACAGCAAAACAAATAGGGTACTTAAATAAGAAATAATCAAAGAATCTCATAGTTGTAAGGGAGGGATTTCAGAGCCCATCTAGTCCAGTCATTTTTACAACGTGGCTGACAAGTGGTCATCCAGTCATCACTTGAAGGCCTCTAGCAAGGTAGAGCCTGAAGTGTCCCAAGGCTGCACATTCCACTTCAGGGTATCTCTAATCATTGGGCTGTTTTCCTTTCCCAAAGCAAATCAGAAGAAACAAAATCTATTCTATATGACATGCTGTCTCAAGAGGACATCTATAAATACTCGGGCACTAACTGACATTAACAAAAGTCTCTCTGGAAGACTAAAGTGTAGACTCAACCATCATCAGCTATCATGATGATAAATACAAGGGAAGATGGATGGCATGAGTAGAGCCACCATTAAAGTCCTAATGCCATGTTTCATCACAGTAGAAAGGGGACATTTGTTCTTATAGGCGGTGCCAGGTGAAGGCACATTCCAATTATGTTGAAAGACTTGGACTGTGGGACCCAAAATAGAATCTACTTCTTTGTTCTAAGTGTCAGTTGTGAGAAACTCTTACCAAGGTTGGGCACATCCCCCTAGTGGTATCAGCTCACTCTAGGTGCATCTGCTAGCAAAGACCATCTGCTAAGGCATAGAGTCAAGGTTTCCCTCGTACCGTGATAAAGCAGGGGGGTAACACTTTTATGAAGGTACTAGTGTTGGTGTTAGTTCAGCACCACTATTGTTATCATCTTGATTACCACTTTTCACATCGGGTATTTAGAATTTTCTTCTGAGAAAATGTGGACCTCTTCTTGAGATAACATCATTGAAAAGATGTATTAGGTGTATTCTACGTGGCCCCAGAGAGAGGACAGAAAAATATAGACATAATGCCTGAGTTTCACAACAATGAGAAATACACAACAACTTTTGAGGAAGTGAATTCCCTGTCACCAGAAGTATACAGTGAGAAGTGGAAGAGGGGATATGTGCATTAGTAAGGAGATTAGACAAATGGCCTCTCATATCTCTTCTAGTATCTACTCAGTATAAATCCCTGGCCTCTTCCACGATTGGGAACAAAAGCTTGACTTTTTGCTCTTATAGCACTTTGTGGAATGATCATCCTGAAAGCTCTTTCTATTCGATTCAACCAGATCACTTTGCCTTTGACCTCGGCATCATGTACTGCCTTGGATACACAAAGGGTCAAGTGAGTCCATTTATATTAATGAGGATTTCCATAATGGCACAAAAACAATAGCAACAAAAGAAGAGGAAGAAAAACCAGGAGGAAGCTTATTGATTTTATCTGATGAATTAAAATTCAAGTAATCTCCAGACTTCCAAAAATGTCTATTATTTTAAAAGGAAATAAGTATTCAGCATCCGATGTTTTCATGGTGCCTTATCAAAAAGATTTGAAATTATCAATGTGGAACAGTGGAAAGAGTGCTGAATTCAGAGTCAGGGAATCTAGATTCAAATCCTGACCTTCCTATATATTTTCCTAGGTGACCTTGGCCAAGTTACTTACCTTTCCCAAACCTCAGTTTCCTTATCTGCAAAATAAGGACACTGTACTAGATAACACTCAAGTCCCTTCTAGCTCTAAATTTATAATGCTCTGAATACAGCGGGCTACTACTTCATATGCCTCTATAAATTTTCTTCAAAACTAGAAGCAGGAATTGACCTAGAACTGGAATGAACTAGCTTCTGTAATTCACTGAATCTGCCCTCCTGGGTCAATCTACAGCATATCACTTGGCACTGTTGGCCTGCAATACTATGAGATGGAGAGAAATCACAAAGCCAGCGTGGGCAAATCGGCAACTGCTGTGGATCAAAAAGGTCAGGGGAAATCCCTGCAGTGAAGGCCGGGAATCCAGACATAGAAGGGGGAAATTCTGTTTGATCAACGTTATATGTCACCCTTTCTCTAAAGCAGTCATCACACCACCCAGCTGGACTAGGTGCACATGGTAATGTATTTATATCAAGGCCATCAAGCATGAGGGCTCATTTCTATTTGTAACTTCACCAGTGAGACCCTGAATAGCACAGGAGAGTTCATTTGTCTCTCAGGATTTCTCTCTGTCTCTGTCTCTCTCTGTCTCTCTCACTTTTCAAACGGGGATTTGGTTGGAGGAGCAGCTCTTTTCTCCCTCAAACCTCCCTCATTTCATCAAAGTGTCCTTGCAAGATGACCAAGGCTATAATTAAGAAGCATCTGGCTAATCCTAATAATATTTCTAAAAGTCTCTTCCTAGCCATTAGAAATCTCTGTGTGAATGGACCAGCTAACATACTCTGATTAAGTACACTTCCAAAGTAGTCATATAGGGCCTGTCGGGGGAATTGAAATGTCACTCTTCTAATACACTTAAGAAAGGAATCTAAAACAACAACTTAAACATGTCTTTCCACCATCTGAACAAGCACAGCCATTTCCCCCCTAATTCCTTCACATATTGTGCATAGGACTTTGTATGACCACAGTAGTACTTGTTCAGTCGTGTCTGACTCTTCGTGACCTCGCTTGGAATTTTCTAGGCAAACACACTGGAGTGGTTTGTCATTTCCTCCGCCAGCTCATTTTACAGATGAGGAAACTGAAGCAAACAGGGTTAAGTGACTTGCCCAGGGTCATGTAGTTAGTGTCTGAGGCTGGATTTGAATTCATGAAGATGAGAAAATCTAATAGCTAGCATTCACCCAATGCTTTAAGTTTTGCAAAGTGCTTTGTGTATGTTATCTAATTTAATCCTTACAAACAACTTTGGAAGGGGGATGTTATCTCCATATACAGGTGAGGAAATGAAGGTTTAAGAGAGGTTAAATGACTTGACCTGGGCTGTGCAGCTCAGATGTGTCTGATACAGGATTTGAAATCAGGTTGTCTGAACTCCAATTCCCTGCCTCACTTAGATTCCTGAAGTAGGAAAAGGCCTCAGCTTCCTCATGCTTTTGGAACTTTAGGGATGAAACTTGTTCTTCAAACATGCCATTCCGTGCTCCATCTCCATACCTTTGAACTGACTGCAATCCAAGCGCGGTGTATTCTGACCACCTCTCGGTTCCCCTTCTTCAAGTCTAATGCAAAGACTACTTTCTTCAGGAGTCCTTTCGGGGTTCCCTCAGCTGCTAGTGCCTTCCCCTCTCAGATTACCTTCCATCTGTTCAGTATACATCTTGTGTGTGTCTAGTTACATTCATGTTGTCTCACCTATTAGAATGTGAATTACTTGAGGACGGAGATTGGGTTTTTTTTGTCTTTCTTTGAATCCTCAGTACTTATCACAGTGCCTAGCACATATTAGGCATCTAATAATTTTTTCTTAACTGACTAAAGAGAATTGGTAAAGTAGAAGTTTATGATATATAGACCCATTGTATTCATAAGGCCATGCATTTAGAGTTAGAAGGGACTTTAGAGGTCATCTAGTAAAAAGCTCTGTTTTTACAAAAAAAAGAAGACTGAAAGGCTTTGGGGGTAAGGAGAACTCAGTTGCTGGTCATTACTAATACCGTCACTAATGTTATTGGTGTCCCAGAGAGGATACGGCTTGTCCAGGGTCACACAGGAAGCAGCAAAGTAGAATCTGAACCCAGGTTCTCTGACTCCAAATCATGAAAAGTAGAAGTTACAGAAATATTGCTTCTCTACAACCCATTAAACAGGTTTTCAAAGTTCCCAATCCAACACCACTTTGACCAAGCCACACCTTTCAGATAAACAATTTAACAGAAAAAAGATCATTTAGAAATCCCATGGACATTGTTGCCTTTTTAAGACCAGCTATTTTTGAGACCGAGGAGTAGCATTGTATTTGTGAAGTACTGATGGATTGTATAGAGGTTTTTCTTTTCAAGAGCAAGCCTTCCTCCAAGGCCCCCATGTGGCAAGGTCGATTTTCATTGGAAAGGGCTTCAAGCTGGCTCTAATATTTACTCACTTATGCAGGTGCGTCCATCAGCATGGAGTCTGTATCCCATATCACATTCGCAGTAGAAGGAGCCCTCAGTGTTAATGCAGCTCTGCTGGCAGCCTCCGTTCACTACCGCACATTCATCGACATCTAGAGAAGGAAGACAGATGGCCAGGATTACAATGTCGTTTCAATGTCAGCCCCAAAGAAGTGGCACAATATTTCTCTGACACACAGCATGTGTGATCTGCTAGGAAATCGCTGCCTTCGTGGCCTCCAGTCTTGGCTTCTTTGATCTTTTTTGATGTGGGGGTAAACAAGAGATGGAAGGTAGAGCCGCCATGGAGCTCTTTAAAGCTCCTGACAGAGAGAACAAGGGTGGCCTAACAAATTTCTATTCTTCACCTACTCAGTAATTAGACAGGTCCTTGATATAGATGTGTCCTCCGGGGGAAGGAAAAGTGGAGGAAAGAATTACAAGAAGCTAATCTATCTCAGCTGGCACACACCAGTAGATAAACACCAGGCGCTGGTCAAATCCTGTGAATAAAGACAAGGAGCAGCATGGTGACCTTGAGGCACCTCTCATGGGCTGCTGTGGCTACCAAGGCAGGGAGAGTGAGAAATCAGAGTAAAGTTAAGATTTGGTAACTATAACAAGAAACCAATGATTTTTTTTAATCAGTGGTATCATTTTTAGAGTTATCATCTCTGATGCATTTCCCCTTGCTATTTCCTTTATCGATAGAGACGACCTAATCACAAGAATTTTTAGTAGCTTAAAGGGAACTCGCAGGTCATCTAATCCAATTCCCTCATCGCAGGGATAAGGACACTGCAGCCCTGACAAGCTTTGTGTCTTGCTCAAGGTCACGTGAGCAGCTGGTGGCAGAGAGACAATTTGAATATGATCCAAAGTCCAGCGACTTTTCTTTCCACTGTATTATAGTGGCCTCATAAATGTGCTGCAGTTTGGCACAGAGGAAATAGCACTGGTTCTGGAGCTGGGGGTGATGGTGGTGGGGATGTGACTTTCAATCCCATCTCTGATGCTCGCTACCTGTACCATCTCTGGCAAGTCATTTAATCACTCTGGGACTCACTTTTCTCATTTGTAAAAAGGATGCCCTCTGAGGTCTCTCCCAGCTTTAGACCTTTCAGGTTAAGAAGAATTCAATTACTGATCACCAAAGATCAGCAAGAGATTCCAGTTTATAATGACAATAATATTAATGGCAGATATTTCTTTAAAGATCTTTACATCTATCCATCCACTCATTCAATCAGTCAATTAATCAATAGCATTAAATGTACACTTAGGTATCTAACATTGAAGGGATACAAACGCAAAAATGAAACAGTTCCTGGCCTTAAACAGTTAACATTCTTCAGGGAGAGATCACATGGGCACATGTAAGTATATACAAAATAAATACATCATTTCATTTGAAAAACACAATACTGTGAGTTTGGCACTATTGGTATTATGTGGACCAAAGACAGCGGTGGAGAATCAAATAGCTAATATTTGTAGAGCTCTTTAAGGTTTGCAAAATACTTTACACATGACCTCATTGGACTCTTGCAACAACCCTTTGAGATGGGTGCTATTTTATAGATGAGGAAATTGAGGCAGAGAGAGATTTAAGGACTTTAAGGACTTGGCCATATAGCCAGTTGTATGAGACACAATCTGAACTCAGGTCTCCCTGACTCCAGGTCTAGTGTTCTATGTCACCCCTAACTAGCTAATAATACAGGTGGCTGTAAGTCTGGAATACAACAGGCACATAATAGATGTTTTTGAATGAATGAATGAATATCAAGAGTGGCATAAACAATAATTACTAGAAGAGGTTAGGGGAGGGAGGGATCACTTTGGGCCGGTGGTGATCAGTCATGGCTACACTGGGAAGTTAGATAATAACTTGGGCTTTGAAAGATGACTTATATTCAAATGGTCAGGAAAGAGGAACAATGTCATTATAAGTCATTTTGGGTGGTTGTAGAAATGGTGTTAGGGTGGGAATGAAGAGAAAACAAACAAAAAACAGGGAAAGTGCAAATATATTTAGAGACACCGTGTAGATTTGTCTAGGGGACATGAGAGACAAAAATAATTTGGAAATATTTTGGCTAATCACTCTGGACACACACTCCTTCCTAACCACTAATCCACTAATCTAATAATTGCCAAGTCTCCTTTCTACTTCCGAAACATTTCTTATATCTATCTCCTTTTCTCTATTCACATGGTCAGTACTTGACTTCAGGCCCCTGTCTCCTCTTGCCTGTAGCCTTCTAATTGGCCTTCCTATTTCTTTCCTTCCTCCTTTTCATCCTTCACATAGCTGCCCAAATATTCTTCCTAAGGCACAGGGTCTGACTACCCAATCCCATCCCTTAGAAATATCCAAGGTCTTCGTCTTGGCTTTAGGATAAAGCAGAACACTCCTACATGCTCCCCCCATTTGAAGTCATTCACAATCTGGCGTCCACACCAACCTTTTCAGACTTATGTCATGGTACTCCCCTTGGTTTGTTCATTGTTTCGGCCAAACTGCCCTGTGGCTATTCTCTGAACTTGGCATTTTTCTCCCAGTCTGGTGCCTTGGCACAGGTTGGCATGAAGTTCTTCCTTGCTCACCTCTGCCTCTGAGAATCTCTTACTTAATCTCATGTGCCACCTTCTTCTAGCACCCTTTCCTGAGTGCCCAATGCTTGTGGTCAATGCTTCCATCTTCATCAAATTGTTTCACATTTATTTGCTTGTGGACATGCTGGATGCCCCCTCCCCAAGGAGTATTTAGGCTCTTCAAGGGCAAAGACTATTTTATTTTTGTCTACAGACACCCACCCACATATAACAGGCACTTAATTTTTGAACTATTCAATCATATGTAAACTTCTATTTTTAACTAGTTCTGGGAAGTGAGAATTTAAGGTGTTTTCACCCTCGGGGAGTGAATGTATTATCTTGTGTAGTGTAGTAGGGCAGCTTGGGAGTCAGAAATCTCTGGGTTCTAGTTCTGTTGTGTGACTATTGAAGTTATTCACCCCCTGAGTGCCCATAGGCAACACCAGGAGAGAAGAATTTGCTAATTTGCATGTCGGCATCAGTGGAGGGAATTCTCACACAGGGAAGTCTTCTAAAAGATGAAATCACATGTATGTGTGTGCATGCCCACACACCGAACACATACATTTGTTTCTCTAATTTCATCCCAGGGAGAGAATTCCCTGACTCATTGAAGATCGGAAACTTCTCTGAAATTCATAGTTTTTGTGAGTCCCTTGGGACACTAAGAAATTAAGTGACTTATCCAAGATGATATAACCAGAATATGTCAGAGGCAGGACCTGAATTCAGAGCTCAACTGACTCTAAATCTGGGTCTCTAGCCCACATGTCATGCATCTCCCTTTGTCCTTTTTACTCACCCATTGCATCTCTTTCTCTTAGGCAATTAGGTGACTCAGTGAATGGAGGGCAGTACCTGGAGTCAGGAAGACACTTGCTAGCTGTGTGACCCTGGGCAAGTCATTAAACTGCTCTTTACCTCAGTTTCCACATTTGTCTCAGTGTTATTGTGAGGATAAAATAATATTTGTAAAGCACTTTGCAAACCTTAGTGTGTTACATCAGCTATTATATTCATTTATATAATACATACACAATTGCATTACATAATTATATGTACATATATAAATACTATATATAAAGCTATTTATGCATATTGTTGGGCAGTTGAAGACATACCAGGCACCATTTAAACAATAGTACAACAGCAAAAGCAAAAGCAAATAAAAAATTAAATTAATCTTAATTCCATCAATCTAATGGTTGGTTGGTTGGTTGAAGCAAGCAGAAATAATTGATTTAAGAAGCCTTCCCCTTATTTCCCACTCATTTGGATGCTCTATATCTGTACTTACATCTGTATCTATAGACACACATACATACTTCTTTTTTCCATCACAATTCTGCCCAACTGAGTTAAGAACAAGAAATATCAATATTACATGAATTGACTGAATTCACCCATCATTTTGTCTTTGTGTAGGCACTCTCAGCACTGCTTACAGAGCCTTCATTCTCTGGCAAATGACAAAGACTGTGTCAACAACTGGTTTGAATGAACCGGCCTAGTCTAGCTAGGACGCTGAACCCCTGTTTCTTCTAGGACACGTCTGCCTAAAGTATTTAAGAAAACAGGAAGCTAAGACAAGAGGATTGGAGAGATTCAGTTTGGGAAGAATTTCAAAAAATTAGGCACACAAACTCACATGTGCTCTAGAATTCTATCAACTTTCACTTAGCTCTATTTTTCCACAAATGTCAACAAGGAAATGAAAATAAGAGACTTTGAAGGAATGACCCATGATAGGAAATTGCCTCATTCTTTAAGAAATGAAGAGAACATTGGTCCTTCTCTAACAGAATCTCCCCTATGGAGGGGTGAAGCAGTTTCAATTGCTGTGATATTAGACACTCATTTGGACGCTCTATATCTGTATTTATATCTATATCTATAGAGACACATATATTTCTTTTTTTCCATAACAATTCTGCCCAACTGAGTTAAGAACAAGAAATAGCAATATTACATGAAGTATTATTATAAAAATGTTCCATGGGAGGAAACTTGCAAAATTTGGGGAAAATTTTGGGAAAAAACTGGGAAAAATTTTGGAATCCCAAATTTCTCTGTATTTCCATGGGAGATGCACAGAAAAACTCCCATTCTCAGCACTGTGGCAAACAGACACTGCTGTGAGCAAAGATAAAATAATTAGGATCCCCCCCAACTTTCCCCCCTCTCTGCCCCCTCCCCACATTATCCTGGTGATTCTAAGGTAGTATCAGGCAGGCCCAACTATGCTAGCATTTTTTTTCTTTAAAAAATAAATCTTCCCCCCAAATGTTTTTGCTCTATTTATCCTGCCTGCTCTCCCCCAGATGGTCATGGAGCATAATAGTTTAAGAGAATGCAAATTATTATCCACATACTTTGCACATGAATGCCTACTGAGACAACAATGAGCCCACTCCAGCTTCCAAACCACCTGAATTGCTAGTTATTATTTTTGCTTAGATTGTGTGACCATTTACCTGTGGAACTTGAGTTAGATAAATTATTCTTTTTTTTTTTAAATGCCCTATCTTCATCAACTCCTTGCCTGAAAAGAAGGGATTTGGAGAGCAGTCCTGGGTGCTCCCTTTGATCATGGGCCTGCAGACATATTTGCACATATCTCAGTGAAGGCTTTAGAGACTAAGGAGGTCCTCTCAGCCAAGGGGTTTGAAGAACATTTTCAAAGGGGTGGGGAAAGGTCATTTTAGATCCCACTGTTGTCTCACCTCTGCCTTAACCCTTGAAAAGGAGATTACTTCTCCCCACCCTAGCTTGGTCTTTCAAGGTTTGCAAAGCACTTTATATGTATTATCTCATCTGATCCTTACAACAACCCTGTGAAGCAGGTGTTTTTATCATTCTCATTTACAGGTAAAGAAGCTGAGTCTAACAGAGAGTATGTAACTTGCTTGGAGTCACACATCTATTAAGGTAGAATTTGAACTCAGGTTTTCTTGATTCCAAATCCAGGGCTTTTATTTACTACCCAAATGAGGTTAGTCATGGGTGAAATTTAAAATCACGGCCCTACTATTTACAGTCACTTTCCTTTCAACATCAAGGAAGTCCAGCAGTACTAGCCCTAGCTTCATTCATTCATGTGTTCATTCATTCAGTAAACATTTATTAAGAACCTACTACGTGCCAGGCACTGTGCTAAGTGCTGGGGATACAAAAAGACACAAAAGACAGTCTTTGCCCTGAAGAAGCCTCATAGTTCTCAACAGAGAACTTGAGCCAGAAGCTTTCTGCTTGCCCTGTACTTACCATCCAACCACAGGTTGGGATTGTAGTCCACAAAGAATCCATGAGGCAGACCTGGGGAAGTTTTAGTTACTTTTGTATTTGGGATTGATCTGAGACTTGATTGTGGGTCCATTGGGTGAGAAGAATAGAAAAGTAGTTGTTGGGACTTCCAAAACCCGGGTTGGACCAGATGACTTCTAAGGTCTCCTACACATCTAAATCAATGACCTTTTGAATCTAGTCATGAATCTATTGCAATAGTTTAGGCAAGCAATGATTAAACCTGAAATGGGGGGAGGGGTCATCGTGTAAGTAGACACAAGGGGGAAATGTAAAAGATGTTGTAGATGTAGATGAGAACATACTAAGATGCTGGAAGACAGTTTTGATCAGACATGCACTGGCAAATGTTTAACAACTGGCTCTCCAGGGGGAAAATGTATAGATGAAACATTTAAAACTTCAATTAGCATTCTTAACATTTTATGTATCACTTTCTTCAATCTAGACAATCAACAAAACAATAAACGAAGTCCTCATTAGTAGCATTGGCCAATTTCCAATGTGTAAATACTCAGACTGAAAATTTGATAATTTATTTTATTTCAATATTTTCCAAGCAATCAAAACATCCCTTTTAAATGAAATAGAACATCTCTTCTGTATGTATGAGACACCCCCAGAGAATCTCAGCAGGAGTCTCCCAGTGTGGAAAAGGCTAGTGTAGATGCTTCTGAGAGAGAGTTGCTATAATTTATAATGCAAATACTTTGGAGAAACCACAGCAGGTGTAGACATTTTGTAATTGATTTTGGTCAGCTAACACGGTGGTGAATAGGAGGCTTGATCAGCTTCAGAGCATTCAGAAAAATATGAGTCAGCTTTGTTCTCAACCATTTTCTCTTTGTTTCTGCTCTGGTAATTTGACTCCTTTGCTGATAGTCCAGTGACAGATAACACTGTAGGGAGAGAGGCCTGAGCCTTCTCCTTGCACTCTGAAGTCATGGGGCCTCATGAAAACAGGCTTTGATTGTTTGCCAAACTTACCTCATCCCTAGCCCGTTTCATTCTAGTCAATGGAGATTAATCTGGAGGCTCTGACCTTATGAGTTTCAAAAGGTCAGAGAGTGGGCCTCCAGAAACTTGCTAGTTAAAGACCATAGTGTGGTAGCCAGCCCAGCACCCTTCCCTCCAAGGAGCAAGCAGTGACCTTTTTGGACACAGTCAGTGGTACCTGAGATGAGAATGCATTCAACAGTCATGCCGCCTCTGGCTATTTTGCTGGGACCAATGTTACTTAGAATGTCTACTTTAAGAGTCAGCCCACTCACCCCAGAGAACAAAGTGGTACAGAAGAGGATGTGCCCCTAAGATGCTGGGGGAGAATATTTGTACGTTTTTTTCTTTCTTATATCTTTGAAGTAAATATCCCTTTGTAAAGGCTGATAGATATTAAGTTATCTTACATTCGGGAGATGTGGTACAATCAGTAAGGACTTGAGCCAATGGTACTGGAGATGGGGTACTCCCAAACCCCTCAAAGTATCCCTGGAGACCTAAGTAGGGGATATAGCAGGCTTCTTCTGGGAGAGTGAAGCCAGAGAGAACTCACGGTATGTATCAAAGGCAGTGCCATTGGGGAGAATCAAATCAGAACACAATGGTAGGGACATCGTGCACTAGGTAATTCAATACCGCATCACTTGACAGGAGCAAAATTCTCAAAAGGTCAGCTATCTTTCTCCCTGGGATGGCACACAGGGGGTAAACACAATTTGGCTATAGCACAGATCTTGGGAGAGAGTGAGACTGTATTCCAGGTCAATTCTCTTTCTTTTAATCTTTCAGAGCACAGCATGACCACTCTAGGGGCTCTTCCTTATTTTAAGAGGAATGAGAAGTCCTGATCTGGCAATTTTTGTGAGAATGTCATAGAATTCACAGTTGGAATCAACTTTCAACTTCTTTGTTTAATAAATGAGGAAACAACAACAACAGTAGCTACAATAATATCCAACTTTTATAAAACACTTCAAGACTTGCAAAGTGATATATATACACATACATACATACATACATACATACATACATATATATATGTATAAAATCTAATTTGGTTCTCACAACAATCTTGTTGAAGTACATATTATCTTTTTCCCCAATTTTACAGATGAGGAAACTGAGATAGACAGGTTAAGTGACTGCCCAAGGTCACACAACAAGTAAGTGTCTGAGGCAGGATTTGAACCTAGGTCTTCTTGACTCCGAGATTGGTACTCCATGCACTATGCCATCTGGTCACACCTGGAGCAAGGGACAAAACTGGGATCTGAACCCAGGTCTTCTGACTTTCAATCTAAGCCTCTTCATTATAAAACAATGCCATGATTTGAATGAGGAAATGCTGTTTTTCACTCCTCAGTCTTCACCATCCTCATTATGCTGATCAAAAGAAAATGGACGCTTCTAGTGGGATCAGAGGATGTTGATTGAGGTCTGGAAGAACACCCTGAGGTCCTCCAGTCCAAGTATCTCCTTTTACAGAAGAGAAAATTCTTCCTCAGGGAAGTCAAGTGCCTTGATCAAGGTCATAGGATTATAAAACTAGGAGTGGAAATGACCTTAGAAACCAGTCAGTTCAATTTGCCTCATTTTACACCTGGAGAAACCGAGGCACATGTTGGTTATAGGTGCTCACATTCTAGAGGGAGGGACAACACATTAGGAAAGTATCAGCTGTAAGCAAGATGAAAAATCCATAGTCCTTGGGGTATAATGACAGGGCAGATGGTAATGCCTCTTTAATTTAATCTACACTGATGAAACCATCAGTTTCTAATGTTGAACCATTTGATAATACCAAGGACTTTGGTGATGAGAATTTTCTTTTTTGATTCTTAAATAGATGTGGCTCTCGTGCCTGGCAGAGCAGTTGCCAACTTGTTGTGAACACTTGGCTGGAAGAATTGCTTTTGCAAAGGTTCTTGGGTTCAGGGTCTTTGGATGCCTCCAGTAGGGACTGAAGGGAGATGGTAGCCAAGTTGATGATGGTTCCACTTGCCTGACACATAATTCCTCCTTTCTCTTATGGTTCCTTGCTGCTTCAACCAGGTTGGCTTGCTTGGCATGTGATGAAGATGACTATCCCCTTCTCCATAGAATTGGCTTCCCTAGATGATGATCTTGAGAGATAAGATAGAAAGCAAAACTATTGTTCTTTGGGTTCTGCCACTCTCAGAACTCTTGTGATTATCTATCTGTTGGTGACAGCTAGTCAGCAGTTGTTGCTGGTGGTGATGAAGAAGGTGGGCACCTTCTGCACAATGATTTCTCCCCACAATGATGGCATGAGGGCCAAGAAGATCAGAAGCAGGTCTGTTGTTTGTGGTGGCACTGCTCTTTCCAAATCTCTTGGGCCCAGGGTTCTGGGATATCTCTATCAGGGTACAAGGGGAGATGTTGGTTAATACGGCAGTTGTAGTTTGCCTTGCCTGCTATATGCTGTTTCCTGTCTCTCTCTTTCAGGATTCCTTGTTGCTTTCAACTAGGCTGGCTTACCTACCCTGGAAGCCCATGGTCTTCTGTAACACCCTGAGTTTGGTGACTGCACAGCCCTCCCTCATTTAAATCCAATTCACTTGCAAGTCACTGCATCACCTTCCTGATGCCATGGTACTCTTCAAGAAGACGGACAAACAACAACCTTTCTTCTCCAGTTGTTAATCCAATTAACTTGTTAGGACCATTACTGTTGTTCAACTGTCCTTGGTTTTTTGGAAGAGGACCAATGACATCACAGGATGATATGGTGACTTGCAGGTTAATTGGATTTAAGTAAGGCAGAATTGTACTAAATTGTCAGCCTCACTCTCTCTTCCAGAGTCATAGAGGTCCAGTGGCAAGACAAATGATGACTGGTGATAGCCCAGGATGCAATGGCTGACTTTGGTGACTTCTGATGTCACACCAACCTGCAGCTCCTTGAAGTCATTTCCTATGGTGGAGTCAGGAGCCCTGGATTTAAATCCAACTTTCCCATTTGCTGCCCCTATGACGTTGGTATCTCTGCTCTCCAGTTTCCTAATTTGCAAAATGAGGGGGTTGACCTAGTTGTCCTTTCAGTTCTTTTTCAACTCTAGGTTTGTGGTTTTTCAAGACCCAGTAAAAGTCCCACAACCTCAGTATTTCATGCTAAACCATGAACTCTGAGTCCTTAATAGCTGCTCACATATTCACTGATCTGAACAGAGGTACTCAAACTTATTTTCCTCATGGCATAGGATATTGTGCAGTAAAGAATCATGATATACCGAAAAGTTTAAGATGGCAAGAGAAGAATTCTTGGAAAACACAATCTTATCACTAGATCCTAGAGATTCCTCTTCCTTTCTTTGCTCTTTCCCACCCCTTCCTGTTTTCTGACTTCCCAAGGAGTAGCCTGAGGAATATTGAGGAATACAAAGCCTCCCTAGTAAAATTGTTGCTCTGACCTTCTAAAAACCAAGCTAGAAAAAGTAGATGGTAAGCTATCACTGGAAGAAGAAACCAGGGGGTGGGAGGGAAGTTTGAAACCTACTAGGTAACATCCTGGTATACTCCTTTGGAAACCATTGGTCAAAAACCTTCACTGCTTTGACACAGTACACTTAAGCAGTGGTATTGATGAGAGTTGTCTCCTGGCAAATAAGATGTGAGCTCTGACCAAGGCTTCCTACACTCATTACACCAGCAGAATTTCTTCCCAGTGTGAATTCTCTAATATATAAGAAGGTGTGAACTCCAAGTAAAGTGTCATCCCACTTATAACATCCCTAAAGTCCATGGTATGTCAGTGTTACAGTATTCTTTGCACTATGTCTCTTTGTTCTGAGCTTAGGTCCATGATATACCAGACACCGTGTGAAGGCTGAGCCTAAATAGTTTTGTATTGTAATTAAATAAACTTTATAACAAAAGTTATAATATGTTTAATGATATGAACCATCTTATCACACAGAAAATGGCACAGTATGTAAATGCTAGTTATTATTTTTCTATTGTTTTTCTAAGTACAATGAATGGAGAAACTAGGAAAAAGTGGTGACTGGTTAGTATGGAAGTTCTAGTTGCTCTTTAGGGAATACCCATGTTGGGACACGGTAGTGAGACACCATGACCAGAGAGTCAGGGGTACATCCTGTAGAGGAATGAAGGCATGGCTAGTGTGAATGCTGTTCTTCAAATGGCAATTCTAGAAGGAATCAGTCAATCAGAGGAAGAGGCTGCAGGGGTGGAGGCAGTGTTGTGTTGGGAGGGAAAGGGGAAAAGAATAAGTTTTTATTAAGTGCCTACTATGTGTCATGCTAGTAAATGTTTAACAACCAGCTATGTGGGGGGATGTAGGATAGCACAATAATCTACATTATTCACATTTTATCCATTGCTTTCTTAAGTTTAGATAATCAACAAAACAATAAACCAACCCCTAATCTATGTTATTTGCCAAATTTCCAGGTATAAATGTTAACACTGATTATTTAACAATCTGTTCTCAAGTCAGAAATTACATTGCTAGGGCTGTGTTCAAAACTATCTACAAGCAGACAGCAGGAGAAATACGGACAACTGGGCTAGGGTTGATTAGTGAGTCACACAGCTCAATCTTCAGAACGAAAAATAGCCTTAAGGATGATTTCATATTTTGGATGAGGCTATAGGAACTGGGCTTTGGAAATGATTTCTGTGGTTCACTGGGGGGCATGGACTCTTTGGATAAAGCGAGAAGCTGCTTTCAGGTAACTCTGAAGATGTGTGGATTTGTGACTCAGGGAGATCCCTGCATGCACTTCTCTGGTAGAGGATAGTTAGAGGTAGATATCCTGGGAGTTCCACAGCTAAACTTTGACCCTTCTATAAGGGTCAGGAGGCAGAGCAGGGAAGCCAATGGAGTTCTGGTCAATGTTTGGTTAAATATAGGACAGTGCCCTTCTCTCTGTTGTGGGGTTCATTAATTCATTCAAACATTCATAATTTATTAAATGTTTATTATGTGTGAAACATCACACCTTCCTAAATGTCAAGGATGAGAAAAAAGACACTTATGATGTGGTGTCTCCCCTCCTAGAGCATATGATTTTATGCAAGAGATAGGACAAGGATACTATATATGTACACAGGTGCAATACTATAAACTAAATGGAAAATAACTTGATAGTAACTAAAACATAGAGTAGAAACTAAGAGTATAAGAGAGGAACAAAGTGATGTGGGAGGACAGAGAAAGACATCTTTCCATCCTTCCTTTCATTGATAGATTATATATAATACACATGCATGTATAAACATGTATATAGATAAAGGCACTTTATAAATAGCATACCTATGTACATATGCATATATATGTGTATGTACTGCATGCCAATATACAATACATGAATACATGTGACACATGTGTGCATGTATTGTGCAATGTGAATGTGTACATACATACGTGTATACATACGTACATAATACATACAATTGTTCATCTTTTTTTTTTTTAATAGGCAGGGAATCTGAGGTCAAAACAGGTTACATAACTTCACCTGGGTCACGTAAACAGAAAATCAGAAATATGGGCTTCAAAGCCACACATTTAGACTTCAAACTTAGTGTCTCTCTTTTGCACCACTGCCTCACACTAGACTAAGGGTGTAGTAAGGACAGACATGGTTTCAGCAGGGGAAGCTTCACTATTCCCCTTTGGCTTCATAGAAGAAGCCAGTGAGGGAGAGTCACGTTAAGTATTGTCCAACATTAAATTAAGGGTATAGTGTACACCCAAGACACTGGGGCAGCAAGGTGGTGATGTGAATAGAGTACTGAAGTCAGGAAGACTCATTTTCTTGAGTTCAAATTTGGCCTCAGACACGTAAAAGCTGTGGGACCCTGGGTAAGTAATTTAACCCTGTTTGCCTCAATTCCTCATCTGTAAAATGAGCTGGAGAAGGAAGTGGCAAATCATTTCAGTATCTTTGCCAAGAAAACCTCAAATGGAGTCACAGAGTGTTGGACACGACTGAAAAAATGACTAAACAACGTCATGTGAACCAACCATATCTTTACAAAAAAACCCACTTCTGTGAGGTTTGCCTTATTCCGGGCCAATCAGGCAGCAAGCATGAGACTGATTGGGGTGAAGTGTAGATGTGTGAGCAGACTTGGGTGACCTAGCATTGGCTGAATTACAGAATCATAGGATCTGAGAATCAGAGGGGATCTCCAAAACTATTAGTCCAGTCCGTACCAAAAAGAAACCCCAAACTATAGTATAAATCTCTTCCTCTTTACTGGCTTTTTTTTCTGCTACCTATTAATATGCTGATATACCCTTTCCCCACCCCATCCTTTAACAACAAAATCAAAAAACCTTCTCATAATCCAACCATCCTTGTAGCTATTTTCCAACATCTATCTTCTTTCTCATGGCTGTACTCCTTGAGAAAGTCATCTACAATTAGTGCCCTCTACTTCCCCTACTCCCTCTCTTCTTAACCCGCTATAGTCTGGCTTCCAACCCTATCATTCAGCTGAAATTGCTCTTGCTAAAGTTACCAATGGTCTCTTAATTGCCAGATCTAATAGAAGATGTCTCAGTCCCTATCCCTGATCTCTTTGAAGCCTTTTACATGGTCAATCTTCTCTTCTCTTGGATAATCTCTCCTCTCCAGGTTTTTACAGCACTATTCTCTTCTGGTTCTCCTGCCATCTGTCTGGCTATTTTCCTTTGCTCCCACTTACTGTGAGTGTCCCCCAAGAGTCTATCCTTGGCCCCTCTCTCTTCTCCCTCTATACTGTTTTGATTGTTTTCTTCATCAGCCCTCATGGATTTAATGATCATCTTTAAGCAGATGATTCTCATATGCCTTTATCCCTACACTAACCTCTCTCCTGATCTCCAGTATCACATCACCAGCTTTCCATTAGACATCTTGAATTGGATGTCCTGCAGAAGTTTTGAACTCAAAATGTCCAAAAGAGAACTTGTTATCTTTCCCCTTAAATCATCTTCTCTTCTAAACTTTCCTACTTCTGCCAAGGGCATCATTATCCTCCGTCAGCCAGGCTTGCAACCATCTTTGACCCTTTACTGACACACACATGCCACAAACCTAACCTATTGCCAGGTCTCATAATTTCTACATTTACAGCATCTCAATCCCTTTTCTCCACTCACGCAGCCACCACTCATGCAGATCCTCATCACCTCACTCCATGACTATTGTAATCACCTTCCTTCTGGTCGGTCTCCCTACCTTAAATCTCTACCCACTCTAGTTTATCCTCTTTTGAGGTGCCAAAATGACAGTCCTAAAGTGAAGTCCTGACCGCATTACCACTCCTCCACTCAATAAACTCTCGTGGCTCACTGTGACCTCCAAAATGAAATATAAATCCCTTGATTTGCCTTTTAAAGCTCTTAACAATCTAGCCTTTTCTTACATCGGTTGGCTAAACTTTTCTCCCCTCCACTTACTCTATGATGCATCTGGAGCTTTTCTTTATGTACTTCCCACATACCACTCCATTTCCCAACTCCGTGTCTTTTCAGTGCCTGGAATGCTCTCCTTCCTTGTCTCCATGTTCTGGTTTCTCTGACGTCCCTCTCATCTTAGCTAATTTGTTTGGGGACTGGCACCTAAATACAGGCTTAATTTCCTTTTAAACAAAATGCTATAAAATCAGCGATTGTATAGTGGAATGAATACTGAATTTGTACTCAGGATCTGGGTGTAATTCTTGGCTTTGCTAAATATTAATAACAATAATGATGCCATTAATAATTACTTTTTTATCTAGTGCTTTAAGGTCTGCAGAACTTTTTATGTGCCATTAATCTTATTCAATCTTTGTAATACCCTTATGTGCTATTACCATGTGTATTATCTCCCCATTTTACAGATATGGACACTGAGACTTGGAAACGTGAAGGGACTTGCTGAACTGCCATTAGTGAGTGTGAGAGGCAGGACACACGCTCAGTTGTCTTCAGCACCCAAGTCCGGTGCTTTGCTATTCATATGACTTTAGGCAAAGCATTCAATCCCTTTGCTGCTCAGTGTAAAATGAGGGACTTGACTTTGGGAACCTCCAAATTCTCATTCAGCTTTAAAGGTCTTGTATCAGTGAGCTACTAGTTACCACATCCAAGTTCAGGTTTAGCATTCTGATACAATGCAGCACCTTCAATGGTTAACATTCTAACCACTGGCAAGATCTGAAGTGCCGAATAAAATGTTCATTGTAGTTTTGGGACTGTTTAAGGCTCCGCCAATGGTCCGCCAGAGAACTGGGGAGGCAGGAGAGTCTTTTAGTTAATAGGGATTTCTCCTGCGATCTTCAAAAGCAAAAGGTGCAGAGGCCTTGCTGCTTTTATGCTTAGTGGCCGATTAGATTGAGTTTTTCCTTGATACATTTGCAACCATATTCTTTCTCAGCACCAACAATACCCATGATGTTTGCTTGGGGAATTGAAAGCATACCCCCGAGCTATTCAATACCAGAATTACAATGTCTAAAAAAAAAATGCACACACAAAACAATCCAGTTCCTCAGAAAATGTAAGCTCTGTGAGTTTACAGATTAGGAGAACCATAGCCATAACCTTGGTATGGCAAGAGGGAGTCAAAATTAGGTTGCACAATTGGCTTACTGAGTTGCATCAAGGCCTCTGCTAAAGTCAGACTTTAGAACTGCAAGTGACCCTGGGTTCTAGAAGGCAATGCTAAGGAAGCTTTGGCAAGACCTACCAAGCTGAAAAGGCCTTGGGCACACAAGTAGTCTGAGGAATTGACTAGTAATTTAACAAAGAATCCTACTTAAACTGAGAGAGACTTGTCACCAGAAGAATGGGCCACCAGGTGATTTTTTTTTAATTGGGAGGCACATGTAGAGCCCTGTCTATGAAAGCATGGAAGAAGTGGTCACAATAATAGAATCACAAATCCCTGAAACAATCCCAGAATTCCAGAATTGTAGAGCTGAAAGGGACCTCACTGGCTGGTCAGTCCAATCCATACTTGAACAACAATCCCTTCCAGAGTGTACACTATAAGTAGCTACAAAGATTTTCCTTGTCGGTCTCCAGTAAGAAGGAGTTACAAACTTCTGAGGCAGTCTCATAGTTTTTTTTTTTTAGAATAATGGAATCTTTAGGAGGCCCCAGCTCCATCTCCATCAAGCTAACATAGCCTGTCCCCTGTCTACCTTTCCAGATATTTTATTCCTTAATCCCCTCCACAACCCAATGATGTAGCTGTGCTGATGTACTGGAAGTTCTTGAGGATGTCACTCCCATCTCCCATCTCTGCACCTTTGTACTTGCTGGTCCCCATTCCTGGAATGCTTTGCTCCATCACTCCCTCCTCTTAATTTATCATCTTCTTTCAAGACTCAACTCAAAGTCTACTTCCCCCAACCCCACGAAGTCCTCCCCATCCTCTTTTGCCTTCTCTTTCCAGATTAACTTCCATTTACTTTATATCTCTTATGTACCCATGTTGTCTCCTCCATTAGACTATATGGTCCTTAAGGTCAGGGACCATTTTGGCTTTTATTTGTATCTTTAACACTTAGCCCAGTGTCTAGTACACAGAAATTGCTTGTTGACTGCAATCAGAAACGTGCAACAATAAGGTTGGAAAGTATCAAGCTACAAAAAGTTTTAAGCATAATAGGGAGTTGCTGAAATTTATGGAATAGAAGGATGCCATGATCAGATTTGTGACTTACAAAAACCCATTGGGAGCAGTATGGAAGATGGATCAAAAAGGAGAGAGATGAGTCAGGGAGACCAATTATGAGGCTTTTTCAGCAGTCCAAGAGAAGGATTATGAGACTTGAACTAGACTGGTGAATGTGTGAGTGGAGAGAAGGGTTCAAGTTCAAGAGATGTTACGGAGATAGAAATGCAATATGGCGACTGATAAGGGGGTGAGTGGCTGATGGCACCAGGACGGGGGACCAAGGGGGATGTTAATGGTCATTTATATATCACTGAGTTTTAGAAATGAGGTTTTCTTTTAGGAAATAAAGAAGCCGCCCTTCAAATTTTTAGCTTTATGCCTCATATTTCAAAACACCTTCGTAATCATTGCTCAGAGGTAGATTACATCTCTTGAGTAGTATAACTCCAAATATCATTATTGAGTGGTTTGATAAAATTGGCTCCATGCTGATGAAAGTGCACAAAACTATGGAGGAAGTAATAACAAGCTGAAATAAATGCTAATCATTTTTTTCTCTAACGAGAAACTTCTATATCTCTTTCTTCTTAAAATTTGTACAAAAGAAAAGAAACAAGAAAATTTTACTTTTCTTCCTTGTAAAATTGCTTGGATACACACACATACATACACATATATGTACATATAATTACTTTGAGCTATTTATCTCTAAGTAATTTTATTTGTAAAAGTATATACAATATGTAACATATTATATATGTCATATAAATATTTATAAACAGACTTGTAAAATATGTATATACATATAAATATACATATGAGTTTATAACATTAATACTTGTTAAAATATATTATCTCCAAGTAATTTAAATATATATGTATTATATATATATTTATGTGTGTTTATGTATACATATTGCCAAATTATGTGTGTACACACACAGTAAATTAGGAAAAGAGTCCAATCCCAACATCATTGTTTGATTCAATTATTTTGTTTGTGTTGACTCATCAATCTGGTCACTAGATAGTCTGGGCAAAAAATTTATTTTCATAAACTTTTGTCCTAAAATAATCAAATTTACCAATTCTTTTGGTTTGTAGTTAAGTGGAATCTAAAAGTGATTTGAATAGAAAAGGATCTTCAATAATTAGACATGATATTTTCATAATAGCTAGTCTGGAATAATGGATAGAGTGGTAAAATTACAGAGACAAAGGTCTAGGTTCAAATTCTGTCTCTGACATTTGCTAGCTTTGTGGCTATTAGCAAATCTCTGACTCTTCAGAAGACTAAGATTATCAAGTAAGTTGTAGTCAGGCAGGCCATAGATGCTTATTAAGTGCTTACTATGTAACAAGTACTGGGATAAACACTGAGAATACAAATACAAGCAAAAATACAGTCTCTGCCCTAAAGGTGCTTCCATTCTAGCAGATTGTAAAGTCGACGGTGGTAGATGGATTCTGAACCATCGTTGGTAGAATGAATTCCCACACTGAGAAAATTGCAGATTCTTGATGTCTTGACTATTTCATCTTTCCCGTGAATACCTAAGTATCCATCACTTTTGAAAACTGTCTGAAAGACTGAAGTCCAAGATGTCAGAAAAACCCATCAGGAAAGTTGTTCACCATGGATGCCTCTGATAATAAACCACTAACTCTGGTTTGTATGGTCCAAAGAACCTTTCTAGGGTCACTTTTAGTTGACTGAAGTCTAAGAGGGTGGCTGTAGATACTACGTCCTCCCCTTACCTTGCCCCATTTTTTACATTTATTTATTCAAACACACATCTTTGAACATATTGCCTAATGAAACAATGTGGGTTCATATTCTTCTGAAAACAGTTTTAGCTTCACATTCAAGAGACTATTTTCATTTAAAGTGCACCTCTGCACTATGCTGAATTTAAGAACCTATGAGCATTTCATTAGAAATCCATTTAAAAGTAATTGTCTTCCTTTTTAATGTACTCACTTAACCTGTAGTCAAATTGTTTCTTCTGTCGTTACAAAATGGCTCATACAATAATCAGATTCTCTATCACTTAAAATTATTTCAGAAACATCCATAGTTGTAAATTCAGTTTAAAACGGGCTAAATTCAAAGACTGCCAATAATTGTGCACAAAAACTAGAGTGCTGATGGCATCTATATGTAGGACTTCTAGCTAGGAAAATTACCAGGTATATTCTCATTGGTATGCTTATTACTGTTGTTTTGGGGTACAAATGTATCAGCTGAGGCTTATTCTCTTGTAAGTGAAGAAACATCAAACAGTGCCATTCTAAAAAGGTGTTTATTTCATAGTAGGTGTCTGCAGGGAGTAAAAAATCCTTTTTTTTTTTGGTTCAGGTCTTTTGAAGATAAAACAAATAGATAAACAAAAAGAAGCAAAGAAATATGGGTAATTTGGAAAGTCAATAATATTCAACTCTACTCTAGACATCCACACATGGCACATTGGACCTTGTTTGCTGTCACCCGGAACTGTTCTGCTTCCAGTATTTGAGAAGCCCTCTTCTGGTTCCAGTTACTCCTCCTTTCATTCTTCACTTTTTTCCTCACTTTTACTAATCTTGCCTGTCACTCTGACCACAGTTCCTGTAACCCTTTCCTAGTTTCTGAGTTTATCCCATCTCTATCTGACTTCACTTGTTTCTCTGTCCAGTTTGGGTACCATGGCCAGCCATGTCAGTGATGGTCTAACATCCCAGAATCCCTTGCTACCTTGACCATCACTCATATCCACCTTGCTAATCATTGGCCATCTCCAACCACTGTCAGTGTTTGTACTTCTGGGATGCTGAGTGTTTCTGGATTATAGGATCATATAATTAGTTCTGGAAGGGATCACTAAGGCCATCTAGTCCCTCCCCTTCAATTCAGATGAAGAAACTGAGGTCTAGAGAAGTGAAATGATTTTTCCAAGTTGCAGAGATGGTAAGTAGCAGAACTGAGATTCAAATCTGGGTCAACATTCTTTCCACTGTACGAGGCTGGTCCTGTCATCTAAATTCAGAGGCACTCTCACTGAAGCTAGGAAATCCTTTTGGTCATCGTTTGTTTACTCCTTATCAAATTTTCCCCAGCAGTGGATGCTCCAAATCTCCTCTCTGCTAAGCACTCCAACTCCACCTCCTTTATTAGCACTGGATGGCCTCACGTTCAATGTTATTGAGAAGGTATCATAGAATTTATCAGAGTGAGGACCCTTGGCTATCCTCCTATCTACCTCAAAGCTCAGTACTTCAGAAGAGTTCCTTCTCCTTTCCAAGGCCAATCCCTCCATCTGAATCTTTGGTGCATCCTTCTTATTTCTTCCAGAACTATGATGAACCCCTCTGTGGACTCTTCTTCAATCTCTCCCCTTTCAATCAATAAACTCTTTCTTCTTTGCCTTTATCAATGCAGGCCATCCAGAGAGACAGTCTTACCATCATGAAAAACATACCGAGATATTGAAGAAAGAGGAACCTATGTCAACTAGGTAGTAAATAGGTTTTGTTGAGGGAGTTAACTCACAAGTGTAGGTGGCCACTGAATGGTAGTACATCTCACCATGGCCAAATGAGATGAGATATTACATAGAAACAGAATAAAGAAGGTTTGGTACTGAGGATGGTCTGTTCTTTTCACATGGGTTAGAACTGTTTTTTTTTTTTATCTTGATCATAATACCACGTCCCCCCACTCTTGCTCCCACTGTGCATCTCACCTATAATTGTGCTTGGCCCTCCACCTTAATGAACTGGCTTCCCTCGTCCCCAGTCCATGGTTGTAGCATCATTATCCATCTTCTCACCATCAAACTTCTTTAAAAAATGAATCTACATTTATTGCCTCTATTATTACACCTCCTGCTTATTTTTTAGGATCATAAACCTGGAGCTGGAAATGATGTTGGAGGCCATTGAGCACCACCCCTATATTTTACAGATGAAGAAAAATGGAGATTAAGTGAATTGCCAATGGCTATACCATACCATATCAAAGGCAGGATATGAACCTAGGTTGTCTGACTCCATAGTCAGTACTCTTTAAACTGTATCACTTAACCCTTCCCAACCTGATTTCTAGCACTTCCCTCCCCCCAACTCTGTTGAATATATTTCCAAAAGCCACTACAAATTACCTAATTACCAAATCCAGAGGCATTTTTTCCTATTCTCTTTTTTCTTCACCTTGGAAACTAAGGCAGAGTGGATCGAGAACCAGGAAGACCTAAGTTAAGGTTCTATCTGTTTCACATACTGACTGAGTGACCTTCCCAGTGCCCTACGGATCTCTCTAAGACTATGAGTTGTGAAAAAAGTGTTGATTTGCATTAACAGAGGGAGTTACCAGAATTCTGTATATCAGTAAAATAACAGGTCTAGTTTAAATGCACATACACACACAGAGTAATTTTTTTTCCATTTGGTTTCCAAAATGCCAAATCATGACATAATCTACTTATCTTCCTCTCAACTCTCTGGCTCCTTCTTTGGCTTTTTATCTTCTTTCTGAGCACCACAGGCTGGGATTCAGCAAGGTTCTTTCCTTGACTCTCTTGTTCTTGTATCCTTTTCTCTTTCCTTTCCATTTTTATAAAGAATACATTCAACTGTGCTCTACATAAAGGGGGAGAACTCCCCAGAACTCTAAAGAGCAGCAGAGCTACATTTCCTTCTTATCTGTAGAATATCTCCAAAACCAACAACACTCCCTGCTCACTTATGAACCCTCTACAGTCATCAGGCAAACAACGAGGTCTTCCACCAAATTCACTGTATTGTTGTTGGTGGCACTGCCATGCTCCCACCTTTGTGCTCTTTTCCTTTCCCACTGTCAGTACATTAAGTTCAAGCCCTTATTAACATCCCCTGGGACCACAATCATCACAGGATCCCAGAATTAGAGGATTGGAAGAGACCTCTGTGGCCATCTGGTCCACACCATATGCAAAAAGAATGCCATTTTTAACACAACCAACAAATGCTCAACCATCCTCTCTTTGAATGCTCGCCACCCTTCAAAGCGGTCTCTTCCACTCTGGAAAAGTCTAATTGGTAGGAAGATTTTCCTGACACAGAGACTCATTTCCCTCTTTGTGTCTTCTACTAATTGCTTCTGATTCTGAGGTCAAGCAGAACACAGCTAATATGTTTTCAACAGGATTACAACAGCCCTTAATATACTGGAAGACAGGTATCCTCTCTATTAAATGATCTGCTTGTTTCTATCCTCCTCCATCAATCTATCTGATGATACACTAATTGACATATTAATCATATTATTATAGGAGTATAGATTTGGAGCCAGAAGGTCATGCAATCCAACCCCATCATGTTACAGCCCAGAAAGCTAATGTGATTCTTCCTAATGTGCAAATCTGATCATGTTTTCTCCTTGCTCTAAAACTTCTAATAGCTCCATATTGGCTAACAAATAAAGTTCAAACTAATTAGCCTGACTTCTAATGTCTCCATAGACTGATATTAAGCTCCTCTTCTCTCTTGATTATACTTTTTAGCCCTTGGGTGTTCACATATCTTACTTTCCAGCCAAATTGAATTATTGATGCTTCTCTGGCACATCATGGCCTTCTCTACATCGTGTGCCTATTCTTCAGGTGTCAGAAATGCTTAGCTACACCAACCCCACCTTCGTCTGTTGAAATGTTACTATTCTCCAAAGTCCAACTCAAGTGCCGCCTTCTCCAAGAAGTCTTTCCTTATCTCTCCATCCATAAGGTATCTCTCCCCACTCCCTACATCCAAAAAAACCCAAACCTATAGCATTATTTATACCTCTCATACTGTTGGGGTATGGGCCCAAGCTGAGACCTTTGCCCCTCACCCCAAAAAGAATTTGGGTCCCATTTGTCTCTGGGCCCCAGAAAACCCTTAACTTTCTTTGAACTGTCAAAAAAGGTCTCGAGTGGTTGCCTGAGGCTATAATCCACTCAATTGGTCTTTATCTCTTATTCTTATTCCTATCAACAGGCCTTATAGCCTAGGTCTTATCTCCCTTTGATACCCTAATGAAGCCTAGTATATTTTCCATCTTTGATCTTATCCAGACCCCATTTGACCTCTTCCTTCACTATCTTCCAGTTCTTTGTTACCCTGGTGGGGCCTGGCCCTCCATTGTCTATTCCGGATGACCCCATTCAACCTCCTGGACACTCCATAGGGATTCTCCCTAAACTCCTCCCCCAGTCACCCCAGCTTCAGGATCCTCCTCCCAGCCCCTCCTCTGAACACCCCAAATTACTTGGCTGTATATATAGATCCAGCCTGGCCCCCATTTAAACACTGAGATTTCCTCATGTCCGCTTGTCCTTATGGACAGTCACTAATGTTCAGATTCCTTAAGAGTCTGGCCTGTATGGTTCATCTCAAATAAAATCTTGTCTTTGGCTGAAAGAAGACTTGAGTTGAATTTATTCGGGTAGAACCCATGTGTCAGGAATTTTGGGGTCCCAGCACCCCTAGCATCTACACCTAAACAATACCACACATTGTATCACATCTTTTCTACTCATTTATAAACTCAATTAACAGCCAAGATACCTCATCTTAATTATTGCTACATCTTCTTCAACATCAAGCCTAGGGTCCTAAAGTGAATGGAATCATACTGAGAATTTCAGAGTTGGAAGGGACCTCAACAGGCATCCTGACTAACCCATACCTAAAAACAAAACAGAACAAACAAAAACAAAACAAAACTCTACAACATACCCAAGATTACCCAATCTTGAAGAATCTAATGAGAGGGGACACACATCAAGCAACCCCTTTTACTCTGGGGCAGCTCTAATGGCTAAGAAAAGCCTCAATCTGCCTCTTTGCATCTTCCAAACATTTCTCCTATCTTTGCACTCTGGGACCAAGCAAAACAAATCTAATCCCTCGTCTACACATCTACAACAGCCATGGGTGTCTTTCTGAAGTCTCTATGGGTCTTCTCTAAAATAACCACCTCCATTTCTTCCAACTGATTTTCATATGACAAATCAAGACCCTTTACTTTCCTAGTTGCTCTTCTTGAGACATCTTCTAGCTGATCAATGTCCTTCCTAAACATTGACGCCTAGAACAGACTACCACCCTCCAGTTGTATTCTGACCAGGGAGTTTACAAATAACACTATTGTCTATTTCTCCCTGGAGGCTGTGCCTCTTTTCCCAGAGCTCAAGCTTGCACTGATTTTGTCAATAACCATGTGCTATTATTGACTCATAAATATTTGTTGAATGAATGAATGAGTAACTATTAGACACAAACAGAACTACTCATCATTGGTATGGGTTTGTTTCCTTCCTCCAGATGGTATCCACTGTCATATCTAATTGATGTGACTTGGAGGGAGTGGGGATGAGGAATGTTAATAATGAAAGGAGTGGCCCAGAATGTAGAATTACAACAACTTCTCTGCTCCCAAAACAGACAGATATAGATTAAACATAGACATTTTATTTTTATCCATTCCAGTGAATGTCTCTGGTGTAGATGAGGAATTTCAGGTGATTTCTAGATGCAGCAAAGAGGAGGAAAGTACATTTTCCAAACTCTCTATTCCAGGATTTCTATGGGCAGCCAGACAAGGCATAGATGAGGGCCACATTGAGACACTAAACAAGAGAAAGATATGAGTTTGCGCTGAACTACCTTGGGAAAGAAAACACACATTCTGGTCCTGGTGGATGTACCTCCTTCACCTGTTTTTCTCAGAGTCTGATTCTGTGGCAATACAAAAGCAGCCCCCAAAGAAAGGACATCGAAAAGTACAGGCTGGCAACATTCAAAGAGAATCTGAAGCAGGCTGGATGGAGGCTGATAAAAGCGCATTTGTCTGGGTAGGGAGTCTGTTGAAATTTGTACTCAATGCTCAAAAGGCTGCATCGAGAATTATCAGTGGTGAGAAGGCGGTCAGATTGAGCTTAGGAAGCTGGTTATGGCTCTGGTTGAATGGGCGCTGATTAGGAATGGGGAGACCGTGCGCCAGTGGGTCAGGATTTTACTTTGAGGGCCTCCAAATGGAGAGACTTAATGGGAAATACAAAGTTTACTTAGAGGCTGGGGCTCGTTTTACCATTTTGTCCCCACTTAGGAGGAAGCTGACATTTACTAGTGCATATTGTATATGAGGTTGGGGAAGAATAATGTTATTGGAAAAGGACAAAAAGAAAAGGAAAAAAAAACCACAGAGTAGGCTGTCTGTGAAGCGGCAAACTAGGGGATAGTAAGTGATAACTGCAATAAGAATAAAGGGAGTGGAAAATGAAATTCACCAGTAATGTATTGCTGACCTTAAGAATCACCTTTATTAGTCATAATCATAACTTATATTTGCAGAATGCTCCACACCTTTCATCTCGTTTGACCTGAGCAACCCCGAAAAGTAGGGGATGTGAGTATGATCCTTCACATTTTACAAGAGGGTAAACTGAGGCTCAAAGAGGTTGTGGGATTTGTTTGATTCCTCAGGACTAAGAAAGTATAACTATTTAACCTCTAGAAGAGAAAATTTGTATTACTATAGCGGAACTAGATGCCTCAGGAAGAAATTTCTTTCCCTTTAGTGAAGGTCTTTATGTGGAAGTCAATTTGTCAGGAAGGTTATCTTGGGGATTCCTATCAGGTATGGATTGGCCTAGATAATAACAATCATATTAATAACAGCAATAGCTAACACGCAAGGCTGTAAGGTTTGAGGAATACTTTACATATTATCTCACTCTATCCACACAACAACCCTGTATGGTAGAACCTATTATACACACAAGGAAACTGAGGCTGAGAGATTATAAAAACTATCAATTTTGGCCTTTAAAATGGATACTTTACATACCTAACCCAATAAAGCAGGTGATACTTAGCTAGAGAGAGTTTTCCCAAATGCTTTCAATCTTCTTTAAGAACCGAAATTTCCCTCCATGACTCCTCAAATAAGGGAACTCAGAGCTGTTTTTCGTTTCTAGTTTTGGTTTATATGTAATATGAGAGGTTATCTTCTTACATGTAAAAATGTGTCTGTCTATGAAAACAGCTAACATTTATTTATAATGCATTTGATAACAAATCTCTGGGGTAGAGAATGCAAGTATTACTATTTCCCTTTTTACAGATGAAGAAATTGAGGGTCTTAAAGGTAGATGACTTATCTAAGGGCACTTAACTTTGAATTTCAAAAGGCAGTGCGTACAGTGTTGCTTTTGAAGTCTGGTGTCCTGGGTTCAAACCCCTAGCTTTGTCTCTTAGTAGCTGCATGTCTTTAGGTAAATCACTTGACCTGTCTAGGCTTGTATCTTTGTTTTTTGTTTTTTTGTTTTTCTCATTTGTAAACTGAGGGGATTGTACATCCTCAAAATTCACTCCTTGCATTAAATCTATGATCCTAAGTGTTGGGACCTGGGATTTCCACCCCAGTCTCCTTTGACTACCTTCAACACACTACTAAGCTTTCAACATCCCCCTCATCTACCCCTTCTATGGGAAACTTTTCCTGATCCCCTCAACTGCTAAAACCCTCCTTCCCAAAGGGCGTTGTTCAGGCATGTGCTGGAGCCAGTTTCAACCAGCTTGGGAGAGCTGACTGTCACATTTCTAGTACCAGTATTTACACCCCTTGGGAATAAGTAAATGCTGCAAATCAGAGACTGATTTATTTTTTGTTGATTGTGTAGACTTAAAGTGATGGAGAAAACATTAATAATGCAGCTTAAACTGGAAAGATAATGTAGCTTAAACTGTACATTCCACCCTCATCCCTCTGGAGGGTTCTTAAACACCAGAACACTTTCTATTGTCAACTATTTCATTTTTTGTCTTTATTTATTTATTTTTCATTTTTTTGTCTTTACTTCACCTTTATTCTGTATGGACTTATATATGTCCTTATCTTCCCCATTAGAATGTAAGTTTCTTTCAAGTAGGAGCAGCTGAAATGCAGTGGATAGAGTACCTGGACTGAAGTCAGGAACTTCTGAGTCCAAATCCAGCCTCAGACATTTACTAACTATGTGACTCAGAATAAGTCACTAACAGTTTCAGGGGTGAGATACCTCTGTTTGCCTCAGTTTCCTCAAGGGTAAAATGAAAATAACAATAGCATCTATCTCCCAGGGTTGCCATGAGAATCTAATGAGATAATATTTATGAAAAGTGCTTAGCACAGTGCCTGGCACACAGTAGGTTTCATAGAAATGCTTACTCCTTTACCCACCTCCCCATTTGTATCTCTAGCACCAACCACAGTGCTTGGAATAGAGTAGGACCATAATAAATGTTTGTTGTTTGAAGGGCTCACTGAGCTGGTCTCAGATCTTCTCCTTCCAAGAGAAAGGTTCCTTTTGAACCTTATAGTTTCTTTTCTTTCTTTCTTTTGGCAACTGGGGTTAAGTGACTTGCCCAGGGTCACATGGCTGGATTGAACTCAGGTCCTCTTCACTCCAGGGCTAGTGCTCTATCTACCATACCACCCAGCTGCCCTGACCCTTATAGTTTCTGTGAAACACTATATCTCCACCTGTTTTGTTATTGTCGTTTGGGGCATTGATTTCATATTCATGGAAGCTCTGAAGAGAGTTGCCTGAGGGCACAGAGAGTTTAAGTGATTGCCCAAGGTCACACAGCCACTATTTGTCAAGAGGCAGGATTTGAACCCATGACTTCTTGACTCCAAAGCAGACCCTCAATCCATTATTCTATTCTGCCTTTCATTGATCTTATTCTCTGGAGTTGCCTATAAACTCTGCAGAATACTGACAGCCAGAAAAGCTATATACTCTTTGAAAATAATTACCATTGTGGGCACTTAAAAAAAAAAAAAAAAGGATCACACATTCTTACTGGACAGCCTAGCAGCCTGATAACTTTTCCATAAAGGGGAATGATCCAGCCATTCTGAATCTTCTATACAAACCATATGCTACAGTTGGAAAATGTTCAGGCTCTAATTAAAAGTGTCCATTCAAATTAAAGCAGGTCACCGGAGAAACAATATTCACTGTTGCAGGGGGTTGGGAGCGGGGGGTGAAACCGAAGATGAAGGCACCATGGAAGATGACTTGACAGGGCCATTGACAGGTAAAACTATTTGTAATTCTCCTCTTGACTTATCATAGCAGAATCCTTTGGAGCTGAAAGCAGTCACTTGTTGGCCTTCAGAATATGCAGAGAAAATGGAAATGTCACGCAAATGAAGAGGTGGGAAAAACCCACCACAGCATCTGTTTGATAATTGTGGGAGCCGAGGCTGTCTGTGTGTGCTGCTTTGAATCCAAGCAACTCTAATTAGACTTTCAAGGCATGATTCTTCACACACATACACACGAATGTGTGTATATGCACATATGCACACACACATGACTTTAAGCAACTTTTATGACAGGATATTTTTGGTAGAAAGCAAGGAGGCAATAACCAAATAAAAGCCGGGATGATTTGTAGGGTAAGTGCTCAAAGGAACACATTCTGGAGTGAAAAAAAGACCCTCTAATACTTCAGAGAACCACTGTTTACAATCAATTAGTTCCATGAAGAGAATTATAATTTTTCTTAATGAGTATTTTTCCAATTTTTAAACATTTTTATTTAAAGTTTTGAATTCCAAATTCTATCCCTCCCTCCTTTGCTCCCCTTCCCCCACCCCCCGAGATGGTAAGCAACCAGATATAGTGTGTACATGTACAATTACGTAAAACATTTCCATGTTAGTCATTTTGTGCAAGAAGACTTGAATAAAAGAAAAAATGAAAGAAAGTGAAAAGTAGTATGCTTCAGTCTGTGTTCGATCAATATCCGTTCTTTCTCTGGAGGAGGATACCATGCCTCATGATTAGTCCTTTGGGATTGTCTCGGCTCATTGTATTGTTGAGAAGAGCTAAGTCATGCACAATTCTTCATCGAATAATATTGCTGTTGCTGCATACAGCTTTTTCTTGATTCTGTTCACTTCACTATGCATTAGTTCATGCAAGTCTTTCCAGATTTTTTTTAAATCATCCTGCTTGTCATTTCTTCAAGCACAATAATATTCCATTACAATCTCCTATACCACAGCTTCTCTAGCTATTCCCCAATTAATGGGCATCCCTTTGATTTCCAATTCTTAACTGCCACAAAAAGAGCTGCTGTAAATATTTTTGTACAAATAGGGTCTTTCCCCTTTCTTTTAGATGTCTTTGCAATATAGACCTAGCAGTGGCATCGCTAGATCAAAGGATGTGCACAGTTTTACAGTCTTTTAGGCATAGTTCCAAATTGTTTTCCCAAATGGTTGGATCAGTTCACAACTCCACCATTATTATTGCCCCAATTTTCCCATATCCCTTCCAACATCCAACATTTTCCTGATGGGTATGAGGTGGTACCTCGGAGTTGTTTTAATTTGCATTTCTCTGATCAATAGTGATTTTTTCATATGACTATAGATGGCTTTGATTTCTTTGTCTGAAAACTGCCTGTTCATATTTTTTGACTATTTATCTAATTGAGGAATGACTTATGTCTTCTCTAAATTTGACTCAGTTCTCTCTCTCTCTCTCTCTCCCTCTCCATATCTATCTATCTAGACATATCTATCCATCTATCTATCTATCATATATTATCTGAGGAATGAGGCCTTTATCAGAGATACTTTTTGCAAAATTTGCCCCCAGTTTTCTGCTTTCCTTATAATTTTGGTCTCATTGGTTTTATTTGTGTAAAAACTTTTAATTTTGTGTAGTCAAAATGATCTATTTTATATTTTATAATGCTCTCTGTATCTTTTTTGGTCCTAAATTCTTCCCTTATCCATAAATCTGACAGATAAGCTACTCTATGCTCTCTTAATTTGCTTATGGCATCACCTTTTATGTGTAAATCATGTACTTATTTTGACCTTATTTTGGTATACCGTGTGAGGTGTTGGTCTATACCTAGTTTCTACCATACTTTTTTTTTCCAGTTTTCCCAGTAGTTTTTGTCAAATAACAAGTTTTTGTTCCAAAAGCTTGGATCTTTGGGTTTATCATATACTAGATTACTATGTTTATTTCCTATAATGTAATTTGTACTTATTCTATTCTACTGATCCACCACTCTTTTAAATGAGTATTTTAGGGCACACTGTTGATTTTCCTTGGCGAATATAGCTTTTATTGAAGTGAACAAGTTTGCATTTGTAGAGGTAGGAAGAAAAAAAAAGACAACTTAGGGACTAGGAGTTTGCGAAATATGAGGGGAAAAAGAAATATTTTAAATGCTAAATAGCTGGATAGACAAAATGGTCCAGGATGTTCTGTGGGGACACTGAGTGGGTGGGGAAATCTCCCCAGTAAAATACTGATAATATCTTATCTATTTAAATCAACATATTAAAAGGGAAAGAAAGGAAGAAGCTAATAAAAAAAGCTACAGCATAAAATATACAACTAAGAATCATAGAATGACAAGATTTAGAGTTTGAAATGACTTCTTACACTACACATCAGGTTACTGAGGTTGAGAGAGATTTAAATACATACCTAGTATAGTGTCTTATATCTAACAGGCACTTAATAAAAGCCTGTTGAATTGGGTTAAATCACAACCATATATTAAAGCTGTATGATGCAGCAGATAAATCGCTGTGTTTAGAGTCACAAAGACCTGGGATGAAGCTCAAAGCCGACTTCTGATACTTATTAGCTATGGAACCTTGGTCAAATCACTTATGGCTTAGACGTCTCCCTAGGAATTTTATCTACTCTGCCAAAAATGGGTTGTTGGAAGAAGTTCTCCACATTCAAAAGTCTTGGCTCCTTCTCATATTTATATATGATTAAATAATTCATAAAAGTTAATTTTATTCCCCTCATAAAATGTGTTAATTGAATTAGAAATATAGCTCTAGCTTCCTGAACCATCATTAGCAGACTTTAATTGGGCACCTATTTTGGGCATGGTCGCAGAAGAGATGTTGGGCAGGATACAAAGAAGTGTGAGCTACTCAGGTTGGCCATCCAGCCCCTTCCTCACCTGCCCCAGTGTTCTTATTTTCCATCATATACTCTTCAGTCGGGGGACCCTGATCTCTTTGATATTTCTCAAACAGGAAATTCCATCTCTCGTGTCTGGGAAAGTTCACCGGCTCCCCCAATGCCCGTAGTAATGTTCTCTTTCCTCACCTCTGCCTCTTGGCTGCACTGGCTTCTTTCAAGTCTCAGTTAAAATCTGACTTTTTACAGGAAACTCTTCCTGATCCCTCTTTATTCCAGTGTCTTCTGGACACTGGATCAACAGTGTCCTCTGTTGAGCATTTCTGACTTAGCTTGTATATACTTTGCATATTGTTATTTTCATATTATCTCTGGACTATTACATTGACAGCTCTGTGACAGCAGGATGTCTTTCACTTTTCTTTATATTCCTAGCACTTAGCACAGTACTTGGTACATAGTAGGCATTTAATAAATAAATAAATAAATAAGTATAAAACAATAAAACTGTCAGTGCTCTTGACCTCAAAAAAACCAACTTAACAATTTAGTCAATTGAGGCTTAGCTAGAGAAAGTTTTTTTTTTCCTCCCCTGAAGGAGGGATCTAAAAATACCTGTCTTCTAATCTTTCTTTGACCCAAGATGTGTTTTATAGCAATAAAGACAAAACTAAAGCTAGGAAGGCTGAGAGGTCTGTTAAGTCTGATGAAGTTTTTTCCCCCCTACTTAAGGGATGACACTTATGAAGGACTTTAAGACAGTTGGTTGGCATCATAGATAAAGTGCTAAAGCTGGAGTTAGGAAGACTTGAGTTCAAATCCTGTCTTAGATGGAAATTATCTGTTTGATCACATAACCTATCTCAGTTTCAATGTCCTCATCTGTAAAATGGGGATAATAGCACCTACTTCATAGGTTTGTTGTGAGGATGGGATGAGATAATTCATGTAAACTGGTCTGCAAATCTTTATTATTCTTATTCTTACTTATTGCCTCATATACTTTATCACATTTCATCCTCAAAACAATCTTGTGAGCTAGGTCTTCTAAGAATTACATTAATGATATCCATTTTATAGATGAAGAAACTGAGGTTCACCTATGTTATCTCATTTGATGCTAATACCCTGGGAGGCAGGTATGTATGGCAGCCAGCTAAGCCACATAGGAGTACAATCATTTGCCAAGGCCATATAGCTAGTAGGTACCAGAGCAATATTAGAGTCCAAACTCCCTGGCTTAAGTTCAGTATGCTCTAAGCCTATCATACCACTCTGAAATCCTATTGCTAATTAAATTCTTCTGGCAATTAATCCAGTATTGACATCTTTTCTATAGTCATCTTAAAATTATAATCAAATATATATATTTATATATCAAATATATATATATGTATGTGTGTGTGTACACACACACACACACACACATATAATCATTTCACACCTTTACATCTGGCTTTCTTAACTACACTATGACCTCCTTAAGGGTTGTGACTTGTATGGTCTTAGGATCAAAGGGTCAGTAGATAGTCAAAAGCTGTCTGTTGGGTGGATTGGATGGGGGGGGCTATCCTCAATTTGGATGGATGTTGTAGGTTTAGAAGAGCTGGTCCCGTGCATTATACAAAATGGATCAAATGGAAATGTGCATCAATCATTTATGTGTCAGGTTAATTGCTACGGGGGCAGGATCATGTAGAGGAGTGAACACATTGACAAGAAGAAATCATTATTCCCTGCATATTGGAAAGAAGGCTAAAAAGGTTCCTGTAAGAGATCATCAAAGTTCTCATTAGGAATTCTGGCACTTGGAGCAGATTCTGTTGGGGGAGGAGGGGATAGAAGCCTGGGATAGGACCATTCCCATGCATGGTTAAGGGAAATGAGACACAGTCAGTCAACTGACATTGATTAAGCACACCTACTGTGTGCCCAACACTGTGCTAAACCTCGGGGGTACAAAGAAAGACAAAAGGCATCACCTGCCCTCAAGGTACTGCAGTTCTCTTCCCAGAAAAACAAAACTAGGGATGACTGGTAAGAAGAAAAGATTTAGTGGAGACATCCTAGCTGGCTGTTTAAGTAATCAATAGCCTGGGGTTTGAAAAAGTTTGTAGATTGAATTCTGTTTGGCCTTGGAAGGCAGAACTAGAAACAATGAGTTGAAGGGGCACAGAGTCAAATTTAAGTAGGATACAAGGGAAAAGTCGTCTAAATAATTAAAAAAAACAAACCTAGAAACTTCCTCTATAAACTTAGGGCCAACTTTATACATCAAGACTAGTAACAGTCATAGATTTGGAGATAAAACGGACATTTGAAGTCAGATAGTCTAACCTCCTCTTTTTTTGCCATTGAAGAAGCTGAGGTCTAGCAGTTAGATGATTTGGCCAAAGTGACACGGGTAGTAGGATTAGAATTCAGTCCTTTGACTTAAGATGCAGTACTCTTTCCTTGGGGGAGCTGAATGGTGCAATGGACAAAGTACCAGGCCTAGAGTCAGAAAGACTCGTTTCCCTGAATTCAAATCTGGCCTCAGACACTTCTTATCTCTGTGACCCTGGGCAAATCATTTAACCCTGTTTGCCTTAGTTTCCTCATCTGTAAATAAAAATGGTAAGCCACTGCAGTATCTTTGCCAAGAAAACCCCAAATGGGGTCTTGACGTGTCAGACACGACTGAACAACAACACTCTTTCCCCTGTATGAAAATATCTCCAATTAATGATAGTTCATAATTAAATAGGGTTTTAAGCTTTTCAAAGCTCTTCACTTAAATGAACTCATTTGAGCCTAAAAACAACACTGTGGCATCAGCATTATTATTAACCCCATTTTACAGACAGCGAAACAGTTTCAGAGAGAGGTAGTGACTTACCCAAAGACATCCAGCTGATGAGAGTTTGAATAAACTTTCAAACTTGGATCTTCATGATGTCAGGGCCAGCCCTTAGTTCACCATCCCAGAGGTATTAAGCATGCTGTCTACAACACTCTGAGTTGCAGCCAGAATCAGAATTAAATGCAAGTGAGGGATATTTAACAAAATAAATAAAAATTCAGAAAAACATAGATGCTGTTAATATGTGGTTTTCTAAGTCAACATCTAGCCTGTGGGCATCCTGATGTGCCAGTTTCTCTTTGAGTTTGACACCAGTGCCTTAACCATGGCCAAGTAAAGACTTCTCAAACCAACTTCCCAAAAAACAATCAAATTGACTAAAATTATTATAGTCAGGAAAGGTGAAAATGCTGACATCTTTTCCCCAGGCCTGTCCATTTGGGGCACAAGCTGCTCCCAGAAAGTTCGTGTGACAAGCTCCCTGTATGCTCCCTCGGCAGGACACGACACATTGCCAAAATAAGGTTACCAAACAAAAACTCCAGAAAAAATGATTGATCTCCCATGGAAAACACCTGCTTCTTGTTAGCAGCTAAATGAACACCGCCTTGCTGAGTTCAGTAGTGACCTTAATACATCCCAGTTGGTGGAGACATTCCGGAGTAAGGTACACAATCAAAATAGAGGGAGACGAATCTTTTTCATAATGTGATTTGTTTTCAATTTTCGGGACATGAACATTTCTGAGCAACAATTTATTCCATTGGAAAAATCACAGCTGCTGTCACATCCAGATCCATTTGTGGGGGCCTCACATTGGACTGGGGGTAGATTTTATTTGGAGGAGTCCAAAGCTATGACAGTAGCAACTTACATCTCTATACAGCTTTAAGGGTGCACAAAGCACTTCCCATATACTGGCTCAAATGGAATCTTTGTAAAGTAGATGCCATTTTTATTAGCAATTTTACAAAGAAAGAGACTGAGTCAATGTTAAGTGACTTAGGATTATAGATGTAGAGATGGGAGAGACTTCAGGGACTAGGTTTACATTTTATGTATGAGTAAACTAAGTCCCATAGAGGTAGCACGACTTGCCCCTCTAGTAAGTGTCTGAGATGAGATTCTAGCTCAGGGCTTCCTGACCCCTGGTCCAATACCTTATGTATTCAACCATGTATCTCTCAGAAGAAACATATGTCAACCCAGAGGGTCTTGGAGTTTAGATAATGGGGAAAAAAACCGATAGAGGTGAGGGGTAGCAAGATTCCCTTGGAAATCAATTGCTTGAAATGTAGTTTCATATGTAATCCTTTCAAGTCTTGGGCTTTCCTTGGGCCAAGCTTCAGAATCTTAAGTTGCTATTCTCAGAATCCATGACTGTGAGTGAGGACCTATCACTAAAAAATGTGATCTGACCATGTCAAAGCTAAAAGGTTCAAACTCAAGACCACCCAGAAACACTTTTATTCTTCATATCTATGACCATTGTTCTTTTTCTTGTTGATTAGTCATTTTCAGTTGTCTGACTCTTTGTGACCCCACTTGGGGTTTTCTTGGTGAAGATACTAGAGTGGTTTGCCATTTCCTTCTCCAGCGCATTTTACAGATAAGGAAAGTGAGGCAAACAAGGTTAAGTGACTTGATCAAAGTCACATAGCTAGTAAGTGTCTGCGGCCAGATTTGAACCCATGAAGATGGGTCTATCTGTCCCTAGACCCTGCACTCTATCCATTGTGCCATATAACTGCCCCATAAGTTATACTAATTTCAAAAGAGATGACCATTTGAAAACTTGATAATTCATTTTTCAAGTGAGATCTCAGAAAAGCTATTTTGTTCTAGTGTCTTAATTAAATTTGATAAGAACCAAAAACAATATAGGAAGATACAATGACCAGAGTCAAGGGAAGATCCCAATTCAGTGTTTCCTAATCAAATTTGATTTGAAAACACTCTTATGCTTGACATAGAATACCTTAGATGTATACAGAACCTTATAGTTTATAAAACACTCTAAATATATCATCTCATTATTACTGAACTTCCTAAAGAATCCTCCAAAGCAAGTATTAAAGGTCTTATTATTCCCATTTATAACTTCAGGGAGATTGCAAAGCTGTTACTGACCCTAAGCTTCTCATGAAAACAGAGGCCCAGTTTTTCAATACTAGCATTTTAAATGGGATGTGGAGACCACTGACTGAAGAACTGCAGATGAGTATGAAAGACAGAGAGACAGAGGCAGAGATAGACATGGAGAGGGGGAGGAGACAGAAGCAAAGAGACAGAGATACAGAGACACACAGAAAGAGATGGGAAGAGAGAGTCAGAGACAAGAGAGAGAGACAGAGACAGAGAGACAGAGAAATAGAGAGGAGAGAGTGAGACAGAAAGAGAGAGGCAGAGACGGAGACAGAGAGAAGAAGAGAGAGTGGGGGAGGGAGAAGGCCACATGATGGATGTGAGCAGGTTGTAATACATAACAAATGAAGATTTCTAAAGCAAGGGAGGCTTCTTCTAGTGTGTCGGGTGGGCCTCCTATGGTGGGCCTCCTTTTGAAACCACATGAGAACCAGATGGGAAGGCATGGATGGGGTGTAATCTGTATTCCTAAACCAATGAGATCACAGATTCACTTGACTCTAAATGAGAAAACCAAGGATTAATGAGGTTAAGCAAGCTGTCCATGGTCACACAGCTCCTTAATTTCAGGGGAAATGAACCCCGGTTTTCCTATCTCCATATTTAACACTCTCTCCACTATCTATGGAGTCTCCAATGTGAGGGAACCAATGAAGTGTTTACTAAGTACTTACTACATGTTGGGACGGCCCAGTGTATAAAACATTATGACCTATTATATAACCCATAAACTACAGGAGTAGGGAGAAAAAGGAAATGTAAGTTGGTTTTTTTGTGGATTATTTCTTCTATCTTTAGAGAATTTGGCATTTTGTTTTTCTTTGTTTGATCCAAGATTTCACTGGTATAGAAAACTCCCTAGTAAGGAAGTTAAACTAATGCTGAGGCTCACTTGCTCAGCAGTTTATCTTTTTCTAGAATGGATTGGGGCCCTGAGAGCTTATGTGACTTATTCAGGGCAACAATGCTATTGAGTGTGGAGACAGGGCTTGAACTCAGGTCTTCCAGACTTGAAGGCTTGAATAGGTTCATGAAAGTAGCTTTGACAGGTTGGGTGGAGAGGGGAATTCTTTGTATTTCAGCCTGGGCACTGAGTTGTCCAGGGTCTCTAGGGGCCTGATGGGTGTCTATGAGAGGCAAATTCTTTACCACCCAGCCCGTGGCTATTCTTGGGATAACTGGAAAGTCAACAAAGGAGCAACAACACTGCTAAATGACAGCAGCTGTGATTTTTCCAAACGGAATAAATTGTTGCTCAGAAATGTTCATGCCCCCAAAATTGAAAACAAATCATATTATGAAAAAGATTTGTCTCCCTCTATTTTGATTGTGTACCTAACTCCGGAATGTCTCCACCAACTGGGATGTATTAAGGTCACTTAAATGCCAGGCAGAGGGGGGAACAGGGGGACAGGCATGGCAGGGAGAGGGATGGGACAAAAGTAGGGCAAAAAAGCTGATGGAAGGCAAATCTGATAACCAAAATGGGATGCTATGCTCCTCGAAGTGCATCTGAAAATGTAGGGAAGCAATGGTGGTCATGATAGGGCCTCTGGAAGGAACAAAAGGCAGCCTTTGTCCCATGTCTCAGGCCTTCCTCACTCATCCTCTCACTTCCCTCACCATCATCCTCTCGTTTTTTTGGATGTGTCTCCTGGTCCACACCAACCACTACCTCGCATTATGCTAAATGTGGTCACCCCCCAAGGCTAATCCTTCCTGTAATCTTGTCAAATCAACTTTAACTGGATGCGCATGCATATGTCAAATTATAAGCCTTCTTCTTTTCTTTAGATTCCTACCTAATTGGCTTCCACCTCTTTACGTAGAGTCATTTCATATCATTCACCTTCACAAACTTCCCATTAAAGTCAAACAAAGCATTTTCCTGAACCCAACATTTCATTGCGTCCCATTGCCTTGTCTTTGTACAGGGGATCCTGTAAGGTAATCCATCATCAACTCCACCTGATAAAACTCTACCTTCCTTCAAAGCAAAGCTTGGCTGCTCACTATTATAGAATCCTGCTTGACAAATCAGCACTCTCATGTTCTCTCTCTTATTTCTCTGTCTCTCTCTTGCTTTCATTTTCACTCTTTATCTCTCTCTGACTTTCTCTGCCTCTGTCAGCTGGCTCTCTGTCTCTGTCTTTGTCTTATTCTCTCTCTTGGTCTCTGTCTCTGTCTGTCTCTGTCTCTGTCTCTGTCTCTGTCCCTCTCTCTCATTTATTTTATATTTAAGAGACATGAAATATGACTGCCTCCAAGTATCAAAAAGCCCATCGAATGGATTCTCTTGTGGTGAACTTTTTTGGAGAAAATGGACCAGGTGCACTGGATGGGCAGGCATCAGGCATGGATGACTTTTCATCTGCATCACTGCTTGAAACTCCAAAATCAATGACATTGCAGCCACTTTTGAGTACAGAATTGAGTTTGAATAAACTTTTTTTTCATACCTACGCTGTCTTGATTCACACCCCACCCCTCACACTTACTAGGCAAGCAAGTACATTCTCTTCCTCTGAACCTTCATTCCTTCATCTGTAAAATGGGCATAATAGCACCTGAAGACCCTGCCTTTTGAGGTATCACAAGGGCCAACTGTATTATCCCCTCAGTAGAAGGTAAGTTCCTTGAGGGCAGGGATGGTTTTCATGTTCATTTTTGTAACCCAGGTACCAAACACATAGATCCACAGAGAACCTGTAGGCACTTAATAAGCATTTGGCAAATTAATATTTTCAATTCAATTCTCCTTTTGTCAATGAACAAAACTCTAGTTTCCTTCCCACCTACTCCTCCCCCCTGAAGAAGAAGAAAAAATACAACTCTTATAAAACATGCATAATTACACAACACAAATTCCTGCTTTGGTCATGACCAAAATATATATATTTCACTCTGCATCCTAAGTCCTCTACCTCTTGGTAAGGAGGTCAGTAATGGAACTGAGATTGGTTATTTCATCAATAGAGTTCTTGAGGCTTCCAAAATTGTTTGCCTTTAAAATGCTGCAGTTATTGTATAAATTGTTCTCCTGGTTCTTACTTTGTTCATTAAATATTTTAGAAGAGAAAATGTCACCAGCATCCCAAGTTCCTTAGAGTGATTCTGTTTATATTGCATGGAAGTCAAGGCTTCCACAGAATCCAGTTTGGGAAGGAGAGCCCTTTGCCCAGGCACAAGTCAGAGGATGCAAGGGAGAACATTCAGTAAGGGCACTTCTGCAGGCATTTCAAGCTAGCTTTTGATGAATGTTAATAGTCTTCTGATGCACAATATCAGCCAACAGCTCCCAGAATTCCCCTCTGGGCCATCCTTCAGCCCTATGTCTTTTTATAGGAAAGAAAATGAATGGAACTTTATTTAGGATCCCCTGAGAACCGGTGGTGCCAAGCCCCTTGGGTCTCTGGGAAGCCAGGCAAGGTGACATCTTTTGCTTTTCAGAGCCCAGGCTGCATATGCTATTTCCACTGGTGAACAGCTTGAGGAGGCAACGTTAATGAAACCTTTCAATGGTTTCAAAGTGAGAGTGTCTGCAGACATCAGTAAGGGCAGGAAAACAAACTTAGGCAGCCGAGAAACAACAAAACAGGATTGTACCTGGAAAACACACAAACACACCCAAACCTCTTCCCAAACAGAGCATCCTTCCAGGAGGCAGACATAATGGGTTGATCCTCCACCAGCAGGCCTAGAGGCTACCATCAAATTTGCTTTGTCTCTTAAAAGGAAACATTTGTAGGGCATTAAGTAACAGATTATCATGGCTCATTAGTAGGGTTACAAATAATTCTATGACAAATTAATTGGCAAGACTGATTGGAAATAATAAGGAATAGAAAATTGGTTATGAATTGGGAAATGCTGCACTTTTCTTGGGGTGGGGGAGGGAAATATCCTAATTTTACCCATCCTGACCCAACTGTGCCCTTTGTATTCCCTTACACCCATTCTCATACCTCAAATGTCCTTCTGACCTTTCTTTACCTGTTGAATTCTTGCCCATTTTTAAATAAACATAAATTTAAAAGAAATGCCCGTACTCCCTCTAGGGAGGCTTTCTGCATCCCTATAACTCATTAGGAGGTTTTATTTTCCCCTAAGCAGTTATATATTACTTTATTTCTAATGAATTTCAATAAGGGTTCAAAAAGAATTTATTAAGTGCCTACTATGTGTCAAGTGAGAGGAAACTTATAGAAAGCTGACCTCAGAATCAAGAAGCACCAGGCTCAAGTCCCACCCCAATACATAAATAACACGTGATCCTGGGCAAATCATTTAACATCGAAGTGAGTTGGGAAGATTTGAGTTCAAATCCTGCCCCAGACATTTGCTATCTGTGTGACTTTGGACAAACCCCTTAACTTTCATCTGTTTGTTTCCTTAACTGTAAAATGTGGATAATAATAGCACCTACCTTGCAGGGGTGTTGTTAAGATCAAACTAGTCAGTGTTTGGAATGTGTTTAGCACAGTATCTGGTAAATAATAGATGCTGAATAAATGCTCATTTCCTTCCTAACTGGCCCAGACAACTCTTTAAGGTACAGAGTAGGTACCGATCATTATGGATAAAGGGGATTCCCTCATAGGGGATTCCCTTCCCAAATGAAATCTTGAATTCCTTCTCCCCATCCGTCCTCTCCATAAATCAAAGCACTACAGAAGTCTGAACTATTATCTCTTCCCAGACTGTCCACATAGATTGAATTTGAATTTGTTTCTTTCCAGAAATGAACAAGGAAATCCTTTGATATTATTAGTAAGTTATTTCCCTATCAGATGTTAAAGTAGCTTACTACTACTACTACTACTACTACTACTACTACTACTACTACTACTACTACTATTACTACTACTACTTACTACTACTACTACTCCTTCTCCCCTTCCTACTTTTACTCCTCCTGCTTCTCCTCTTCCTCCTCTTCCTACCACTGCCACCACCACCCCTCACAGCATTTTAAGATTTGCAAAGTGCTTTACAAATATTACCTCATTTTATCTTTACAACAATTCTACCAGGTAGGTGCTATTATTATTCTCATTTTACAGATACGGAAACTGAGGATGAGAGACATCAAGTAAGTTGCCCAGGGTCACAGAGTTAGTAACTGTCAGAAGCAGTATTCCAATGCAAGTTTTTCTAACTCTAAATTCAGCACTCTATCCATTTTGCCAATCCATCCAGAGAGTGGGAAAGCAGAGCACCACCTATCAAAGAGGGCATGTCTTCCTTGACCTGAGTATGCCATCCTCTTCTTGTCATTCATCTCCTTTCTCAGTTCTTGGAGGACATCCTGACTCCAGATATAGCCTTGCTTTTCTTTACACTGTCCTGCCCTGTCTCTTACCTGGTCTGATGACACTTAAATCATTCCATTTCATTATGGGAATGGAAATAATTAAATGTGAAAAATGTAGGCCACTCCTTTGAGCATCCTGATATCCAACTAGCTTGGATGGGACAAGCCAAATTCTCCTAGCTAACATAAAAACAACATGGTGGAGCTGGTGTTGACTAAGGTTCATGGGAACCAAAGATTCCATTTGTTCTAGCCCGGGATATCATCATCACTTATATAACAAGTGAGAACAAGAATGCACAAAATAAAATGAGAAAATTAGGGCCTTGTGTGACATAAAGAGCTATCAGAGAAGTTACAATATACAAGTTATATACAATACAAGTTATAATAACCCCACAGCAACATCTCTCCAAAAGCAAACAGATTCATCAAAGTGAAAATAGTTCCTATAATTATTGCCTTTCATGGTGAGCCAGGGGAGTAGATGACTTTCTGTATGCAGAATAAAATGACTTGACTCTTCGAGGAGCCCAAAAGATCCTGGTGGGGCTCAGGTAGATATCATTCACAGCATGGTGCCCTAGAGCCCAGGAAATTAATTCGTCTCTATTTTGCTCCCTTAAGCTCACTACGGCATCAGGAGAATTCTTAGTAATGGTGTGATAAGGTCAACCAATCAAAGCAAGAAGAAGCAGCTCAGAAATAATGTATTTGTGACATGGACCTAACCTCAGACCTTCTGGTCTTAGAGGAACTTCTAATGACTTTAGATAAATCATATAACCTCCAAAAATAAATTAGTTTAAGGAATTAGATGTAAATGAATTGGGAAATGATAAAAATGACTGAAACATGTAAATTCAAATTCAAATTACAACCAGGGAAATTCAGATATTAAAATGTCCTCCAAAATAGATTCATTTGTTCAAAGAAGCTCCCGATTTTTGTTCCTAAAATTAAAAATGACATTAACATCATGTTTAGTGAATATATAGTTATGGGCTATCTATCTGATATGTATATAGTATTCATATATACAGATATGATGGGCAATATATGATAGTATATGCGTACATATGCACAGACTCACACCACATGCATTATCATATATCCTAATTCATAGTCTAGATTTCTGCCAGGATAGGGAACTGAGATATTAAATGACTTGCCTACCATCCTATAGCTAGTATGTGTAAGAGACCAACCTTGAACTCCAGACTTCCTAACTGTTAAGGTCCAGTACCTACTATTGAGGAAATTGAGGGAATTGTAGGAATTGGAACAGCAAATGGTTAATTGTGGGAATTGAGTGAACCACAGTGACTCCATCTTGTGACTCAATTCTGGAGCCAGCTCAATTGCCTTTCTATTCAATTATGGGTCTAGTCCAACTTCTGTTTTGTGAGAAATCTTCATTCAATTGTGGGAACTGGGGGAAAATCTTATTATATTATTTAAACCTGTCCCTGTGCGGTTGGGAAGCTGGACTACCCTACCTGCTGCTTAGAGACCCTTAACTGAGCACCTTGGTTAAGCTGACCAGAAACCCAGTCAGATCCAAAGATTGATGCAAGGAGTTTTCTCACAATTGTACATCAAGCAACCCCCTGATGTGACAATTGGCCCTTATTGATCAATCAGTTATTGTTTTCACATTCCTTTGATAGTTTACAGACACTTGTGGGGGGTGGAACATCTCCTTTTCTGATTTCAGGGAATTTTACTTGTTGACTTTCTCTCTCCCAACTTGTAAAGTCCCTAAGTCATCCAATTAGAAATCAGATTGCCTAATGTTGTATTGTTTCCTTTTAATGAGTTGGTGTTACTTGATTAATTGTTTTCCATTTATAAAAGTCTGTCTCCTCCTGTATTTGGGGTCCAGCCCTAAGCCGAGGAAGGAGCCTGGCTCTGGTTTGGTGTACAATTGACGTGAATTACTTTTTAATGAACTGAAATGCATGAGATCACGAATCTTTGTTTTCTCAGTCACTTCATCCTTTACCTGCCACACTGTGTCATTTTGCTTGTTACAGAAATGCAGCATCTATCTGTGAGTTTCTACATTTTCTCTTCTTTTCATACAAACACACACACACATACATACACACACACGATATATCCATGCAATAATCACACAGATTGAATAGTGTTTAGAGATCCAGCCTTAGAATCAATACCTTGTTTCTTGTTCTGTCTTTGAGACATACTTAAACATTTTAACTGTGTAACCCTGAGCAAGCTGCTAACCTCCCAGCACCTCAGGAATTCTCTAAGATCATCAATTATAGAGACATTGCTGATTTGCATCAGCAAGAGTTCCTCACATTTAAGAAATCATCAGTCCAGACTTACAAAAATGGTTGTCAATACTCATATATAGACATACACTTATATTTCCATCCACCTACTTTATATTATTTCTATTTAATTCTTAGCATTAATTTTTTTAGCATTAAATTTTGCAGACACTTTAGAGATTGGTTAGGTCACTTGGATAATTGAAATTCTTTGGGGGGCATGGTAAGATATGAGTTTCTAAGGCTTTAATTTTTATTTTAATTTCTGTGATTTAATCAGTTTTGTCTGTTTTAAATTCATTTATATCTTTCCTTAAACTAATTTATTTTTAGAGGTTATATGGTTTATCTGAAGCCATTTGAATTTTGAAGACTAAGTCTGAAGTTAAGTCTATGATACAAATTCATTATTTCAGAATCTTTTCATATATATATTGAGAGAGAGAGAGAGAGAGAGAGAATTCTTATATTCTTGCTTTATGTAAGTGGCAAGTTCTGTAGACCTCTATGTAAAGTGATTTTTACATAATGTGAATTTGCCTATGATTACATAAAGTTGAATTTGCTTAATGCAAATTCATGTAAAGCTTGAATTATGTAAATATACATGCACATGTGTGTGCATATTTACACATATAGACACATGTGTATATGCACACGGGTATATACCTGTATACAAATATGTATGTGCATACACACATGCTTATATAAATATATACACAAGTGCATATACATACATGTGTATACATGTGTACATATACATACTTTTTTTCTTTCTCCAGGTTAAAGATTAACTACAGTGTTCTACTCCTGTCTGGTGCAGGGCTGAATCATTAGCCAATTGCTAGGCTGTTTTTGTTTGCACTTCTTTTGTCAAAACAGATATTTAAATAAAGACCTTCTGCCTTCATTGCAATCAGTAATAAATTAAAGTATGTTTGCAGTGCCATATGGTTATGGAATGGCTTAGCATGCTACCTGGAGTCAGTAAATAGTTTCATATGCTAACACTGCTGATCGAGGCGGAAGGCCTAAAGTAGACAAATGACCCTAGATTATAAGAACATAGGTTAAAGAATAGACCCTTTGCAAAGTTTTGCTTCTAGTAGGGTCAGGAATTAAAAATCAAGGGAAAAGAAGCCATCAGAGCCCTGGCTCCTCACTGTCATTCACAATTAAAGCTTTCGTTAATTGTTCTTCTCTGCTGTGTACATGAAGCAACAGCAGACAGCGCTGACTTTGGGTTTTGCAAGTCAGAGAGTACTGCTTTCTTTAAATGTCTTTTTCAAAATGTCTTTTATTCAACGTGCCTTGTTTTACATTTTCTGGAATTTTTTAATCAGCTGTTTCTCCTCATCTCAGACACCCTTGGACAGGCTGCTATTTTCAGTGAGCTAACTAAGAATTTGAAGAGAGATATGACACAGGCAGACTGTGTTCTCAAAGAGCTTAAATCTAATTGGTAAAGGAGGGCTGGAGATGGTTCATAAAGGGGAAAATTGAAACCTAACTAACAAGGATGACCTTGGGTCCTCTGAAGGGGCTGAGGAATTCACATACAATAGAAAGAAAGCTGGATTTGCTGTCAGAAGAATGGTGCAACTCCTTACTCTATAACATCCTATCTCGGGAAATCACTTCTTCATTATTAACCTCAGTTTCCTCATCTGTAGAGTAAGAGTGATCTCAAAGATCCTTTCTAGCCCTAAATCAATGCTTCTCCCATGCTTCCCTAGTTGATGATATCATTGGCCATGAAGGCATGTGAAATGATGTTAAAATCTGGGCTTCAAGCCTGAACATGTAAAACTGCCAATTTGGCCCAAGGTCAATGGTCAGTACCTTGTCCTCTCCATTTTTTTGATAGAAAATTATTCCCATTAATGTTCTCTGATTCTATCCTCTCCTCTAGACATTAGACAGTGAGTTACTTGAGAGCAGGAACTTTTTATTTTTTCTTTATTTTTATCCCCATCCTTTAGCAAAGTGCCTGGCACATAGTAGGTGCTTAATAAATGCTTGTTGACTTGTTCTTGACAGGATAATCCTGCCTCAAGTATTATTTGAAGTTGCCCCATTAATGGGGCAGGTTTGTGCTTCTTTTTGAATGGGTCACGTATTGTTTTAAAAACATTATTAAGGATATATAGGATGATTCATAAAATGCAATGATATTTCAACAGAGAAGGTGACTTTTATTAGTCACTTGTATTAAGTATGACACTAGTTTGAAACTTGATGGGAATAAAAAGATAGAATGCTTGTGTTTGGGAGTTCCACTTCCTTAAATTTTTAACTCTGTGATTAGAAACATCATATATTCATGTCACACAGCAGACCATGCAACAGAAAGTAAAATAACAAAAAAAAATTAAAGCAAGATTTATCATACCCAATGTTTCTCACCCAAAATCAAGGATGTGCAACCCAGTAGAAAAATTTTTCCTTTTATAACTACCTTGAGCAGTTGCAGGGGTTATATGTCTTCTTTTGTCATGCTCAAGATTAAGAATGAAGTAACCCATTTATACTTGCTTAAATAGATGAGTCTCCTTGCAAATGCTGAAAATATTTTCAGCTCTCCAGACATCCCAAAGATGTGAATAGGCAGCAACCAAATGCTTCCCCTTTGGTTTCAGGCCATGGGTTGAATGTTTTACTCTGACAACTATTGCCAGAATATTTTGGCTTTGCAAAAATGATTCCCCAGGTTTTGGTTCCCGTTTCTTAGCCACAAAGTTAATTATTGCTCTTGTCTGTAGCAGAGGGCTATTATTGTTTTTAACCTGGCTTTCAAAATTAGGTTCAGTGTTGCCTAGTGGAAAGAGCTCTGGACTAGGAGTCAGGGAGAACTGAGTGAGCATCTCATCCTGTATACTTACTAGCTGTATAAATCTAAGAATATCATAACTTCCAAGTGCCTCAGTTTCCCTATGTGCAAATACATAAATAGATCAAATGGATCCATGATCTTATTGGCCAGCTTGCCTTCTCTTCCTATATTTCCCTGAGAATGCCATCTCCTTTTCCTCCTCCTTTTCCTTTTTCTCTCTCTAGGATTTCACGACATTGCTCTTTCCTGGTTCTCCTCCTGCCTGTCTGACTACTCCTCAGTCTCCTTTCCTATATCTTTATACAGATCAAACCCACTGATCATGGATGCCCTCCGAGGATCTATCCTAGGTCTTCTTCTCTTCACCCTCTATACTATTTTGCTTGATGATCTCATCAGCTTTCATGGATTAAATTATCATATGTATGCCAATAATTCTCACATCTATTTATCCAGCCCTAACCTCTCCACTGACTTCCAGTTTCTCATCTTCAATTGCCTAGACCTTCATATGGGATGTGAATATCCCATAGACATCTTTTCACCTAAACTCTTAAGCATTTCTAATTCCCCTATTACTATCCAGGGTACAACTACCTTCCTGATTACCCAGGCATAAGCTAAGTGTTCTCCTTGACTCTTAACTCTCACAACCTGTATCCAGACTGTTACTAAGTCCTGTCAATTTTACTTTCACATCCTCCATTTTATACCTCTCTCTCTCATGAGACACTGCTACCACCTTCATGGGGACCCTCATCATCTTAAGCCTGAGCTCTTGCAATGGTCTGCTGGTTTGGTTCCCCTTCCTCATCTCTTTCCTTCCCAGTGCTCTACTTAGCTATCAAAGTGTTATTCCTAAAGCACAAGTCTGACCTACTCAATAAATTCCAATGGCTCCCTCATGCCTCCAGGAGCAAACATGAAATCTCCTGCTGGCTTTGAAAGCCCCTCAGAACCTGGCCCCTTCCAACCTCTGCAGTCTTCTCGCACCTCCACCTCTCCATATCCTCTACAATCCAGTGACACTGGCCTCTTAGTTGATCCTGGAACAAGGCAATCAATTTCCTGATCCCATGCATTTTTTCTGTCTGTCCCCCAAGTCTGAAATTCTTTCTCTTTGACTCTCTCTCCTGACTTCCTTCATGTCTCAACCAAATTCCCAGCATCTACAAATGCCTTTCCTGATCCCCTGTAATGCTAGGACCTCGCCTCTACTATTATCACCAAGTTATCATGTATATATCTTATTTTTATATTTATGTTGTTTACCACCATTAGATTGTGAGCTCATTGAAGCCAGAACAGGTTTTGTTTGTTTGTTTTTGGTATCCAGGAGGTTAGCACAGTGCCTCGAAGGCACTAGTAAATGCTTTCTTATTCTTCTCCTCTTCCTTCCTCTTTCTTCTTCAAAATTCTCTCCTTTCTCATACAAAATAAATAAGTGGGTAAATAATGTTTAGTTGAGGCCTGGGAAGGAAAATAAGAGAATAGTCTTTCTTAAGAACTTTCAGAGGGAATATATATATATATATACTGGTATAGGATATGTGTGTGTATGTAAATGAGGCAGTATAATGTAGGACAAAGGCATTAAACATGTGACCTGTGGACCCCATGAGGCCTACCACACAGCCAATGTGGTCTGAATCACATTAAAATGTCATTGGGAAATATTTAACAAAATAAATGAAAATACAATGAAACATAGGTACCTCCTGAATTGTTGGAGGAAGTACTTTTCCCAGAGGTCCGTGGGTCAGCTTGAACATGCACATCCCCATGTCATTAAATGTACTTCTGTTCTTTCTCTATTACTTGCTACTTGTAATCTCAGACTATGTCTTGGGCAGGGTTGGTCAGAGACCAGGTTGTTTCTGCTTAAATGACCTAAAGGGCCTAATAGGGTACCATATGCCCTGTAGATCCTCAATAAATGTTTGCTAATGAATATTAATAAATACCTTTCCCAGAAGACTTTATGGAGCTGCAATCTACAGCTATACTACACCAACATAAGTGGCCAATAAGTGAAAAATCCAAACAAATACTAATTTGGCGGATTTTTAAACAAGCTACATGATGTCTAATTGCCTCTGCTGATTCCTTTCCCTCGTTGAATTGAATGGCTGTTATTTGAGGAATTAAAAACCCAAACAAAATAATTTCTTCTACTCAAGGCATTTCAAATAAGCACTGATTTTATCGAGTGCCTCCTGGTATCCAACACGAGGCTGTGAGTGGTACAAGAAAATTCACTGGACTTTATAACCTATAAGGCACCTTCCAGCTCTAAATCTATTTATCTTACACTCTTTTGGTCTGCTAGAGACAGAGAAAAGGGGATTCAATATGAAACAATGTTGTTTTAGAGCCAGAAGTAAAGACTCAAGAGGTCTAACCCAGGGCCATAGATATAACTAGGACAGGGAGAAAGGAGAACCATCTCTAGGCAGTGAAATTTAGAGAGCACAGATATTTAACAAACACTTCTTTTTTTAATTACAAGTTTTATTTCATTTTCACAAAGATCTCTTTTTCTCCTCCCACAAGTACACCCCTTTTTGTATTATTTTTCTTTATCGTGAATCATAAAGTCGATTCGAGAGCCTGTTGTCTGAGAAGTGATGTATATAGTGGAAAGAATGCTGGACCAGGGGATACAGTTTCTGAGGTCAGCTCCTGCCTCAGAAGCTTATTGTTTGACATTGGAAAAGTCCCAGCCACCTTTACCCTGTTTCTTTATTTCTAAAATAAGGGAGTTGAACCATAGGACCCAGAAGGTCTCTTCCAGCTTTAGAGCTACAAACGTATGAGTCAGATGTCTTGACTAAGATCCAATTCTGTTATTAGTTAGTCACCTGATTAGGCCAAGTTACCTAAACTTCCCAAGTCTCCTCTATTATCTTACCTATGAAATGGGGATAGTGGGTTTTATGTAGTGAGGTAAGGTTTGAAAAGCATTTTGCAAATATTACCTGATTTTATCCTTACCACTACCCTAGAAGATGGGTGCTATTATTATCCTCATTTTGCAGATGAAGAAACCAAGGTAGACAGATGTTAAGTGACTTGTCTAGGGTCACAGAGCTAGTAAATGTTTAAGGCAGAATTTGAATTCAGGTCTTTCTAACTCCAGGTACAATGTTCTATCTATTGTGTCACCCAGCTGCCACTTAATAACAATACTCCCTCTACCTACCTATGCTTTGAAAAGGCCAAGATGTTATATTAAAGGGATGTAATATTCATAATTGATACTTTGCAAAGCATTTGCTTTCTTACTATAAATATTTTCAGCACTATTGGTTTTTACTTGTCCTAACGTAAAGAAGTGTCTATAATTAGCTTGCTAAACTTTGAAGTATTTTGTAAAGCAACCACTGCCTACTTCTCTATGAAAACAACCTGGTAAGTCTCCTTTTTTTTTTTTTGACAGTTTCTAATGGCATTGAATAAAGGAAGTATTGTAAACACAGCAGCAAAAAGAAGAGGGAGGTTGTCTCATTAAACAAAACGTGTGTTTTCTACCACGGTGAAGGGGGATGGATTAGTCTCTCACTAACAACAGTATAGTTAACAACGACTGAGCAAATTTTCATCCTTAATCTTAACTTCCCACTAATTACTAACTCCGGTGACATTGAGTGTAATGGAGAAGGCAGATTTTTGGCATAAAGAAAGAGTAGGAAAGCACAATGTAAATGATAAAGTAGCTTAGTTGCTGATAAAAAATGATACAGATAGGACTAGTAAAGTCAAGATTTTCAAATTAAATATGACAAATTCAAGATAATTTTGTATTTGTGGCAAGAAAAGGCAATATTAGAAATTAAAGAGCTCTTCTTTTTTATAAATATGTAGCACATAAAGTATCTGTAAGTTGATTTACCAAGACACACATAAGATTTACATGAAGAAAACTATAAAAACTAAAACACTTCACAACAGTAAAGGGAGATTTGGAGAGATAGTCACTGTTCATGGTTGGGCCACGTCAATAAAATAAAAACTATCTAAATTAACTTGCAAATATAGTGCTATACAAGTCATCAATGTGTGTTTATTAAGCACCTACTATATCAGTCACATTATCAAGGGGATATTATTTAGATCCAGACAAAATGATGACAAAATTAATGTAAAGAAACAAAAGATCTAGGGGCAGTTAGGTGGCACAATGGATAGAGCACTGGTCCTGGATTCAGGAGGACCTGAGTCCAAATCTAGCCTCAGACACATAACACTTCCTAGCTGTCTGACTCTGGGCAAGTCACTTAACCCCATTGCTTAGCCAAAAGAAAAAAAAAGAAACAAAAGATCTAACATAGAGATTTTAACCTTTCTTTTTTTTGGTGGGGGGAGGTCCTGGATTCCTTTGTAGACCTGTGAAATCTATAGGCATATCTTCATAATAATATTTTTCTTAACTAATTTATTTTTAGTTTTCAACAATCATTTCCATAAGCTTTTGCATTTTAAATTTTCTCCTCCTCCCTCCCCACCTCCATCCCCAAGACAGGATGCAATCTGATATAGGCTCTACATATATATTCCTATTAAACATATTTTCACATTAGTCATGTTGTAAAGAAGAATTAGAACCAATAGGAGGAACCACAAGAAAGAAGAAACAAAATGAAACAGAAGACAAGAGAAAAAAAGAGCAAATAGTATGCTTCGATCCGCATTCAAACTCCATAGTTCTTTCTTTGGATGTGGATAGCATTTTCCATCATTAGACTTTCGGAGATGTCTTAGATCTTTGCGTTGGTGAGAAGAGCTAAGTCTATTAAAGTTAGTCATCACACAATGTGGCGGTTACTGTGTACAATGTGGCAGTTACTGTGTACAACGTTCTCTTGGTTCTGCTCACTTCACTCAGCATCAGTCCATATAACTCTTTCCAGGTTTTTCTGAAGTCTGCTTGCTCATCATTTCTTACAGCACAAGAGTATTCTATTACATTCCTATACCACAACCTGTTAAGTCATTCCCCAATAGATGGCCATCCCCTCCGTTTCCAAATCTTTGCCACCACAGCAAGAGCTGTTATAAATATTTTTGTATATGTGGGTCCTTTCCCCATTTGTGTGATCTCTTTGGGATACAGCCCTAGAAGTGCTATTGCTGGGTCAAAGGGTATACACATTTTTATAGCCCTTTGGGCATAGTTCCAAATTGTTCTCCAAAATGGTTGGATCAGTTCACAACATAATAATACTTTTAAGTGCAAGAAACCCTCCATAAGATTACAAAGGAAATAACTTTTAATGAAATATGTTTATTAAAATATTAAAAGTTCCAAGGTCATGATTTGGTAAAGAACTCCTAGTCTAGAATCTCAAAGGAAATAAGAAAATGAAATTGGAATACAGGGATACTAGAACTTTCACACCTCAAATTGTATTACAAAGGAGTAATCATCAAAACTATTTGCTCCTGCTTAAGTAACAACAGAAAAGTAGGTCATTAGAACAGACAAGATAAAACAAGAGAGAAAAATAATTTCAAATGGCAGTGCAATGTTTGGCAGACCCAACAAAATAAATCATTGGGATAAGATTCACTTTTTGATGAGAACTGGGAGAAATGGAAAGCAGTTTGGCAAAAGTTTAAATTAGACCAGCATGTTACATCATGTAGCACAGTATCAAATGAATATGCAACTTGAATATGAAAAGTAACGCTATAAAAACATTAAAAGAGCCTGGGATCAGGAACCTTTACAACTATGGCTAGGGAGATAAATCTTAATAGAACAGTGAATAGAGGATATTACAAAAGATAAAAGAGAGTTTTGACTACACAAAATTGAAAAGCTTTTACATGAATGAAATCAATGAAGGAAGAATTAGAAGAAAAATGGTCAAGTGGGAAAAGTATTTGCATGAAACATCACCAATAAAAGTCTAATTTCTAAAACACAGAATCATAGATTTTGAGATGGAATGGAGATTAGAGGGCATCTAACCCAGTCTACTCATTTTTACTGAATTGAAAGGTAAGATAAAAGAGAGTAAGAAGTGAAGGCAGACCCCTAGGAGTAAAAGTGGGTAACTGGAAGGATGGGGGTACCCTTGACAGAAACAATGAAGACTAGAATAGGGATGGATTTTTTGGGTGCAATAATAATTTCTCTTTTTGACATACTGAGTTTGAGATTGAAAGAGGCATTAACCAAGTGCACTAAAGTGTTTCTGAAAAACATCCTACTGTAATCTGTATAAGTCATTTTAATCCCCAGGGCCTTTGGCTCTTGGTTAATCAGGATCCAGTTGAATCACCTACAAAGAGAATATCCAATGAGTTACAATTAACTGAATTTTCTCTGCAGCCTCTTGAATGGGTTTTCCAGTTTTCTGTTGCAGTTATCAGCTTTCTGTCATCAGATAGTAATTAAAAATACAAGAAATGACAAAAAAAGAAAGAAACAGCATTTGGGTCTTTTAGTCCCTTGAATTTCACAGAAACAGTCTATGATGACCATGTTGTGTTTATGATGAATCTTAGAGTTCACTTTTGAAAAGTTACATAGCAAATTAATTTAAAGCAACTCTTCTCACCCATGCAAAGCAGTTCATTACCACATTCTTTCCTCCTCGCTCCTCTCACACACACTACTGACAACATTTTTTGATCAATTGGTACAGGGGTCATTGGTCACGCTTTATAAAAAGTTTTAAAATTCATTAAACAGAGAGAAGACTTTTTCAAAGTATTGCTATGATTCCTCTGTGAGCATATGGTGAATATTTTGTATGATTTCTTTAAGCATCTGACTTCTAATGTATAATAATTTAAGGGCTATCTTAACTAAATGCAGAGGAACTCATAAACACAAATCTGGCAATAAGGTAATTCACTGCTTCTCCACAGGAAGTCATGAAACCCCCAACAAAGGCAGAGGAATTAGGAGATGTACCCACATTTAGAAAAGCACAGTTTTGAATACTATTTCACATAAATAGATCATATGATCCTCATCTTTTTTTTTAAAGCCCAAAGGGTCCTTAAAGATCATCTGTTCTAAACTTGTCATTTAATAAATGGGGAAAATGAGACTGAGGGATGGGGAATGACTTGCCTAAACCCAAACACTGGCAAAATCAACCCTGTAACTTAGGTGTTTCAACTCCCAAGAAAAAAATAATTATTACATGGCAAACTATAGTAGATATTTTGTTGAAAATTTTAATAGGTTTTAAAATTTTGTTATTGTTCAGTTGTGTCTGATTCTTTGTGACCTCATTTGTGACCCATTTGGGGTTTCCTTGATAAAGATACTGGAGTGGTTTGCCATTTCCTTCTCCAGCTTATTTTACAGATGAGGACACTGAGGCAAACAGGGTTGAGTGACTTGCCCAGGGTCATACAGCTAGTAAGTGACTAAGGTTGGATTTGAACTTGGGTCTTCCTGACTCCAGGCCTGACGCTTTAGCTGCCCAGTTTTTAAATAGCAAAATGTTAAACACTTAACCATGGTTATGGCATTAACCAGATTGGTATATGACTTATTCTTACACATTTGAATATTTGAAATTTAGCTTTTGTCAAAGATCTTTCCTTTGTTGAATTTGAAATGACGTATTCCTGAAAGAGTAGACTCTACGTAGCTTTTTTAGACAATCAATGAACTTTTATTAAGCATTTATTAGGTGCCTAAAAAGCCACCCACAAAGATCCACTGGAGGCAATACCTGCTTTTCTGGGTTTCATGACATCCTCAATGATAGTTTAAAAAGCATAAATGTATGATAAGGAGAGCCCAAGAGCATCCCAGGACCCTTCATTGGTATGCACATGACATAAAATACTCCAGAGTATTAGGTAAATTTCTTATAGTTATTTTAGGAGAGAATATAGACAAGAGTTGCACAGTATAGGTGGGCATGGATGATTTCAACCTGAGTCACTCAAAATAATACTCACCTTAATGTGATTAAAAGTTCACTGGCATATTCAAGCTGTCTTTATTATTGCTTCTTCTATGCTCACTCAATTTATTGTACACATGCTTGGCATTCTGGAATGCTATCTTTACTATATTAATATTCAATTACTTGACTAGTTTTTTTTTTTAAATTGAATCCTTGCAGTGATTGACACCCAGCAAAGTTCATAGGTTTTTCATATCTAGCTGTCTACAGCCCACAAATTCGTCTTCTCTTCTCTCTACCACCTAGTATTGGGTTCTGATTATCTGCTTCTTCCAAATCAGCACCTCTCTGAGGGACAGTTCCACCTTGAAGACTCCTTAGTTTTCTTTAGATGCCAGTTCCTCTTTGTAGCCTTCTCTGATATACCTAGGTATCAGTATTCTTTTCCTCTTGAAAATTATTTTACATACATTTTGCATTTATTCATCTACATATATGTTGTATGCTTTAAGTAAAATATAAACACATAGGGAAGGGACTTTTCCATTTCATTCTTCATATCCCTAGTGCCTTACCCTCAGTCTTGCAAACAATAGGTGTTTATGAAACAAATGTTCAATTGAAATGAATTTTTAATAATAGTTTCCATACCTACCTCAGAGGGACTGTTATTAATGTAAAAATAAGGTAACTTATGCAAACAAAGGTGCTTTGACTTATCTATAGAGAAGTCCACTAAGACTTATCATTTTAAGGAGGTACCAATAGGACAATGGTACATAATAAGTCTATAGCTCATTATGTGGTCTTGTCTTATGGGTAATAACAAACATATGATTCACACTACTAGATAAAGATCTAGTAGAAACAAGTGAATTTTTCCTTATTTAAGGCCTGAGATGTTAGAAACTTGCTTCTTTTTTTTTTTAACTGAAGAAATAAGACTCAGCCATTCTTACAATGAGACAATATTGATTTTCCATGGGACACCATATTGCAAAGATGGTACAATCTTTAGGTCAAAAAGAATGCAATGCTAAGGAACTTTGATGGCCAAACAATATTATGTTGTCTTTATATTGTGCTAAATGAGTAGTCAGTCAGTCAACAAGTGTTTCTTAAGTACTGACTATACTAGGCACTATACTAAGCAATGGGAATACAAATAGAAGTAAAAAGACACATAAAGGAAATGGGGAGGAAAGTACCCTGCAAAGGGATTTATAGAGAAATCTGGAGTGCAACCTGGCGAAAAATGAGAAGATGACTCTTGACTCAATGGATAGAAAGGTAGCCTTAGGAAGAGAGCCAGAAAGACCCAGGCCTTCAAGATCTACCTGTACCACAAACTGGCTGTGTGACCGTACACAAGTCAGTTAATGCCTCTGTTCTAGGCAATTTTCTAAGACTTTTAAGTTGCAGAGATAGTCCTAATCCAAACTGATAGAGGAAGCCTCCTCATAAGGAATTCCCTATAGGGGATGAAATTACAGGTCCAGACTAACAGGTCCATGAAAAAAGCAGTGCAGATATGACTGCACCATTTTGTAGCTGAGGAAAGTGAAGGTCTGAGAGGTTGTGGCATCTAATATGTCACAGGATTGGGACTGAAACCCATGTCTTCAGATGCTGAGACTAGCCCTCTCTGCACTAGCCCAAATTGCCTTTAATAGCACATTTCATTTAACTGTATTCAATCGTTAACTCAGTTTGGCCTACTAGATAAAGTGCCAGGCCTGGACTCAAGTCATCTTGGGTCTAACACTTATGATGTGTCTCTGAGCTAGTCACTTTACCTCTATGTACTCCTCAGACAACTCCTTGGGCTTTGTTTACCGAGTTCTAGCCTTGTGATCTGTCTCAGCAGAAGATGTTTCTACAACGCGAGTTCCTCTAGAAGATGAAATCACAACCTTGTTGTAACTGTCACAAATTTGAATAGAGATCTACAGCCGCTGTTGACAATCTCTCATTACGATAAAGTTTCCATAGTTTAAAAACTGTTGGAAGCTTCTCATAGATAGAAAACATGTAGCCAACCATCCACGTTTCTTCTGATTACAGAGATGGAGACGCCCCCAAGGCAGACATGATGTATCTAAAGATTTCTGGAGGCAGCTCCAAAGGTCACACTTTGAAATACTTCACAGGAGTCCCCAGCAAGCATTCCTGCTGGGTCAGGTTCAGGACTGAGGGGACAAAGAAGGAATCTTGACATAGCGGGTAACAATTATAACTGACATTTCTATAGGAGTTCAAAGTTTTCAAAATGCTTTAAGTACACCATGGCTCCCTGTAAGGGTCACACCACAGGCTTTGGGGACTTTGGAACTTCATTGGGGTAGGGAACACCTAGGGAGGAAACTCTGGGAGCAGTCATCTCTGTTCAGAAATTTCTAATCTGTGAGAGGTGGTTGGGACACTGAGAGTTGGCAGAAGTTCCTTAGAAGCAGGGATTGAACCCAAATCTTCCTGACTCAAAGGTCAGCTCTTTATCCATTACAACACATGGCCTCTCTGGTATTATGATATCCATTTTACAAATGAAGAAACTAAGGCATATAGAAGTTCAGTGAGTCACACATGAGTTCCACGTTGTCATGCAGCTACCAACTATCAAAGGAAGGATTTCAAACCATGTATCCCTGATCCGAAACCAAGAACTCTATCCTTTCTGCTATACTGTTTCTCAATGTGAAAGACAGAATGGTATTGATGGAATTTTTAAAGAAAAATTACCCAAATCAAAGTCTAATTGAAAATGCCAGCCCATTGGCCAGATGGTGGCATAGACAATCCCAGAACAACCATATATGGAAATTAGAGCTTATGTTCCAGAAAATAAAACTTTTGAGAATAATGCCATCTGGGTCACATTCTAGGCCCATAAGCTAAATTTTTCAGTAGGTCTCTTTTTGAGTCTACTGCCCCTAGAAAAAGTCTCATGACTAGCATGTGATGTTTCTCCATTCTGAGATTTACAGAATCCTACAATCAAAGAATCTTAGAACTAGAAGAGTCTCTTCTGGTCACCTATACCAATTCATCTATGCCTGACCCAGAAGCTTTTCTACAACATCCCCATTAAGTAAATAGCCAGTTTGATTTGGTTTGGAAATTTTCATCAATGGGAACCACACCACCCTTTAGAGAAGCTAATTCCACTTTAAGGCAACTGTAACAGGAAAAATTTCTTTACATGGGGCCAAAGTCTCTCTCTAAAACCTTTCCCTACTTCCTCTAGTTTGCTCTTTCAAGATAGCAGAACAAATCCAATAGCAGTGTTTAAAAAATCTCAATGCCACTATCAACTCCCTTTTCAGTGTTCTCTTCTCCAGGCTTTTAAAAGTCCTTAGTTCCTACAATGGATCTTCACACGGCATCGTCTCTAGTCCCTTCACCATTCCAACCTCCCATGGATGCTCTCCAGACTGTTTGGGAATCTGTGACCATGAAAATAGAAAGCAGCCTCCTTTGTGGGAGCCAAAGGGCAACAGGGTCTGCTGGAGTAGTATCTGGACCTACAGTTTTGCTTTCAACTCATGTCATTATTGGTAAGGGGCAAAACCTTCTGGGAAAGATTTCTGTTTGGCAGTCTCAAACTTGTGAGGTCTATTTTTCCAGTCTTCCTCTTCCTGGCAGTACATATGGAAGATATAGCTGCCATAAATCAGTATGTTCATAATGAAATTTGAAGACTGAGCCAACTCATCTCCGGGAATGTATAGCAGTTCTATTCTCTTCCAACCCTATTCCCTTCCAAACATCCTGTTGACTACAGTTGTGTGAGTGGATTGTGATGATGTTGAAATAATTACAATGAATTATTAAGAAAAGATGGTGGGTCTCCTTTAACAAATAACCGACTTAAGGAGAAATGAATCATATTTTCCAACTTAGAAGTATAGTTTTGGTTTTGGATAATTTGTACCACCTCTACACTAGTCTACGAGGCTGGAATTTGGGGAAGAAATGAGGCTCTTCTGTTAGAGGATCCGATCAGATTAGTGGAAAACCCCAGAGATGCACTGATGCTGAAAACCCCCTTTGTCTTGGTTTTTACCAAGACAGTATCTAGCCTGAGTGAAAGAACAATTCTCAACTTGGCATTTAAAGTCCTCCACTATATGGTTCCCAACTAGCTTTCCAACTTTATTTTATATTACTCCTTTCCATGTACTCTTCTTTCCAATGAACTGGCCTGCTAAACGTTCTCTAGAAATATCATTTTATCTCTCAGCATCATGCTTTTGTACAAGCATTCTGTCATCCCTTTCCTCATCTTCCCCAAATAGAATTCCCATCTTCCTTTAAAGTCCAAACCAGGGAGCATTGACAATCTATGGCCTTTCCTAACAACACCCCTGAACCTAGGTTTAAACCCCAGCTCTTCAGGCCTAGCTATGGGCTATGTGTTTTAGTAGTATGTAAGCTCCTGGAGAGATTGGTTTTGTAGATCTATGTCCGGAACCTTGTTCAGTGCCTGGCATATGGTCTAGCTGAGCTGGCAGGTGGGAGGCAGATGCATGCTTTTTCTTTTTGGCCACAGAACCTCTCAAATCAATCACTACTAAGCATTTATTAAGTGGCTACTATATGCCAGGCACTGTGCTGGTCATTGGGGATAGAAGTACCAAGAATGACACCTCCCAGCAAACAGTTAACATTCCAGTGAGGGAGACAAGGAGCACACATCTAACTAGGTAACAATACAAGGTAGTTTGGGTGGAGGGTGTTGCCATTGGGGGGGCGGTATCCATGAAAGGCTTCATCTAGAGGATGCTGTCTGAGAGGCATCTTCAAGTCAGAGAAGGCATTTAGGAGGCAGAGGTAAGGAGGGATTGTGTTCTAAGAATTGTCAAACTGAATTGGCACGGATTAAAGGTGCCCCATAGAGATGACATCATGGATTCCTCAGGAATTATGTCCCCCCTACTAAACTATTAGCTATTTGAAGACAGGAAGGCTACTTCTGCCACTCTTCAAGTACTGGATCCAGCCTGGCATGTAGTAACTTTGTGTGTATAGGTTCCTAAAAGAAATGTGTTCCTGTGAATAGCACCCACTGTAGCAGGAGGCATGCTCAGTAAACTTGATCAATGCTTCTGTGAGGAACTCCTCTTTCATGCTTCTGGGACCGCCGTTCCTGACTCTCTGGCCTGCTTTTGTCACCATGCTTCAGCAGCTGTCCCACCCTGGAAGAGCCTTCTGCCTCTGCAACTTTCTCAAGCCAGACATCCCTCTGCCTGCATGTTCTATTCCTTTCATTGGTTATTTCCTCTAAATCATGGCCCAGGCCAATTACATTCGCTCCTTCTTTCCTCTCTTGGGCCTGCTCCTGATTCTCTGGACTTCTTTCTCCTTAAATAATACTTGTATTCCTTAATGAATACTTTTGAGGGGCAGCTAGGTGGCACAGTGGATATAACACCAACCCTGGAGTCAGGAGGACCTGAGTTCAAATCCGGCCTCAGACACTTGGCATCAGACAGCTGGACCCTAGGCAAGTTACTTAACCCCAATTGCCTCACCAATAAATAAATAAATAAAAACTTGTGAATTGATTGATTAAATGACCACTGAAGACCCTTCCAATCCTGAAATTGATAATCCCCACAAAGGATTACTATACAGAGGGATCAGAAGATAGAGCAGCTGGGTCTGGAGTCAGAAAGACCTGAATTCAAATCCAGCCTTAGGCATTTGCTAGTTGTATGACTGTGGGCAAGTCACTTAACCTCTGTTTGCCTCAGATTCCTCATCTGTAAAATGGGGATAATAATAGCACCTACCTGACAGGGTTTTTGTGAGGATCAAAAGAGGTAATATTTGTAAAGTGCTTAGCACAGTGCCTGGCTTATAGTGAGCACCATATAAATAGTTGCTACTATTATTATAGGATCATAGATTTATAGTTAGAAGGAACATCAGAAGGCATATTATCCAGTACTCTTGTTTTTTTGTTTTGTTTTGTTTTTGCTTTTTGATTAGGCAATGGGCTTAAGTGACTTGCCCAGGGTCACACAACTAGTAAGTGTTATATGTCTGAGGCCGTATTTGAACTCAGGTCCTCCTGAATCCAGGGCCAGTGCTCTATCCACTGCACCATCTAGCTGCCACCATCCAGTACTCTTGTTTTACAGATAAGGAAACTGAAGCAGAGAGGGGATGAGTGACTTGTCCTGGGTCACAGAGGTAATGGGTACCTTCAGTGGAATTTGAACTCAGCTCCTTTGACTTTAGAATCAGTGCTCTTTCCATTGTACACCCTGAATCATTATCTTCTTCAAAAATTCAGCTTCCCACATGAGGTTTATTCTTACACCTCCACTGGTTAGTGCCCTCACCACGTAATATATGTATTTTATGCATGGATATCCACGTACATATATACAAATATAATATTTACTTAACTGCCTCTATATTAATTCTCCCAATAAAATATAAGCTCTTCAAGGGAAGACAATGTTTTCTCTTTGTGTCTTCAACATCTGGCACAGTGCCTGGTATACGATAGGTGCTAAATAAATTTCTGTTAAGTGAATAAACAAATCAATGAACTTAGAGTTGGAAAAGCCTGTAGAGATCAGCTAACTTTTCTTCTTCTTTTTCAAGGTAGGGAAACTGAGGCCCAAAGGCATTATGTGGTTTGTCCAAAGCCCTAGAAATCATGATTAAAACCCAGCAGCTCTGACTGCAATATATGTTCCACTATACCATAGATGTCTCTGCTTTCAGGAAATGATTTTGCTGTGAAATATCCCTGATTGTCTTTCTGACTGATGATAGAAAACGTTTTGGTTCAGTTGTCAGAGGGGGGTTTTGAACTGAAATCTTCAGACTAGAGAGCAAGGGCTTCTTGCACTGGGGTTGATTGAAATTCACTTGAAATTCACCAGATGTTTACCTACCCACCACTCTGTGAAGAGTTCTGCCCTGGGCTAGAGGGAAATGAACAAGGCAGAGTCCCTCTCCTTTAGGAGCTTTGAACAGCCCAAAACAAAGAACTATAATATAATTTAAATAGTACAAGGTGCATAAGAGAGATGCAAAAAGCTCTGTGAAAAGGAAGTAGGTAGAGAGAGAAATGAGAAGGCAAAGCCTTGTTGAATTGAATTGTACCTAATGAGAGGGAAGAAATGGAGTTATTGAAGACGAGTTCATTTCCAGTGAACCAAGAAAGTTCAGTGTCATAGAAGGCAGAGGAGCAGAGGGTATGAAGAAGGCCTGGATGAGTTGGTGCCATTGGATACCATAGAGCACCTGAGCAGATTCAGGACTGAGAAAAGGCCACAAAACCTGGCAACCAGATGGCATTGATGATCCAGAGAGAGCAGTTTCAGTCAAACAAACAGTATAGAAGTCCAGCTACAAGTGGTTGGCACTAAACTCTTAGGGATGTTTGGAGGCGAGAAAACCTTCTCCAGTAAGCCTTAAAATGTTATAGAAACATGAGCTAATATTAGCAGAGATGAAGCAGAGGATAAGCAAAGTAGTTTCTCTATATACTTAGGTGTACAAATGCGTCGCATAAATTCTAAGTGCTTTGCAAGATCAATGGAGAAAGAAGAAATCAATGAACAGCTGAGATAGATATAGATATAGATATAGATATAGATATAGATATAGATATAGATATAGATATAGATATAGATATAGATATATACACATATAGCCTCTTCCCAGAGTAGCACAGAGGAATACATTATCAACTTTCAGAACTTGACTGTATCCATCCTATAAGTGTAGGCACTTCTGGTTGCGAATGAGGTGGGAGTCTGGGGGAGGAGTAAAAGAATATTTGAGCCCAGTTCTCCAGGTGCAATAACAGGCAACGTTACATGCCAATGGAACAGCAGGAAATTTGATTAGGTGAAATGAGATTCCCCAGGTTGGGCATTGGCCAGACAACCCAGATAAATGTGTTTAGCTTTGGTTGTAGACTTTATGTGCAGAAATTACACTTCCTGTAATGCTAGGCTCTAGAGCCAAACTGAAAGTCTACCTTCAAAGAAACAGGGAGACCGAGAAACTTCTGTGGCTCTGACATTTTAAGGAAAGACATCCATGTGTCTCAATATTCAACAGTGCATACCACATGCCTGGATTTCTGAGGAGACCATGTGCAACATCCCCTGAGTACTGTCACGCACCTAAGTTATATTTTCTTTTGATGCGATCTAATTAGAGGATAGAACGAGTCAAGTGTAGCGCTAAATGGAGGAAAGGGAGTTTTGCCTTGATCACAAACCGGTCTTGTGACTTCAGTCAGATCTCTCTCTGGACTTCAGTTTTATCATTTGTCAAACAAGCAGGGCAAATTCAATAATTTATAAGCTGCACTCCAGCTTCCAAATTCCAGGATTCATGGCCAGTTTGTGTAAGTCAACTATTTGCATGTTGAATCACATTTTCCATAAACTGGTCAACAATCAACAAGCATTAAGTGCCTACTGTGTATAGTTAGCCTTCCATTTTTGATCTAGGAAATGTGTTTTGAAAGATGGGGTGAGTGGATAGAAGTGGGTCCTCACACTTAAAAACCTGAGTAAGAGACTAGAGGACATAAATGTGCATTCTGTGTTTACTTAACTCTTTCATTCAGATCTGGCATGAACTTAACTAGATAATCAGATTTCTGAGATGTGGGGAGGCATCGTGCAAATGATTTCAAATAAAAAGTTTTGTTCCATCGACTTAGATGTAGGTTTGATTAGCTAGCTCTACTAATCCAGAGCAAATAAGATTTTAATATTTTATTATTTATTATACTCAGTGTGTCATGCTCTACCAGTAGATAATGAGGGCAAATGTTCCCTTCAAAATTCAACAAACAATATTTATATACTGTATGAAACAAAGAAAAAGGATGGCTGGTCATTGCAGCTAGTTATACAAAGAAAAAAATTAGCCTTATGGAAAATGTATATCATTAACTATATAATATATGCAAGTTAAGGAAAATATCAAAAATTCCTGTATTTAGTGATATACATATTAAGGAAAACACATATCACCAACTACAGGAGATAGAGAAAGGATGTGCCCTTGTTAGTATATCTAGTTTAATTAAATCAAAAGGAATTACTTGTCAGGCCAAATAAGGGAGGAGGCCATTCCAGAGGTGCCAAAATCCTTCTGTAAACTTAAATTTAATTTATTTAGCAATTAAGTCTTTTTGTAGCAATTAGAAAAAAAGAAAAAAGACATTGAAGAGAACCAGTCATTGACTCTAACCTTACAGTTCATCTAAGGGAAATATCTAGCACAATGGTGAATACAGAACTAAATTGAGTCAGTTATGCTCTCCTCTAAATTTACTGCAAACAAAAGTGAAGCCTTAAGTTATGTTATGGTCATTTAGACAATAACACACTGTTCTTCCTTGAAATGTGAGGGACCTGATATCAGGAAATGTTAACCTATAGAATAAATGACTATTAACATTCAAAGGGGTTCAACAGAGATTATTTCAACTGAATTGAGTTTAAAATCATTAGTTAGGTACCTACTAGGTATCAATCAATAAGTATTTATTAAATACCTATCATGTGCCAGGCACTATGCTAAGTGCTGGGGATACATAGAAAAGCAAAAAGTAGCCTGTGCCTTCAAGAAGCTAACAGTCTAATGGAGAGAAAACATGTAAATAAGTAGGTATATGCACTTTCTTTCTTCTCTATTGTATGTATATATATATATTGTATTCATAATACATACTCATACTCTTTCTTATTTTAACATTCTAGGTACTAGGTACTGGGGTTGGGGGTAGTATGATACCTCTGAGAATACCAGCAGATTTCCCATCTTGTTTCCCTGCCTTGGCACTGGCTGTGTGCCATGAATTGGAAGAGATATACATACATACATATATGCATATACATATACACACAGAAAGAGAGAGGGAGAGAGAGAGAGAGAGAGAGAGAGAGAGAGAGAGAGAGAAGGTAATTTCACAGAAGGCATGAGCAACTTAGGCGATCAAGAAAAGCCTCCTGTAGTTAGAAGATGGGTTTAGAGGTGAGTCTTAAAGATATTCAGGGAAACTGAGAGGCAGAGAGGTGAGAAGGCAGAAAATTTCAAGTGATACCTGATACCTAGAACCTAGAACTTTAGAGTAAGGTACGCCTTAGAAGCCATTTAAATCATAGGATCATAGCTTTAGACCTACACAGGACCTTTTGAGTTACTTAATCCCAACCACCTCATTTTACAAATGAGAAGCCAAAAGCCTGAGGCAAGGTTTGAACCCAGATCTTCCTTGCTCTAATTTGCTGTGTATCTACTGTGTATTGGGATACAAATAAAAGCAATCCAAGGTGTTTATATTCTCATGGGAGAAGATATCAAATAAAAAGGGATCTGAAAAGCACTCTGTGTGTGTGTGTGTGTGAGTGTGAGTATGTGAGTGTGAGTATGAGTGTGTGTGAGAGAGTATAAATGTGAGTAGGAGTGTGAGTTTGAGTGTGGTGGGGGCAGGAGGCATGTGGACATTGTGTAGAGTGGCTAGAGAATGATAGGTAGGGTTGGTTTGGGAAAAGTTGAAGTGAGAGCTCACTCTCTATCTTCCCAGGGGAAGCGTTTGAGCTTCTGGTGGAGGGAGCTGAGGATGACAGCCATAGCACAGGCAGAACACAGTGGAGTTGGGAAGAGACATGAATGTTCCTTTTTGACCACTTTGTTTCACAGATGAAGAAAGCCAGCCCCAGAGAGATGAAACTGAAGGTCCAGTTTGGTCATCTAACTGCCCATTTGCTGGCCTTCCAACTCTATCTCACTGCTCTCTTGTTTTCAAGAACAGCTAACGAAGAAACTAGGTACTTGAAACTATGTCATTGAAAAGGGTTTCACCCAAATTAAAGACAGGCGAAAGAATTTAGCTAACTATGCAAATCAGATGACTGCCATCCTTTCCAGCCCTTATTCATGTGGAAATACCCAACATGTGGTTAAAAATTGGTCTGTATTTATGAAAGCAATCTTAGGAAGGTGAACAACATTTATCTTTATTAAAAATGAAAATATTATTAAAAGCCTTTTCAAATGATTATTTTATCCCATTCATAAGCGGTGCCCAATGTTTGTCCTCTGAATAACTCGAAATAGCGTTTACTGTAAATGACCAATAAACATGAATCAGTCGTCCCTGTTCTCCCTTCAATTGGTCTAGCTCATTTGCAGTCTTTCTTCCCCCATATAAAGTACCTTGAATTTCCAAACAAGCCCAAACATTTGAAGTTCAATTACATATTTAAGCAAATATGAGAGTAATACCTACTGTGTTGTGGAGCATACAGAATCACTGGTGAGGAGAACCTCCCTGCCAGATAATCACTTATGGAAATTACAAGATGATGGCAATAAAGTAAATGTGAGGCTGTGGTTGGGTTTATTCTTGGGTCTGCAGCAACATGAGGTAAAGCGAAGCGGCCCCTTTATGGGAAAAAGTTCCAGTCAAACAAAACACTCACCTTACTCTTCTTTGATTCAACTTAATTACATGAAAACCCCCAAAATATTTATTAAGCACGTGTTATGTACAAGATATTGCACGTAGGGCTGAGAATTTTTTTTGGTGGATCTAGGGTAAGGCTGGTAAAGGGGGCTCTTTTTTTCCTGAGGGCTTCACATAAAAAGACAAAAGCAAAACAGTTCTTGCTTTCAAGGTGCTTACATTCTACTTGAGGCATATAGGTAGACAGACATACAAACAGACATGTCAATATGCATGTAAATAATTTATATTCAAAGTTATGTAAAGTAATTTCAGAAATGAGAACACTAGCAACTGGGGCTAGGGTGAGTATCAGGATAGACTTTATGGTTGCCTCCTGAACTGTACTTTAAAGAAATCTCAGGAATCTTAAGATTGGAAGTGAAGAGAGAATATATTCCAGACATGAGAAACTACAGGGCCAAGGCACGGAGAGGCAGGATATTCAAAGAACTGTATTGATTGCAGTTGACAGACCAGTTTGATTGGACAAGAGAATATGTGGTGTGAGTAATGTAAAATCAGACTAGAATGGTGGGTGGGAGGCAGACTGCAGAGAGCTAGTTGGTGAAAAAGATAGTCAGGAAGAGCTAAGCTAGAATCCTGCCTCACATACTAGCTGAGTGCCCCTGGGTAAGTCTTTAGTTTCTTGTCTCAGTTTCCTCATCTAGTAAATGAGGATAATAATAATAATAATAATAAAAAAGCATCAACCTCTCAGGGTTGCTATGAGGATAAAATGAGATTACATGTGTGTATAGGCATACATACAAACATATAGTGTGTATATTTGTATTATACATATGCACATATATTGTTTCACAAATCTTAATAAATGTTAATTAATTTGTGTTTCATTTTAGAGACAAGAGAAGACCAGTAAAATATCTAACACTACTATTCTCTGCTACCAGTAACCTTAAGGAAAGCAAAGGAAGGTGCAGTTAGATGGAGCAGTAGATAGAGCTCCTCCAACCTTGGAGTCAGGAGGACCTGAGTTCAAATCTGGCCTCAGTCACTTGACACTTACTAGCTGTGTGACCCTGGGCAAGTCACTTAACCCCATTGCCCAGCCAAACAAACAAACACCTTTAAACCACCTTTAAAAAAAGAAAAGGAAAGGAAGCTACTTGACTAACAATGCAATAAACATTGATTAAGGATTTGGAACATGCTAGGTACCATGCAGGGGCCTGGACAGACAAAGACAAAATTAGAAACAGTCCCCACCTAGCCACAGTGAGCCTATGCTCTACTTGTCTAAGAATATTGAGAAAACTGATTATTCTCTTCAGGGCCCAGGCTCCCTAAATTCATTTCTTTTTTGAGATTGATCAGGAAATGAAGCAATGAGGACACACACATATACACATATGCATTTACAAATAAATTATATATAAGCATATAAATATATTACATACAAATATATAAGATATTAATAAACAAATCTATGTTATATTTTAAACAGGAGTACCCCCTCCCCCCCAACTGAGACAAACACCATGGGTTGATATCAACCCGATGAGGGAAAAGAGCCAGTTGTCTGGATCAAGAAGACAGCACTGGGTGGTCATGGCCAGGACCCATTTCCTGGTTTCCCACCATGTTTTTGTTTTTGCCTGGTAGTTTGTTCTTAGAATGCTATTTGTGTTTCAAAAGTTCCAGCACCTTCATGATCTTGACCTTAATCTGTCACAACGGGCACCAGCTGAAATAAGGCTATGACAGTTACTTCTCTAAACCACTTGACAAAGAACAGGGATGACATCACCACTCACTCTAATCAAAGTCAGGCAAAGAAATGTAGAAAGGTGCTACTCTGGTGCCAAGGTACCCACTTCGGGGTCATCTCTCCCCCTCCCCATCTCCATTTCAAGGATCTGATGTGAAACTCTCAAGCCAAATGTCATGGTTCTGTTATCACAGTGCAAATCTTCTCTGGGACTGTGCTTCTAGAGAGGTCACTGGGCCAGACCATGAACTAGCTACTGGGGAAATGCAGAACACACACCCACACCCACATCCACACTGACCCAAACATATACACACACATAAACTAGTTCACCACCCCCATTCACATTCACACTCCTCCACTCACACACCCAACCACCCCCCCACACACACACTTACCCATCCATATGTATATATACACCCACCTTTTCCACTCACCCATATACCCACAGAGACTCCCCCAACAAACCACATAGACCCACTCATACCTACCTACCCCCTACACTCACCCTCACACTCCACCACACACTCACCCATATATGTACATACAGACTCACCCACCCTTCCATATGACCCCTCCACATCCAACACCCACCTACCCACTCACACCCATCTACATCCCCCCCCAATCACATGTACACATACACAAGCACACATATATACACATTCATTGAGAGCTACAGAATGCTCTTACTGGCTGTAAGACATTCAGCACCATATCCACCACCACTCAGGGACAGAGGAGGAAAAGCCACTTTCCCCAGAGATGCTGCTACTTCTTCTAGGAGACTCATTTGGCCTTTCACTCCCTTACTTTATCACTTGTGTCATGATTCTCACTAGGCTGTATTGATCTGACTGGGGCACACCAATGTTAAAGGCAGGACAACTCGACACTGTTCTTTCCTGACCAAGGGAATGTCTGAAACTCATGTCTAAGATGCAGCTCCGGATAGGTTTCACTTTTTCTGTTGACTTTGAGAATCCTTGACCCTAGGGAAGGATGAGTTATGAAGGATGTCTGAGGAAGAGGAACCCATGGCCTCCCCTTCATTAGGAAACAGACCTTGGAGAGCTCAAAACCCCTGGAAGAGTCCAAAATCTGACTGATGGACCAAATGGCACCATCACAAAATTCAAAGATTTTGGAATTAGAGGGTCCTAAGAGACTTTAATCCCACTCACTCATTTTACAGATGGATAATTAAGTACTGAAGCTCTTAGGCATACTGATTCTTCTAAAAGATCTAGGTTCTTTAAGGCTTAAATTATTTTGTGTTAGGAATGGGAAAACAAAACAAAATAAAATTTGCGTTTCTAGGGGAAAAGGAAGCTAATTGCTTTTAGTCCCCTTGTGGGAGGAGCCACAAGTCCCCCAGATGTTATGCCTAGTGCTGCAAAGACCCTGACTTCAGCCTGACTTATTGACAGCTCCTTTCTTTTGCATGCCTAGACAGATCTTTCCCCTGGATCTCTCAGATCCTACTCACAGATCTGAACCGTCTCTATTCTGAACAATTGGGCCATACCTCCAGCTGCTAGTGTGAGCCACCTGCTAAGTTCTCTACTGGTCAATGACACTGACTCAGGACCGAGCTCTGGAAGAAAGGGAGGGATGAGATTCCTTGAGGCCACTGAGGGGAAACATTTTCAAAAGGAATGATGACATGACACAAATCAAATGAAGTCGAGGAGATCCGTGTTTTAGTATCATTCATAACAAAGACAGCCAGTGATAGTCAACACCAATGGGGTAGCTTGAAAGAAGAAATAGACCTTGGGTAAAGTGGATGTTGCACTGGACCAACAGTCAAAGGACCTGAGTTCAAATCCTGTCTCTGCTATTTACTACTTTTGTGCCTTGGGCCAATCAATTAAACTTGTTAAGCCTCAGTTTCCTCTTCTGTAAAAAAGAAGGGGTTGGATTAACTTCTCTCTAAAGTTGTTTCTACCTCTAAATCTAATGATTCCTTAATTTATTCATCAAGTATTTATTAGACACCTACTATGTGCTGGGCATTGTGCATATAAAAGCATACATCTGCCTTCCAGGAACTTCACATTCTATTCATTCATTCATTTATATTTTTACATATTTATTTATCTAGAACTTAGCATAGTGGCTGGCATATAGTAGGTGCTTAATAAATGTTTATTGATTGACTATAGGGGGAACAAATATGGACAGAGATAAGAAAGTATCAAATCTATACAAAGTAAATACAAATGATTTGGGGGTGGGGCACTAATTGCTGGGGAAACAAACCAATCTTGGAATGGATCTAAGAATTTTTTCTGGAAGAATGTTACAGTGGAAAGAAAATGGACTGGAGTCATCGGACCTGGGTTCACATCCCACTTCTGAGGCTTACACCTGTGTGGCAAGTCAGTTGCTTCCAGTTTGGAGGCCTGTAAAATGAGGGGATTGAACTAGACGCCCCCCCCCCAGGACTCTGTTCCCTCTGGCATGAGGAGCCTCTGATTCTCTGAGCTGGGGGTGAAGGGTAGTGTAGTGCAGTCATGGGAGACAGACTGCCTAAAGGCAAGTTGATGCATGATGGGATGTCATGTGGGGGGCCCAGGTTGTAGGCTTGTTTGGCTGGAACCAGGACCATGTAAACAGAGCAAGTGCTAAGGAGGCCAGGACTGGTGATACCATCTGTATCAGATGGAAGTCAGTCAACAACTTTGTTAATTACCTGCTGGGTACTTACTATGAACTTACTAGCTGCATTCTGTTAAGCTTTGGGGATTCAAAGATAGTCCAAGACAGTCCTTGCTTTCCAGAAGCTCACAGTCTAATGGGAGAGACAACATACAAATAACTATAGACAAATGTATGGGATAAATTGGAGATAATCACCAGAGGGAAGGCACTCCAGTGAAGGGAGACTGGGAAAAACTTCCTGCAGAAGAGGAAATATTAGCTTGGACTTGAAGGAAGCCAAAGAAGACAGTTGAGGAAGGAGAGGATTCCATGCATGTCCCTGTTTGAGCTCTTTTCTTTACAATGAAGGGGAAGGAAATGCCTTAGATGACATTCTCAGGTGAACTCACCTTCAGTCTTGGGCCAAATTTTCCAGATGACATTTCCCACAGTGATTCATTTGTAATGAACCCAGTTCTCAGATCATCCCTGGAACTCCCTGGCATACACAAACAAAGGAAACCTCTCCTCTCCTTCATAAGGATTCCAGGGCAACCTGCTACGCTACCGGAGACAGATGGCATTGCTATTGTGACTGAAGGTTCACTGGGTCAGCACGAGCTTCCAATGGAAACAGAAAGTGCCTGCATGGTCTATTTTAACAAGTGACATTGTGAGGAGCAAACTTCAAGGATCCGTGCAGGGCAGAAAGGAGAAGGAATCCTGGAAACAGCTCCTCAATGTACTTGCTACCACCTAATGACCAGAGCCCTGTTTCACCCTGCTGTCCAGACATGGTACCCCAATGCTGTGATAATTGCTCAAGTCCAGCCAGAAACAAGGTGGCAGCTTTGACAGTCACTAGCACATACCCTTAATTATCCCCCTAGGGGTGTGATTATCTGCACCTGCCCCAGGCTGCTAGCTTGGCTTCCCTGTCCAGTCAGACCTAAACACACAAAGATGCTCTGATGCTGCCTTTGGGGGGTGGGGATGGGGATGGCAGCTAATCCAGAGCTCTCAGAGACTCTGTTTACTAGAGTTTTTTTTTGGGGGGGGCATCATCACTATAGACATCCTTCCTTAGAGGAGTCCAAGAGAGGAGGAATTCAGAGCTATCCCACTTTCTTCCTTTTGGGTAGCCAACAACCAAACTTAGATAGGAAAGGGAGGGAAAGACTTAGGAAACAGGAGGATGCCAATGAGGTTTGGTAAGAGTTAGCTTAGGAGACACATTGCTATTGACAGAGGCAGCTTCAAGCGGGAGAATCTTTCCCCTCCTCCCTTTGGCTAATTTTGTACCCTTATAATCCCAGACTTGACATCTATGAGTATTTTATCATAAGCATTATTTTCACCTTAGAACTAAATGAAGCACTTTCAGAAAACAGGCACTTTACTGAGGGAATTCAATGCACGATTGAAATTCTGTAATCAGTACATGACACAACCAAGCCCGACTCTAATCATATGTTTCTCATAATAAGCTGTTTGAAGTGTTCTTAGGGTTACAATTTTATAATCTAGACATGAGAGGAAGATCTGCACCCTTGACAACACGGAGCAGAGGTACTCCAACTGGAACGGGATTAAAGGCATGCTCCAGCACCCCCCTCCCCAAGCCACCCCCAACCTGCTGTGTCTGCATTAGGAAGATGTTCTCCGTTGGCTTATCAGCAAGCAGGCAGAACTGAGTGTTGTTACCTTTGCAGCCTTTTCCATCTTCTTTCAGTTTCTGGCCAGCTTGGCATTTGCAGTAATAGCTGCCAATTGTATTACAGCACCGGTCCTGACAGCCACCATTGTCAATGGCGCATTCGTTCACATCTGCAGAAGAGTGGGGAAGAATTAACTCCTGGCAGGGAGAGATCCAGAGAGAACCTGACAGGTTGGGATCCAGATGGAGCCAGGCAGGTTAGGACCCAGACAGAACTTGGCAGGGAGGGACAAAGAGAGCCTCTTCTAAAATAGAAGAAATAAGGTCGTTTCTCTTCTACTAATGTTTTTTTTCAGATAGCTTGAAAGAACTTGGAGGTCTCTAGTGGAGGGGCCTAGGGATCTGTCGCCAGCTCTAAACTGATGTTTCTATCAATGATTTGAAAAAAAAAAAACCTGACAACTTAAGTGTGTGTATGACATAATGTTGAGAAGAATAGATAATAGGTTGGATGGCAGAATTAGGTACCTAAGAGATTTTAGAAAGCTGGTATAATGGACTGTATTTCTCATAATACTAACTGACATTTAAAGAATTTTTCAAAGTCTGCAAGGCAATTTACATATAGTATCTTGTTTGAGCCTTATGAACACACACAAATGCACACACACATACATGCATGCATGCACACATACACATACACACACATACCATAACCCTTATTAGGTAGATGGTGGAGTTATTATTTTTCTCATCTTACAGAAGAGGAGACAAGCTCAGAAAGGGAGATTCCCTTGCCCATGATTCCACAGTCAGTGAATATAAGAAATGGGATTGAAAACTATTTCATCTTGACTTCAAATTTGATCCTTTATCTATTCTATCTCACTGCCTTTTCCAAACTAATGGATGCAATTTAGTGTGGAAAAGTGCCCCAAGTCCAATAGGTTAATAGATAGGTTCCTCCTATCGATTCTAATTCTTACTTACAACATCACCAATGTGAAAATATGCTTAATAGGAATGAAAATGTATAGCCTATATCAGATTGCATGGCATCTTGGAGAAGGAGGTGGGGAGGGAGTGGGAGAAAAATTTAAAACTCAAAAGCTTATCGAAGTGAGTGTTGATAAATCAAAATAAATTAATAAAAAGTGAAAAAAAAGAATTACTTGCAAAAAAAAATCTCAAAAAAACCTCCACTTATGTTCTAATGACTATGACCAACAGTCAATGTAAATAATCAATTGCTTAACAATTTTTAAATTCTCTCTCCTGGATCTATTTTCCAGGTCAGTTGTTTTTCCAATGAGATATTTCACATTGTCTTCTATTTTTTTTTCATTCTTTTGGCTTTGTTTTACAATTTCTTGATTTCTCATAAAGTCATTAACTTCCATTTGCTCCATTCTAATTTTTAAGGAAGTATTTTCTTCAGTGAGCTTTTGGACTTCCTTTTCCATTTGGTCAATTCTGCTTTTGAAGGCATTCTTCTCCTCATTGGCTTTTTGGACCTCTTTTGCCATTTGGGTTAGTCTATTTTTAAGGTGTTATTTTCTTGAGTATTTTTTGAGTGGAATCAATTGCTCAGGTGCAAGATGGGAGAGAGTTGGTTCAACAATTGTTCATGTGAAAACGATGAGGGTATTGGGGGAATGGCATGTTCAATGAATGAAGAATATGATATGGCAGTCAATAAAGCTAGTAAGATTTTTAGCTGCATCATTGAACGAAAGTGTTCAGAAGAAGGGCTTTCTCTTTTTTGTGTCATGGATTCCCACCCCATGTGTTAGTCTGGCAAAACCAGTGTATGAACTCCTTCTCAGAATCATATTTTTAAATGCACAAAATAAATTACAAATTGACTCAAAGGTTAGTGAAAATGAAAGATGTAATTACTTTCTTCCTCCAAGTTCATGGACACCCTGGAATCTATCTGTGTACCCTTTGTAGGTCCAGGTTAAGAAACCCTCGTTCAGAGTAATAGAGACTATACCGCTATAATGTGCTCTGGTCAAGCTACATCTGAAGTATTCTATTTGTTGAGAAGATCAAATGAGATAATATATGTATGATGCTTTGCAAACCTTAAAACACTATACAAGGTATCCCAAAAGTTTTTGTCAAGTTCTAAGCTATTAAACTTACACTCTGTAGGAATAATAATAATCATTATTAGTTGTTGTTTAGTTGTTTTATTTGTGTCCAATTCTTTGTGACCCCATTTGGGGTTATCTTGTCCAAGACACTGGCGTTTCCTTCTCTAGCTCATTTCACAGATGAGAACACTGAGGCAAACATATTTAGTGACTTCAGAGTGACACGGCTAATAAGTGTCTGGGGCTAGATTTGAACTTAGGTCCTCCTGACTCCAGGGGCAGCACTCTATCCACTTCCACCCACCTGCCCTTATTTTTGTGATAGAAATTGCCAAATTGGAGCCTTTTAGAAAAGGATGATGAGGATAATGAGAAGACTTAGGGGTTTACCATATTAGAATCTATCAAATGACTTCAAGGATTTTCATTCAAGGGACAGCTAGGTAGCATAGTATAGAGCACTGGCCCTGGAGTCAGGAGGACCTGAGTTCAAATCCAGTCTCAGACCACACACTTGACACTTAGTAGCTGTGTGACCCTGTGCAAGTCACTTAACTCCAATTGCTTCACTCCCCCCCCCCCCAAAAAAAGGATTTTCATTCAATTGTGCTGGGAATGATTAGGCTGAGGAAGAGAAGGTTCAGGGGTAACCTGCGAGCAAAGTCTGTAAATGGGAAGAGGTGCTAGATGGCTCTACTTGGTCTCAGAGAGCTGAACTAGGAGCAGGATGTTAAAGGTACAACCAGGTAGATTTTTTGTAAAATACAAGGGGAAACAAACTAACAAACAAACAAAAACCTGTCTCATAATGTGAGCCATACCAAAGTACCATGAGATGCTTTAGAAGGTAGTAATTTTTCCTCCCCAGAGAGCTTTCAGCACAGGTTGAGATGAATTACCCCTTGGTAGAAATGTCTCTGATTTGGCAGGGACACTTAACTAGATGAACTATGAGTTCTCTTCTAATTCTAATATTCTGTAAAATGACAAAAGATTTTCAGTGGTGGTGGGAGGGTAGGAACTCACCATCTGAGATATGTGAAATATGATCTTTCCATGCAAATACCTAGGGTGAGTCAATAGATGTTGTTACCTTGGGAAGGGAACTGGGAATTTTTCCTCCAAATAATCTCAGAAACAGGTTCATGTTAAGGTTTATGAATATATAATAGCTGACATTTTACAATACTCTGAAGTTTGCGAAACACTTTGCATATACCATCTCCTTTGATCTTCACACTAACCCTATGAAGTAAGTACTACAGACATTAGAAGTCTCTTTGTACAATTCAAGAAAGTATGCTTCAATGCCTAGACACTTAGCTCACAGCACAGTCCTTTGAAGATACTTTCCATAGTTAACTTGAGCAGAGACTTCAAATTCCTTCTTTCAATGACTTGAAGTTAATGACACTTTCAATAAAAAAATACTACAACCAAAGGAGAGTGGAGTCTGGAATAGTAATCTAATTGATGAAAGTAATCTTTATTTTGCACCCCACCCCCAACCTCCTATGCCAAACAATCTAACTGTTAGCACAAGAGGAAAGGCAATGCAGTTGGAGTTAGAAGATGGATGGGAATAGGTGTGGTTCTTCTAGGAAATTGACTGGTGCTCTCCAAGCATGTTTTAGCCATAAGGCGGCATCTACAGTGTGGGTATTTTCATACTTTGGTCTCGAAGTTATCCCATTAAATTATGTAGCTGACAGTAATTGCTTAGGAATAAGCCCAGGATAGTAATGATGCTGCAGCTGGTATATAGTAACTAACACAGGAGCACATATTCAGAGCTGGAAGGATCCTTCCATATAGTCCATATAATTTATTCGCCTCATTTTTATAGACGTGGAAACATAATCAGTAATTTGCCAGATCCCCTGAATCCAAAGATGTAGTGATCTTTCCAGAATCCTGCTTTAATGACAAACTTTAAAGCCTGCAAAACACATACACACATATACAAGTGTGCATATATACACCACATATATAATATAGATGTATATATACATCAATATGCACATATATGTATATGTATATACAATACATGTGTATATATACATGTATTTATATATTTATAGATGTCATTTGACCCTCAGAACAACCCTGTGAGGTAAGTACTAAAGATATTATCATTGCCAATTACAAATAAGGAAACTGTGGCAGAAAAGTTAAATCACTTTCCCTGGGTCATATAGTAAGAGGCCGAGGTCAGTTTCTAAACCAGGCCCTCTGAACTACAAGTTCTGGAATTTATCTACTTTCTGAGAATATTTTTGAAAGCCCCATGGGGTAAATATTATTGTTATTATTATTGTTATTTCCATTTTACAGGTGAGGAAACTGAGCCTCTGAGAAATCAAGCAAGTGGCCATGGTCACTTGAATAGTGTCTGAAAAGGGATTTGAATTCATCTCTCTTGATGCTAATCTAGGACTTCTTCCTCTAATTTATTAAGTGGGTCTGTAGCTCTCTTCCTCTGCTAACAAATTATTGTAGTATACAATGATCATTTATCTTTTGGAGAAGATAGTCCAGAATAATGGGGCTAAAAGGCAGACAACTTTACCTTTGTTGTCCTTACTTCTTGACATGACATTCTGTCACATCAATTTTTTTTTAGCGCAAAGCCTGTGTTTAATTAACTTTTCATTTTTTAAAAAAATGGAAGATACCAAGGCTATTTTTTTTCTAGTTCGTAGATAAAGGTCTTAAGGTTCTTCGGTATTAGAACAGCCAGTGATGGCAAAAACTGATTGCCTCCAATGCAATCCATTTCCTATTAACAATGGAGTGGCAACGTACCCAGCTTCATTCAATCAGTCCTCAAATACCTCATGCTTGAGAAGTCAACATGGGATCTGGAAGTTTCTTATCCTCTGGGAGGCTCTTAAGATTCCACTGATTACTATAAAAGGTCCTCGAGACAGTGTTCTAGGGGCTCCTGTGGGTTTGGAGCTGCTCTCTAGACTGTAATCACAAGAGGATGTGAGGCAGTCTAAACACCCCCATGACCAGCAGCAGACTCTCACCGATCTGCCACCTGTGAACATCAATCATTCTACTTGGTGGCAGTTTCTGAAGGCAGCTAACAAGGACCATCACAGTTGAGAAACAGAGGCATGGTGCATTTCATCCATATGGCTAATCTGGATACTTCACAGAATCATTTAATACAAGAGCTGGAAGGGACCTCAGAAACCCCCCAGTCTAAATGGAACATGAAAAAGCCTTCCTCTACAATTTGCCTGACAAGTGGTCATTAGATCTCTGTTTGAAGACTTCTACTGAGCAGCCTATTCCACTTTTCAATACCTTTAATTGTTTTTGTTGTTGTTGTTTTCCCCTAATGGCAAGCCTACATGTGCTTCTTTTCAACTTCTACCCATCATTCTTAGCTCTGGAACCAAGTAGAACACATATAATGACACAGGTAAGTAGCTGGACAATTAACTGGCATGGTGCAAGACTTAAGAGTCAGAAAGACCATAGCTTGAATACTGCTGCAGACTAGCTATATGATCTTAGGCAAGTCACTTAACCACTGTTGGCCTCGGTTTGCTCATTGTAAAAGGGGGATAAAAATAACACCTACTTTTCAGGGTGGTTGTAAGAATAAAATCTTTTCTATAAAAATACTATTAGTATATACAAGATGACCTTTAAAAAACTTCAGTATACATATAGATACATAAAATTAGCAGACATTAATTTTCTTTCCCACCCCCTTTTTCTCTTTTTTATTACTTATTTTCCCTCCCACTGCCCCCTCATTGGAAAAAAAGGAACAGAAAAACCCTTGTAAAAATATGTATAGTCAAGCAAAACAAATTCCTGCACAGCCATGTCCAAAATACATTTCATCAAGCATCGTAAGTCCATCTCCTCTGCCAAGAAGCATTTTATAATCATTCTTCTGCAATTGTGGTTGGTCATTGCATTGATCAGAGTTTTTAAGTTCTCCTTTAAATACGTTTCCATTCGTCAATATCATTCCTAAAACATAGTGCTTTGAAATTGGACATTCTACTATAGATGAGATTCACCAAGGAAGAATACAATGGAATCTCTGTGGTCCACTGGATGATTGAGTGCTGGACTTGGAGCCAGGAAAATCTGAGCTCAAATCTGGCTTCACATTCTTACTAGCCATCTGACCCTGAGTAAGTCACTTCATTTCTCTAGGCCTCAGTTTCCTCATCTATAAAATGAGGGAGTTTGACTCAAAAATGAGGGAACAGGCCTCAGAGGTTCCTTTGAGTTTTAAATCTAGAATCCTATGATTGTTCTGGATTTTATGTTCCTATCATGGTAGTACAAGACCACTTTGGATCTGGGGGCTGTTTCTCCACGGAATTCACTCATATCAAACCTGTCATGCATTAAAATCCCTTCATAATCCTTTACACATAAGTTATTGTTTAGCTTTGCCTCCTCATATTATACTTGTTTAGTTGATCTTTTCAGCTCAAGTAGGACTTTACATTTATCTCTATTAAATTTCACCTTTTTAGAGTCAAGCCATTGTTTTAACTTGCTTTCAATTCTAGCAAATCCCTGGTGCATCTTAAGTGTTTAATAAAGTCTTGTTGACTGATCCTTATGTTGAGGAATTGGCATGCTGTGTTCTTTTTATTTTTTTTATTATTATTTTTTAGCAAACGGTTTTCAAATAGGAATTGCGTCACTTAAGTACAATTTATATGTGAGTCAAAAGGCATCACCCATACTATATTGAGGTAGCTCAAAAGAAAAGTGAGATCTGCAGATTTAGAGACATCTCCCTCCCAAATGGTTATATGGACTATTTGTGCCCAAGCTGTGGTAGAGCTTTCCAAGCTTATGTTGGTATGATCAGACACAGCCAGAAATACCGCTCATTGACCCCAATATTGTGATGTCATTTTGGTCCTCTTTGGGCACCAAGGACAAACAATAACAAACAACCACAACAATAACAACAACAACAAGGAATCCCTTCATTCATTGTGTTTGTATCGCTAAGGCTCCCAGCTAAAGTTCCTAGCCTGGTGTATAGTAATTACTTTGTCAATGCTTTTTGATGGATCAATTGATTGATATTGAAATTATTTTTGTGAGAGAGTTCAGCACTTGTTTTTTTATTTTTTTAAATTGAGGAAAACTTCAAAAAAGGGTTTTTTATGGTTGAGAAGGAACTTTAATAGTATGAGGTACCTGAAATGTCATTCAAATCTGAAACTGGAGTAAGATTTCCCCTTTTTCTCTATATTTAGAGAAAACCAAGGCTGTAAATAGCTTTTAGCAGTAGCATTGTTTGGTTGATAAGAAAACTTTAGGGTTAGATTATAAATCAAAAAGGTAAGACAAATTATACTTTTGAAATGATGCTGGGTAGAAGTCAAAGAATAAGTTGTAGTAGTGGATTTTTTTATGAGTAGCTCTCCTTTGCCATTTAGTTTATCCTAAACTTAAATTTTTTTACAAACAGTAGTGATCCATGACTTACAACCATGTGACATCATGGAAAAATATTGATATTTTCAGGGGCAGACCTCTGTTCCAAGGAAAAACTTGGATTCACTAAAGCACTTTGCAATTTCTCAAAGGTGGTCAAGCCTTCCCTGCCATCTCAGTCTCAGACCTATGTGAAAAAGGATAAACTCTCTAGATTGTCTGTATGATTGACTGCTATAGTATGGAGAGTAGCCAATCATTATTCATTTGGTTTTTTTTTTCTTATGTGACTATCTAGGTGAAATTAAATTGAGTGATTATGAATCATGTTTGAGAAGTTATGTAATATTCCAGGATCACCTCAATGAGACGTTCATTTAGTGTTAGATTCTCTTATTATCAATTTGGACAAGATGGATTGTAAGGATTCACTTAAGAGTTACCTTTTCCTACATCCCTTACCTTAAAACAAAAGGACAGGAAAACAGTTTAAGCATGCCCACTGCCTTTAGCCCTTGAGTAAGATATACATATACTTGAGGCAAAATGGACCACGTAGACCAACTGTCATTATATTGGCCAATTACGGAAGAGAAGCCCCAACACTAATTTTACTGGGTGTACAATCTTCTTGGTTCAGATATATACCTTGAAAACCTTCAAGATAAAAACCAGTACTTATACATATTTTCTCTCTTTAAAAAGATAGAACTCTAAAAATATATTTTAACAGAGTAGCATACCCAGACCAAAAAAAATCAGGAAGCAATGGAATACAGGTCCATTTCATCCCTATTACTGGTATGAGATGTCTGGGATGCCATTCAAATATGAAACTGGGTTGAAATCTTTGCTGTTTCTCTTTCTGTCAATAAAACTAAGACTGTGAATGGCCTTGAGCAGTTCTGTTGTCTGACTGATAAGGACATGTCACAATGTGATTGTAAAGCAAAAAGGCAAGACCAACTATCCTTAGAAAATGATACTGAATGACCCTAGTTTTCTAGGATTTGAATTTTTTAGAAACTGAGAATCTCAACATTGGAAAATACTTACAATCCATCTTGTCCAAATTGATAATAAGAGAATCTAACACTAAATGAACGTCTCATTGAGGTGATCCTGGAATATTACATAACTTCTCAAACATGATTCATAATCACTCAATTTAATTTCACCTAGATAGTCATATAAGAAAAAAAAACTAAATGAATAATGATTGGCTACTCTCCATACTATAGCAGTCAATCATACAGACAATCTAGAGAGTTCATCCTTTTTCACATAGGTCTGAGACTGAGATGGCAGGGAAGGCTTGACCACCTTTGAGAAACTGCAAAGTGCTTTAGTGAATCCAATTTTTTCCTTGGAACAGAGGTCTGCCCCTGAAAATATCAATATTTTTCCATGATGTCACATGGTTGCAAGTCATGGATCACTACTATTTGTAAAAAAATTTAAGTTTAGGATAAACTAAATGGCAAAGGAGAGCTACTCATAAAAAAAATTAAAAGCTTCTGCATGAACAAAATCAATACAAATAGAAAAAGAAGAGAAATCACAGAATGGGAGCCAAACTTGGTATGAAATATCACTTACAGAAGTCTAATATCATAGCTATACAGGAAAATGACAGAAATAAGTAAGACCAAGAGGTATTTCACAATAAATAGCAGGCCAGAGAATAGGAGGTTTTTTGTAATAAGAACAGATATTAGTAGCCATATGAAATAATACAGCAGATAAGTAAAATAAGATAGGTGCCATTTGAAACCACTCTGAGGTTTTAACTCATTCTTCACAAAATGGCAAAAATGACAAAAAATAGAATCAATATTGAAGTAGTTATGGGTATACAGATATACTAATACAGGGTTGTTGGAGCTACAAATTTATTCAGCTTTAGAAAAGTCTAGAAGTACATGAGAAAAAGTGAATAAATATTTATTTTCCCCTCATTTACCATATATCCCAAGGAGTGTAAAGACAGAAAGAAGACTCTAATGTATAGCCAAATATTTGTAGTGAAACTCTTTGGGATAGCAAACCTAGCAGCAAATGAACCTACAAATCTGGGAATAGTTAACACATCATGTTATATGAATGGACTAGTGCCGTGAAGAAAGAAATGACGAATATGAAAAAGTCAGAGGGCCATTGGAAAACTATATAAACTGATGCAGAAAGAAAGAAGCAAAATCAGAACACAAGACACAGTGATTGCAATAGTATAAATCAAAAGAACATTAAAATAATGATGGATTCTGAGTGGTTGTGATAACCAATCATGATCCTGGAGACCAAATAATGAAATCTTCTCTCCTTTTAGAGGAGAGTTTAGAGAGTATAACAGAGGCAGAATGTTCCACAAATGATCAAATGTGATCACTGTATTCATTTTTTGTGGAATATTGGCTTTTCTTTTTTCTTTCAGTAAGATATTTTCTTTCTTTCAAAACATACCCAGAAATGACTGTAATGCAAAAACAAGCAGCATAAATAACTCATTTGAAAAGAAACAAATAAATGATGATGGGTGTCAACCTGACACAGCCAATACAAAATAATGAAAAAAAGTCTCTAACAGTAGTTTTTAGTTGATAACAATAAGGACAAAGATAGGAAAGAAACTGTTTGGCATTGCTGATTGCCACAAAAAAAAGGAAATACAATTCAATTATCATGATTTGAGATTACACTTTGACAAGATATTTAAGGTATGATTGATTTCTATCTATTGTCTTATATTCAATGTCATTCAAGATTGCATATAAATTTGCCCTTTCAAAAGCAAGAAGAATGTCAAAGAATCTCTTCCTTACAGTAGGTTTTCCAGGTTAGGACTGACAAGAGTTCAATGATTTCATCCAGGCCATCAATCCATCTGCCCTGGTATGCTCCAGTTAATTGGAGACTCAAACATAGAGCTTATGAGAGAGTTGAGAGTTATGATTCTATTTGTATGATGAGATATAAAAATAAGTTCACAACAGAAACTCTTAGAGATCTACTAAATTCTCCATGCTATACTCACATCCATCATCCATTTGCATCTCCACATACCTGGACAACAAGGGTTTGGACCCATCATAAATGTCATGAATCCAATGGGGGCAAGTGTATTTTTGATGAAAAGTCATTTGATCCTTTCATTCAATGGTTAAATGATCTCGCTGACAGCTTGGAGTATGAGAAATGGCATGGCAAAATATTCTGAAAGAAGATATTTACTGAGACCACAATATGGCAGAAGAGAATCAAGATTAGGAGGGCTTTCTCATAACACTTAATCTCTCTCAACCTCAGCGTCCTCTTACGTAAAATGAAGATGGTAATAGCATTTTCTATATCATGTTATCAGGGTCAACTCAAATGAGATAATATATGCAAAGTGCATTGGAAACATTAAGTTCTAAATAAATGATTATTATTCTCAGTCAGGTAGTACACATTGACTAGTCGTATATCATGTTCCAGTCATTGTTCTAAGTGCTGAGCATATAAAGAAAAATGAAAATCACTCCCACCCCTCAAAAAGCTCATATTCTAATAGGGGAGGTGACCTGCAAATAACTAGGTATGTATAGATAGAAAGTAAATGAGAATCTTCTGAAATAAATCAGTAGCTAGGGGGACCCAGAAAGCCATCTTGCAGAAGGTGTGATTTCAGTTGAGTTCTGCAAAAAGCCAGGGGCTAGAAAGGAGGGAATAATGCATGTCAGGCATGAGGGAGAGCCAGGACAAAGGGGCAAAGTTTGGAAATGGAGTGGCTTGTTTGAGAAACTGCATAAGTCAATTTGACTGGATTAAAGAATGTGTGGAGAAGAGTAAGATGCAAGAAGGCTGGGAATGTAGAAAGCACCAGATCATCATTATCACATCATCATCACCACCACCACCCCCACCACCACCACTGCCCCCGCCATCATCACCACCATCATCATCATCATCATCATCATCATCACCACCATCATCATCATCACCATCACCATTCCATTTCTAAAAAGACCATGGTGAGATATAAAAATAAGTTCACACCACCCCCACTTATTATATTATTTTCTAATATAAAAATTGTTTGGTTAAAACCAATACACTTCTACCTCTGAGATGCACCATCATGTCTTGGAGCAAATCTGGTGTTTTCAAAGGCAATCTAAGCCAGTGAACTGAAAGCTGGCATTTTGTAGCCAGCTGAAAGGACTTTAGCTGCATCCAGTTATCCCTTCCACATCACAGGAATTAGGAGCACAGTGCTCTTGTGATCTAGAAAATTCACATAAAATTTTTTTGGCCCTCCTTTCATACCAGAGAAGAAGTCTGATTTTTTTTCTTTTTCTTTTATTGTAAAATTTAGGTTGATATCACACAATACTATGCATATATTTTATGCATTTCTGAGTTTCTAAACTTTTTTCCTGTGTCATCTGCTGGCCTTCCTGTTTTATCTGTGGCTTCTGGAAACTCCCCCCAAATCCCCATTTAATGTCTTATGCTGACCAATGATGTATCCAAGCTACAGTGGAAAAAGTCACAATGTGGAAGGAATAACTGTATACCCCAAGGCATCGGCTGGGTGCCTATAACCTGAGCAGCAGCTGCCAAGCTCTGCACCTGAGGGGGCTCCTCACTTGACCCTACTCTGACTGCTGGCAGAATAGATATAGCATGTCCCAAAAGTCTTAGTGCCATTTTAAGCTGTAATATTTTTAAGACTGAACTAAGCTTTTTGGAACACTTGGTATATTCCACACACTCTAGCGTATAGTTTGCACCAGAGCACTCCTGGATCACAAGAAAGAAGAAAATGAGGACAAACCTTAGGAGTCATATCCATAATATAAACAACAGACTTTCTAAAGAGCTGTCCTAATTTTCTTATCCCAATTAGCTTTCCAACACACTGCTGCTCTTTTAGTCCCTGCTTTATGATAATTATATGCACAATTTAAAAAGAACACATCATTTGTCAGCATCCCTGAGAAGAAAAATTATGCTTGGCAAATACAGGATGGGGAGGGGCTAATCATTAGACAAAAAAGTAGGGGAGCTTGGCTGCTCTTTGACCAGTATTTTGCACATATTAAGAGCTTAATAAGTGCTTTATTGAATCATTCCTTCATCTCACTATTAGGACACTCATTATATAATAATCAGGAAGTTGTCTAGAAGAAGTGACTTCCAAATCTCCTTGGATGTCTGTGCTATAGGTTTCAAGGCCAAGCTGTAACCCTGCAAATGCAGGTACTATCTGCCCCATTCTGTTCCAATGAGTTTGGGAAGTTGGGGGCTTCCAATGGAGAGGCAGACTGACTAATAACACCAAAGCAGTCGACCTTTATTACAGTCACATTTTAACTCACTCAAGGAAAGGCATAAAGAGGAACTGGAGATAGTGAGGGGACTGAGGAAGAAAGGATCCAGGGGAAGGCAGACACAGTGGAAGAGGGACTCAGGGCAGAGGAGAAATCCTTGCAGCAAGTACAGAGGCAAAAACAACAACAACATCAACCCAACTATGCCCCATTCGTGTGTGTGTGTGTGTGTGTGTGTGTGTGTGTGTGTGCGCGTGTGTGTGTGTGTGTGTGTGCGTGCACGCGTGCGCGTGTGTATTGGGGGTAGGAGGTTGGGGGGTCCTTGGGTGTGTTGATGATTCAATTGAAAGAAGGTAAATTTTGGTGCCTGGGAGTCAGAGAAAGCCTGACTTGGATTGGTTATTACAGAATCTAGCTTCCTTTGAATCTTTTCCGCCCACTTACATCATTGTAGTCATTGTGCATATTGTTCTGATTTTATCTCTATTGTTCCAACTGTATGAACTTGAGCAAATGCCTTCCCCTTTCTAGCCCTCGTCTTCCTCATCTGTAAAATGAAAGGCTTGGACTTGGTGATCTCTGAGCTGCCAGCCAGCTCTAGGTTCATGATCTCAAGATATTCGTCACAGAAGGAAGAAGAGGGGAGTCTATGATTTGATGAGATGGTGACATCTGAGCCTGGCTCTTAGATTATTCCAGGGACTCTTCTAGCATCAAATATACAATGCTTTTGTTTAGCCTTCAAAGCCTTTCGTAACCTAGGCCCCTTCCTACTTTTCTAGTCTTTTTACACCTTACTCCCCAACACATCCTCTTTACAAACAAGACTTGGCTCCAGGCATTTCCTCTGACTATCCCCCATGCCTGGCATGCTCTCCCTCCTCCACTCTGACTACTGACCTCCCTGGCTTCCTTTAAGTCCCAACTAAAAGCCTTCTACAGGAAGCCTTCTCCAACACCTCTTAATTCTCTTAACTTTCCTCTGTTGATTATTTCCTATTTATCTTCTATATAGTTTATATTGTGTATATTTGTTTATATGTTGTTTTCTCTATTAGATTGTAAGTTTCTTGAGGACAAGGATGGTATTCCGTGGGACAGCTTGATGGTACAGTGGTTGGAGCACCTGATCTGGAATCAGGAAACCCTGAGATCAAATCTAGGCTCAGACATTTATTAGTTGTGTATCAATGGGCAAGTTATTTAATCCTGTTAGCCTCAGTTTTCTCATCTATAAAATGAGATGGAGAAAGAAATGGCAAATCACTCTGATATCTTTGCCAAGAAAACCCCAAATGGACTCGCAAAGAGTCAGATATGACTGAAAAAGTGAATCAAAAACAAATGTTTATTGGTTGACTCTTTATTGACAGATTGCCTACTTATTTCTGCCTAGTTCAGTAGGAGGATTCCTGGAAACCATGTCTCACACAACTAGGTGTTTAAAAACATGAATGAGGGCTAAGGGGTTCACAGGCATAAAGGGAATTCTGTGACTCCTCTCAATTAGCAAGATACTAAATGCTTGATACTTTCATCCAGTAAAAAGTTTCTTTGATTGAGTTATAGAAACAGTAAATCAATCAACTCATAGGTATCTAAACAAGATGGTTCACACTTTGAGGCATCTACCTCTTTAATTGGGTCAAGAAGGGGGAAAGTGTGATTAGCTAACTAAACAAGCTAACCATGCCTCTGAGAGCTTTAAATAGCAGAAGAATTTTATCAGTTTCTCAGTCCAGAGTGATCTAGCCCAGTAATATAAGCTATGATTTTAGGAGTTGAGGATTCACATTCTGTCCAAATCTCTGTGATGAATCTCTTCTCTCCCTCCTTTTCTTTCTCTCCCTCCTTTTCTTTCTCTCCTTTTCCTCTTTTCCCAACCCAAATCAAACTATATTTGTTTATTTGTTTTCCCCCTCCCCTGCCCCTGCAGGTTATCATATTGACTTTGTATCTCAGCACCTAGAAGCCTGTCTTGTATGCAGTAGCTGTCTTATAAATATTGTTGAATTGAATTGAATTGAGAGTCTGATACTGGATAGAATCTTGGACTTGGAAAGAGGAAATCTGGCCTATGCTATTTCTAACTGTATGGTCTTGAGCAAATCATTTAATCTCATGGAGCCTTGTTTTCTTATCGTAAAATGAGGGGGTTGGGCTAGCTGACCTCTAAGGTACCATAAGGAACCTTAGCACTGTATCTATCATGCTAAGGATGCCAAACACAGATTCAGTTTCAAGATGCAAAGGTAAACATTCAGTTCTGAGTGAATAAATATGAATCACAACAGAACTGCTTTCTTTCTTCTAGTTCAATCTCCCTCCAGTTCCAATGGCCACAACAAAGATGTCTGCTTAGGGATGCTAAAGCTCAGACCAAAGGCCAGGCCTAGGGACAAATGTGTGGGAAGACTGTTAGACTCCTGGTTACAGAGCCAAAAGAAGCCTGTCATTTTGCAGAGAGCCAGACCTGACTTAGCTGTGGCTATATCTGTATGTATTTTATATTGCCTTATCTATATACATACCCCTCCTGACCCCCCCATCCCTAAGAAAAAGTAAGCCCTTTCAGGACAGGGACTCTTTTTCCATTGGCTTCTTATCCTCTTAGCCTAGCACAGTGCCTTAGACAGAGTAGGTGCTAAGTGTTTATTGAAAGTGAGGTTTTGGAAAGACGTCAACTGAGCCTAGTAAAGTGAGCAGAAACAGGAGAATATTGTACACAGTAATAGCAACATTATGTGATGACCTATGTTGATAGACTTAGCTCTTCTCAGCAATGCAATGATCTAAGACAATTCCAAGTGACTCATACTGGAAAATGCTGTCCACATCCAGAGAAACAACTATGGAGTCTGAATACAGATCGAAGCACATACTATTTTCTATTTTTCTGTTTGTTTTTTTCTTGTTTTCTCTTTCATTCTGATTCTTCTTTCACAACATGACTAATGTGGAAGTATATTCAGTATGATTGTACACATATAACCTGTATCAGATTGCATGCCGTGTTAGGGAGAGGGGAGGGAAGGAAGGGAGAAAAAATTTGGAACTCAAAATCTTGTAAAAGTGAATGATGAAAACTATCTTTGCATGTAATTGGAAAAAATAAAATGCTATTTAGTGGGGGGGGGAGAAAGTGAGGTTTATGACAATGAGCAGATCCCTTCAGCTGTCCAAGTCTGTTTATTGTTATTGTTGTTTATTCACTTTTCTGTCATGCTCAATTCTTCATGACCCCATTTGGGGTTTTCTTGGCAAAGATACTGGAGTGGTTTAACATTTCATTCTCCAGTTCACTTTACAGATGAGGAAACTGAGGCAAACAGGCTTAAGTGGCTTGTCCAGGGTCATACAGCTACTAAGTGTCTAAGGCCAAATTTGAAACCAAATCCTCCTGACTCCAGGCCTGGAGCTTTATCCACTGTCCCACCTAGCTGCCTTTCTTCAGTAAAATGGGGATAATAGCATCATTTACAAGGTTGTTGTTATGCTAAAGCGAGATAGCAAACTTTGAAGGACCACATAAGTCCTAATGATTGCTATTACTATGAACAATTAAACTCCTTCATATTGGTATTTTTAAAGTAATAATCACAGAATAATATCTTCCTTTCTTAAAGGAAATTTACTTATTAAAGAAAGGGTTTTGATGAAAAGAAATCCTATACAAAGTCACTAAGAAGATCAGCGTAGGGAAGCAATGAAGGGAATTTACTATAGATATTAAATATTCATTTGCTCAGATTTAGTCATAATATTAATGTAGTGAATATTCATACAGAAGGGCTTTTATATGTATTTATTTTAAAAGGTTTTTTTTTTAGATGAATACACTAAATAAAAACTACAATTAATCATTTTCTTCCTGGGCTTCTTGCACACAGTGCCTGGCACATAGTAGGCATTTAATAAATGTTTATTGATTGATTGATGCTTTTTGGGCAGATGCAATCCTACATTTCTAAAATATCTGCTAGGACCCCTTGTTCACTGACTACCCCATGGAGATAATTCAGGCTATGTACTGTAATAAACTTACTTGAAGGGATGTCAAAAAGCACTAGCTCAGGAATAGATCAGTAATGCAGAATGAGATTTGCAAAATCATTCACATCTTCATGAAGTTTCAAACATAAGTGTATTAAAGTAAAATTATTTTGCAGATGTTTTTAAAACCTGTTATTTCCTCAAATCAAAACATTTAAATCAAGCATTCACAATCATTCATTTCTCATATATCATGATATTCTAGCTACCTACATTTTCTACTTTTATTTCTTCAGATTTTGAACAAAATAACTCATTCTAGTTCTACTGCCTTTAATTTCAATTCTATCTTCTTTCTAATTTAGGAACAGTTCCTATTAAACAATGACAAAAACAATCTTATTGTGTCCTACAGTGGAATTGTGCAAATTTGTAGATTACACATCATTTTGGGTTTGTCAACATTTCTTTCATGAAGTCGATAGGCAGAATGAACAAATCAGATAATATACATAGGAATTTTTTAAATAGTAAAACATGATACAGATGTGACGCATTACTACCACTATTTGAAATCGATATCACTTTTGCAACTAACAAGAAATTGATAAATGAATAAAAGTTATGTGAGAGGTTGGCCCAGATTTTTTCTCAAATAAACGACAGCAAAAATGACTCATCATTGTGACTCTAGCCTCTGGCAGCTATGAAACCTGCTCTGAAATTATCACCTCATTAATTAAAACACCTCTTCCCACTCTGTCTCTAAAGGGCATATCATTTTTAAAATAGCTTTAGAAGTTATTATTCAGATGATTCCATCTCTGTCTATTCAACCAATCCTGACTCTGTACCAGTGGCTTTTAAAATAATGTTGGTTGATTGGTGGATGATTCCATTAAAAGAGAAAAAAAATGCCCTCTCATATTAATATAACCTATTTAGGATTTCAAAGCACATTTCTCCTTACAATTGTAGGAAGTAGGGTAAGGCAAATATTCTTGGCTCCACTTTTCAGATGGAGACACTTATTCAAGGGACATTCATTGGGTCACACAGCTAGTGAAGTTTTCCAGTAAGGATTCACACTCAGGATTTTTGACTTTTCAACATTCCTCCTTATATTTGAGGTATAGGACAAAGTACCTTGTTATAATGAATCAAGCCTACTGATTTAGGAGTGGGAAAAATCTAGGTTCTTAGTCCCAATTTGGGTTACTATCTGGGTCACCTTGGCTGAGTCACCCAATGTTTATGAGTTCCAGTTTCATCTGGGGGGAAAACAAAACAAAATAAAAAAAAAAAAACCCAAAATCTAACAGGGAGAGTAACATCTTTCCTGCCTAGGCCACAAAATCAAGTAAGAAAAAGTATGTAAAAGTGCACTGTAAATGATAAAACACTCAGCAAATTTATGATATAATTAATCATACCACTTGAAGACACTTCTGAATTCTCAGAACATGTATTTAAGGTCGATCAATTTTAGAGAGGCGATGTGGGGTAGTGGATGGATAGCTGACCTCAGAGTCCTGAAGCAAGGAAGATGTCTCACTACCCCCATGCCATTCTATGAGACTTGAAGAGACAGTACTGATCAGAATTAGTAGAAGGACATCTTCCCCACACACTCTCTGTGTCCATGAAATCACAGGCTGGGTGCACACACATACATATATACACACACACATTTTAGATACAACCAGATATTTGTGGGTTAGGAGTCAGAGGAGCTAATTTTGACTCAACTGTTCTCTTCTTACTATATGATTTTGGCCATCTGGTTCTCTGCTTCCTCTTCCATTAAAAACAAAAGGATATTATGGGATAAATGTAAGAGTTGCAAGTTGGAGGCATGGTCTGATAAAATATCTGGGACATGACGAGACAGTTACCCTTCCCCTTTCAAGGAAAGGCTGGATGATCCCTTCCCAGGAGCCTTTACAAGGTTGTTTTTTTTTTTTTAATTTCAGGTATGGATTAGAACTAGATGTCCATCAGAGCCCTGCAACACTGATATCCTGTGATTGACTGAAATCCTCCTATACTCTCATTTTGACTTGTTCTTTTACCACTACCATTTACCATCTCAACAGTACGTAATTTAAAATATTTTCTAGAATATGATGATTTGAAAGAAAGCTATTCAACTCTAATTCTTCTCTCTCTTCCAAAAGATACCTCAGCATCCACAACTGGTTAACATGGTGCCTGCATCCTCGAAGAGCCAGAAGTGACTTTTATATGTTGTCTAGTCTAATGCTTTTCTTTTTAGGAAAGGAAACTAGAGGTCCATATAAAAATCGATAAAAGCTTCAGACAATAGCAAGGACTGCCTGCCTGTTAGCAGCAAATCTGAAGGAATCAATTAGCCAAGCAGGTGGAACCCCATGCAGACCCTGTTTTCTTATACCCAGCATAATCACTTACACTAAAATAGAAAGAAAAAAAAAGAGAGAAAGAAACAAAAAAATCACAGCATATTAAGATTTTCCAAATGCCATTGGGGAAACAATAGATTCTCTTTGCTCTGTTCCTTTCAGAGACCAGAGATGTTTTAAAAATGAATTTTGCAGTTGAACTCCAGGAATGTCAGATCCCTGAAACAACAGCCAACAGAACTCTAATTAGGTATGATGAGAGTTGATTATAGAGTGCGGATCTAACAATGATTGCAGAAGTGAAGGGGGAGAGGGGGAGGGGGGAAAGGTGATGCATCAGTCCCCACACATCAAGTGTGGTGGGGTAATTAGAGAAATGTAATCACAGCCAGCAAGTGCGATGCGTTCGTCTGCATGCCATTGTGAGCCAGCACCTCCACTCAGCTAAGCACGAGGCAAAGAAAAGGGGTTTTTATTTTGCATTCTGTATCTCTCAGCTATTTAATTTGTGAAGTTTTCCCCCATTTGTTTGTTTCTTTTCTTTTCTTTTTTTCTTTTCCAAAGGCCTTTTTTTTCTTTCTCAGCAAAGAATTGTATGCCACCGACCCATTAGAGAGCTCTCTCTGATGCATTCCTTCCTCATTAGGATTATAGAAGATTCAGACGCATACAGAGAAAGAATAGAACCTCTTTTGCCTGAACCGTTGGATTTTAAACGCAGGGCTCTGATGTGTTTACGGCGGGTAGTATACTGTAATAGCTGTCCTGAAAGACTGTGAATAATATCCAGACACAACTCTGGTAGACAGAACCTGAAAAAGTGCTAGAACGAAATCTCCTCTAAACAAGAAGTCATCTGGGCAGCTGAGTCCCAGCGTGCAGTTCAGTGTCCTCTCACGCTTGTCTCATGCTTAGCCCGTTGGCACACAGCTTTCTGTGTTTGGTTTTCCTGATGAAGTGGAAAATGAATGGAAGGCATCAGCTGAACAGGGGCAGACTTCGAAAAGCAGCCCTGGCAGACTTGGCCCTTTTCTGGTTTCCTAAGCAAGGCCTCCAATGCCTGAATAACTCATAAAGCCATATTCACCCCTCTCACTAAACTCCCCTAGCAAATCGTTTTTCTCATGGTGGTCATGTAAATAGGTCTTTGGGCAGAAGTTGGGAACAGGCATGAAAAATATAGAATGGAGAGTCATTTTTGGAAGGCACTGATCCAAGGGTTATTGTGAGGATCAAATAAGATAATACATATAAGACACTTCGTAAACTTTAAAGTGCAATATAAATGCTAGTTATCATCATCACCATCATCATCATCATCATCTGAGGAAGTCAGATCAAATAGTAATCTATCACTATGGTAGTTTATTTACTTTTTGCCATGAAACATCCCTTTAAGAATGAGAGAGCAGAATAATGTGAATCTCAAAAGTAGCTTATAAAAAAATGTATTAGTACCATTTTTTATTGGCCATTATGTCTTTGTGTGATTCCTGGAATATAATCCACAAGTAGGTTGTCCTATGAAATTCTTAGCTTGTTAACCTGTTACTAACAAAAAATCGAGAGCATGTGATTCAAGCTGGGAAAGTGTGCATCTCCTTTCTGACCATCTCCACTGATATTTAGGATTTAAGTGTCCCAGAATGTAAACTGTGGAAAATTTCTCCTCTAATTCAAACCACATTTTTCTGGTAGGCAGGCCAAGACATTGTGAGCCAGGGCAGAGAAGTCACCCTCTGGTTATTCATGCTCCACGTGTTGAGACTAGCCATTGGATTCCTTCCTGACTGTCAATTCTTGACTTACATGGGGGCATAAGAGTTCTTATTTATACATGGATTTAAAGGTTGAAAAGCACTTTACATATAGTAATTCCTATCTTTTGATCCTTGACAGCCCCTCGAGGCAGTTTTTCTAGGTTTTATTTTCCTGTTTTACAGATATAGAAGCAGAGAATCACTAAAGGGAAGTGACTTTCCCACTGTCACTCAGATAGTGTCAGAGGCATGATAGAAAGTCAGGTTTTCCTAACTCCAAGTTCAGTGTTGTTTCTGCTTCCTCTCCATTTCCCTTCACATATAAACACAATACACACCCTCACCCTTACATACAGACATATCGATTTGTTTGTTTGTTTTCTTTTTTCTTTTTTTTTCATATGAGGCAATTGGGGTTAAGTGACTTGCCCAGGGTCACACAGCTAGTAAGTGTTATGTGTCTGAGGCTGGATTTGAACTCAGATCCTCCTGACTCCAGGGCCAGCACTCTATCCACTGTGCCACCTAGCTGCCCCTGTTTGTTTTCCCCTGAAATCATAGCTACAAACTATAATGATAATTGAACTGGGGAAAAAAAAAACCCAGAAACTTCTTCATTTGGCATTGAAGGTCCTTTACATTCTGAATTTCACACCTCATCCAAACTGATCCATTTGCTATTTCCTCCATATACCACATTCCATCTCTCTCCTCCAAAGCTTTGAACAGGAATTCTTCTATGCCTGCAATATAATAATATGCCTTTCTCTGCATTTCCTATAATCTGTCCTTCCAACCAAGGTTTCCATCAAGTGCAACCTCCTCCCCAAGGCCTTTGCTAATGCCCCCAATTGATACTTGTTACTGTGAATGCATACTTTGTGGTTCCTTTGAATACATTTCATATTTACTAGCAACGTGCCTGCCATTTCCCACAAGTAGAATGGAAAGTCTTGAGGGCAAGGAGTCTTTGTGATTTTTGTCTTTGGATTAATTGAAGCAAATTGAATTCAATTTTGCAATTAAATCAACTCAGTTTGACTAGCATTTGTCAAGCAGCTATCCTGGGCAACATACAGTGTGCTGAGCTCCAAGGATACAAAGACAAAAAGTAAACAGGAATTCAAGTCACTGAGCATGTAGTAAATGTCTTTGTTACTGTTTTCTTGTTTCAGTCACGTCTGACTCTTTATGACCCCATTTGGGGGTTTCTTGGCAAAGATACTGGAGTGGTTTGTCATTTCCTTTTCCAGCTCATTTTATAAAGGAAGAAACTAAAGCAGACAGGGTTAAGTGACTTGCCCAGGGTCACACAGCTCATAAGTGTCTGAGGCTAGATTTGAACTCAGCAAGATGAGTCTTCCTGACTTCAGACTCAGCACTCTAAACCTCTGAGTCACCTAGTTGCCCTCTAGTAAATGCCTACTTTATGCCAAGCTAAGCCCTGGGGATATAAAGAAAGGCAAAGATGGCCCTTGCCTTTAAGGAGTTTGTAGTCTAATGGGAAGGAACAACATGCAAATACAACCCAATATAATACAGGATACGTTGTAGATAATCAAGAGAAAGAAGTATTGAGGGGACTGGGGAAGGTTTCTTGCAGAAGGTAGAATTTTAGCTGGAACTCGAAGGAAGCTGGGGAAGCCAGGAGGCAGAGACAAGGAGAGAGAGAATTCCAGGCATGAGAGAAAGCCAGAGAACTTTCACAGAGTGGGGACTTGGAATGTTATATTGGCAGAACAGCAAGGAAGCCAGTGTGATTAGATCACAGAGTACATGGAGGAGAATAAGGTGTAAAAGAAGTTACATTTGATAAACAATTCAAAAATCCATGAAGTGAATCTGCACAGTTCTTCCCTCTTCCTTCAGCTATACATTTCGGAAGCAGGTAAATTAACACTGAGAGAAACAAGGTTTATAATGCTCCTTGCTACAACCTGACAATCGAACCTCCTGAGAGAAGCCTTTCTAGCACACCACAATTAACCACTTTGCAGGTCTCCTCCTGCAGGATATTTAAGCAGGAGGGTGGCAATTACATCCACTCTGACTTGAATAGCTCTCAGAAACCTCACCCCACGTCTGAAAGAGGATGAGGTACCAAGAGGTACCAAGAGGTGAGTGAGGAGAGAGCAGACCTACTGCATCCTGCTTGAGATCAATCTATTCCATGAGAAGCAAACCCCTTCAACAAGGGGGATGCTTTGAGAACCCAACGGCTGGAGTGTTTGGTATGGAAAGCATGAATGAGGAAAGGGTGAGGACCTGGCCACCGGAGGGAGGGATTGGATGCTACAATACCGTTGACCTTAGGGGGAAAAATGAACAGAGAACAATAAGATGGTCATCAATTCCAAGGGAAATGAAAATGAAGTTCAGTTTTTAGAGGTGTTCGCTATTTCCTAAGTAAAAGGGGGAAAGTGATCTTGGGCAGTCAAGCGAGGCCAGGCCAATAAAGGAAGCTGTCACTGGTAACAGGAATTGGCGCCTTACCGGAAAGATAACAGCCTAATAGACAAACGCGTTGCAGCCCAAATTGAGTTCAAATATTGAAGCCATCCCCGAGGGATATGACTATCATGGATGCTAGATAGCTTTGCATTGGCCTTTCCTGGCTATATAGCTAACTCATGGGACACTCTCTTCATCTGACAGTATGTTAAACTTTCACTTTTGCTTGTGTCAAATTCTGTCCAATCCAAAAGGCATTAATTAAGCACTTAAAGACAAAAGAAACAATAAACAAAAAACAAAATGAAAGGGTCTCAGTCCTAGAGGAGATCACATTCTGCTTGGCAGGGTGGGTGCACGTACAAATAAAATTTGACATAAAATACATGTAAAGCAAGTGGGGGAAGGAATAGAGCTCCCGCAGGATTGAGCCCTTACATTTGAAGGAAGCTTTGGATTCTAGGGAGCAGAAGTGAGTAAGTGCATTCTATATTCTGGGAAAACTCATGCAAAGACAAAGGAGAAAGAGAGGGAGTTCTTTTATGAAGAGTAGCAAGCACACTAGTTTACTTTTCCCCTAGAAGGGAAAAACAATCTGAAGCTGCTTTACTTTCCCCCCTCTTCTGCACTGACACTCATTGAATGCCTACCTATTAACAGTTTTAGCTACGCGACGCGTACCCCAGGGGACCCTTTACCCCAGGGGGAGCTCGCAGGTTACATTACACAGGAGAGGGAGCAAGATGGAGACACCAGCTTACTACTGGGATCCAGACTTGCTGGGCTGGAGTGATTGGTTTCTTTACCTCTGCAGTCCCATATGTAAGCTTTCTGCTATGCTGTGGAGTCCTCTACTTCCTGGTTACTGCTGCCATCCTGGAAGAACTCTCTGCCATCACTGATTAAACACTCCTTCATTCACCTTCCACCTGATCTGTCTAAACAACTTAAAGCAATATGGGACCAGGAGGGTTGGCAAAGGGAACGGAAGAGAAGCAGTGCTGAAAGTGGTGGGGAGTTCGACTCAACAAGAGATTGAATATGAGGGGTGAAGGAATGTGAAGGGTCAAGGATGACTCCAAGAGTGTGGACCTAGAGATTTGGAAGGATGACAGTGCCCTCAACAGCAAATCCCACTTCGGATGCTACTGCTTATCTGATACTGGGCAAGCTACAACCTCTCCAAGTCTCAGTTTCCTCATTTGAAAAATGTTGAGGATAAGTTTGTGCCATCTGAGGTCCTGTCAAGATCTTAATGTAAGGGAAGTATGTGGAAACTGAGGATGGGTGGGCAAAAATGAGTTTTATTTTGGAATAGGTTGAATCAAAGATGCCTACTGGACATCCAATAGGCATCTCCATCTCATTGTATTCCAAAATGGAACTCAACTACTCTAGGATTAAGTTTTCTCCTCTGCAAAATGGGGATAATATTATTACTTAGCATGGGGGGGGGAGTCCTTGTGGAGATCCAGAGAGATAATTACAAAACATTTTGCATTCTTTAAATGACTATAGAAATGTCAGCTATTTTTTCTGTTCTGGGTGTTTGGGTGTCAGCTGTGTTTGTCTGCATCACTGCTGTCTCTCCTACAGTTGTGAAGCCCTTGGGCAGCTGTGATCTTCTCCATCTGCAAGACCCATGAAGGCAACTTCCTAAGCTACTGTTTTAGCTCAAATGAGCCATTAGGAAAGCAGATGACAAACACCACTGCCCCCAAAAAAATTCAGAGCACAGAGAAATGGAATGGGAGAGAAAAGGGAAAACCATCCTTGGAAATAGGGAAGGGAAGTAAGAAAAAAAAAGTAGCTCCATACTTTAAGCGCTTCCTAACAATGTTGACTTCGGAAAAGCTTTTAGGGTGCAGCCTCTGAGATGAGACATGACAGAGACTTGGACTAGTAAAAAAAAATGCTCAACCAGCCAGAGAGCTGTAGAAAAAGAGAGGATGCAAATGCAAATACCCACGGTATGAATTAATTTTCATCTGCTACACTCAGATGTCCCTGAAAGCGGCATCAGGGAGAAGAACCAATTGGACCAAAGTGGTTTTTGTGTTTAAACATCAATTTTGATTTGTGACAGCTATTTGTCTTTCAAATATTATACTTTTCTCTAAGTGGAAACACCGGGTACAGTAATCTCCATAAACTCTTTATAAGCTAAATTTGAATGGATTTTTAAAAAATCAATTCAGCAGTAGTGGTGGAGATGCTGCTGAACTTGAGGGGCACCATGGAAAGAATCCCGGGTTTAGAGTTACAGGAGCCGTGTTCTATACCTGTCTCTGTCACTTCCTATATGTAGGACTTCAGATATCTCCCTTAACCCCTCTGGGCCTCAGTTTCTTAATTTGTAAAATGAAGGTATTGGACTAGATGATTTCTAAAGGCCTTCTTGCTTTATATCAATGATCCTGTGAGTCAGGGGGCCCTGTTTTCATTTCTGCCTTTGATGTTTCTGAGACAAAATAAAATAATGCTACAAGTGTCTACCTCATGGAGCTGTTGTGGGGCTCACATGAGATAGCAGAGACAAAAGTCGTTGCTACTTTTAAAGTGGGATGAAAATGCCAGTTACCATTTTTGAGGGGTCTGGACTTGTGATTTCATCTGTGTAGATAGCTTCTGATATGGAAAACTCATCTATCAATGTGGAGCAGAAACTTGCCTGCATTTATTGTCTTAGATAATTGTCCAGGGCATGGAAAGCTTAAATGACCTAAGATCATGAGATGGTATGTGACAGATGGAGCATGGAGAGGACCTGAGTTCAAATCCTTCTTCAGACATGTATTAGCTGTGTGACCCTGGGTAGGTCACTTAGCCACTCTCTGCCTCAGTTTCCTAATTTGTAAAATGGAATAATAGTGCCTACTTTACAGGTTTATTGTGAAGATAAAATGATAAAATACAACTTTGTAAACCTTAACAAAACTTGTAGGAGACAGATTCTATATCTGGCTCTCTACCCACTGCATTATACTGTCTTGAATTAGACTTTTATTGTTATAGTGGTTGTTGAAAAGAAGGAATTTCCATTGTCACTGAGGTCTTTTTGGTTTTTTTTGGTTTTTTTTTTTTTGAGTGATAATTTTCCTCTTTTCCAGACAACAACCTTATTGGCTATTTGTCATGTATCACATCCCATGTCCCATGCCTAGAACATTCTCCTTCCTCATTTCCTCTTCTTAGGACCCCTAGCTCACCTCCAGGCTCAGCTCAAGCCCTTTTTTCTATATGAAGCCTTTCCTCACCTTCCCCACCCCTTACTGGCAGCCCCAGTTACCAGCTCCCTCTCTGGAGATATCTTTGTATTTGAAAATAAATTCCTTGAGGGAAAATGATTTCATTTTGTCATTGTGCCCCCAGGATAACTGGCACATAGTAGATGGCACAAATAAATGTGTTTGTAAAGGGCAATGCCCATCCTTTCCCCCAAAAACACTGTGGTCTCTCTCAGACATCCTGCAATGTGCCTGAATTGAGCCTCACCTGAAGCCAACTTGAAATGACCCCTAACAAAACCAGGGAGAGAAAACATAATGTAGATTAAACATTTTCATGCACAAAGTACCCTTTTGGTAGGAGAGAGGGGGAAAAAAGAAACCAAGGGAAAAATTACTTATGAAATAAAAAATGACTGTATGATGGAGGAAAGGTATGGAAGGAAGGAAATAAACATTTAGTAAGCACTTACTATGTGCCAGGTACTATATTAAACACTTAAAAATATCTCATTTGATCCTCACAACAACCCTGGGAGTTAGGTGCTATTAGTATCCCCATTTTACAGTTATGGAAACTTAGGCACTCAGGGGCAGGCAGGGGTTGAGTAATTTGACCAGGGTCACACAGCTTTCTGAGGCTAGATTAGAATGTAGTTCTTACAGACTCCAAGCCCAATGTTCTATCCACTGCATCACCTAGCTACCTAAAAAAAAAAAAAAAAAAAAAAAAAAGGAGAAAAAGAAGCTGCAGACAGATTCTGACCTTGACCATGGACTACAGACTTTAGCAGTGCTTTCCTCTCCTTCCAGAAGACAAGGTTATTGATCATATCCTGCTCTGACTGTCTGGGCAAAAGCCCCAAATCTAAGCTATCACCAGAGCTGGCAGAGGAGCTGGGTTTGGGTGAGGGGCAGGCACTGAGCCGGGATCATTATCCAACAATTGAACCTTTTTAAGCTGCTAGTCAACCTCCAGTCCTTAGAAATTGAGCACTTAAAGCCTTTTAATTGCAGAGAAATTCTCCTATACAAGTCTGCAGCTCAGTTTAGAAGCACATTAATTGATTTATTGCATACATTAGAAAGTGACTACTTCCCTTATCCCTACCTCTAGACTTCAGGACTTTGACAGTTTAGATCCCCTTCCTATAATTATAATTATGTTCAGTCATTTTATTTTTGGTCATGTCCAACTTTTCAAGACCCCATTTCAAGTTTTCTTGGCAAAGATACTGAAGTGATTTGCCATTTTCTTCTCCAGCTCATTTTACAGATGAGGAAACTGAGGCAAACAGGGAGAAGTGACTTGTCCAGGGTCACATAGCTAGCAAGTGTCAGAGACCAAATTTGAACCCAGGAAGATGAGTCCCCCTGACTCCAGGTCCAATGCTCTACCCACTGCATCACTTAGTTGCTCAATAATAACAATAATGGTAACAATAATAACATTAATAATAATAACTGTTATTATTATAGATTGTATTTATATGGCACTTTAAGTTTTGCAAAGTATTTTATAAATAGCTCATTATATCCTCATAGCAACGGGGGGGAGGGGGAGGAGGCAGATAGGTGCTATTATTATCCCCATTTTATAGATGAAGAAACTGAAACAGACAGAAGTTAAGTGAATTGCCCAGGGTCACACAACCAGTGAGTTTTTGATGCTGGCTTTGAATAAAGGTCTTCCTATCTCCAAGGCCAAGACTCTTCACCAAGCTACCTAGTTGTCTGTTATCTATCTGTTTTGTGAGTAAAGATGTCTAATTAAATTATTAAATGGCCATTTCGCGTCTTTCTCCTATCTCCCCAGTCTTTCCCACATCCATGACTATAGAGAGCTGGTTTAAAAATCAAGCAGAGATGGATTCAGGTAGGGCCAGTGACACAGTTGGACTGGATGACCTTGCATTTAGAGTTCCAAGACCTGATTTGCAATCCCTCCTCTGCCTCTTCCTATCTTTGTGACCTTGGGATCACAGATGGGGAAGGGTCTTCAAGCCCTCAAGTGTCCTTCTTTTCCTTTGATAAGTAATGCCACCTCTCAGAGCTTCAGTTTCCAAATGAAAAATTTGGATTAGATGAGCTGAAAGCCCCTTGTCATTTTAGATTCCATGATCCCATGAAGTCTCCCGGTACCCCCAGGCTATTCGGCATTGCAGGACAATGATGAGCAGAACTCTTTAGAACATTTTCCTCACTGGGAATTCCCAAAACCAATGAAATCACAAATCTCAAAAAAAAAAAAAAAAAGAAAAGAAAAGAAAAGAAAAGAAAAGAAAAGAAAAGAAAAGAAAAGAAAAGAAAAGAAAAGAAAAGAAAAGAAAAGAAAAGAAAAAAGGCGGCTGAGGGTGAGGCATCTATTTAGTGGACAGATGGAAAGAAAGTTTGGAGGGATAGCAAGATAGTGAATTGATATTCAATTTGTTAGCACCCTAAGGAAACCAAGGCAGCTGAGCTGGGGGGATAGAATGTAGCAGCCATGTGCAATGGCCCCGAGGCATGTACCAGCCTCCCATCTGCTTACTGGATGCCTCTAAGCATTAGGAAAAAAATCTGGTATGGGAGAACCTCAGGCTGGTGTTTTAAGTTAGTGTATTATACTGCTGATGGCAGCTTTATTGTTCACAAAGGTAGAATACAAAGAGAAGCTGGGAAATTATACACACACACACACACACATATATGTATATATATATATATATATACACATACATATACTTACGTATGTATACATATGTCTATATGTGTATGTATGCACACACATATATGCTTATATCCATATACATACAAATACGTATATACATGCACACATATGTGTGTGTGTGCATGTATATAATAACAAGGTAGTGTTCCTATGGGGCAACTAGGTGGCACAGTGGCCTGGGGTCAGGAAGATTAATCTTCCTGAGTTCAAATCTAGCCTCAGACACTTGATAGCTGGGTGACCCTGGACAATTTACTTAACTGTTTGCCTTAGTTTCCTCATCTGTAAAATGAACTGGAGAAGATAATGGCAACCTACTCCAGAATCTTTGCCAAGAAAACCCCAAATGGGGTTATGAAGAGTTGGACAAGACTGAAAATAGCAGCACAGCTAAAATGTTCCTACAAACATCTAGCATTTTTTATGGCTTTCTCTGTTTTCTGGGTTTGTCCCTGTGTAAGTCTTGTACACTGGACCATGCTGCTCACTGCCTGAGATCTTGGACACAGGGAGTATGAAAGAGTTTGGCCATTGACAACTATGTTGCAAAGTCAACTTCAGGTATAGGGAAAAGAACCCAGATTTAGAGTCAACAATGACCTGGATTAAAATCCTCTTTTCTGCTGGTTTTTTTTTTTTTTTTCAGTGTGTAACACTGGACAAATAACTTTCCTTCTCAGGCCCTTAGTTTCCTCACTTATTAGAGGAAAGTAACAAGCATTTGTTAAGTATCTCCTATTATGTGCCAGTACTCTGCTAAGCACTTTATAAATATTATTGCATTCTATAACATTAAATAACATTGGATTTGGATTTCAGGGGTGGGGAACCTGCAGCCTCCCTCGAGGCCACATTGTGACCCTCTAGGTCCTCAAGTATGGCACTTTGACTGAATCCAAACTTCACTGAACAAATCCTGTTAAGAAAAGGATTTGTTCTATAAAACTTGGACTCAGTCAAAAGGTCACACTTGAGGACCTAGAAGGTCACATGTGGCTTCAAGGCCACAGGTTCCCCCCCCATTGGATGGTATTAAACTTTCTAGCCCATAATCAGTTATCCTAGGACGTCTGTATCTTCTGCTATTCTCTCAAGCATGACTATGTAAGAAGTCACAGGACTCTGGTTGTCAGTTATCCCGGAAATAGGACAATATGATATTATCATTAATAGACCCTATACCTCATCAATAGCTAGTAAAATGTGGGACTGTTTATCAAATACATAGGAAGTTTAAAAAAATAGAAGTAATTATTACACCACTTGAGTCTTGCTCATATTGGATACCACCTATCCAAGAACTCTGCTTCTTGGAAAGAGAGTTGGTTACAAGGTTCTAGACTGTTGGCAAAATGGACCTTCTTTTTCAGAGCACGAAGCAGACTCTATGTGTGCTCAGTTTGCAGCCTGTTGCACTGCAGGGAATATCTCTGCCTGCTCCAGTTAAGGAGATGAGGTGGCTTCATGGAAAGAGCCCTATATGGGATTTAGAGTCAGAAGACCTAAACTGGAAATCCACCTTTGCTCCTTACTACCCATGTAACCCAGTGAGTCATTTACTGTCTCTGAAGCCTCAGTTTCCTTAGCTGTGAAGTGAAGTGGCAGGACTAGATGGCTTCTCAGACCCCTTCTAACTCTAAATCTACAATAACCTTACTACCAAATGCTTATCTCCAATCTGGCCCTCTCAACTAGTGGCTTCTATTCCATTCCCACTTGGATGTCACTTCAAACTCAGCATGTCCAAAAACAAACTCATCACCTTCCTTCCCAAATAGCTTGCCTTCCCAACTTAGAATCTTAGACTGTTGCAGTCAGAAGAGACCTTCAAGATCATTTCATCCAAACCACTCATTTTATGGATGAGACAAATAAAACCAGAGAGACAAGTGGTTGCTGAAAGTTACAGAGCACAATAGTGACGGAGCCAGGATAACAAGCATTGTTTCTTGATTTCTAGTGCACTGCCCATTTCCTCCCACTGCACTATATTGTGTGGGGGGTGGGTCCACGTTTCTCTCAGTCATTCAAGATTATTTTAGGATCATCTTCCATTCATTTCTTGCCTTCGTTGTCCATCACCAGTCCATCATTAAAACCTATTCATTGTTTTTACTTTCCCCATCCTCACTATCCTCAGCCCTGTTTGAGCCCTCACAATCTTGAACCTGCATTCCTCCATTGGCCTCTGGCTGAATTCTCTAACCTTAGCTTATCTCTAATATCTTGGGGATTTTATAATCAGATTAATATGTGTGAAATCATCAAATCCTATAATCATACTTCTAGAATGGACTTCGGAGGCAAGCTAATTCAATCCCTTCGTCTAACTTAGGAGGAAACTGAGACCTGGGAACATTAAATGACTTGCTTGGTGTCACTCAGGAAGTAAGGATCAGAAATAGGATTTGAACTCAGGTTCTCTGATTTCACAGCCAGTACTCCCTGTCTTATCAAACTCAGTTCAGTGAAGCTTTCATCTTGTCACCCCTATTTTCCAATGTCTTTAATGCCTTCCCATTTCATATCATAAAAAAATCTAAATTTTTTTTTCCTGTCTTTTAAGTGCCTTAATCATTTTGAAGTGGGGGGAGGGTGGCTACATTATGAATGCCAGAAGGAAGTAAGGCAGTCCTGGCATAACAGTAAACATCCTTTTAACTGTTGTCAGTATATTTGAGTTTGAATCACAATTTTACAACTGTGACCTTGAGAAAGTTGCTTTTAACCTTCTAAACCATTGTATTCTCCCCTTCAAGATGAGAGAGTTGGTCTGGGTGATTTCTAATGTTACTTCCACCTTTAAAGCCTAGACATTTGTTGCCATAGAGGAAGCTATTGAAAATCTCCAAGAAAAGTATAGTCACAAGAAGAGAGACTCATGGTCATCTCTCTCCTTATTTAATCTGAAATTCCAAAAGTTAGTTTCAGACATCAGAACTTGAGCCCAAATTACATCAAAGGAGAAAAATAGTTCACATTGGCTAACAGGTTTGTACATAATCCCATTGCAATAAAAATGTTTATTGCATTTCTCCAGGCTCTTCTTATTTCAGGAATTCATCAATGGCTTAGGGTTATCAGATGCAAAGCTCAAAGCTACTCAGACGTGAGCCCATTGTTATCACAGGGAGCATACGGTGGGGGGGGGGAAGAATGATGGAAAATGGTTACCATTATGAACTCAATTTATTTGTTAATACTTCATTAGGTTTGCGTTAATATTTCTTTCTCAAAGACTAACCCAGACAGAATTTCATTACCACTACCATTCATGTGTCAAGGCTCTGTTTTTTCTTCTAGAGAAAAACAAAGAAAAATATTTTATAAGAATGAATCTTTAGTTCTGTAGACAAAAGGACCTAAGAAAAAGAAGATTAAATCTTCATCAGCTTAACTTGCAAGGCAAATACGTGGGGAAATAACATTATTCACAGCTCTAATTGCCTAATTAGTCTTGGGAGTTTTCTTATTCTGTCCAAGGTAAAGGAATTTACTTCTAGTTATGATAACAGTGAATCTCTAAGTATTAGATTTAAGTGAATTATTTTCCACAGGTAAATCACTCCTGTCCTCTGGAAACTCAACTATAAGACACGTTTGAAAGCTATACCAGGGCCAAATGTGAGCTATATGCATGTTAAAAGGAATAGAAACTACTAACAAAACATAGCTCTTCATCTTTGGAGATAAATATTTCTAGCCAGGTCTTTAAGGCATTCTTAAATTGTGCCTTTGAAATTTCCTTGACTTGTCTAACTTTTATTTCTCAAATATTCCAATGCATCCTTGCTCTCATTGATGTCAGCACTCCCTTCAAGAAAGCATATCACATTCTTCTCATCCTGTGTTGTGGTCCTTGTCAATGGCCTCCCATAAGGTTGCCAGAGCAGGGCTACCTAACATGTTCATTTTCTAAATGGCATAATCACAGGACACAGAAGTTGTCTGGTGATTATCTCTCCCTTCTGCTTTTTCACCATTTTTTTCAGGTCACAGATTTCTCTGGTGATACCTTTTCCACCACTACTTTTGTATACAATTCTCTTTTTTTTTTTTATTTTTAGGTTATTGCTATATGCCTTTCCCATGACTTTTGGATGGCACTCAACCTTTATTCTTCAAAAACAGTAAAATTCCATAACTTCCAGCTATACATTGGAAGAATACCAGTGATAAAAGTTGGGTCTTTGGTTCAGGGAGAAGTTTGGTGTCTCTAAAACAACATTTATTTAAGGTGGTGGAAAATGAACAGTACAATAGGGTTTTTAACCATACTCTGTATGGTACAATTCTTTTTGAAGGTTCAACACTAGGAAAACACCATTTATTTTTACCAAGAGTATGTGTTCCCCATGTGGAAACATTTTCCTTCTTGTCAGAGGAACTACCTGAACATCAAGACTTGGGGGTTCTGTGTATACTAGTGATTCTATGATCTCAGGTTCTCTGAGTTTCAGGTGTCAAAGGTGATTGTGAACAGAAATGCAAATTCCCAAATCTTGTTCTGCTAGAAAAATGAGGTATGCCAAGGCTAAGGGGGCCTTAGGCAATCACAGGCAAGAAACACTTGGTCTCAGACTTCTAATGAGCCCAGAAATTGTCTTTCCAATTTCTCTGCATGACCTTCATCTGGTTCAAATATAAAAGCATGTCGAGAGAATTAGTTCCCCTTAGGGGGAAATTTTCCAACTCAAGTGTTTGCATTTTCTTCAAGAAAAGTGTCAATGAAGTCATGCAATGTTGTCATACCAACCATTTGCATTCGCCATCCACAGATTGAAAGGTTTAGCATAACTTTTCCTCTCCATTCAAGGATCAATGGTTGGAATTTTGGAGGACTTTTCAATTCACCAACATTTCATAATTAAAAATCGGACATTATTAAGGGACCGTACATCTACAGCTGTGAAAACAGATTCATATCATTAAACTTATAGAAAAAGTTTCTGAGACTTTTGCACAAAAATAGGACAGAAGTATGAAGCAGAGTTTGTGAGGATCATGTAAAAGAATGAAGCCAAGATGCACAGGTCCCTGGAAATCCATTACCCTTCTTCTTCCTCCATTTCCCTCAAAAACCCCAACAACAACAAAAATATCCAACAACCAAAAAAACACAGATATTGCGTAACATTGAGGCAGAGAACCCAAGTGGAAGGTCTTGTTTGTTTTGTTTTTTTTTGTTTTGTTTTGTTTTGTGAATTTCAAGTTCAGGGGCCAGTCAATCAACCTCAATAAACATTAATTGAGTACCTGCTATGTACCAGGCACTGGGCAAGACATTGGGGAGACAGATAAGATAAATGGAAGTATCTAGACTGGCAAAAGGAGTTTCTAGTCTAACAGGGGAAATGAGTACATTTATGCACCATCCTGGTAACCTTGCAAACTGGGAACTCTTAGAAAGTCTGCAATGAGAATAGGAGATGATACAAAAGTCATAAGGAAAATAGTTGAGAAAGTAGAAAGAGCATCAGCACCGATCACAAAACATGCATTCGGCACTTGGGGCCAATTCCAAATTCTACGTTAGCTTCTGAGAAGAGCCAGAGTCTGAGCCCACTATTGGGAGACCCTAACTTTGAGGCTTTTCCTTTAATGGTAAAGCTTGGAAAATGGGGACCTCCCCCCGCTGCTCCCTTTGACAGACAATGCCTTGTTAAATTGATTCCTGATTTAAAAGGAATACTCTGAAGTGCTTCAATAATGAGACTGACATGTCAAGTGGAGGGTGACTATACTTTTGAGATAAGAGCCCGACTGTTAAATTTAGAAGCCAGCTGAAACTTTGCTTCAGAAGAGGTTTGAATAATAATCGGCCCTCTTAAGTGAATGGGTTTGCTGTACTTTTAGGAGACGAGGAAAGAATAAAATGAGATCAACAAGCATCCCTGAGACCATGCAGCTAGATGGGATCAAGAACGGGGAGAGCACAAATATGGTGGTTGGGCCTGAAAGCCATTGAAAGCTCCAGTCAGTTTATTGTTGTAAACACAGAAACAAATTTATAATAGAATTTTTTTTCAGTAAAAAAAAAATCACAGTCTGGTAGCAGTAGATGGAGCTATAGATCACATCCTCCAGGTTTTGAGTGAGTCAATTCATATTCGAGTGACTGGTGAGGCACCAGGACTGTTGAGTTATCCTTAGCCTCCCCCTGTGCCCTTCCCCACAGGTTGGTTTAGAACCCAATTGTGATTTCCTAGGACACATTGACTGCCAAAAGAAAGAGAGGGAGAGAGACACAGAATGACACAAAGAGACACATAGAAACAGGGACAGAGAGAGAGAGAGAGAGAGAGAGACATAGGCATAAAAAATCAGAGAGAAAAATATATTGTAAAAGACAGGGAGGGAGTCACAAAGAAATAGAGATGAAAGATGAAAGGGATTTGTAGATAGAGGAGAGATATGACAGAGACAGATGAGAGAGAGAGAGAAATGAGAGACGCAGATGAAAGAGGTGAAGCAGGCTAAGGGATTATATTAAACCAAATATCAGCTGAGTTAAGGTAAAATTGTGCTGCTGAAATCAGATGTTCAAATGAGATGGTGAAGGTACAGGGTAGGGCTTATCATCATTCGTGGTGGTCTATTTTGTAAAGATTGGGCAGCTAGGTGATGCAGTGGATAGAATGCTGGGTCCAGAGGTAAGAAATCCTGAGTTCAAATCCAGCCTCAGATGCTTATGAGCTGTGTGACCCTGGGCAGTTGTTTAACTAAGTTAGCTTCAGTTTTCTCATCTGTAAAATGAGATGAAAAGGGAAATGGCAAACCATGTCAGTTTCTTTGCCATAAAAACCCCAAATGGGGTCATGAAGAGTTGGGCACGACTGAAAAACAACTGAACAACAACAATTTTGTGAAGATGAAATCATCTTAGGAAACATGTTCGTAGATCCAGATCTGGAAGACACCTTAGCGGTCACCTAGTTCAATCATCTTATCTTATGCTTGAGGGAAACTGAGGGCCAGAGAGGAGAAATGACTTCCCCAAGGTCACAAAGGGAATAAGTAGAAGAGGAAGAATTTGAAGTTGTGTCCTCTGGTTATAAATCCAGTGCTTTTTCCATTGACCTATGTAATAAAAATAAATATGCGGTCTTTTAAAATGAATTTTATTGGAATCCCTGTGTCCTAGTTGTAAGTCTCCATCTTACACTTATTCCTGTGACTACAACCATACTTCATTTTTTTTGTAAAATGAGGATACTGTTTGAATGACCTGCATTCCAGGGATTTTGTGAAGATTGGAAGCTCTTCATAAGTATGATCTCTCCTTCCCCACTCCTGCCTTGGGGGTCCCAAGGTTGTTGTTTTTTTGTTTTTTTCACTTCAATATTCTTCACATTTTTCTCCTCCTCTTAAACCTCATTTAATTTAGACTTTCAACTTTCTCCATCATCCTTTTGGGCCATACCTTGTCCAATCTTTTTTTCCCTGACCATGTTTCACTTTCCCTCACCCTAATTGGACCACTAAATAGTTCTTTCCATGAAGCTCTGGGAAATCTTCAAAACTCCAGTGAAAGAGGAGATGTTTTAATTTGATGATTTTTAGCCATTTTCTGGTCTAGACATAACTCCCCTCCCCCATGGTGAGGTAGTTTTGTAGTCTGGCTATGAGCTCTTTGGCCAGAAGATGCCCAGGCTACCTTACCCAGAGGGATTGGACTTGAAGAACTTTCTCTTCTACCTTTGCACAAGGTAAAAGCCTATGAATCACAGAATCTTAAGGTTAGAACCACTTTCAGCTATCATCTAGTTAAACCTGTACATCACCATCATCATCATCGTCACCATCATCATCATCATCATCATCATCATTACAGCTAGCATTTATAAAACACTTCACAACTTGCGAAGTACTTTACAAGCATTATCACATATGACTCCTGAAACAACTCTAAGATGGGTGCTATTACCGTGCCCATTTTACACATGAGGAAACTAAGGCTCAGAGAAATTAAGTGACTCAAGGTCACATAGCAAGTAAGAATATGAGCAGAATTTGAAGTAAGATATTCCTGACTCCAAGTACAACAATTTGTATCTGCCACACCAACCAATCACCTCTAACAAATGTCTCCTCTACAGCAAACCCAGATGGTCATTGAGGTTATTCTTAAATATTTCCTCTGAGGTCTAAAATCTTCTGCTTCCCACCTGCAGCTGTTATTGCCAGTTCTGGCCTTTGGAGGTCAAGCAGAACAATTTTGATCCCGCTGTCAAGTGACAATCCTTCAGATACTTGAAGACAGTGATCAAGCCCTCCAGCTCCCAAATTATTTTCTTTCCTAGGCTAAACATCTTTGAATTGATGTGAAGTCAAGAGCAAAGAATTCACTCAGTTTCCACTGCTGAAAGTCAACCGAATGTTGAAATTGAAAAGCAAAGCCTAGGAACTACCTCTTTGCCCCTCTATTGGCCCCTCCATTCAAGAAGTGACGAATTATAAATATATAAGTAGTTATTATTAGGAACTGTGGTTTGGTCCAATGATCTCAAAACATCTTCCAAATCACCTTTAACTCAGTTTTATTTAATTGCACCTGGAAGGAAGAGTTAAACAATTTGAGCAAGTTCAAATAGCAAGTGAATTTAAGATCCAAGAAAAGTCCCTGAAGTTACTAGTGTACACATGCATGCATTTATATTAATATGTATGCACATGTACACATATTTTACACATGCATGTATACATGTATATATACATATATACACTGTGTATATGCACACATATATGTACATGTCCATATATTTAATGTGACCTGATATGATTTCATCTTAGAAACCAAATAAAGCTAATAATGAGAAAAAGAAAAAGTTTATATTTCATTAAAAAGATAAGAGTTACATGTGTAGCAATGATAATGACTAGAATTTAGACAGAATTTTAGTTTACAAACCATTTGGTAGGCGTCATTTTGTAGTAGCTAGTTGGCGCAGTGGATAGAGCACTGGGCTTAGAATCAAGAAGACTCATATTTTAAATATAAGTTTAAATCCAGCCTCAGATACTTACTAGCTGTGTGATCCTGGACAAGTCATTTTACCCTGTTTTCTTTAGTTTCCTCATCTATATGATGAGCCAGAGAAAGAAATGGCAAACCACTCCAATATCTTTGCCAAGAAAACCCAAATGGGGTCATGAAGAGTTGGACATAACTGAACTGAACTGAGGCATCATTTTATTTGAGCTTCAAAACAACACTCTAGTTATTATCATCCTCATTTTACAGATGAGGAAACTGAGGCTCACAGCATCTAAGCCATATGCCTGTGGTCACACAGCTACTAAGTGACAGAAACTGGATTTGAACCCAGACCTCTTTTGATTCAATGATCAATGCTTTTCCCCATTCCACCATATTCCCTCTTAACTTTAAATGCCAGTTGAGGACCCACAAAAATTATGATCTGGATTAGATAGACACTGTTGTTGCCACATTGGGAGCAAAGCAGATTCACAACACTAGGTAAGTTGTCTGGATCTTGAGAGACAAGGAGGACACAAAAAAAGCAGACAATTTTTACAATGCTTTCAGGTTGGCAAAGCCAACTTTAGACACATTGTCTTACTGGATCTCCACCACAACTATACAAAGTAGGTAGTAAAGGTATTATTGTCTCTATAGATTGAGGATGCTGAGGCCAGAGAAGTGAAGTGGTTTTCCCATGATCACACAGCTAAGAATTTTCAGAGGCAGCATTTGAACCCATTTCTTCCTCTCTTCCGGTTCTGCTCTCTTTCTGCCTAACCTCACTGCATTCCGGTGATGAAAGATGTCTCCCACTCCCAGGAGGCCACAGCTAATGCTTCTCTGACTTCAGTTCTGCCCTTTCATATCTGCCTTCCCCCATTGTGAGAGTAATTAATTCACTGCGGCAATCTGACATTTCAGGGGTACTGAGTGCCTGCCTCTGTGTGAGAGGCGAAAGGCAGACGACAGGGCTTCTGCTGAAAAGCAGAGAGGGCCTGCCCCTCAAAGCTTTTGTGGTTACTAAGCCATTTACCTTGCATAGGATGACTTACTGAAGAAGGAAATCTTTTTCAAATGATGATGGCAAGAAATGACTCAACTAGATGGCACCTGTGAGACAAACAGGATCCCTGTATTTATCTGGGCTTGTTTAGTCGTTTTAAGTTGTGTCTGACTATGTGACTCCATTTGGACTTTTCTTTGCAAAGATATTGGAGTGGTTTCCCATTTCCATCTGCAGCTCATTTTACAGATGAGGCAACTGAGGCAAACAGAGTGAAGTGACTTGCTCAGTGTCACACAGCTAATGTCCGAGGCCTGATTTGAACTCAGGTCTTCCTCCACTCCAGGCCTGGCACTCTATCCACTGTGCCACCCAACTGCCCCGTTTATCTGGGATAGTCATCAGCAAGGCAATCTATTTCATTGCAGGGATGTTTGACCCTCTACATGGTCATTTCTTGATGTGTATCAGTGTGGCCATGGTAGCCCAGTAAAATCCAGTGTCTTTGGAATTCAATTTAAGAATTCTGTCTAAGGGACACAGGTGTCTACAATACAAATCCCATGTTCCTCCAACCCTTTGGTAAAGACAAACATATTGGATGTTACTTTGGGGAGAAAATAAATGTAATTGAAGGTGGGGGGGTGGTTGGATTTTCAAAATCAACCAAGGTCACTAATGTACAACATGCAAATGGTCTCCCATTTATCAAAAGTCCTAGGAAAATCAGGAGATAATTGAAATGATAGATGAATAGATGAGACTCCAGGCTAATGGTCTGTATATCAATGAATCAAAGTCAGACATTTGAAGGGTTGGGGGAAATTGTTCCAATACTTTATCTAGAGCTGAAGTTTTTGAAATTCCAGGAAGCTCAATTGTAGGAGGAATAAAGAAGAAATGAAGGGAGAATCCAAAAATGTGCCTGCAACCTCGGGGATGATTTTTAGTGTGCCCATTTGCAACCTCCCCTACTAAATGCTGGCAAGATTTATGAGTCATTGTTGCCTCTTAATATTTATCTCACTTTTTTTTCTTTTTCTGAGATCATTAACTCATCAATTTTCCCCACCTGGGCCCTGATGTTCCTACTTCCTTCTCTCACAACTTTTCAAAAAGTTACTAGGATTTTATGCAAGAAATAGATTATTATGCCAAAGGAGCTGAACATGAGGACTTTTTGCCTATCCAATTTCGATAAATCTCAAATGCCACCAAAGCAGTTTATGACATCTTTTATTTGATTGTAAGTTAAAGTCATTAAAGAGAACCCTAAGATCCTAGAGTGCACTTACTTAAAACTTAGATCTTGTCCAATGTCCAATAAGAGTTATAAAGAAACTGAAATTTGCCTTCTTGGGCCTGACAGAACATGATTTACTTTTTGTCCCCATGGTGGCCCTTGAGATATTTGCAGACAGCTTTCACATGCACAGGGAATCTCTTCTCCATGAACAATGTGACAGGCCATTTTATGGCCTTGATGGTCAGGCTCCTTCACCATCCTAGTCTTGCCTCCTGTGAATTCTCTCAGATTTGCCAGGGTCCTTGCTAAAATGCAGAGCCCAGAATGGAGCCCAAAACTGCAAGTGTGGTCCCCAAATGGGACATTTGGCTAGGGTGAGATGCTCCTAATTTTTATATGATCTCTATAACTTCTCGAGTCATAGAAACAAAGTCCTCCCATAACAACCTTTTCCAAAATCACAAGAAAAACCTTGGGTTCCATAAAACCAACACTCAAAGTGAAACACTCAGAGTTTTCAACCTAGTTCCTCATTTCCATCTTCACTGGCAAAGTTTTGAAAGCAGCCAAGCCCTTGAGGGTTTGCTTTCTGTTTCTCCACCACTTATCGGCAATAACATATGGTCCAAAATGTTCAGCTTTGAGCAAGAAATGCTCGTGTTCACACATTGTATAAACTCTGGCAGTCTGAATATAGGCCGTGCTTAGTTCCCAGATCTGTCTTGTACAAAACTTGAGTATGGTCTACAATCACATTTGGCTTTTCTCTGCCCTGCCTCTAGCCTCTCTTAGGAAACAGTAAGGTTGAGGCACTGAATGTGGCATTTTCAGACAGTCCAACCAGTCTCTGTCTCTGTCTCTTTCTGTTTCTCTGTGTCTGTGTCTGTCTGTTTCTATCTGTCTCTGTGCCTCTGTCTCTCTGTTTCTCTGTTTCTGTCTCTGTCTCTCTGTCTCTCTCTCTCTCTCTTATTGTTAAGGGTGCCTGCTTTCACCACTGTAGTACCTGGAGAGGAAGAGGAGGAAGGAGACACAAAGGGGAAGGACAGGGAAAGGAGAAGGAGAGGGAAAAGAGAGAAATAGGGGTAGTAAATGGGAGGGGAAAAGAGACACACAGAGAGTGGCACTCAGAAAGATAGAGACAGACAGTGTGGGGCAGGAAGAAAAGGTGGTGAGGGGAAGAGAGAGATAGAAGCAGAGCAGGAGGGAGGGAGAAAAGGAGGCAGAACAAGAGGGAGAGCATAGAGTCACTTTCAGCATAGCATCAATAGAGGTATTGGCATCAGGAAGACCTGGGTTCAGGTCCAGGTTCTGCCTTATCTTGGCTGTGTGACCTTGACCAAGTTACTTAACTTCCTACTTCTTAGCTTTCTAAAACTATAAGTCACCAGAGCAGTTGCTAGTTTGGGTTTGTATTGATGAAGAAAATTTCTTCATCCTTAGTTCCCTATGTGAATGAAATCACAGGTCTGGATACATGTATACATGTCATTCATATATCAGTCATTCAGTCAATAACATTTATCAAGTACCTACTATGTGCCAGGCACTGTGCCGCTATGTGCTGGATGCTTGTATATAGATGTGATGATAGATATTCATGCCCATATACCCTTTGAATCTTCCTTACCAGGGGACCTCTCAACTCTCTGTGTGGTAGGTCCTATTGAGCCCGACAGAATTTGTATATGGTCCCAGTGACAAACTGGATACTTCCTATCTATGACGGTCTGAGTTTAGGAGGATCTTTACCTAAAGATTGTCACCTGCAGACCATGATACATGAAGAGTATGTAGGGTAAGCAGATACCTGGAGTTTCAGAGCAGTTGATCCTTTTGAATTCAGGAGACCTTTTTGATATTCTGATATGGCCAAGTAGTCACAGGAAGGATATCCGAGATATGACAATGAAGTCATGACTTTTTTTTTTAAATGTACCAGGAAGATAACCTGATATAGTAGAAAGTGACCTAGATTTACAGTCAGGGGAGAAGTAGGTTCAATTATTACCTCCACTATTTTTCTGTGTGACAATAAGCAGATAACTTTAACTCTCTGAGGCTCAGTTTCCCCATCTGTGAAATAGGAGTAATCACGCCTGTAGCATCTCTTTCACAAGGCTGTTGTGAGGCTCACAAATAGTTTGCACACCTCAAAGTGTTATCGAAATGGGTATGAACTTTCCATCCTGCCTGGCATGGTGGTTATGGAAATTAGGACTATTTAAAATAACAGAATTATTGAACATTAGAGTACAGAGTGGTCCTAGACACCACCTAAGTCCAACCTTCACATTTCGCTGGGGATGAAATTCAGGCACAAGAAAGGAAGTGATAAATAGTTAGGAAGCAAGAAAAGTACTGATCCTTCCATTATCATGATCCTGTAGGAAAAGCCCACTGAAAAACATCACTCCTTTTTAGCTCCATTGGACTATCTCCATCACTAAAATGTGGTGGCGGAATTCTGAGAGCCCAGGAAACTCCTGAACTGTTACTAGGCTCATCAAAGACTTTTTGCCTTAAAAGCAGAAGGTGTTTTTCTTTCTTCCAAGCCAGAAGAAATGACAGCTATATCTCTACATGACCAAAGCACCATGGTTTCAATCAATCAATTTACCAATTGATTTGCATTGACTAAGTGCTCACTAAATGTCAGGTATTGTGCTTGGTGCTGGGAATTTAAAGGTAAAAATGGAACACGCTCTACCCTCCAGAGACTTGAAATCTATTGAAGAGAGACAACATTTTCTTACATAAGCATATACCGAATACATACAAATTAAATCCAAGGCAGTTTTTGGAAAGAAGACACTAGCATCTGGCACTGACTTATGCCAGTCAAGTTTCTCAGTTGATGTAATCACAGTCAACTCATGGCAAAAGGGTTAAAAGGGGTCAACGCAAAGTGCCAGTGGGTTTTTGCCATGCCATGGGCCATTTGTTGCATGATCTTGCCAAGACACAGACATGGTGATTTTTAAGAACAAATCAGAAGTGGGAGCCTGGGAGTTCTGCATGGCACTCAGATCAATTTCAGCACCTCATGGCAATCAGTTTGTCATAAACTCATTCTAGGAGGATGCTTGCCATCCTGTTCTTTTGCAGAGTTTTGGAGTATCCAAGTGACATTTCTTGTATTTCACAGAATACTGGATAATCTGTAAGGCTTTACCATTTACATCTGGCAACAGGAGCTAGGGGAAGTCAGAGCTCATATTCAGTGTTAAAGATTTAATTTTCCCATTAAATCTTGTGCGTATTTTTTTCCCTACACAAATGAGCCAAACTTCATTTATTTGTTTATGTTCTTTCTTCTTACCTCTGTTTCTCTTCCTCTTTTCCTCTCTCTGTCTCTATTTTCCTTCTCTTCTTCTTTCTCTGTTTCTTGTCTTTCTCCCTCTCTCTCTTACCCCTTCTGTCTCTCTTCTTCCCATTTCTTTCTCTTTCTTCCTCCCTGCCTCTCTTGCATTTTTCCTCTTTCCCTCTTGGACTCCTTTCTCTGCCTCCCTCCCTTTTTTCTTCCCTCCCTCTGTGTCTGTCTTTCCCTTTCATTATCTCCCTGCTTTCCCTTCCTCTGTTGTTCTCTTTATCTCCCTGTCTCCCTCTGTATCTTTCACCCTTTCCCTCCCTGTCATGCTGCTCTCTCTCTCTCTCTCTCTCTCTCTCTCTCTCTCTCTCTTTCTCTCTGTGTTTCCTCCCTTCTCCTCCATCTCTTGCTCTGTCTTCACTCCCCTTTTCTCATACTTGTTCATTACTCCCTTTGCCCCTCTCTGTTTCTCTTCCCTTCTCTTCTTTCTTCCTTCTTCCTTCTTTCCTCCCTCTTTTTCATTCCACAAATATTGATCAAGCAGGACTGTATGCAGAACACTGTGCTAGGCACTATTAGAGATAAAGTTCATATAAGAAATAGCCCCTGCCCTTCCTGAGCTTACATTCTAACGGGGAGACAACCCGCACAGTCAAAAACTATGAGACACAATGTACCATTATAAGTGCATTAACGATATTCAAAACAAATTGCTATTTGAGGTCTCAGGAGGAAAGCAGTTGCTAATGGGGGAGATCAAACCAGTTGTTGTCAAGGAGATGGAATCTGAGTTGTGCTTTCAATTCCATTCAACAAGAATTTCTAAAGTATCTCTGATTCTAGATGAGGCAGGTACAAAGACCAAAAACAAAACAAAACAAAAAAATAAAACATTCCTGCCCTCAAAGGGCTAACATCCTAATGGGTTTAAATGAAGAATAACAATTCAACAGACAAAAGGAGTGAAAGTGATTTAGAGATAGGGAACAGTGTAATTAATGATCTGATGGCTTCAGAGAGTAAGTGACCTTGAAAGACAAAGGAGTTAGAGTTCAAGAGGTAATAAGAAGCCCACTGAAGCCTTCAGCACAGGTGTGGCAGGAAGGTATCTAAGACCAAGAAGGGTCATGTGGTTACAATGTGAAAGGCAGGCTGAAGGAGGAAGAAACACTGAAAGCAGTCATAGTTTGGATTTGCTTGAGTAGAAATGATGGGTAGCTTGGATACATTGAACACTCGCTCAGAATACATGGAGGGGAGCATGACAGATTCTGCAAAAAGGAGATGAAAGCCATGCATGGTATGATATGTCGCCTGTATATTTGGAAGAACAGATTGTAAAGAGTTAAGAGGAAGGGCAGGTAGTGTCTGATAGCCAAAATTTCTATAGGTGAAATTGACATTAGGGATAGTAATCAAGAGTGAAATTGTGAAGAAATAAATACAATTGATTCCTTTAAGGAAGAAATAGGGGAGCTATCTAAAGAGTGTTTCCTAGGTTTCACACATTTCAAAGGCTTCTTCTCTGCTTTCACCAACTAAAGTACTTCCTATAATTGTGGATAGTGATCCCAATAACATTAAGGAATCACCTTTATATAGGCCACTAAGGTTTCTAAAGTCTTTCTCAATCACAGTCCTGTAAGGGTTATAGTCTTAAAGAATTCATATGACTCGCTCAAGGTCATACAGCTTATAAGTACCAAAATTAGAGCCCTGTATGCAGAAAAAGACATAGATATCAAATGGAAATGAGGGCAGACAACTCAGAGTAAATAAGTGACTCAATCAATCAATGAGGAGTGAAAGACTTGCAATTTGGTTTAAAAAAAAAATCAAGTGGAAAACTACTCAATATGGAGGTATGTTAGCTTAAGAGGCTAAAAGTCTGAATTGTTTTTAGTGAAATACAAGCTCCATTTGATTCACCATTCTGATGGCAATCAAAACAACTGACATAATCTTAGACCAAATCAATACTATGGCCTGTGACAATTGAGTAGAAAGGCTGATACAAGCCTCTGCTCTTCCTGCCCTTCCTTCCAAAATGCCCTTGAGTTTATTTAGTATAAAACCTGTACTTGTTCTATATCTGCTGATGCAGGTATATGTTGTCTCACCTGACAGAATATCAGCTCCCTGAAAGCAGCGGGTGCAGAATAAAGGTCTGTCGAAGGCACAGGGATATTTAGCCTTGTGAAGAGAAGGGCTGCAAGGACTGGGAGTGAGAAATGAGAGTGAGGGAGCAGGGGAAGTCAGAGTGATACAAGTGATATAAATTATCAGTGATACAAATGGAGGAGATAACATTGTTATACAAAAAAGGTTAATCTGCAGGAAGAATGAAAGAAGGAATGAGTGAATGACAAAGCATTTATTAAGTGTTTACTATGCCCTTGGCACTCTGCTAAAAACTGGTTTAGAGGGAAGGACAATAAACTCTGCTTGGAACCAGAAGAGTCTGAGGTTATTGTGGACATCAAATGAGATAATTTGAGTAAAGTGCTTTGTAAACCTTAAAAAAATTAACTGAGTACTAGCTCTTACTATTGTTGCTGGTGTTGCTGTTGTTATCGAAGTAGAGATGATCTGTAGCGTATTTAGAGATGTCGGTTTGCAACTGAGAAGAAAGGTCAAGGCTGGGGACGTAGATTTGGGACTTATCAGAATAGAGCTGGTTGTTGAAGTCCTTAGGTTGAATAAAAGCATGGAGTGAAAGAACATAAAGAGAGAAAAGAAGTAGCATGTGAATAGACCCACTAGGAATACACAGAGCAGAGACAGGAAGGGTAGTCCTTTGCTGTCTAGGTTTTTCCAGCCCTCTATTTAAATTCAGCTAAATTCCTTTGTTTCTTAGCCTATGATAAGAATTCTGCCTGTTTTAAGAATTATATTCAATGTGGCATTTTACAAGCCATATTCAAATTAAAAAAATAAAAAAGGGAAAAATTAAAAAAAAAATTTGTATGTGTTCTTACCCTAGAAACCCTGGCCAGGGGGCAGAGCGGTAGTGGTCCTTGGAGTCAGAGGACGTGGCTTCAAATTTGGACTGTGCCATTTAATATGTGGGCAAATAAATGAACCTGTCTGTGCCTCAGTTTCTCATGTGTGAAAGGAAGGTGGGAAGCTATTCTCTGCAGTCTCTTATAGCTCTATGATGATGATCCCATGGTCCTCTCTTAGTCCACTTTTTTAGAGCAATGAGCTGATATGACTTCAGGTTTAAGTTTATGGTCCTACGTAGCACCTTTGAAACAACACATCGTCAGCGGAAGAGAAATCAAATCATGATTATTATACCAATCTCAACTTTAATGAGGTTGAGCTGACTTATTATTACTTGCTCAGACCATTTTACAAGAACAACACTGCATATCTAGGGTCTGCATTTTTAAACTAGCAGATAGCCAGCAGGTTAATCCTACTTGTATGTCTAATTGTTCTCGGTAACATTAAACTGCCTTCTCATTTCTTTTAGGATAAATGTATAGCAATTGTAAGTGCCAGGTGTATGAATTGCCCAGTTAAAGCAATAATAATAGAAAGAAGATGAACTAGCCTCTTAAACATCCTTCCCATAGATTTACTCTCTCAGACAACATCTACCTTTAATACAGGCAAAGAATGATGTCATAGTAATGATGTCTTTCTAAGCCTCTATCCTCATCAGTGATAAAAAGAAGTGAAAGGGGCAGCTAAGTGGTGTAGTGGATAAAGCACCAGCCCTGGAGTCCAGATGATCTGAGTTCAAATCTGGTCTCAGACACTTGACACTTAGTAGCTGTGTGACCCTGGGCAAGTCACTTAACCCTGATTGAGAGAGAGAGAGAGAGAGAGAGAGAGAGAGAGAGAGAGAGAAATGAAGGCCTAATCTCAAACAATCCAATTTAAACCCAAGCCATTTTATGCTAAAATTGAAGCCCAAACAGTTTTTGTTAGCCACAAAGACTGAAATCTTCTACTACATGTATCAGTATTTTATCCTTTAAAGGAGATCATTTTCAAAAAACAGACACTATTCTATTTAAAAAAGGGTAAATCCACAGAAATCTTTAGAACACTAGAGAAATACTTTTTCCCTAATAAAAGGTATTTCTGATATGGATATTTATTTCTTAGACTTCAAACAAATATACAAAAACAATATACAGCTATTCCTTTTGCATTGTAAGAGTTAGGGACACTGCACCGCCACAATCTGAAAAATCTGTGTAAAATGTTTTGGCACTCTCTTTGTAACCAGAGAAGAAGTCTGAATTATTAAGGCATTAAACAATAAACTATGTTGATATTATATAATTTTATATATAATATATGTACATATTATGCATTTCTGAGTTTCTAAACTTTTACTGTGTCATCTGCTGGCCTTTGCATGTTGTCTGTAGTTTCAAAACTTGCCTAAAATTCTCATTTAATTTCTTATGCCCGCCTATGATATATTGAAACCCCAATGGGGAAAGTTGTGATGTGGAATACCTGTAAACTCAGAGAATTCAGGAAAGCCATGAATTCACCCAAACCATAGCACTATCCTTGGACTTAGGCAATTTGTGGATCCTAGGTCAGGAGAGAAAGATAGGAGAGGAGTGGGGACTTGGAAGGGAGGAATGGAGGGGGGGGAAGAAGGAAGGAAGAAGAGGTTAGGAAAGGAGAAGAGGGGAGTTCAGGGGAGGAAAGGAAAAGAGAAGGAAAGATGGCAGGAGAAAAAGAGGTGGAGAGGAAGAGAAGGGAAGGAGAGGGGAAAGGAAGGGAAGAAAGTAGAGAGGAGGGGAGGGAAGGAGCACAAATATGTAGTAGTTATACAGGCCCTTTTGGGGAGTAGCAAAAATAGATAAGATTGGAATTTGGTTTGTTTTTTTTTTTGTTGTTGTTGTTTTTTGTTTTTTGTTTTTGTTTTGTTTTGTTTTGTTTTTGGTTTAGGAAGGCAGTAGCTACTGACGCCAAATATCCTAATGTGGTCCCCAAATTCTTTCTTCCTTTGTGATGATCTGCAACCAGTCTATAAAAGCAGAGCTAGTCTAAGATTTTGAGCTGGAGTTCTCAAGCCTGCCTCCACTCTCATGTGCTGACTGCCCCATCACTACGGAAAGTACAAAATTCTGATGGGTTCTCAGCACAGCAAAGCCAGGGTGGATAACAATATATAGGGGAAGGAATGCAGAATCTGGAGCCAGAGGACATTAGTTCATATCTCAACTCTGTCACTTATCTATGTGAGATTGGCAAATAATTATTTAATTTTCATGGGCTTCGGTTTTCTCATCTGTTAATTGGGTGGGTTGTAGGAAGTGGCCTTTACCATCCTTTCCAGCTCTGACTCTATGAGGCTATGATGTTAAGAACTGGGGAGTCTCAGATCTTCCTCAATTGTTTTCTTTGTGTGCCTATGTGCATAATCCTCTGTGTTTGTATGAGTGACCTCAGGAGAGGGTCACGTACTGGGAGCTCTACAACAGATGTCTGGATGATTTAAGGTATACCATACACTGATCGACAGATTGGGCAGTAATGATGCTGGATATGGGGCTAATGACAGATATGCTCTGGACAGCATTGCCTGTGTCCTCCCCTACTTTCTATGCTAGGAGTCATGGGTCACTTGCAGCCAGAAGTCATGGAACCCTGCCAAAATCCGAATGACACACATTACCCATAGCTGGGCTAGGCTTCATTCCTTCATAGCTTAACTAAGGCTGAAATGGTACTTCCTGCCCAAAGTGAAATCCTATAATGTTTTCAGTAGTGTTGAGCTGGTGTGGCCTCCCTAGTAATAAGAAGGTCTTCTATGAGAGTGATTTGGGCTCTTCAGGAGATGGATTTCTTTAGATGAGTTCTAAGACGTGCCTACGTCAAACAAAATTCCCTGCATAGGAAAGGGTACAAAGGTGGGTAGGTAGCACATCTATATTCATATTCCAAGTTTAAAAACAGACTCTTTTTTCTCTTTTTTTTTATTGAAGGAACTCTTGCCCAACACTCTGCGTTTGAAAATCATCTTTCATTCATATCATTTCACAGCCTGAATGAATAGTTTCTGCTTTAGGTGTCCTTTGCAATTTTATCGGTACCAAGGCTTAAAGTCCTGCCTCATCAGGTCAATAGCATTGAGTTTGTTCCTTTGCCAAATGATGGGACCCTGGATCTGAGTCAAAGGAACTGGACTACACTGAACTGAGCTCTCTGAGGTGTCTGGGGGACCCTTTGTGTCCCGGGAACACTTCAGAGGCTTTTAGTAATATTCATGAAATCATACTGCTCCATATTCTCAAGCCACTGAAACTCTGCAGTGGGGCAGGGGAGGTACAAAGGTTTCTGGGAAGTCCTCTGAGGAAAGGTTAAAAAAAAAAAGAAAAGAAAAGAAAGGATAAAAAAATGGACGAGAATGCTCTGGTGCTGAACGGACCAGAAAGGGAAGTTACATGTTTTCATCTCTAATCTAATTAGCACCAGGGACAGCTAGATGGTGCTAGGAAAGAATGCTGGGCCTGGATTCAGAAAGACTCATCTTAGTGAGTTCAAATCCAGCTTCAGACACTTACTAGTTGTGTGACCCTGGGCAAGTTACTTAAACTTGTTTGCCTCAATTTCTTCACCTGTAAAATGAGCTAGAGAAGGAAATAGCAAGCCACTCCAGTGTCTTTGCCAAGAAAACCCCACAAAGAATAGGACGTGACTGAAAGTACTAAACAGTAAGAACAAAAATGAGCTTTAATAGGAATGAAAAAGGCTTGGCTATGTGACTAGAGTTCAGGATAACTCCAATTCAGGTCATGCCCTCCCCATTGGTTTTGTATCCTGTAGGGAATTTATGGGAGAAAATGGACGAAGATTACATTGGCCGGACTGGTGCGGATAGGCTACCATCTCCACCATGGGAGGAGGTACCCATATCGGCAAGCTCCCTTACAGATACATCTGAGTATCTCAATATTTGGGTATACCAGCATTTGAAGGTTTGGTGAGCACTGATGATTATAACTGTGTTGGAGACAAATAGCTGACATTTATATAGCCCCTCAAGGTTAACAAAGTACTCTCAATTAAACAAACATTTATTACTAGTCTATTGCGATATTAGGCACTATGCTAGATGCTAAGGAAACAGACAAAAATGAAACAGCTCCTGACCTCAAGGGGTTCCCATTCCACCAGTGCTGCAAGTTGAGTAAGTAAAAGAAAGCAGCTTGTTTCAATGGAGGGTTCAAATTTTGCCCACTCCACACACATACTAGCAATGGAAGCCTGCAAGCTTCACTTCATCTGCTATTACCCCAGGCAACTCTTAAAGATGATACGTTACAGAGCAGGTGTTGATTTGCATTAGTGGAAGGCTGGAAGAGGAACCCCCACTGGTGTCCACCCAGCCCCTCCAGAATCAGCAAGCACAGAGTATATGCAAAATAATCTCAAGAAGAAGAGAATGCTAATGCATCATCACAACACTGCGAGGTAGGCATTATTATCTACCTGTGTGACTTTGGGCAAGTCACTGATTGCCTCTGGGCCTCAAATTCTCTTCTGTAAAATGACTGGGCTGGACAGGATGTCCTTTACAATCACTGAAAATATGGACAATTTCCAAGAATCACCAATAAAATGAGTAAAGCAGAACGCTTTCTTTTTAAAATAATATGGATCACTTGCTTCTCCATAATGCAATGAATGACAGCACAGGCCTTACGAATTGGAGAGTAACATTTAATTAAGCTATGATAGAGAATTCATTTTTTTTCTAAATGAAACATGTATCCAAAAGACAGCTAAAAGCATCATTGTGAGAGAGAATGAAGAGTAGTTTGAAAGACCTATGAACTGTGATCAACATAATGATTAGACATAATTCCATAGGACTAAAGATGAAGGATACTACCCCCTTCGTGATAGAAAGGTGATGTACTCAAGAAGCAGAATGAGATTTTTTTTTGTACATGACCAATACGGGAACTAGTTTTACTTCACTATTCATATTTGTTACAAAGGTTTTGTTTTCTTTTTTGTGGTGGTGGGAAGAGAAAATTAATGTATGTTAACTGAAAAAAAAAATGAGACCACTGGATTTAGCCAATCATCCCTAGAAAGCTACAGGGGATTTCAGAGGGCATCAAATCCAACCACATTAATTTATAGATGAGGAAACTGTGGTCTAAAGAGGTTATATGACCTACCCAAAGCATGCAGATGGCATCAGAAGTGGGATTTGAACCCAGCTGCTCTGACTCCAAAGCTTTCCACTGTACCAAACTCAGAAGACTTGGGTTCAAATCTTAATTCTGGTATTGTGTCACCTTGGATAAGTCACTTACCTCTCTTGGGCTGTTTCCTCATTTGTAAAATGAGGGGCTTTGGTTAGAAGTACTGTAAGCTCCCCCTTTAGCACTAGTTCTATGTCTTTGGGTCCTCCTGACTTTTCTCCTGACTTCATGCTGCTCCCTTTGCATGTCTGGCTCTCAGTGCCTTGATGCTGTTCCATGGTATACTCTGTCCTTTGCCTAGTGACTTGTTCTCTGATGGCTACTCAGATAAACTAATCTAGATGAATGGGCTCATGGATGACAATGTGTTAATAGACATTTTCACTGAGGGCTGAGGATGAGACTTTCACTTATACAAAGGACTTTCAAGGTGAGATTTTTGAACACAGTGGCCGATCAAAGCAGGTGACATCAGAAGGGAGGCACATCCTGTTGCAGCCCACAAATCACACTGGGAAGGGGCCCTGACAATAAACCTCTCCCCTGGAAATGGAAATTGAACTCGAGATTCATTTTGCAGGGGACAATGGAAGAAAAAAAAATAGAAACGAAATTCAGCAGAAGGCTTGAGTATCTGGTCACCTTGCAGTTGTATCTCTCTGGACAGATGTATTGGGTAATTAAGGATATACCTCTTTTCAACTCCCAATCTGCTTTATTCAAATCATGTTATATAGGAATCTTCCTCAAAAGTAGAAAACATTTTCCTTCCTCTTAAGAAGCAAGGTACTCTATGTAATGTGCCTTTTCAATGAAAGACTCAATATCATCATGAGAAACCTCAGCTATTGTGTAGAATTGTTTGGCCCTCTGCTCAATGTTTCCTCTCTACTGGGTTTGATTTCTCTCTCTCTCTCTCTTTCCCTCTCTCTCTCTCTCTCTCCTTGTCTCTCTCCTCTCCTCTCCTCTCCTCTCCTCTCCTCTCCTCTCCTCTCCTCTCCTCTCCTCTCCTCTCCTCTCCTCTCCTCTCCTCTCCTCTCCTCTCCCCTCTCTCCCCTTTCTCTCCTTTTTCTTTCCCTCTCTCTTTCTCTCTGTCTCTCTCTGATTTTAACCTCTTTATCAGGCTATCAGTTGTTACTTCTTGCTACTGCTGGTATACTGCCTCTAGCAGCCCACCAGACCAACTTTTAACATTCTGTTTCTAATATGCTGTGGGATTTGCAATCCATTGTCCAAACTTGTTAGGAATGTGTGTAAAGAAAAAAGTCAATAAGGCATGGATTGTGTCTTTTGCTTTTTTTTATTATGATTATCTGGTATGTTTCAAATGGGTGACATTGCTACCCAAATGAGTTCTGAAAAGGAGGTGTCATGGTATGCATTTCCTTTACCATAGCCAAAGGAGATCTCTATTAGCTCTGTCTCAACCTATATAAAGGGAATCCTCATTAAAATCCTACTCTGTTGCCTCATTGTGGTGAAGTAGTGATTCTAGGTTCTCCTCTAGCCAATCAACACAGTCTCTGGCATGTCCTTCCTGGAAAGCCCTTGACTAAAGGCTTTATGTTTTAAAATTTCATTTCACTTGGGGAGTAGGGGTGGGGCAAGCCCTGATATTGAATTAATATAGAGAAATCCTGGTAAAGAAACTCCTTCTATCAAGCAGAACACTTGCCCTATAAATTAGAGTCTTAGAAAACTTTAGAGAACAGCCTAAGGCACAGAAAATTTCTGTGACTTGGCCAGCCTCAGTTTCCTCTTCTATAAAATGGACAAGAGCAATAGCACCTATTTTACAAGGTTGTTCTGAGGATTGAACGGAATAGCGCATGCACATTACTTTGCAAACCTTAAAGTGATATACAAACAAATGCTATCGGTGACGACAACAATGATGATGATGGTGGTGATGGTAGTGACGATGATGACGATGATGATGATGATGTGGAGGAGGAGGAGGAGGAGGAAGAGAAGGGGGAGGAAACCATTTACCCGAGATCACAAAGGTGGTAAAAGAAGGAGCCAGAATTTGAACCCAGGTTCCCTGGTGCCAAAGTCAAAGCTCTTCTCCCTAACTGAAGCATATCTAAAACGATATTTCAAAATTCTAAACATGACTCTGTGATGTTCCAAAATGCAGATCAGCATTTTAAACTCTTGGAAGCAAAAATTAACATCCACAGTATACGTTCATACACTGTCTGACATTTGAAAGAGTGAGGAAGATTTTCCTATGCCAAAAAGGAAGCAAAGACTATATATAGCACTACAGGATGTTTGATAATCTTGCCTTATAATCAGATGATTCTGTCCTTTTTCCTTCCATCCCCTTAAAACTAAGGCTTGATGGTGAAACTTTTTCTGATTTCAAATTGAGCAAAAATCCATTTTGTGACAGTCTCTTCTTTGTATGAACTTAAATGACATGTCAAATACCATGGTAATAAGATGTCAAAAAGTAGCACAAACCCCAGAGGCACTTGTTAAGCAGTGAGCCTTTCCACACAGCTAAGGAAGCCCCAGAGATCTGGAGAGCGGCTTTAATAACTAACAGTTTTAGATAAATTGAAATCAAATGTGTTTTCCATCTACAGGATGTTTGTCATTGATTTTTTTCCTCTTTCATTTCAATAATAATGATGCTAAAAAAAATTTATGTGAAACAACTTTAGGCACAAAGGAGCTCATTTATGAAATGAAGGAAAACAACACACGTAAATGCAATAAAGACAGGAACTGTTTGCAGCAGTTTTCCTATTCATTAAGCTCGTTCTCGGCATGCCGAAACATCAGAGCTCCGTGCTGCCTTGCATGGATTTAGTTCTAGTGCATCTGTTTAACATTTAATTCTCCATGCCTGGTATTTTTGAAATCATATACATAAATGTGTTATTAACCAGAATTAAACTTCCCTATGCATGCTACATGATTCTTACACACACAATTGTATGTACACACACTCAGGAAAAGTCACAGACATTTGAACAAATATTAATGGGCCATCATAAATTGAGAGACAGTCTGATCTCAGGCTAGAAAAAAATTGTATTTGAAGTCACAGGAGGTTAGAGCAAATTCTGTCTCAAACGCTTACCACCTTTGAGAGGTTGGGTAAGTCATCTCAGTCTAAACAAATAATTATTTATCAATCCAATTGCAACAAACATTTATTAAATGCCTACTCTATGTCAGAAACAGAAGGCACTGTCCTAGCTGCTGGGGATAATAAAAATTCAATAGTCCCTGCCCTCAAGGAGCTTCTATTCTATTGGGGAGATATGTGTACACACATGCATAATAAATAAAAGATTCCTTGAAGAATGAAGGAGTACTAACAATTTTTTAGGGGGTGGGGGTATCAGCTTGGGATTTTAGGAAAGTGATATCTATATTGAGACTTGAAGGAAGTAACAGATTCTGAAAAAGAAAAGAATTCAAAGGAATACATTGTGGGCTCAGGGAAAGGAGAAGCTTATAAAAAAGATACAGAGACAAGAGATGGAATGTCAAGATCAAGAAGCAGCTAGTCAGATGTTGGCTGTAACATCGACTGGGTGAAGATGAGGAATAAGAAGGAAGTCTGGAAAAGTAAGTGGCAGCCAGACTGGGGAAGCCTTTAAATGCCACACTAAGGAGTTTGTGGAGCCATACTGCACAGAGTGCCAGCCCTGGAGTCAGGAAGACCCGTGTTCATGAGTTCAAATATGACCTCAGACAATTACTAGCTCTGTGCCCCTGGGCAAGTCACTTAACCCCATTTGCCTCAGTTTCCTTATCTGAAAAATGAGCTGGAGAAGGAAATGGCCAACCACTTTGGTATCTTTGCCAAGAAAACCCCAAATGGGGTCATAGAGAGTCAGACACAACTGAAAATGACGGCGCAACAATGAGGAGTATGTATTTTATCTTAAAGGAAATGAGAAGCCACTGTAGAGTTTTGAGCAGGTAAGTGACAGAGTCTGACCAATATCTTCAGAACATCAATTTTGCCTCTGTGGTAGATGAATTGGGGGAAGGTACAACATGGAAGCCTTTCTCTGAGATGGTGTGCCTAGTTGTAAAATGGGAATGATAATTGTTTCATCTACCTGGTAGAGTGGTTGATAGGAAAGCACTCTACAAATTTTGCCTGCCTAAAGGTTTTTAGTTATGAGACATAGGACATGTATGTGTATGTGGGTGAATTTGGAGGCAATGGCTTCTAATTCACAAGTGTATGATGGTACATTGGACAAAGGACTGTCTCTTCAAATCACAAGTCTGATATTCACCACCTGTATGACCATAGCTGAGTCACATATGATCCTTGGACCTAAATTTTCTCATTTGTGAAATAAAGGGCCAGATGAGACCCACCTCTGATGTCCTTTCTAGTCTTAGATCTATAAGCCTTGGATTAGTAAAGGTGCTTGACTATATAACCCTTAAAAAAGGGTGGAGGGCTTCTCCAAATACTGAAACAATTCATGGATTCAAGGAAAAACAAAGTTCAGTTTCCAAAGACTGACCACAAGGAGAAAATACCAACATTGTTACAGGTCCTGAAAACCAATGATGGTCTCATAAAATTATGTGCGTTTGTGACTTTACAGAAAATGCATTTCACGGAGACAGATGGTTACTTGTAGACACATTTGTTTGAAATAAAAGGGACCCAGATTGTTTGAACCATTGACCTAATATTTTCCAGGGCTCAAGCTTAGCAGTCCAGGCATATGATAAAGCCAAGAAGAGTACATGAAACAAGATTCCCAATGATAACTATTTGAGAGTTGAAAAGGATCTCATAAATCATAGAGGACAAGAGCCTCATTTTTACAGGTAAGGAAGCAGGGCCCAGAGGGTTGACATGAATCACCTTTGGTCATGCAGTCATTAAATAGCAGATCCAGGTTTGGAGCTCTGCTCCAGATTCAGTGATCTTTCTCCTCCACTGGGTTGTGTATGAGAGTAACTATCATGGAAAGGAAGCTGGCCCATGTGGGCATGCCTCAAGAAGGCTCTCATCTCAGGAAAACACAGCTGGCATTTCTCTGTGAAAGAGAGCACAGCAGGGTCCCCGACTGCGAGTGGGAGGATGTGTTTCTCTTGTAGACAACCTCTCCATGATGAAATATGGTTCTTTTGCACATACTGTCCCCAAAGTGAAATGGAGGAAAAAAGTTAGTGTAAGTAACCCAAACTTAACGAACCACTCTGACAGCCCCCTGCCCAGCACAATATTATTCAGAAAAGGAGTAATTTCTTTAACAAAACTTTTAAAAGTAACAATATAGTTTTTTAAGCTGATATAAAAAAGTACACAATGTGCCCTCCTCTCTGTAATCATCAACAAAGTGAACTAGGCTTCAAATTAGAGAACCTGGGTTCAAATTGGAGTCCGGCTATTTACCAGCTGCATGATTTTGGGCAGGTAACTTCTCTACAAGTCCCAGTTCCAACAATAACAACAACAACAATAATTTGAATCGGATATGTAGACAAATCAAATAGATGACTGTCATGCAGATTTGTTTATTGAATATAAGCTTCTTGAGGGCAGACTGTCTCATTCTTGAGATTTGTACCCTCATTAGGTCTAGCACAGTACCTGGACATATGCAGTACTTCATAATTGATTTTTTATTGGTTGATTGATGGAAAAGGAGGTGTTTCTGATGTCAATACAGGATCAGCTTGTCATTGTCATCAATAATTACAAAAAGGTGCTCTTAAAGACCCTGGATATAATGATCAATTGATATTATGTAAGGAAAAGTAGAAACAATTTAATACCTTACTACTGACTGAACAAATTTAGCCACTACCAAATAACTAAATAACTTAAGACAATGGCTAGAGTTCCTCATTAAAAGCATGCTGTCCATGGGCTACCGACATAGCCTTCAAAATATCCTTAAGAATTCACCAAGCAATCTGTGCCCGTATCAGACTCTTATCTCAAATAAAACTGTTAGCCTTGATCTATTAAAAATAATAAAAAAACCCCACAATCTTAAGAATGATGTTGGGTTTTTTTTGTTTTACTTTATAGAGGTCACCATACTAAAGACACATAATCTTCAAGCAATGTGGAACAAAAATTTTCAAGATGTCGAGACCTGGTAGATGAAATCAAAATCACATGAGAACAGCTCAATGAAGTGTTCACAGCATTCTCGTTATTCTGTTTGCTGCAAGAGTTGGTTCAAAGATACTTCAAACCAAAGATGAGATTCTATCCCCAAATCTTTATTAAATTTCAAAATGTAGCTATTTTGTTCACCTGTGCAATAATCTGTAGAATATTAAATAGAAAAAGACTATCAGTATGGTGATTTGTGCCCAGACTATTTCTATCTGAACTCATTCAAAAGAGATGAGAAAAAATGTTATGTTTGACTTTTACATAATATTGCAAAGCTGAAAATCATACTCCAGCTAAATCTCCTCTCAATTTGACTAAAAACATCCCCGTTTCCTTCAACCAATGTTTAGTTCAAGGCCTTTCACCATTCTGGTCACTCTTCTCTTAAAACTCTTCAGATTATTAGTGTCCTTCCTAAAATGTTGTACCCAGAAGTGAACATGATGCTCCAGGTGTATTCTGAGCAGAGCAGAGGATTAGGGACATCCCCTTCTCAGAGAAAGGAGAAAAAGAGGAGAGAATGGATGATCATACTGAGAAATTTTGAGAAGTGAAAGAGAAGACCAGAGCAAGCTCTCATTGGATGATATTGAATTCAGTGAAGGTTAAGGGTTATTGATGGGGATTTCAGAAGGGGCGATGGATGGACCTCAAGTCTTGCTTTTATTATCTCCCGGCATCTTCTCCTTTTCTCAAAACCTACTTTGAAAAATAAAGAGGGAATGTGATTTCTTCTTCTTACTCCTTGACCCCCACAAACTGGTGACTGAGTTTTTTTCTTTTTTAATCTACTACTCTTTGTTTGAAGTTATAAAAATAAAATATTCTTAGCCTTAAAAAAAAGCCCTTGGAGTTCCATGTAGAGTTTCTTTCAACCCAATCTACTTAACTCCCATGAACTCCATCTTGTCTCTGTTTCACTACCCATGATAGATCTTAACATCACTCACAATGCTCTACTTCCAGGACCCTGAACTCTACAATTCCTTCCTTTGACCAAAATCTCTGATTCTTCCACATCTTATTGTCTCCCTCATCTTAAACCTACTTTTCACTTTTTCTTTCAGCATATCATTTTTTTTAAATCTCCCAGTGTAACACTTCTCTTCTAGCTCAAATTCCTTCCCTGTGTAATTTAACCATGGTTTTCTCTTCCATTTGGAAATTCCTTTCCCATCTCCCACCTTGTCCTTGAGCCATTCCTGCCCTGCCAGTCCTTGAAATTGGGTAACTCCCATCATTTAGCCTCTATTCCTACATTAAAACTACCCACTGCTACTTGGGTAAACATATTAAACTTTGCTTGCAGGGTCCATCAAAATTGCTTGTTTTGTTTTAGCTACCTATCCTCAAGTAGCTGCCTTTAGGGGCTACCTTTTCATTTATCACTTATCACATTCACCACAGTGGAATTTCGTCCAAAGCTTCACACTCATATCATTCTCTCTGTAGAAGACTTTGCCTTCTACTTTACTGAAAACATCAAAGTCATATAATTTAAGTTCTTTCAGCTCCCTTCCTCTACAACTCAAGACCTTTCTAAGGTCTTTTCCAAGACTTTGACTCTACTCTCCTTCCTGTTTCAGAAAATGAGGTTGCCCTACAATTTACCAAAGACAAGTCAATCATTATATTTCTTTCTCTGTTGCCAGATCATTCCTCTTCCTGATTTCAAAATATGATAATCCTGCAAGGCCCTATCAGCCTTTTTTTTTTATCTGCCATCTCAGGTTTGGGGACCTTACCCTCTCTCATGACTCCAATGATCATCCCTATGCAGATCACAGAAACCTAAGATCAGAGATTGAGAGATAGAAGGCACCTCAGAGGCCAGATAATCCAACTTCCTTATTTTCTATATGAGTAATCTAAGGGCCATAGAGAAATTGATTTAAACACGGTGATATAGTTAAGTATCAATAGTGGAAATAAATCCAAGTTCTTTAGCTCCAATCAGTGCCTCCTCCCCTGTACCACGCAATCTATACCTCAAGCCTCAGTTCTGACTTTTCCCTTCAACTCTAGTCATGTACTTCTCTATAAAACATTTCCAACCGTATGCCCTGTAAACACCACAAATTCTATGTGGCCATGCTGACCTCATCACAATCTTCTTAGAACCCAACCCCTCCCCACTTCCTAAATTTTCTATTGATGGCACCACTATATGCCAATCATCCTGACTCAGAGAAAGTTATCAGTCATCTATGACCTTTCCCCTTCCCTCAGCCTTTCCATTCAATCAGTTGTGAAGCCCCATCAATTCTTCCTTCCCCATATAACTTTTACCCACTACAACTCTCCTAATTCTGTCTCCCATCTTCTCTTGCTTAGAGCAGAACATTCCCATGACCTCTTAATTATTCATCCTGCCTCTCCAATGCAACTGCTGCATATCTGGCAAAGCTACATAGTTATTTTCCTAATGCACTCTTCTGCTCATTTCATTCTTGTAATTAAAAACCTTCAGTGACTCCCCATTGCCAACCAAATAAAGGGTAAACTTCTTGGCATTTGAGGCCCTCCAAAACCTGGCTTCAACCTACATGATCAGTCTCCCACAATGCTCCCCTTCACATATGCTATACAAGTTCCAGCCAAATTGGACTATTCAACTTACCTAATTACTCCTCCCCATTTCTATGCCTCTGGTCACGCTATCAACTAGGCTTGGATTTGACTCTTTCTTGCCCTTCTCTGTACTCGTTAAAAGTCTTTCCTTTCCTCAAGGCCCAGTCATGTGTCATCTCCTGAATGATACCATCCTGATTCCTTTCCCAGGTATAAATGATTTCATGCTACTCTGTCTGGACATCTCCTATGCACTTGCCATACTATGACATATTTTAATGATTTATTGTGTCCTCTCCTCCCCAACTCATATAGCCCTTGAACCAGAAGGGTTTTGTCTTATTTTATCTTTGTATTCCAATTTCCTAACACAATGCCCTGGATATAGTAGACATTTTAAGATAATTGTTGAATGGAGTTTGAATGAATTGAATTGAAGATTGTCCTCCCAATATGATTAAGTACAATTTTCTAGCTAGTCTTTAAATTCTTTAGGATTAAGTTCCAGCACTCATTGCCCCAACTGTTAGACACCTTCTATCAACTATCCTTGCCCCTATTGTTTTCTCTTCTTGCTGTTTTTTATATTATATAGTGAGAGAAGATCACTAATGATAAAGGCCCATTCACCCAAAGAAGAAATTGTTTCAGTGGAGCATGGCCAAGGTCTTCAAACATTTTGGGAGCTGTCACATCAATTGATTCTGGCAGGGACCTTTGCAGAAGAATAATCCAATTAATTAATCCAATTCATTTGACAGCTGAGAACACAGAGACCTGGAGATCTGAAGTGCCTTGCCCCTGGTTGACAAAGAAGGGATCTGAACTGAGAGTCTCTGGTTCCAAACCCTGTGAATATACTTCTCACCAAATCATGTTCACTCTAATATGAATGACTTCTTTTGCTTGCCCTCAGAAGGCACAAATAGAAACAGGAAGAAGTAAAAGAGAATCAGATGTTTGCTCCACATAATAAAAAATGCTCAAATTACTATACTTTTACCAAAGTAGACTGGGTTGTCTTAGGAGAAAGTCAGTTCCTCATCTCTTGAGGTCTTTAAATTTTTTTTGGATTACTATTAGTTAGGAATAACACAGATGAGATTCTTAGTCAGGAGGGGCTGAATTAGATGGCCTCTGAGATCTCTTGTGATGTGGGATGGTGGCATGCAGGGCAGGTTACCCATGTCTTCCTGCTCCCATTGAGCAGGCACTCAATGAATGCTTCCTGAATGGCCAAAATGAGAGGTCTAAAGGGCGCATTGATAGATAATATCACACAAGGTAGCACAACTGTGAATTTCTGAGAAACAATAGCAGATAGAGCAATCCTGATATATCCTAATCAGAGAGAGGCTAAAAGCACTGGGGGGCGGGGGGGTGGAAATATGCCTCTGAAAGACAGAGGCACCAGTCTCTGTCTAAAGATATCAGACTATCTCTCCAACCGGCAGCCATACCCACCAACCAAAGAATTGGTATGCCTCATAAAGGTATAAGAGCATACTTCTCCCTTTTCAGCTACAATGGCAAATAACAGTGGTTCCTTAATATGTTTTAAGACAAAGGCTTACAGAACTTCTCCACCAAATTTGGAGATCAACTACTTTCTCAAAAGAACTTAAGCTTGCTTAGTCTGATTTATATTTGGCAAGCTTATATTGAATGCTACTCAATGGATTTTGGAAGGATTAGGGATAATTCTCCCAAGATCCTTCCCAGGATGGCAATGTGGGAAAGATTTGGTAGTTCAAAGTCACTTTTAAAAAGACCAATTTTCTTTCCAAAATTTACTTTAAACTTAAATACAAAATGAGAGAAGAAAAAAAATTGACATATACACAGCAGAACATAAGAGAGGATTCAATATAAAGCAATAAATTTCCATTTCCAGAAAACCTATATGATGAATACCACACATTATTTTCAAAGCCGTCCATCTTTTTTCTTTGCTTCCTTGTATGTTTTCTTTTGTCCCCTGCTGTGTGCTTTTTACTTTATTTTTTCCCTTTCCTACCCCCCCAAGAAGGCTACAATTAAGTGTGAATATATATATATGTATATATGTGTGTGTGTGCACGTATGCGCGCGTGTGTTTGTGTACACATATACTCAAACATACATACATATACACATATATACCTCCATATACATAGACATCCATAAACATACACATATATACACATATACACTCAAATGCATATACACAAGACCGTATTATGCTTATTTCTACTTGTCATCTGTTTCTCTGAAGGAGGATAGCATCTTCCTTCTTAAGTCCAAGTCTTTGCATATTTTTCTAAATTCATCAGCTCATCATTTCCTACTCCATAACAACATTCTGAACCAATCGCATACTATTTGGGAGGTTGTATATTTTCTGCATACTGGAAAATTTTAATTGAAAATAATCAAAATTATCCATTTTACACTTCAACATTGCTCTCACTTTATAAAATGATTTAAGGTCTGATACTACTGAAAAGTTCCTTCACATCTTTTTCCCTCTGGTTTCCTTGAAGTTCCTAACCCTCTGCTCTTCCAAATGAACCCTATTTTATTTTTTCTGACTCAGTAAGATAATTTTTTTTAGTAATTTAATTGGGATGGCATTATGTGAATATATTATTTAAGTAAAATTTTCATTTTAAAAATTATATTAGTTTTACCTACTCGTGCACAAAAAAGACCAATTCTTAACATAACTTTTTTTTAGTCACCTAATACCTAGATTGGTTCTCTTAAAATGTCCCCAAAGAATGACACTTGAATCTTCTTTTAATTTTTTATTGTTAATGTGGCCTCTTTTGTGGATTCTTCCAGGTTCAATTTTCTCAAACCCACTTGGCCAGATTAATTTGTCTTTTGTCTGATTGATCTCTATTTTAACAGTTGTTTCTGAGCTTATATTTATGGGCTGTGTATTGAAGCTTTTACTGTCATTATGTTCTCCCCACCCTCTTTTTGGTGAGAACTGAAACAAACAAAAAAAAAGATATTAAAAAAGAACCTTCTCAGTGTCAAGTTATTTGTTTCCCTTCCCCATTAACTAGCAAAATTGAACTTCCCTTTGCCTGCCTCTTGTCTCAAATGGGTTATGACTTTTTTTCAGCATCCTCTTTGACCCTCACTAATTGGAACTCATTTTGTGTGTTGGCCTTTCTGACCATCCCTACATGCCTCTGCTAGTCTCTAACTTTGTCCTTGGTGGTTTGTCCTTATTTCTGTTCAGCAGATAATTGCTTTTTTTTGCATTTCAGATCTTAGAAAAAGACCCTGTTTTAGATATGACGGACTTCTATGGCTTGCTTTTCCTTCCTTTTCATCAGAACGGTTATCTTTTTGCCTTTAATAACGTCTTTAGAAATTCCCACATTTCCTCTGAGATTTGCCATCCATGGGATTTTTCCTCCAGTGCTCTGAACTTGCGAATCTCTCTGTTTCATCTCTCACTCTGCTCTCTTTCCTTACTTCTTCCTCTTCCTTTAGTACCCTGCTATTTCCTGACCACTAGTGACTGATAATGTAACTCAGTACAATAATCATTCTGCCTGTAATGCTTTGTGTTACCTACTTCTATAAGCTATGCTGTAGATCCATGCTTCTAAGACCATTCAGATGATTGCAGAATAAACACTCTTCCCGTGATGAGGTTTCAGACAACGAATTAAGCAACAACATTATCCAAAAGGGAATGGGGGAAACCCATTTTCCAAAGTCCAGTTCTTTTCTTTCATAAAGGTATAGTCCCAAAGAAGACTCTTTTCTCTTTACTTAAATTTAACTAACCATTATCTTTCATTTTAATATTTGTAGATATCTTCAATATAACTCAAGGAAGATGCTCAACAATAAGGTAGATGTCCCCTCGTGGTGAATTTATGAGAGGATGTGCAAATGAATTGAAAAGGACAGACAGACTTGGATGGATGGCCATCTGCATGGTTGGAGGAAATGCCCACAGTGGGAAGATTGCTGATCTTTCTGAATATTTTTAAGGTACCATAGGCATACAGGCAACTTTTAAAGCAGCAAAAAAGAGCCAAAATCAAAACACAGCACTTATCCCGAGAGCTTACGGTCTATTTTCATATTTCCGGTATTCTTCAGAACTGCCTTAAATGAGTCTTTTAGGAGAAAGCTGGAATATCCAATAGTAATTGCATTATCTCCAGAACCCAGACAACTCAGAAATAAATTTATTTTATCCCAGACACAGCTATCAGGGTTGTGAATATGTAAATAGGTTCCGGCCTTTCACACCTGAATGAATGGATTATATCCTGCAGAAACCTGCTCAGTGCCAGAGATTTAATTAAGACAGGAATGCACAAGTTTTCCTGGGACAAACAGGATTACAGTATTTCATAGATAATATAGAAAATTTATGAACATGTCACAGTCACCAAACTTCACATTAGTTGGATGGAGGTTTTTGTTGTTGTTGATGTTAGTGAGTGTGCAGCTTTCGGCACTGAACGAATACCATCATGAGGAGTGATGGAATTCTTGGGGCTGGTGGAGCTGGCAGGCAGGGGAGACAACCCTTGAAGGCCCAGAAGCCCCTGAATATAGAGATGAAGCTGGAGTTTCATTAGCATACACAGTGAATATTAATGCTGAAAGCTTTGTTGCTGCTATTTATGGCTAACAGCATTTTTCAAATATTTCATCAGAGAGTAAAAACTGAGCTAGGTAAGTGGGTAATGACTACAATGAGTTATAAATGAGGACCTCACAGAGCAGCATTTTATTCCTGACCACTTCCTGCTTGGTTCTGCTGAGAAAAGCTCCCCAGGAACTTGATATCTTTTCCCTAGATACCTACATGAGGCATAGTGGAAAGAGGCCTGGATTTAGAATCAGCAGTTCTGGTTCAACCTCTGTCATTTATTTGCTATTTGGCCTTAGGCAAATAACTCTAAGAGTTTGTACTAGTGACTTCTAAGGTCCCCCTGAGCTGAAAATGCTGTGATTCTTAGAAAGGGATGTCTTGTATATTTTAATCTCTTATTCTTAGCTTGTTTTCAAAGTAGTAAAAAAAAAACTGTAAGTTTCTCTGTACAAGCAAATATTTAAAATTTAATATGCAATTATTAACTAGTGTTTAATTCAAGGTCTTAAAAAGATGGATGAGAAATTTTTCTGCCAAATTATATATCATATTCTCTCCCTCTCTGTTTTTCTCTTCCTTCCCTCTTACCTTCCTTCCTTCCTTAGCCCCTACTTCCTACTTCTTCATATCTCTCTCCTCATCTCTCTCTGTCTCTATCTCTCCCTTCCTCTTTGACTTCATATATTTTTAATATTTATTAAGTAACTCATTTTCATTATTTATTCTTTTCTTGAAAGTTGTACTTGTTCACTTTTCTTCTGCTTCTAGGGGTCACATTTCCTCCCCACCTCCACCCCAGGAAATCTTCAATTGCCTGTCTTTGGTTGCAGTTTGAGCTCATTGGCTTATTGGAATTTACTATTCCACTCCTGTTTGTAATTTCTTGTGGCTTCATGATAATCTTGTGTTAACTGAATTTCTTTTCTTTAATATTTGAAGATCTATCTCCTGATCACTTATAAAGTTTGTTCTTTATTACTGAAATTGTTAAATTTAACCATAATGGGACTTGGAGTTTAAAGAACTGGTTCCTGTTTTTGTCTTTCCCTGAAGACAATTTGTAGGTTATTTTAATTGCTGTTTTATTATTTTTATGAAGAGGTTCTGTGAAAGTTTTTGATTTTATTTACTGAAGTATGATGAACAATTTTTGATCGTGATAAAATCATGATCTTCATGAGTGGTCAAATATGGTCTCTTAACGTTCTTGAGATTTGCTTTTCTTGTGTCATATTTTGTTACAAATCTCTAAATTCTTTTACTTTAGAGAGAATTTTTTTTGAAATCTGTTTATAGTATTGTGTCTATCCTTTATTGAGAAGTTTAAGTACTAACCTATATTCATTCCTAATTCATCTTTCATGTATTTCATTTCTCTTTTGAAACATTCTGGAGTTTCTCATTATTTCATGTTCTCTTGATAGTCTAAGGGATTTTGTATTTCATCAGACACTGGTTTACGTTCCTTTGTCTCATAATACTAATTTTTTTTAAAAAGAACTTTGCATTTTCTTTGAAGATTTACTACTCTTCCCTCCTTCTGGTTTTAGGATTCTCCGATGATTTGTCTGATTGTGCTCCATGCTTTTACTGAAAGTTTTTATCTTGAAATCTTTGGTCTTTCAACATCTTTTAAAAAATTTTCTGCCACTCACATGCTTCTTTCCTCTTCCTGGCAGGTACAAGCTCTCCAAATAAAGCCTCCTGTAATTGGGGGATATGATGTTTATCATCCATGTCCTTACCCTGAGTATCCTCTATAGCAGGAGTTCTTATCCAGTTTTGTGCGTGTGTGTGTGTGTGTGTGTGTGTGTGTGTGTGTGTGTGTGTGGGTGTGTTATGGACTTCTTTGGAAGTACAGTTGATTTTAAGGACCCCTTCTTATTTTAAAATGAAAACAAAAAAACATGGGGTTACAAAGGAAAACTAAGGGTAATGAAAATAATGATGTAATTATTTTCTCATCCAAGTTCTGGGTCCGTTCTGTTTCAGGGATCCATAGATCCTAAGTTAAGAACTTCTACTCTAAAAGGCCCCAAACTGGCCTTTGCTGGGCTTTGGACCCTCCAGGTCAAGCATACCTGTGCATGCTTCCTCAACCTTCTGCAATTCCTTCTATGATCTTTCCTTCCTGCAGCTGCGCTAAGTCGGTGTCTGCAGCTTGGGCTGGTATAGAAGGAAGACAGGGAATATATCTCCAGCAGAATTTGACCAGCCCTGGGGGTCCCTAACCTAGGACTGGACTCTAGTCAGAAGATATCACATCTTTACTTGTGCCTCCTTTCTTCCCACCTATATATGGCTGGATAGAGAAGAAGGATTAATAGCAGAGGTTCCATATCTGGGGCATATTCCTACTAAGTCTCAGGAACAAGCCTATGAGTTAGCGCCTTCTCCTGCCAGTGCAACACGGAAGCTGATTGGGAAAAAGCACCGAGTGAAGGCTTCAAGAATTGTCCTTCTCTAGCTGAAATCCCTAAGGGTTATACCTTAATAACTTCTGCCTTCTTTGTCTTGCATGTTTTCCTGTGACTGCTCTACAATTGAACATAATTTCTCTCTGTCTCTCTGTCTCTCTGTCTCTCTGTCTCTGCTTCTCTCTGTCTCTCTGTCTCTCTCTCTCTCTCCCTCCCCCCCTCCCTCTCTCTCTCTTTCTCTGGGCTAAAAGGCTGAGGGGACTGGAGAAAGCAATGAATTCATAATTTTACTGGTTAAATAATCAAGAAGCCTTATTGTAATCATTCTCAAGGCCTTGATATATCTTTGTTGTTTTATTTTCAGTGAATAAATCTCCTATCAAAAATGATCCACAAATCCCTACTGTACTTTAAGACATGCAATCCCATGATTCCATCTTATTCTTTGTCATCGCACAGTGATTCAGTTCTATTAATTATTCATCTTAATGTGTAATAATAATGATCGCTCATAATTCACCAAAGCAGTATCTTTCAATGACATAAAATGGGGAAGGCTAGAGACCATTACAGAGTTTAGATGTTAATCTAAAAAAGATGCTAAGAAAATGGGTCAAATATAATAAGATGAAATATGTGGGTAAATGCAAATTCTGATATTTTGGTTCAAAAAATTGACTTTTTAAAAAATAAGATGGAGCAGAGTGGCAAGGTACAACATCCTGTGGGGGAAAAAATCTATGAGATTTACTGAGATACAAGTTCCATATGAATCCGTAGTGTGACGCGGCAGATAAAACAAAAGAAAACAAAACAAAAGGAACAAACACAAACAACTGGTCTCTTTAAAGAAGGCCTGAGGCAAGTCACCCAGATCTCCAGGCCCTGTTCCACATGGCTACCAAAGACATCTTTTTAAAGCACCTGTATGACCATGTAATTTCACTGCTCAATATACTTCAGTGTATCCCTGTTACTTCTCCGATCAACTATAAACTCTGTTTGTCCTTGAAAACCTTTGAAACTGGGTTCTCACATTTCTAGCATCATTCTCCCTTTCTTTGTTCACCCCACTCTACAATCCAGGCAAACCGACCATCTTATAGTTTCTCCCACATTTACATAGGAGGTTCCGACTCCTGCCTCTGGACCTTTCGTCCCCTATGTCTAGAACATACTCTTTATTTTTACCTTTTAGGTTCCCTAATTTCCTTCAATAGAGAACTTAAGTATTAATTGCCACCTTAGGCCTTTTCTGATCCTCCTCTCTTACTGATGTTTCCTCAAAAACAAAACAAAATAAAATAACCCCATGAATAAGACTCACTTTTAGGTTCCTCGCCTTTTAGGGATCATTTTTAATAGATTTATTCACTGAAAATAAAACAACAAAGACATATCAAGGTCTTGGGAATGACTATAATAAGGCTTCTTGATCATTTAGCCAGTAAAATGGTGAATTCACAGCTTTCTCCAGTCCCCTCTATCCTTTTAGCCCTTAAAAAGAGAAAGAGAAGGTGCAGCTAGGTGGCACAGTGGATAGAGCACTGACCCTGGAGTTAGAACGACCTGAGTTCAAATCCAGGCTCAGATGCATAACACTTAAGCTGTGTGACTCTGGGCAAGTCATTTAACCCCAACTGCCTCACCAAAAAAAAAAGAGAGGGAGAGAGGAATTCTGTTCAATTTGTAGAGCAGGACTTTCAAAGTTACCTGAGTCTCCACAAATTGGGGGACATAATGTTTGTTGGTCTGTGGCTAATTTCCTGAGTATCTTTTAGGACAGAGTTTCTTAGGGCCTATGAACTTAAAAAAATAAGCGGCATTTTGATATAATTGGTTTCCTTTGTAATGTTCCATATTTTAGTTTATGCAGTATTCTGTGAAAGAACCTGTAGGCTTCCCCAGACTGCTAAGGGGGTTCAACATGACACACGCAAAAATCTTTATAAACTCTGATCTTGGCTATTACTGAGTTTCAGTTACCTTTCTTTTTTTACAAAAGCAAAAGCAAAACAAAATTTTATATTCATTTTATATGTACTCACCTGTGTAAATGTTGTCTACCTCAAGAGAATGCATGCTTCTTGAGGAGGTGGACTCCTCCCTTGTTGTTAATATATTCGTAGCACATGCTTGGCACATAAAATGCTTGTTGATTGATTGGGGAGGGGGAATGGGTTTTAGGCTTATAGCATAAATGCCCAGAGTGTGAGATTCTATTCTTGTCAGTCCATATTGGGAAAATTCTGTTCAATTTTGGGTTCCATATTTGGGAAGGGTACTGACAAGCTAGAGTGGATCCAGCGATGTCTGTAAAGAGGCTTCCTACTTATATATGGATTAAATTAGACACACAATTTGACCTCTGAGGTTCCTTCCTAATCTGATAATCTGGGAATGAATATTTTCTAGAAATGGCTAAACCTTTGTAGTCTTATTTAATAATAATAATAATAGCTAACATTTAAATGGTGCTTTGAAGTTCATGAAGCACTTCATAAATATTATCTCATTTAACTGTAGGGCATAGATTCTTTTTTGTTGGCATTTAACACATGAGGAAACTGAAGCAGACAGTGGAAATTAGGTGATTTTTCCAGAGTCACACCATTGTAAGTGTCTGAGGCTGTAGACTCTGGTCTCCCTCACACCAGGTTCAGTGCTCTATCCACTAAAGCACCCAGCTACCTTCCTTCGTTGAGCATAACTCTTCATCACGCTCTGTTCTTTCAAAAGCCCAAGTGGGGAATGATAAAGACAAAAATTAAATAGTCTTCTGTATTCTTTTCCCCAGGGTTCCCCAGGAAACCTGTCAGTGTCTCTCTGTAGGGTACCAACCATACTTATAATTGCTAATTGAGAAATATCTTGGCTACTATAGGCTAAAACCATTTCTGTCTCTTTTGCAGTAATCACAAAGAAATCACAGATTCACAGCAGGGCACAGAAGTGGTTTTAAAAATACTTTCTTTCTCTTCTTTGAAAATACAGGATTTAATTGTCCAAGGTCAACAGGGTCAAGCTACTTTTTTTCCCTAAAAAAAATTCTGACTGGCAAATGGAATCCATTAATAGTTAATTTTCCACTATAGAGTTGAACTGTAGCTTAGTTCTAGGACCATGTGTCTATTTTCTAAATAAGCATGAAGCTTGAGCCAATGAACACACAGCATGTCCCGTGAAATGCAACTTAAAACTGTGTTCTCCTGTCTTGCAAAATGCCGTTCCCCTAAAGGCTTGCAGTAATAAAGTAGTGACCCATGATCGTGTGTCAGATCTTAACACCAGGCAGGCTTGTCATAATGTGGAAATTTATCACGTTTTAAACTATAGATTATAGAGGGTTCATTCTCATCAAATGATAAGAAATGTGCAGCACTATTCTCGTCAGCCCTCCTAAGGGGAATTCATCTGGAATGAAATCAGTCACTGACTTCCCTTTATTCAATTTTAAAAACTTCCCAAAAGGTCAAGCTTTGGGGGGTTGGAGTTAACTTTAAACACAGCACTTGGGAAATTATGAAACAAAAAAAAGCTTCATTCGATATCCACAAAACTGATGGATTTGGTGCCTTATAGGTTCGTAACAGCCTTTCACTTCTGGGTTTGCAAAGTCAGTGTAAGCATCAATTTCCTACTAATCAATGACATGGGAGGGGGAGGGTGTGAGACAGCAGAGGGGAGCCCAGACTTCAAACTGTCCAACACAATAGGGAGTTCAACAACCAATGGAAAGATAATATGGACCCAAAGAAAGAACTATAGCTATTAGCTTAAAAAAAGTTCCTTTTATAAGACCTTAAATGATAGTCCTAGGAAACTGTGCAGCATTCCTACATCAAACTGGCATATAACTCCCAAACAATACAATAAGGTTTGTTTAATTTACTTAAGACCAATATAGTTTGGAAACTAACATCTGTACTGAAGGCTCAATTTCCATAAACTCTCCCTTAGCAATGTCATTGATGGATGAAAGATATATGTGTGTATGGATCTATATATACAAATATGTGCACACATATATACATATGTATATGTATACATATACGTGGAAATCAAGATGACATAAAAACAATAGCTTAAAATAATAAATAGTGACTGAACTGATTCGGCTGTTAGTTCCTAAAGTATTGGTATTCCTGGGAAGTGTCGACTGGTTTATGGAGATGACGAAATAGAATATGTGAAACTGGGATTATCTCAGAAAACTTGCAATCTGATCTCCATCGTAGTATAATGACTGACTTCAAGCCTCTTTCTGGCTGATGCAGTCCATGGCTGTCCTGTGACAGCCTTTGTCTACTGCCAGCTGGCAACTTGGACTAGGGTCTAAAAAGGTAGATTAAGGGCCCTTCTTGGCTGTAGGCAATCAAAAACTACAAGGTATTAGAGGGGTGTTAAAGAGAAATTAGCACTCAATTGAGGCTTCCTCCCTGATGTAATCACAAGAATTGAAAAGAGCATTGAAAAAGGGAGAGCTCAGTAGAGAAAGGAGGCAGTTGTCTGAAGCAATCTGTGTCAGGAACAAATACCCTTAGATTTCTCTCTTTCTTGGGGAGTATTTCCAACCTATTCACTATAAAAGAGTATCCTTCACTGTGAAACAGATGCAATCCCACTCCAACTGCTGTCTTCGTGAGAACAAGAACGGGGAAAAAAAATCCCACATAATTTGGATCGTTCTGTCTTTCTTCCTTCTGTCTTTCTTTGCAAGTCATCAGGTAGTTTATCTCTTGTGACTTAATGACTTAACCTCACTAATAGCAAAGGCTTGATGTACTTCCCAAGGTACATTTTATTTAAGCTGAGAATGTAGTGGTTTTTTTTACAGACACCAGTAAAACATTTTACAGCATATTCCTGAGAGAGCCCAGAATTGAATTGCTAAATGTTCTATTATAATGAAATTTTGTGTAATCAGCAGGGAAGGGGCTGCTGGCCATTTATCAGCTTTTCTGGTTGCATTTTTTATGCATAGAAATCATAATTAGGAACCTCCACAGGTGGATAGCCCTATGTCATATTGATGCTGGGTATCAAAGTGGGACTCTTCAGAGCTTTGCCAAGAAGATCCCTTAGCAATCAGGACACTACATTAATAGTACATACTAGATAAGTTTACACACACTTTCATTATTTGGGGGGAAGGGGAGGGGTCATACCTGTGATTTAATAGATAGAGGAAACATCCAGGAAACATCATAATCCTGTGACTTAGTAGATATAGGAAACATCCAGGGTCGAAATTCCTTCCACTGATTAATTTGCAATTGACTTTTGATGTATAGTTAAGAGAACTGTCTGGAGAACTCAGATGTCAAGTGACTTCTCCTTGGTCACATTTAGTAAATATCTGGAGAAAAGCATGAGTTCTATCCACCAAGCTGCTCTGCTTCTTGTAGATTTCACGTGTGTATTGAGATATGTATACCTATAGAGATGATTAAATATATATATATGTATACACATGTATATCCATGCAATGCAGATTAGACACATGTGCACATAAGTACATGCATGATGTACATGTAAAATTTATGTATACTTATTATTTATTTATCTATACTGGATAGATAAAAGGCTTGCTTCTAACATTTGCTACCTGTAAAGACCCTAAGGATTGTCACTTGTCCAACCCTTCAGTCTTCAAGGCAAATCTCTAAGATGATAAATTATGGACCATTTACAAATTTCAGTTAGTGGAGGAAATTGCCACACAAAAAGTTTTCCACATCTATAATATCACAGGAACCCCCCCCCCAAATATACATGCTTCTATGCTATGTTGTATATGTGTATGTGTGTGTGTGTATATATATCTCTCCAATATACTATATGTGTATTTAGTATAATTCTCTATGCTATATGCTATGTAGGTATGATGATAATAATAATAACTAATATTTCTATAGCACTTACTATGTGCCCAGCACCACCCTAAGCACTTTACAATTGTGATTTCATTTAATCCTCACAACAACCCTGAAAGACAAGTGCTATTATTATTCCCATTTTTACAAATGAAGAAACTGAGGCAAACAGAGGTTAAGTGATTTGCCCAAGGTCACATAGCTAGAAGTGTCTGAAGTCGGATTTGAACTCAGGCCTTCCTGACTCCAGGACTGGTGCTCTATCTATTGGTAAGGCCAACTATCTGCCTTAACATAATATGCTGTGTTATTGTTTGTTGTTCAGCCACTTATCTCGTCTGACTCTTTATTACTCTGGGGACCATACTGTCCATGGTTTTGTTTCGTTTCGTTTTGTTTTTGGGCAAAAGTAGTGGATTGGTTTGCAATTTCCCTCTCCAGTGGATTGAGGCAAACAGAGGTTGTGACTTGTCCAAGGTCACACAACTAGTAAATGTCTGAGGTTGGATTTGCATTCATGTCTTCCTTACTCCAGACCCAGCACTCTATCCACTGAGCCCTCTAGCTGCCCCACAGTACATAATGCATGATGCTATATACATAATATTCCATGGTATGTGTTTTCTTTTTCTGTCTTTCTATTGCTCTGTTCTTTACAAATATATCATACAGACATACACATATGTTTGTGTATATATGTATATGTGTAGCCACATGGCCACACATGATATGCCCCAGGTCACACAGGCAATACATTGGAGAGACAGGTTTCTAACTCAGGTCTTTGGAGAGGCAGTACGGGTATGGAAAAGAACAATGTCACTGGAGTCAGAGGAATTTGGGTTCAAATCTCCCCTCTGACGCTAACCTGTATGACTTTGAGTGAGTTACCTAACCTCCCTGACCTCGGTTTCTTTGTCTGCATGAATGGGGTGGGTTGTACTCAAGGTATATATTATTAATGCTCAATGCCAAATCCAGCGTCTTTTCTGATGTGTGCCATGCTCTTTCTTTTGTTGTACTTCTTTCAACGGTAGCTTCAGACAACTCTAAAAAAAAAATCCGCATTTTTCCAGGAAATGTCTGTCAAATCCTCTGGTAATTTCTAAACTAACAAAAGTGTCAAACTACTGAGAGCCAGTCTCCTACCAGACTGGTTGTCCCCTGGGGTGTGAATTGACGGTTAGGTCTCTAGCTACACACTGTCAATTGGAGAGAGGAAACCCTGTTTGCTGACCCCCTGATTTGCAGGGAGACACTCGAGGAATGTCAGGAGAAGGACAAACGCCCCAAGAAGATAAACCCTAAATAAATACAGTGAGACCCAGTACATGTATTGATTTAGCACAAAGTGTCATATGGCATTTTACAAGAGAAACAAGATGATTGGGTGAGAATTCAGCTCCTAAATAACTGGAATCTTGGCAATAAGGGTGGCAAAATTGGGGCATGGCGAGGGCAAAGCAAAGGCCACGGCAGGAGCTTGGGTTTACACATATTCTCATTCACAGTAGAGGCTTCTTGACTCAAGGCATTATTTGAACACAGTCTTCTTCATTTGAGGCCTTAGTGGTGGTATTCTGTTGTTTGGGAAAAGAGTTTCTCTTATCTGTTTTGTACCCAAATCAAACAGGAAAATGAAGATAGGGGAACCAGTAATGTGCCATGTTTAATCGGGTGGAAAGTTTATTGACTTGGGGAAATGTTCCAAGATGTGAATCACATTGTCCCCATAAAGTCTGTCTTACAATATTTGGGGTATTTTGCAGCTCAGGTTTTAAAAATAACCTTGTCCTTCTTATACAGTCATTCTATATTCTGCTATCTTTGGTTTTTCAAACAAAAGTCCTTCTTTTTCAACATGATTCTGAACAAGCACAAGAAACTCCAAACTGTATAGCATGGAGACAGAGCTTTCCCCAAGTCCAATAGCAGCCAAATTGGATGGGTGTCATTTACCTTGGGATCCACCTTATTGTCAGAAACCAAAATATTTTACTACTGACAAGAAGTAGCTTTAATGTGGCTGGATCTAACTTCACAAGTACAAAATGGGGGAGGCCTGGCTAGATAATGGTTCATCTGAAAAAAGTTCTGTGGCTTATAATGGACCACAAGCTTCACATGAGTCAACAGTCTGATACAAAGGAATTTTAGTTAAATCAAGTCATCAATGAGCAATTATTTAGTGCCTACTATGTGCCAGGCACTGTGCTAAGCACTGAGAATACAAAAACCAAACCAAACCAAACCAAACCAAAAAAAAAACCTGTAAGAACTGTCCCTGCTGTGGTAGGACTAGGGTTCCTCCATTTCCCTCAATAGGGATTAGTTTATCTTAAAAGGCAACAAAGCTGTTCCTGAAACTTGACTGATGCCTTCCTCCCTTAACGTAGCTTTCTGGTCACTAAAGGTATAAAAAGTCTTATGCTTGTAAATTCCGGGCCCCCGTGACTTGGTGGGTTTCTGAAGAACATGGGAAGACCCCTTCTGGGCACCATATCTGGACTTACTGATCAGATGGGTTTTTATTTGGAATTAGGGGGACCCCACTCAGAAATACTAAATTCCACTATATCTTTATTGTGTATCTGTCCTGGGTCAAGGTAAAGTAAACCTCCTTTTGGTAATTATTCAGTGACTTTTGATTGCCTCATTTCATCCCAACATCATTTTGAATAGGATCCTGTTCCTATCCCTTTCCCTCAAGGAGCTTACAATCTAATGAGAGAGACAACATGCAAACAATTGCGTTCAAACAAGATATACGTACACGCATATATGTATATGTGTATATGTGTGTATACATATACGTACCTACCTACATACCTACATATACACACATATGATAAGGGATAGGATCAGAAGGAGGGAACTAAGATTAAGGGGAACCAGGAAAAAGGCTTTTTTAAGTAAGATTTTAGATGACACTTGAAGGAGACCAAATCTCCATTTATCAAGGGAGGCAAGCAGGAGATGGCAGGCCTTCTATTCCGTTCCTTGGTCAGACCACAGGTGGAGTCCTATGTTGCACTTGGGGACTGTATGTTGGGAAGGGAATTGATTACCTAGAAAATGTCCAGAAGAAGGCAATCAGGATGATGAAGGGCTTTGGGGTAATGCCATACAGGCATGAACTGAAAGTTGAGCCTAAGAATGAGGGAAAGCTCTGCAGGTTCATGATAATTCTTTGCAAGGGTTTCAAGGGTTGTCAATGTGGAAGACACTATAAACATTGTTCTTCTTGGCCTCCAAGGTCAATGACTCTAAGGGCAGAACTAGGGGAAAGGGATAGAGGTGGCACAAAGATAGAATTAGTTTCTAGATAAGGAAATCTTCCTAACAATGATGGCTATCCAAATGAGAAATGGGCTCACTCAGGGGAGTGGTATCACCATCATGGGAGAGCTTCAAGCAAGAGGTAGATGGCCACATACTGGTAGGGCTCGAAGTGCCATTTTGGTGAAGGTTGGACCAGATGTCCTCAAATGCCCCTTCCAATTCTCAAACTGTGGGCCAATGATGATGATGGTGATGGTGATGAGGACAGGGATGGGCATACTCATTTATCAAAAAAATGTGTATATATGGTGTATAAACACACACATATATGTTTGTGTGTATCTGTGTGCGTGCCTCTCTCTCTCTCTCTCTCTCTCTCTCTCTCTCTCTGTGTAAGGGTGGGGTTGATTGAGTAATTCACCAAGTCAGTCCATCCCATTTAAGTGATCAGATGCCTAGATGTGCTAAAGGGCTGGGAACAAGGTCAAAACCAAAGTATTCTTCCCCACAAGTGACTGTTTCTCTGGGCATTCAACCAAAACCTTCTCTCCTCTTTTATTACCCACTAGAATCCAAATCTTTCATAGACACTTAAATAATTTGGTTTCAGAATGGGTCTCCTAGTTAATAAAATGCCCACAGAATATGACTTAGTTTCCTTGATGAATCTGGACAATATTCTTCTCAAAATCATGCTAGTTCACCCAAGGATATTTTCCACTTAATCTAAAGTGTTTGATGAATTGGCCCATTGAGACTTGTTTTCATGTTCTTGAAGGATCTGAGCATTTTATCACTTACTTCAAGTGGGGTAGGGTGACTTGATATTACTCAGTTACCCCCACTCTTACCTATATTTTCCATCAAAAAAATTCCCATATATGGGCATTTGGTTTCATGAATGAATGAGCATTTATCAAACTCTTGCTATGTGTGGAATGTCACTGGTTTGTACAGATATCCACACTTTCCACAGAGAATGGGATACACTAAAGAATAGCTGACCATTTCAAATCAAAACAAAACTCTCCATCTCTCTAGGACACCCCTTGCTCAGCCTATAGTAAATCTGAGGAGCAATGGGGCTTATGGTTAGAGTGAATAAAAAATCGGTCTGGCCCAGTTGATAACCTTAACTGAAATTGGGTATCAAGTTTCTGCTGGAGCCTTTCTCAAATCTCCAAGCTCAATTTTCATAGTTGCTGTAAGCCAAACGTATGGGATTATATGAGGTAACTGATGAGCATGTGTGTGCAGAGCATTTAACATAATATCTTTCATTATTTGAAAAAATACTCTGAGAAATTATCCATTATGACCAATTTATTACTTAATGGCTTGAAGCATAGACATGGGCAGTTAGCACTCTGACAAGGCAGTCTTTAACTATGGAAACAACCAATATAATGGGATTAATGCTCTCCAACAGCAGGCAATGGCTTGGAACTACATAACCTCTAGAAACAACCAATTTGCTCCTTCTCAGAAGGCAGGGGCATTCCATTAGGTCAACAAAGCGTGACTCTGACAGATGCCCCATATACCATTCTGGGATCAGATGGCATCTGTCTCCAAACTGATTTATGCCTGTTATAATACTATCCCGAGCTGAGAAATCAAAGCACCAGGAAACTACCTACGTCGGATTGGATGAAATTGGCATGGGGGTGGGGGTGCAGTTCAATTCAATTAGCACTTATTAAGTGCCTACTATGGGCCACATACAGTGAGGGGTTGAGGATATAGGGACAAAAGCAAACCTGTCACTGCCTTTGAGGAGCCAGCACTCTGTGTTGCCTGTATGTAAAAATTTAGCATTAATATTGTAGCAGAAAAATTAGGATGTGGGTAAGCAGCCTGGATTCTGCTCCTTTTAGAGAAAGGCAAGGTGGTATATCGGCCTGCATGATAACCTTGGAGTCAGGAAGACATAGGTTCAGAACTCTGATACCTGTTGTTATGAACAGCTAAATCATTCATCTTCCTGGATCTGTTTCCTCATCTGAAAAATGGGGTCAATAATACCTGAACTCTTTATTTTACAGGATTATTGTGAAGGCAATGAGATGGTGCCTATAATCCACTTTGTAACTTTATAGCGCTACCTGAAAGTCATTGATTGTTACATTTGCTATGGGCTTATATGCCTGGTATTTAGGGGGAAAGGACCATAAGATCACTGATGTAATACTCAAAGGGGCTTCTCATTTTACATTAGTGGTAGGAAATAGAAAAGGGAAGATTTGAGACCAGTTCCCCTATTCCAAAATCAGTGGTCTTTGTACTATTAACACACACATAAATCTAGTGCCTAGTCCTACAGCAAAAAAGTAAAAATACATTTAATTTCCCTAGAATGTATTCTCTTTGAAAGGAGGAACTATTCCATTTCTAGCTTTGTATTCCCAACACCTAGCATAGTGCCTAGTAAACAGCAAGCACTTAATAAATCCATATTGATTGCATTTAAACTCCTTACAGATTTGTCATTGATCCTAATTCAGCCTGGACTATGTTGACATTTATCTTGGCATTATCTACAGAGAAAGGATTAAGAGGATGACAGCTAATAAATTAATGGCATAAACATTGCAAAGGAAATATTTGAGATACTCAAAATGATAAACTATTCCAACAACTTAGCTGCAGTCATTTAAGTACAGATTCCCTACCCCAGCCAGAACCTGTGATTTCAGCCATATTGGGAACTCTCAGTGAACTCTCAATTTGGGGATTGCTCGTCCAGATCACAATGTTACTCAGCTTTAGGGCCTTAGAGAATTGCCTGGTGGCACGAAAAGATTAAATGAGAAGGCCGGAGTTGTACAAATAACATGTCTGAGGGAAGACTTGAACCCAGACCTCCCCAACTGCAAGACTGGTCCTCATCACACTGCCTGCCATATGGAAATATTCTAATAGTAAATAGCTTTACCCTTCTCATTAAAAGAGGCTGGGCATACTGTCTGGTTATTTGTTCTATGCAGTAGCTGTGTACTTAACAGTGAGGTGGTAACAGTGAGTGAGAGTGCAGCACTTGGAGGCAAGAAGACGTGGATCAAATCTACTCTCAAATACTTAGAAGCTGTGTGGAGATGGATAGATAGATAGATGGATGGATAGATAGATAGGTGGATAGATAGGATAGATGATAAGATAGATCACTAGATGGATAGACGTATATGATGCATGGACAAACAGACAGACAGAGAGACAGATAGATAGATAGATAGATAGATAGATA
>NW_020954588.1:31658520-31668822 GCF_900497805.2 Vombatus ursinus
TATGATAGATGATAAGATAGATCACTAGATGGATGGATGGATATGATGGATAGATAGACAGATGGATGGATAGATAGATGGATAGATATGATAGATGATAAGACAGATCACTAGATGAATGGGTAGATGGATGGATGTATATGATGCATGGACAGGCAGACAGACAGACAGATAGATAGATGGATGGATATGATAGATGATAAGATAGATCACTAGATGGATGGATGGATAGGATGGATAGATAGACAGACAGACATACATAGATGGATGGATAGATAGATAGGTAGATAGATAAATGATGGATGAATGGATGGAGAGATAGATGGATAGAGAGACAGATGATATGATAAATGATATGAGAGACCAATGGATAGATAGATGGATGGATAAATGAATGCATGGATAAGATAGATGATATGATATAGATAATAAGATAGATCAATGGATTGATGGGTGGATAGATGGATAGTTGGATGTATGGATGAACAAGATTAGATGGATAGATAGATAGATAGATAGGAACAAGTATTTTGTTAAGGATCTACTATGTACCTAAGGTTGTCACTTAACCTCTGAATTTTATCATCTTTAACTAAGGATAATAATGGCACCTACCTCCCAAGGTTGATATGAGGATCAAATAACATGTAAAGGTATGAACAGTGCTTTGTAAACCTAATAGCACTATCTACATGTTAGCTGTTATTATTATAGTGATAATATAACTATGTGAAAGTAATACAACTTGTTACTATTTTAAAAAAATTTCATAATTCAAATTTGAAATCAGAAAACACCTTTACTCCCAATTTGACATATTTAGAATTGTTTTGATATCAGTGGATGAGAGGTGATAGATAAACTGTCACTTATCATCATTTTTTAACATAACTTCACAAAATAAATGTGTATATTGCCCTGACTGAAATGCTTAAAGACAGACCACTTGGCTCAGGTATCAACACCAATAAGGCAAAGAAATGTTAAAATAGAATTGCAGGAAAACATGTCAATGGCCAAATACTTGGAAAAAAAATCTCTGTGTCAATCAGTTAGTCCCTGGCTCTTTAATCTGTGAAAATATGGGAAAGGTCTTTCTTGTTTCATTGTTACCCTTGTAAAATAACTAGAAAGGTTATCAATTATTTTTGCAGGAGAGGCTGTCACTGGCCCTGGTAAGTAAATACATTTTGAGAAGGATTCATCTGAAAGGAAGTAAAATATATGTCACCTTCCTAATCAGCTGTCAAGTATCTCTCACACTGACATGTTTTCTGAGAGGAAGATAGAATTGTCATTTGAAAGAAGTGATATAAACTTTGTTTCCAGTGAAAAATTATGAAAGGAGTGAAGATGAAGGACTCCTCCACACACCACAAATGGGATGAACTATTCTGGCTTTCCCAAAGGCAAAATGAAGGCACCTTGAGGGATGGTTTAATTTTATACCTCAGTGTGCTATAGATGGAATGTGATGGTCAGAGTCCCAATGTTATTTTGTTAGGTATTTAAAGGACATACATTTCTGAAGGCTGGACCAAAGCGTGAATTTAATGCATTTAATTATAATCATGGGAGGCAGCATGGAATGATGTCTCTGTCTCTCTCTTTGTCTTTGATTGTCTCTCTCTTTCACACACTTATGAGCTGGGTGACCCTGGCCATCTCACGCAACTTCATAAGCAAGTTCACAGGACTCTAGGTCATAGAAGAGTTATTAGGGGCAGCTAGGTGGCTCAGTGGATAGAGTGCCAGCCCTGGAGTCAGGAGATCCTGAGTTCAAATCCAGCCTCAGACACATAACACTTACTAGCTGTGTGACTCTGGGCAAGTCACTTAACCCCAATTGCCTTGCCAAAAAAAAAAAAAAAAGAGTTATTGTACCGACATCACTACATCATTGGGGGAATTACACAACCAATATGTGTCAAATGAAGGTTTCCATACTAAAAGGCTAGCTCTCTTCTGTCCAGTCACTGTCCCAACACATCTTCAATTGATAGATAGATTGTAGAGGGATTGATGATAGAGAAGAACTAGAGTATGATTTCATTCATATGAATTCATATGCATTAATATGCACTAAGCTATGCTTCAGAACCCACTTCCAATATTCGTTATTCAATAAAGCTGTCAATTCATCCTTCTGAATCTCAGTTTCCTCATCTGAAAAATGGGGTTAATAATCCCTGTACTATATATTTTTCAGGGTTGTTGGTAGGGCAATAAGATGGTGTCTCCAATACAATTTGCACTTTTGTAGCAGTGCCTAAATATCCCTGAGAGTTCCTCTGGGGAATTCTTTACAGATAAGTTGAAGTGAAGGTACCAATTTGCATTCTTAATGAGTTCCCTAGGGACATTAAAAAGTTAAGAGACTTATCCAGAGTCACACAACCAGGATGTGTCAGAGTAAGTTCTAGAATCCACGTCTCCTTAAGTCTGATGCCAGTTGTCCATTCGCCACCATTCTGTGTCTTATGCACAAATGCATACATGCACACATACGCACATACACACACACACGCTGTATGTATCTCACAACTGGCATTGTTCTATCTCAGGACTGAGAGGATAAGTTACTCACTCATGGTCATACAGCTGATTTGAGTTTGGGAAAGGAAAAAAAAAGTACCAACTGAAATTCATGTGGAGTATTGAGGTTTGCAAAGTGTTTTACATTCATCACTTCAACATCTCCCCTGACGTCAGTCTTATGGGTCTTTTTGTCGATGATGATGGAGAGGTTCAAAGGCATTAGGCAACTTATCCACGAATATACAATTATTATCTGTCAGAAGTGGAATATGAACTCAGGCTTCTCCTGAGCACCGACATATATACACAATGAATTTAATGACTGTCTGTGGTTTTGGTGGGTTATTAGACTCCGCTATCCTAGATTTACAGCTGGAAGGGACCTCAGCAGCCACCAGTTTCAAGCCCTTCATTAGATATGAGGAAACTGAGGCATAGACAGATGATTTGCCACCAGTACTGAGATTGGAACTCAGATCTCCTGACTTTAAATCTGGGGCTCTTTTCACTAAACCACATCATCTTGGTAGATGGTTTTCAGAATTTTATATTGCCCTAGGAACATACTTACATTTCACTGTTTAATTCTTTATTTGTCATTGTTCAGTTGTTTCAGTCATGTCTGACTTTTTGTGACCCCATTTGAGGTTTTCATGGCAGAGATATGGGAGTGGTTTGCTGGATGGAGTGGAGAGGCTGGATCTGGTGCCCCAACCTATGAATATAAAATGGAGAGAGGGGATGCTCCAGTGATGGAAGGGTGGTTAGTATTCATTTCTCTGTCTTCCTTCAAATTATAGTGTTTGCTTATGTTTGCTAGTTTAAAGTATATAATATGGCTCCTTGGGGCCCATGTCCTAGATTTAGAGCCAGAAGTGATCTCAAAAGCCCTCTAGTTCAAAAGAGTTCTTGGAAACATCCAGAGGTTTGGTACTTCAGAGAGACCAGCTAGTATGGTGGAAAGAGTTCTAGATGCTGGAGTGTGGACATAAAACCCCTCTGTGACCCCTTCCAGCTCCACCATGACCATGGGCACTCATGAAACAAGATTTCATTCACTCTTGCTAAAGAAAGGGAAAAAATAAGAGAATGAAATTGGCAGGAGAAGGATGTCTGAGGAATGATGATCAAGAGTCTTCAACCCTTTCTATGTGCAACAAATTCACCATAAACAGCTGAAAAAAAAGAAAAACAAACAAAGAAAGAAAATCCCAGGCATTTTGGTCCTTCCAATCCAATCCAATTTCATGCATAAAGGACAAAGCAAAGCAGTGAAAAGAAAAAATAATAATGCCTAACCTTCTCTCCATTGTCAGTTCCTAGCCAACCCCTCCCCCTCCAATACTTTCCCTCACTTTTTGATAGTACAAAACTCAGCTAAAGTTTGGTGTGACATTGACTTTCTCTCCATTCTCATTTTACCAGTGAAAATACCTTTAAAAGCAAAGTAAGTTATTTTTATTGCTGGATGGTATTATGCTTTTAGAAATTGCTAAAGGCTTGGCCCCTTTCTGATACCATTCCTTTCTCTGGGTTAAAGAAACATAGGCACAGTAAGGAAGAGAGACTCCCAGGAATGTAGAATAAGAACCAAAGGACAGCTAATATTTATTTCCCGTACCAGAAATACAATTTTCTTTTCTTTTGTTTTAAACCATGGCAGGTTAGTTTTCTAGAGACACACTGTTTAATCATTGATTCGGGTCTATTCTTGACAGGAACAGCTGTCAAGATTGTAGGGTTTGGGGTGTTTTTTTTTTTTAACACCAGCAATCCTAGGTCAAGATAAAAATCTCAAGAATAATACAAAAAAAAATTAAACTGCACTTGTCACAGGGGGAAGAGAAATCACAGGCAACCAGGTTCCAGGTTGTCAATGCTTCCTAAAAGGGGTGAATTTCTTAGTGCATTGAGGAATGGAGGGTCAAGCTGAGCCCCCTGCCCAAATTTCATTTAGGAAACCCTAACCTTCTTTGTGCACCAAAGAGCTTAAGTTACCAGAAATTAATAAATCCCAAATATGTTAACTTCATGACAAAGATTAGAAGAACAAAATAATTGTAGTAAAAATACTTTGGTGAATAAAACCTGCAGGAAGATGAATGAGAATTCTTGAAAATGAAGACTCTGTCTTTATTGGGTTTTTGATGGACTGGGGAGGTCAAAAGAAGATTTTATCGGAGGGAAAGACTGGCAGTCTTTTTGCAAATGGAAAGGCTCTTGTGCGTTTTCCAGCAACCCAGTGACAGTGGCTAATTGTCCTGTTTAGGCCCCTGGTAGATGGTAGGGCTCCCACACTGGAACATCAATAATCAGCAGTATTATGATTTCACGCTTCCAATTATGTCAGGATACTGACAGCCACAATGCCTTCTTGCTGCTGGGGTCTTCTGTGGAAATGACTGCTTCTGTAAGCCAGCTCACCAGCAGAACATGAGAAATAACGAGCTAGGGAAAGGTAAAGGAAGAGCCCATCTAAAGCACCTCACGATAAGCTCTAGTGCTAACCTCCCACATGAAAAAGAAAGTGAACCCATATACATATATGTATATGTATACATACATACATGCATACACATACATACACACATATACATATATGTGTGTGATTTAAACTATCTTGAAAAAGTTAATCTGGAGTTGTATTTGTACTTGCCTAATTCATTGCAAAAGTGATGCTGATTACACATGGATGACTACCATGCTGGATACCTCCGAGAAGGATAGCATCAGTAATTAACACTTAACAACATTTGCTAACCTGATGCAAGATCTTTAGTCTGTGGAGGAAACCTTCCCAGACAAGCCCACTGAAAGAGGGCACTTAGCAACAGCAAATCAAACCGGGGACCTTCAATGAAGTTGTTAGATGCACAACATAACCAGCTGCTGCCATACCCCAGGCTTGTTAAAAATCGATTTCTTCTAGTGATCAAAGCTGAAAAATCGTTATGCAGCCTGCTTCATATCAATAGGCAATTGTGTGCAGTACATGACCAAAAAAAATAAATAAACAAAAATAGATCTTAGGGTGATAGAGACCGTCGGGAATCCAGCTTCTAAAACAATATTTAAAATGGATTTCTGTCATATGATAAAAGATGGATTTAGATATAGCACTCTGTGGAACAGAAAGGTTGAGGCTCTTAACATAATAAAAATAATCAATAAAGGCCACTTTTCCAGCATCAACACGTAAAAGGGTCAATTTCTTAGAGGGTGTTCATGACTCTGACCTCCAAGTAGGGTTAACATTTTCATTCTCATTTTGTATGAAGGGATGCTTTGCCAGCACTTTCTGAGGGCTTTGTAGATGTATCTGTGAATTCACTGTTTCTAGATAATTTGGGCCTGCCTGACTTGCCCCCACATGTCAAAGCTACAAAGGAAACTTAAAGATAATCTAATTCTACCTTCTCATTTTACAGATGAGGAAATTGGGACCTACTATTAGTTAGACATCCCAAGTCAGGCTAGACTGAGGTTAGAAGCAACCCTGTCATTCGTTCCATGGCAAGTCACCAACAGAATCACCTTGGCTACCATGTTGTGTCTAGGTGGTGTGATCCATTGAAGGGGTTTCCAGTTGGTTCTTCCGTAAAGACTCAGATGAGGTACCCTCTTTAATAAGAAGTCTTTCTTGATGCCCTTGGTTTTTCACGGCTCCCTAAAATTAATTTGTCTATCTTCTGTATTGTACTGGTTGTTGTGCAGAGGCAGATGGTGGTGTGGTGGTTAGAGCACTAATCCTGGAATCAGGATATCCTGAGTTCAAAGGTAACCTTAAAGACTCAGTAGTTGTGTGACCCTGGACAAGTAACTTAACCTCTGTTTGCCTCAGCTGTAAATTTCAAATAAGAATAGTAAACATCTACCTTGAAGGGGTATGAGGATCAAATGTTTGGGGCATCTAGGTGGCACAGTGCATATAACATTGGACCTGAGTTCAAATCCAATCTCAGATACTTACTAGCTATGCAAACTTGAACAAGTCATTTAACTTCTATCTACCTCAGTTTCCTCAATTATAAGATGGAAATAATACTATATACCCTGCAGGTTTGTTGAGAGGATCAAATTACAAATAATATTTGTAAAGCACTTAGCACAATGCTAGCACACAGTAGGCACTGTATTGTTGTCGTTTAGTCACTTTTTCATCTTTTCAGTCATGCCTGACTCTTTGTGACCCTATATGGGGTTTTCTTGGTAAAGATACTGGAGTGGTTTGTCATTTCCATCTCCAGTTCATTTGACAGATGAGGAAACTGAGGCAAACAGGGTTAAGTGTCTTGCCCAGGGTCACACAGCTAGTAAGTGTCTGAGGCTGGATATAAGCTCAGGTCTATATAAATGCTAGCTGCTACTGTGTTGTTGTTTCTCAGCAGAACAGGAGCTTCTTGAAGACAGGTATCGCTTCTTTTTGGTCATTTTTGTATCCTTAGCACTAAGCTTCTTCCAACCACCCCAATGAGCACCTCTACTCAATCCTGTTACTCAATTTTTTCTAGTGCTTTTATATCGGACTTGGTACAACCTGTGGGCAGAGACTGAATAAGCCATAGGGCCTTCTTGGTATTGGCAACAATAATATAAATGAAAACAACCCTCAAATGCAGCTAACTCAGATGATCCATCATAATCCCAGAGGACAGATTATTAAAAACTCTTCCTTCTCTCCTTTCCCTAGAAAGGTAGAGGGCTGTTGCTCTGGAGTGTTGCATACAGTATCAAGACACGTCAATTTGTGGACTGGTTTTGCTCAACTATTTTTCTTTGTTATAAAGGAGGATCCATTTGGAGGGGGGAGAGGTATATTCAAAAATAATTATGGTGCAAAAATAAAAATAAAGTTTAAAAACGTTTTGCCACCACCACCACAAAAAAAAAAAAAGCTGTGAGGCAGGTACATAATCATTCCATAAGCCATAAGCTGCGGCATGGTATTGGGTAATTGGTTATTAATTACTCCCCCTACCCCACTGGAAGAACACTCTTCTTCTTTCCCCTCAGTGACTTCTTTTCCTCTTGAAGGGGAGAAAATAAAAAGACTGCTCTTGATGTTGGAGGAGGAAGGCAATAGTATGAGGGAGCCAGGTCTATGGGAGAAAAGAACAAAAGCATCCCTTTCAAACTCTCCAAACACTCACTTAGCCAACATGCCGAGGTAATTGCTTCAACTCTACAGCTATTTTTGCAAAGAATGATCAAGGGAAAGATTTTGAATGCCCCTGCCAGCTATAGCAGCTTGGTGTCCACTGGGGTGGTGGGAAGGAGGAGAAAGAATACCAAAAAATTGTGGACTTGGAACCAAAACACTGGAATCTATATCCTAAGTCTACTTGTTTATTTGTGGACTGGCTTATCTATAAAATGGGGCCAATAGTGTTTGAACTAACTGCAACAAGGTTGGTGGGAGTAATTACACTTTGTAAAGGGGTGAGTCAACACTCTTTGCTACTATAGGGAAACTGAGAGGAGAAAAAGACACCAATTCAAATTTGCCCAGAATTTTTATTTGCCCAGAATTTTTAAAGAGATGTTGTCCATCTGTATACCTGCAAAGCTTAGTATGGTACAGTTGGAAACATAATAAACAGAACATTGGCTTTGGATGAAGAACACTGGGATTCACATCCTACATCTATTACACTATCTGTGTAAGCTTGGGCAAGTAGCTTCAACTTGCTGGGTTTCAGTTTCCTAATCAATAAAATAGTGAAGGGGAACTGTGCTGTACTAGATGATTTCTGAGGTCTCTTAGAGTTCTAGATCTATGAGCCTTCTAAATTCTGAAAAAGCAAGCAAAATGATTCTTCATGGAATGTCCCATTGATATTTATTATAGTGAACTTTCCCCAGTACTACCCAATGTTTAATTGTGGCTTGAAGATCACTATGAGTTCTAGGAGGCAGAAGACAAGCTTTGACATATCTTTCTGAGCTGGAAAGCCTTCACATAAGGACTTGACAATTGACTGTCCGTCTATTGCCCAAAGACTGGTCCAGCTAATATTGAGACAGGCTTATTACCTGCTTGACCACAGATGGGTCTTTCTATTTCTTTTTGTCACAGCATCTCTCAAAGACCTCCTAAGTTATAGAAAGGTTATAATCTGCATCTTTGGAAATGACAGATCCTTGAAATATAGCCAGGATATTAATTTTAGATTTATGATACAATTGAGTTGTATTTTTAATGTACATACTTTATAAGATATTGGGGCCCTATGTATAATTAATGCATACAGAATATTTGGGCCTATTTCATAGGATTTTCATGAGGAGGCAATATACTTTGGTAGGAAGAATATTGGACCATGAGTCACGGAAATTGGGTTCTATAATCTGCTATTTGCTAATTACATGACCTTGGGACATAATATCTCCCTGTCTCACTTCTTTCTTCCATTACATGAGAAAATTGGACTAGATATGCTCTAAGACTTTCTAGGCCAAAAAATTCTATGACTCAGAACATAACATCATCATCATCATCATCATCATCATCATCATAGGAGGAGGAGGAAGAGAGACAGTATTCCACAGGCAGACAACAAGCATTTATTAAGTACTTACAATGTTTCAGGTACTATACTAAGTAGCAGTAAGAGATACATTGCCTGCCCCTCAAGGAGCTGATATTCTAATGGGAGAAGAGACTATACAAAAAGGAGCTCAAAAGTAGAGAAGTGGGTTTGTGGGTTAAGGTACCCACTTAGGGTCATGGCGTCAAGGTCTGGAAAATCAGAAACAGACTCAGGAGGGGAATGAAAGTAGGCCATTGTGGCCCCTTCCCAAAATGGAGGTCCAGGGAGGAACTCAGTCATATGAGAATGGGGTTGACTTGGCGGAGGGATTTTCCAGAATGAGAAGGCCACATTGAGAAGATCAATGTTATAGTGTAAGGAGGCCCCAGGGGCTATGGGAAGTTTTAAGGTGAGAAAGCAGAAGAAGAATAATGGCAAAGTTCAGTAGGGTGGATAAAAAGATGGCCTCAGAACTAGGCAGATCTGAGTTCATGTCCCTGCTCTGACACCTACTGAGTGTATGACCCTGAACAAGTCACTTAAACTCTCAGGGCTCTAGGAAATTCTCTAAGATTATAAGATCCAGAAAAAGTACTGACGTGCAGTGGCAGGAGATCTCTATACCATCAAAAAGACAGGTCCAGTCCCTATTCCTAACAGCAATAGCTACCATTGATACCACATTAAGGTTCACAAAGTGCTTTTCATATATATTGTCTTTAATTCTCACAACAACCCTGTGAGGTAGGTTAATTGATTTTCCTCATTTTACAAATGAGAAAGCTAAGATGGAAAGAAATTAAGGTGAGTTACTCAGTGTCAAACAGCTAATAAGGGTTGGATGTAGGATTTGAACTCGAGTGAGAAGAAGCCAAAAGAGTAGACTCACACATCCTTGTGTTCTTCCTATCTGTCATTTCTCTATTGTCAGTAAATCCTAGAGTTAATTTTTGGTGGTGTGCAAGTAGATTTCCAGTCCTTGACAAAGAGAAACAGATGAATTTATCAACAAAAGTATAGATCCTTCTTTCTTCACCCAGAACTTTCACATCTCTGCCTACTCTATGCCATGAATGATCCCCCTCTTCCCCTCTATGCACAGACACAGACATAGACACAGACATAGACACACACACACACACACACACACACCCCACCACCACTACCACCACCACCATCACCACCATCACCACCACCACCACCACCACCACCACCACCACCACCACCACCACCA
>NW_020954588.1:31668832-31719519 GCF_900497805.2 Vombatus ursinus
CACCACCACCACCACCACCACCACCACCACCACCACCACCAATAATAACAACCTTCAAGGTTAACTTCCACTGCCTCAACCCCCTCTGACGCCTTGCCTGATCCCACCAGCTGTCAATTCTCCTGCTGCCTTGCCTGCCTTGTCCCTAATGTACAGCATGGCCCTAGTGGAAAGAGTGCCTCACTCAGAACTAGGTAGATATCTCCCAGTCTAGCCTCTGACTCAGAATGGCTGTGAGACCCTGGGCAAGGCATTTTATTTCTTAGTGTCACCAGACAAATCTAAGACTATAATTCAGAGAGAAAGTAATGACATGCATCGGAAAAGGGATTTTCCTCTTCCAAAAATTCCCTAAAGTCCAGGGGTGGGGAATCTGCATTCCCCCAATTGTAATCACAGATCAAGTACCTCTCTCTGTATTTATTGCTCTGCACACTTACTATATTCTCCTCCTTACTATATTTCTCACTCTACTTTGCATCTGCTTTTATTTCACATCTAGGGAATAAGATGCCCCTCCCAGGTTAAACTCCTCTGATCTCATCGTTGCTGTTTGGTCCCTCGTGTAATTTGAAATACCAGGCACATGGACCAAAAGCCATTTGGGAATACCTTAACAAAATACAATTCTACTAATAATTATGTCTGTGTAATCAACACAAAGGTCTTAATGATAATCCTAAAAGTTGTTATTCGGTCATTTTTCAGTCATGTCCAATTCTTTGTGACTCCATTTGGGGTTTTCCTTGGTAAAGACACTGGAGTGGTTTGCCATTTCCTTCTCCAACTCATTTTTTGCAGATGAGGAAACTGAGGCAAACAGGGTTAAGTGACTTGCTCAGGTCACACAGCTGCTTAAGATCTGAGACCAGATTTGAATTCAGGAAGATGTCTTCCTGACTCCAGGCCAGGCATTCTATTCACTGAGCCATCTATCTACCCCTCTAATCTCATCACCATGCTGCTGACTCAAGCCTTGGACACCACCCCCTCAGCCTTCTCAATGCCTTCCTTTATAGAGGGCAGAAACCAGACTTTGAGCCTATTCCATTTCGTATCTGCTGTTCTTCTTGGTTTCAGCTCCAGGGAATAAGATGCCTCCATCCTCCCCTTCAATGCCACCCCCTATGCCTAGTATCCCCTGGTGTCTCTCCCCTCCTACCCTGCTGCTTTCCTGCTTCCTTTCTGTGTGTTGTCTCCCCATTGGTTTATGAGCTCCTAGAGGGCAGGGGCTGTCTTTCTTTCTTTTTTATTAATTTTATCTCCAGCATATTTATTGGATTGAATTGGATCCTTAAGGATCAGGACTGGCTCTTTTTTTTTTTGCCATTGTATCTCTAAGGTCCAGGACTTCATGGCACAGAGTGGTCACTAAAATTTTGCTGAACTGAACCCAATTATCTATATATTTCTTTATAGATAATGCAGCATTTACCAAAATAAATGAAAAAAAAGATAAAACATAGAATCCTAACTGCTATGTTAATTATAATGGCCAAGTTTGGCCATGAATAAAAGATTTGAGCACTGGCTTCCTTCCTTTTGTTGCCAAGGTGAAGAAGGACTCTGGGCATGGAAAACCACATTAATGTGGGGCTTGGTTACTTTGGCTGGATTGCTTTACTTTTCTTGCTCTCTTAGTCATCGCTGTTAGGAATGGCTCTGTGGACAGGTGGAGAAGGGAGATATTGGAAATGAAGGCGATATAAAAACAAAACATTTTTTTTTAAATGCATCAGTCTTTATTTCCTTTCCAAAATTCAAAGAACTTTGGTGAAAGGAAGTCTGGGAGCCTGTGTTCGGAAGCTGCTCTTTGCGTCTCTCCTTCAGTATGAAGCTGCCACCGTTTCCCTTTCATGCACCTCCGGTGTCTCTCAGAAAGGGCTACCATTATCAAGAAAGATGCTGTTCTACAGAAAATCGAAGGAGGCGTTCATTAAAATAACCTTGGTGACAGAAAATGTGTTTAAACTTAGATTCACCATTTATTTTTGGAATGTTTTTGAGCTGAGTTCAACACACACACACACACATTCCTTAGGAAATGCAGAGACAAGAAGCATGAAAAGAAAGGGATGTTCTTGTATGGTTTGTGTGCAAGATGGAACTTGAGAGAAAGCTTTCTTTGACAGTTTTCAGGGAATTGAATACCCAGTGATTGGTAATTTTTTTAAAAGGTCTATGTATTAGCATAAAATGAGTACTTGGTTCTTTCTGCATTCATACAAAATATGTGTGTCCAATATCTTTTTCTCAATCTGGCCCATAGGCTGGTGAGGTAACTGTGGACTTCACTGCTGCATCTTTCAATTTCTCAGCTTGGGAGTTGGAGTAATCCTTTGGTACTGGTAATTCAGTTGCACTAGGTAATGCTCACCCATGAAAATTCATCTGTTAGCCTTCACTTCATGAATGACGGGAAGTACACATTCAAAAATAGAAATAGACTCTAAGTAGATTCCAAGCGTTCTTTCTTTAAGGAAAAAAATGACTTAATTATACACTTGAGCACCTCAGCAAAGCAGATCACGATTATCATCATCTCAAATGGATCTGTGATCTCACTGATTTTGAGTCTCTCCAGTGCTGCAGATTGTAAACCCTCCATGCTTGCCTATCTCATGTGACTCTTACCCACATCCTCGAATAACTCTGCTATAGGATAGGGATGGGGCTCATTCAGAGTACTGGATGCTTCCTGACGTTATGAAGATACCTGGGAGAGTTCATACTATCTACCTGTTAGCCTTCATTCTCACTATCTGCTTTTCATTCATACATTTCTCTGATGACGTTTTTTACTTGAGTTCTTCTGAAAGTTTTATTTAGTAGATACATCTTCCCACCTGCTTGTACTCACCATGCACTTCCCTATTGATTTCTGGATGATATTCATTTTTTTACATATATTCTTTAATTTGTCATGAAATCATACTTTTATAACATTGGATATTAATATTTGGATATTTTAAATAAACAGTTCATTTTTCCAAGTCTAACCTTGATTATAATAACCCATTAGTTTTCTTTGCTTTTTCTCAATTATATTGAAATTTTTAACATTCATTTTTTAAAATTTTGAATTTCAAATTATCTCCCTCCCTCCCTGCCTTTGAGAAGGCAAGCAATTTGATGTGGATTATGCACATGAAGTCATGCAAACCATATTTCCATATTACACATGTTGCAAAAGAAAACAGACCAAAACCCCCCCAAAACAAAAACAAAAACAAAAATAAGGAAAAAGAAGTATGCATCGATCTCCACTCAGATTCCATCAGTTTGTTCTTCTAGAGGTGGATAACATTTTTCATCATAAGTCTTTCAGAATTATCTTGGTTCACTGTATTTCTCAGAATAGCTAAGTCATTCACAGTTGATCATTATATAATATTGCTATTACTCTGTACAGTGTTCTTCTGTTCTGCTCATTTTACTTTGAGTTAGTTCATATAAGTCTCATATAAGATTTTTTTCTGAAACCATCTTGCTCATCATTTCTTATAGCATGATAGCATTCCATCACAATCACATACCACAACTTGTTCAGTCATTCCAGAGTTTATGGACATCCCCTCAATTTCTAATTCTTTACCACCACAAAAAGAGTTGCTACAAATGTTTGTACATATACGTCCTTTTCCTTTTTAAAAAAATCTCTCTAAGATACATTCCTAATAGTACTATTGCTGGGTCAAAGGATATGCACAGTTTTAAAGCCTTTTGGGCATAGTTCCAAATTGCTCTCCAGAATGGTTGGATCAGTTCACAACTCCACCAACAGTATATTAATGTCTCAATTTTTCCACATCCCCTCCAACATTTGTCATTTTCCTTTCCTGTCTTATTAACCATATTAGGAATGAGGTGGTACCTCAGAGTTGTTTTAATTTGAATTTTTCTAATCAATAGTAATTTAGAGCATTTTATATGACTATGGATATATGTCTGTATGTATATATATATATATATATATACATACATTATATATATATATACACACACATATGATTTCCTCATGTGAAAACTGCCTATTCATGCTATTCATGTCCTTTGGCCATTTATCAATTGGGGAATGATACTCATTTTAATACCTCAGTTGCTGTAGAGTTCCATGACTTGAAGTCTTATAGTAACTGAATGAAAATGGGGAAAAGATGGCTCATTTTCCTGGCATAAGTTTTAGATCATTAAAGGAGATAAGCAATTTCCTGAAAACCATCCAGTCTGGACTCTTCCTAAGACAGATTTAAAGGTAGAAGAAACTTTAGAGGCCATGTGGTTCAACCTTTTTATGTTATAGATCAGAAACTCCCTCCCCTCTCCACCCTCCCAGATCAAAAGATGTTAACTAACTTGCAAATGGTAATATAGGTAGTAATTGACACAGTCAGGATTTGAATCCAGATCCTCTGATTCCAAATACAATGGTTTTTCCACTTCACTACTCTGTTTTCTGTTAAATTTTAGGCCAAACTTCATCCATTTTTATTCTTTCCTACTGATAGTTAGCTAGTTAGACAAACAGACAGACAGGTAGATAGATAGAGAGACTCACTTTTATACAAACTCAATAGTTTGTCCATCTAACAATAGATATTTTTCATCCACTTGTTTTTCCTCTTTGGATACTTAGGTCATACTCTTTTCAATGATTACAGATTACTTCTGTGATATTCAACAACATTCTAGGTCTTCATGCATTCAGCATTCCCACAAATGGGAATATCAAGTTCAAAAGCAATGTCTTTGAATTGGAATTCTTCAATTTGCACCCTATTTTGGGTCTTCTCCATTGGCAATGTGAAATTTAATAAGCATGTATGTCTCTGTTGTAAACCTTGTTTCATTTATAAGATCAAAGGGTTATCAAGAAGGGCTATCTCTATTGCTGTATTTTTCAAAGAATCTGATATAATTTTGATATATGGATCGGAGACACCTTGTTGGGAAAAAAACCATTTTGTTCTACTGAATCAAATTTTATTTGGGGGTGATCAGCATACAAACATAGTGTGATCTTACATTCTCTACTTCTTTTAGACAATTGTGTGATAGTAAAGATGGAATATAGTTTGCAGAAACCTGCCTGTTCCCTGATCAAAATTTCCTTATTGAAGGTGACTTTGATGCATCTGCAAATGATTCTTATGAATTATTTACATAATTGGGTAAGTAGTTACATTGGTCAGTAGTTGTTGTTTACTGAGTCACCTTTTCTGGTAATAATAATGTCTGAGGCTGTTTTTACTCCTTTAGTATTTTTCCCTCTTTCAGATACTTCATGAATCCTTCCTTCATGGCCCTCACAATTGTCTTATCTCCAGCACAAATTTCCTCTATGAATACTTAGTAGAATCTCGTGACTGTCCTCCATCTTTGGTTGCTTTGGAACCGTTTCTATCTTCTGTTTTGGCCTATCTGGGAGTGTGGATTTAGGAAGGAAGGAAATAAGCATTTATTAAGCACCTGCTATGTACAATACACTGGACTAATCCCTTTACAGACATTATTTCATTTTATCCTCACAGTAATCCTAGGAAGAAGGTATTATTATTATATCCATTGTATGGTTGAGGAAATTGAGTCAGACATTAGTTAAGTGACTTACCCAAAGTCACAGAGCTATTTAATGTCTGAGACTGGCTTTGAACCAAGGTCTCCCTGATGTTAGACCCAGCACTCTATCTATTATACTACCTAGCTGCCAATGACCAATGACTTCTCCTTTCAGATTATCTTCACCTATCTTTTGTGTATAAATCTGTATGTATGTATAAATATATTAATATAAATGTTTATTAGTATATTATGGACAAATAGGTGCATATATTTATAACTATATCAATGTATAATGTTTATTATTATACATAATTTATAAATATATCATCACATAGATGTTTATTATTGCATATAATTTATAAATATATTAATATATAGGTGCTTATTTATTATTATATATCATTTAAAAATATGCAAATATATTTTGTTGTTGGTCAGCTGTATCAGTCATATCAGACTCTTTATGATGCCATTTGGGGTTTTCTTGTCAAAGATACTGGAGTGGTTTGCCATTTCTTTCTCTGCTATGTACAGTGCACTGGACTAATTCCTTCACAAACATTATTTCATTTTATCCTCACAGTAATCCTAGGAAGAAGGTATTATTATTATATCCATTGTATGGTTGAGGAAATTGAGTCAATTTTTCCTTTTCCAGATGAGGAAACTGAGACAAACAGGGTTAAGTGACTGGCCCAGGGTCACAAGCTAGTTAAGTGTCTGAAACAAGATTTGAACTCAGGTCTTCCTGACTCTAGGCCTGACACTCTAGTTGGCCCAATTTACATATACACACATACATATATTATGTATATACATATATATATATATACACATATATGTATACATGAGAGCAGAGTCTGTCTGTGTGTGTGTGTGTGTGTGTGTGTGTGTATTTTTTTTCCTTTCTCTCTATCCCTAACACACATCACTGTGCTTGGTACCTGGTTGACACATAGAGGTAATATGTTTCAGAGGCATGATTTGAACACTGAACCTTTGACTCTGCAGAAAGTGATCCCTCCACACTGTGCCTTGAGTCACACCCACAGGATGGCATAAGTAAGGTGGTAAGTGCTCTTTGAACCCAGGCCCTCTGACTCTAAACTCAGGGCTCTTTTTTATTACCCTATTTTTCTGACCATCAGGCTGCACTGCCTTCTGGAAAGAGCTGAGTGAAAATTGTTTGCATTTTTTTTTGATTGCTGGTGGGTAGCTCTAGATTGTCCCATTTCTTAAAGCTAGTACTGTTCAAGCATTTTAAAGGAGCAAATGCACACTCACACACGGGGCCTATTTTGTGGGGCAACTCTGGATGATCGATGCCTTTTATCATCTACACCTTTGTCCAATAAAGACTGTGATGAATTAAAAACTGTCCCCAAAGCACAGAATCTTAAGTTAACAATGGAAAACTGTTAGGTTGACACTAAATATCTCTTTCTAACTTTAATGGCCCTGATACAGCACACATCTGGTAAACCATTACTTTAGAGGAAATTGTCTCAAAGTGTGAAGCACTTGAGACCATCTGAGAAATGTCTTGTAATTGAGAAAACAGTTTCCAAGGAAGCTAGGCTTCCACAAGAATTTTCTAACTAAGAAAGAGTATGAAGGAAGGAGCCACTTGAGCGAAGGAGCTTGGCTAAGGACAGGAAAGGCCTTCCGACGAATGTCTGCGCATCTCATAAAGAGAAAATTTGAAGGAAGGAATGCTCTAACCAATTCAGAAAAGCCAGAGTCCACCTTACCTGGAAACTGTTTATCCCTTTTCTGCCTGATTCTAAAGAATTTCTAGCCAGGTCGGACAATTTTCTTTGGTTTAGATATGCTTTCCAGGCTGGAGATTCAGCATAGTGTAATTGGAAGGGCTGTTGACTTAGAATAAGAAGGCCTGGATTTAAATCCTGTTCTGTGGCATCCTGAGCAAAATTGTCACCTTTCCGTGCTTCATTTTTCTCACCTGTAAAATGAGAGGGTTGGAGTAGCTGACCTCAAAGATTCTTTCCAGCTCCACAAATATGATCCTATGATTCTGCACTTTCTGATTCTCTTGAAGGCAACAAAGAGTCAATCTTTAAAGTCCTTCCTGTCTCGGTAACAGGAATAAAATAAAAAATAGGGCTTAGTTTAATGGTAGCCCAAGGGCATGGGCAATGAGAAGGAAGCAGGCCTGGAGCCCACATTTTTCCATAGGAACTTAGGATCATAGCGTCCGGGCATCAAAGGACATTGGAGGTCAATTACTCTGATCCCCCTTGGTTCCAATTTAGAAACTAAATCTCAGAGAGAGGAAATTATTTGCCCGACCTAACCCAGGTAACAAACGACAGAGCAAAGAGCAAGGATTTGAAGACAAATCCCTTGACTCTAAAATTCACTGCTTCTTCTTCCTCTTCTAAATCTATCTGACCGTCAAGATCAGTATGTTCAGTCATTATCGTCTGTTATTATTCAACAACAGAAACACACAGATCATAAAAAATATTACCTTGACTCTAGCTAGCTTCAGTTAGTTTTCCTAGCAGATTTTAAGGATGATTTGGCAATTGCACGAAACTGTAGAGAGCTGACCAGGTGTATCCTCTGATAAATAATAACAACAGGTAATGTTTTATATTGCAACACTTTAATGCTTGCAGAACACGTCACGTAGAGCATCTTATTTAATCCTCACAACAACCCTGTGAGGTGGATGCTATAATGACAGATGAGGAAACTGAGGCTCCTGGGGAAACTCTAAGGGCTTTAAAGCCCTTCACAACATGGCACCAAATGATCTGATCAATTCATTAGATATCACTCCCCTTCTCACACTCAAGTTCAGCCAAATTACCCTTTTGACTGTTCTTCACATGTGTCCCTCCATCTCCTACCTCTGTCTATGCACCATCTGTACCCTATGCCTGGAATGTACTCCTTCTTTCCACTGCCTCAAAGCATCTCTTACTTTTGTCAAGATTCAGGTCAAGTGCTACTGTGCATTTGAAGCCTTTCCTCAAGGCTCAAAGTCTCCCCTTCTAAACTTCATCACATTTATTCTGAATAGACTTAGCTATGAACGCATTACTTCCCAATAGAATGAGAGTTCCTTGAGGATAGAATCTATTGATTCCTGGTTATTCCCAGTGCCTAATTTGGGACCTGACTCATTGTATGTGATTCAGAAATGATTGGGGATTGCTGCTTTTTGTTTGTTTTTTTCTGTGGGCTATAATAAAAGTTTCCTTTTATATGTATTATTACCCTGTGTGCTTACATTGGATGTAGAGGCCCTTTTGTTCACATCTGTCAACCCATACATAAATTATATTCTGAAATTCCCACAAAGAAACTCAATGATGAGGTCCAGCATCCCCAGATAGATGTATGATTGCTGGAGAAGATACAGCTGAAGCAGTTTTGTGTAAGCTCTGAGCTTGGGGTACTATGCTCTGGTTTCACCTGAATTGCACACATTTCCGGACAGTCATCTGTTAGCATGACTCCCAATGATCATTGAAGTTTAGTTAACAACCTTTCTTGGCATAAGATGCTAAACCTCTTAATAACCTGACCCCTTCCTAATGTTCAAGGCTTCTTAAACCTTCCCTCTCTCCATATATTCTCTCATCCATCAAAACTGGCTTAGTTTTGTTCTTCCAACATAACCCTCCATTTCCCATCACTATGTCATTATACTGGTTGTCTCTGATGCCTCAATACTCTCTCCCAATCCCTACCCCCAATCTCTGCCTCTTAGCATCCCTGACTTCCTTCAAGACTCAGATCAAAGCCCATCTTCTGTAGGAAGTTCTTCCCTGTCCTTCCAATTCCTAAGGCCTTCCCCTCTCAGACAGCCTTCTACCTATTCTGCACATGTTTTGTATGGACCCACTTATTTACAGGTTGCCTCCCTGATGGGAATGAGAACATAGCCTCCTTGAGAGCAAGGGCTAGTTTTTCATTTCTTTATGTCTCCAGAGCTTAGCAGGGTGCCTAGTATATCATATGTATTTAATAAATATTTATTTTTATTGTTGATGTTATAAATAGGAATATGTGTGGTCTTTCTTCTCTGTCAGTATAAGTAGTCCCCTTGTGAGGCAAGATTTCTTTCATGAGTATTTCTGATGTTTGTTTTCTGCAAGATAGTTGCTTAACTCAAGTATTTCCCATTCAAACACGATGTTCTCGAAGCCCCTGAAACCAAGTATGGGTCGCCTTTCAGTTTGCACACGAGGTCTCACCCATCCTTGATTTCTGGGGCCACGGGAGTCACTCCAGCTGAGGTCTTGGGGGTATGAAGTATCCAAAGTCAGGTGAAGAAAGGTCAAAGTGGGAGCAAAGAGAAGAAGAGAAAATCGGTGATCTTGTACACATTCCAGTAAGGCCATCTTCCCTGAGATGAGGTACGAGAGATAGCATCTCTTGTAGTTTTCCATTTAGGTAATCTGGGCTGCCTCCAGTATAATTTGTAGTGACAGGTAAACATTCCACAACAATTCTGAAATTTAGTTTGTATATATTTTCTTCCTGCCTATTTTCTATCATCTAGAAAATGTAGCTAACCAGTCTCGTCCAATGTAGTTTATAGCCATCATTCTGGGTTTAAATATCTAGTTTTCATCACTATCAAATTGTATTTACAAAGCTTGCACCTCTGCATGGCCTCTCTCATATTGTATTGGTTCATGTTTTTGTAAGCTACGAAGAAAATTACAGATACACACTACACATACACACACACACACACACACACAGAGACATGAAAAACCATCTAACGTTTAAATAACCAGATTTCCCATGTGATGCCCCAAATTTAGAAACTAAATCTCAAAGAGAGGAAATTATTTGCCATCTGACCACTTTAGTTTTAGGGGAAAAAATGCAGATTTCATTTTTTAAAGATAATGGTACTATGTGTTAGTGAATTCTAAAATTGGCCATGACTTCTATAACCATAGAATTCCACAAATCCACAAGCTTAAAGCATGACTGCAAGCATAGAAGGAATGTTTGCAAAGGAATACCAAAGCTAAGCAATTGAGGACTATATCACATGTAGGATTACTGATCTAGAGCTGTAAAAGTCCTCAGATACCATAATATCAAGTCTAGTCTATCTGTCTCCATACTTAGCTAGTTAGCTACCTACCTACTTGCCACATGTAAAGCTCTTTGCATACTCCAAAGTGCTATAAAAATTTCAGCTATAATCATTATTAGCTCTTAAGACTGACACCAGCTCCTTACTTACGAGAACACTGGCTAATTTTTCCCAACTGATTTAGTCAAGCATTGCCCTAGAACAAATCTGCACAACTTGGCAGTAGGTAGGGGCCAAAATTAAAATAGGCTAAACTTCTTCAGGTTGTAGATAGGCTACACTAGAGACGGACAGATGATGGTTGGTTGCCATGGGTCACATGACAAACAGGAGAGTGAGCAGTGTCAACCCTACATGTTGTGCAGGCCTGCCCTAGAAGATGAATTCCATATAGATGTCTCAACATTTCCCAACTTGTTCCTGACGAGCCCCAGTTCTAGCAATTTGGTACAGTTAGGAAACTAAGTCTTCCTCAGGTCCAGTCCAGAACAGGTCTACTGTCCATTGGGATCACCCTACTTCTTAACTGCCCTCATTTCTTTTCCACTGTTATCATAGGAGGAAGGAAAAGCTCCTGAAAATATAGAGGGACAAGAGGGTTCAGGTGGACCCTGGGAAGTTTCACAGCGCCCTGGATGACTTTTTTTTTCTAAGAGGAATCCTTACAACTACATCAGCTGAAATAAGAACAGGCTTAGTCAGTTTTTCATTAATTCAATGAACTCCGGATGAGAAGGCTACATTGACCCATGCCAGTTGGTGAGTGCCCCATAATTTATAGTCTCAAAGAATTGCATAGGATATTTATAGGTAAGGGTGCTTGCCCAGGGTCCCATGGCCGTTATGTGTCAGAGGTGAGACACGATCCTACATCTTCTTGACTCTGAGGTCAGCTCTCTTTTCATTATACTATGTTTCTCTCAGACACTATTACTGGGAACTGCTAAATCAAGGGGAGTTTGATGCCAGAATATTAAAGACAGGAAATATTAAAGAGTAGGAAAAGGCTGGCATATCCTAACTCAAACCAGACACTTAGTCAGTGGTGAGCCAAAGACATGGTGGCAGTGTGTGGAAAAGATATACGGAAGATAAATAGACGATATGGTGAGAGAACTCAGGGAAGAGGTCAATTAAGGCTAAAGGAGTGGCTTTGTGGCAATCACGCTGCTTGGTTTTGAGACCTTTTCTTGCAGGGAGTGGGAGATCTGTATCAGTCTCGAGCAGAAACTCATGCTGTTCAAGAGCCCAAACACCATATTCACCAGAAATGGAGGAAAAGAGACTGATGAAAGCTGAGGTCAGATTAAGCCTGGATCTTCCTATCAGAATCATCCCAGTAAAGCGTTCTCCTATTTCCTTGTGTCTAGGGAAGAGATGCCCATTAATGGGTTCTGAGCTCTTGACAATTTTACACTGTATCCTGTTGGGAACCTCTGTCTTTCCTCGTGTTTTCTTTTGTGTATGTTATCTTATTGTTTCCTTATTGACACCCTATTGGGACTCATCCAATGGGACTGTTTCTATATGATTTCTGAGATAATTTATGCAAACTAAGTATTCTACAATATAGAATCTCCCCCAAACTACCAGAGGATAAATACATTTATGGCCCCATCAGGCTACCATGGGACTGATGACAACATGAATTTTAATACTAACATGTGGTCAGCCGATACTTATCAAATACCTCCAGTGTGATGAGCATTGTCTAGCCACAGACAGTATAGCATAGTAAACAGAGAGCTGGCCTCAAAGTCAGGAAGGTCTTGGTCAAAGTCCTGCCTTTGACATATACTGAATGCATATACCTGGGTAGATCATTGAACCTCTAAGTGCCCCAGATAATTCTCTAAGCCTATAAATCACAGAGTTGTGAGTGCTTTGCATTGGGAGAAAAATTTTCCTCACAGCGAGTTCCTTAGTCCTAACTTTGAAATCTGGGAGGCTCCAGCTCCTGGAACATGGAGGAGGTTTGGGTTTCCCAATTTACCACTTTACCCAACCAAATCAAGTTTAGTGACAGGGCTTTCCACAAACTCCAGACATTAAGAGACTCAATTATTCAAACTGGTTTCCTTGCTGACCACCTTACATTTCAAATGATCATCCTTTATATGGTGAACCTGGAACACTACTTGTGTTTCTTTTGTTTACACCAAATAGGTCTTCTTCATAGCAATTTGACGATCAAAAGCTAAATCCTGGCTCAGCTTAGGTTCTAACGTAAATCACTTTTAGGCATTGGCATAACACTATGAATATAATTATCTCTGTCAGTGTGGAGGTGCTGGGGGTTTTTGAGAGAAAGCTCAGCCCTACGCCCAAGTAACCAAGAAGATAAGAACCACAGATAATGGGATTTGAAACTTTTGGGGACCTTAGAGATGAAGTAGTCTGACTCTCTTGTTTTTCATGTAAGGAAACTGAGTCCTAGAGAGGTCAGGTGTTGCCTAGTGGATAGAATGTTAGATATGGAGTCAGAGGGACCTAGTTTTGAGTCCTGTGTGGACACTTATTTGTTGTATGAAGGTGGAAATTTAAGTCAACCTCTTTGGACGTTATTTTCTTCACCTGTAAAATGAAAGCCACTCTACCTATGCTGTCTACTATCCTCACAGTGTTGTTGTGAAATAATGTATATACAGTACTTGCAAACCTTAAGAAATGCTCCAATGAAACAGAGATCTCACAGTTGGGTGTATTCCCTCCTATGATGGAGATTGCAACCCACCTGTGCCTGTCTATTGTGTGCTTTTGTCTATGTCCTGCCATCAATCATACATTTCGGGTGGGGGGAGTGTGAGATCCATCCAAATTGCTAAAGACCTTCTGTATATGCTTCTGGCCTCTTAAATATACTAATGGAGAACATACAACTGTTATCATTATTATTACCCCTTTTAAAGTATTGAGCATCTTTCCCCTTGTACCATCATTCATACACATGTTATTTCAGCTGACAGAGGGTACACAGTTTGAAAGCAGGGGGCATGGCTTTTTCAAATTCATATCTTCAGGGAAAAATAGCAAATTCTGCAATCATCTAGTTAGTTGATAGAAATGTATTAGGTGCCTACTATATACCGAGTTCTAAGCTAAGTAATTGCATATACTAGGCATTCAAAATTATTTGTCAAAATAATTACATCCAATAGAGTGACCTAAATGTAGGAACTGGTTGGTTTGGCTGGACCAATCTTCATTCAATCATGGGGGAGGACAAACCCTCACAACATGTTATATCTAGTTAATAGAGCAGTGACCAAGCATTGAAGGAGAAAGCATCTCATTTTTGGAGCTCACTTCCCAGGATCCTTCCTGTTCCCCATCACTGGTAGAGTCCATTTGTATTGTATATATCTTATATATACATTGTTGCTTGCCTGTTGTCTCCCTCATTAGAAGGTGAATTTCTTGAGGGCAGGGTTCCTGTTTTTTGCTTCTTTTTGTATCTCATACATTTAGCACAGTGATTGACACAGTGCTGTGCTGGAGCCAGCTCTAACCAGCTCTCAAGAACTGATTGTAAACTTTTCAGTATGAACATTGACACCTCAAAATCACCAAATGCTACAATTTAGGGCCTGATTTATTGTTTTGTTGATTGTTTAGACTTAAGAAAATGATGGAGAATTGAGATTTAACTTAGAAGTGTGTCATGGGTACTTTTTTCCAAAACTGATTGTCAAACATTTATGAGCACACACACCTGGCCCATCAGAAGCATTTAATAAATGCCTGTTGACAGAATGACTGACTGCCATGTTGAGGAATCAATCTGAACCCAAGCCAGTCTTGCTGTAAATCTAATACTCTAGCTACCATGCCATAAACACAGAGGCACAATTAGACTACAACATAAATACTCTGTTACTAAAATTTACTGCTATTTCAATAAATCAGAAATTATATCCCCCCACTCCCCAAACCCAGGTTTAAGAGTATTCTCTATTTGCATAGCATTTATTTTCTCTTCCCCTTATCTCTGAAGTAACATCTTAGCTGATAAACTCCCAATTATTTGCAACCAAACATGGGGTCCTAGATTAATCCATCGTAGCATGTATAGTCTACTATTGGTTTCCATGTGCTTTATGATTGCTTTATGAACTTGGAGTAAACATTGACTATATCAAGACTCGATGAAGAATCTTTGCAACCAAGTCTACCTTCTCGCCCCCAATTTGCAAAATAATCATTTAGGAACAGAGGACTTCAGAGTGGCTCAATTAGTATTATATCAGTGCCTTTCTGTCTCTTGCCCCAGGATTCAAAAATGATGTCGTAATGACAGTGAGAGAAAAAAGACACTACAAGCATAGATCTAGTGACAAGTTCATGTACCAGGCCAAGTCAAGCCAATCTATTGACTGTTTAATAGTCTCACAGTGTTGCCTGAAGTTCAGAATGGTGAAATAGCTTGCCTCAGGTTGCACAGCTATTAAGTGTCAGAGGTGGAATTGGGCCCCAGCCTTCCTGATTCAAAGGGCACCACCCTATTCACTACACTAACCTGTCTCTCACCATATGCCATACAACCTCATCATATACATCACATAGAAAGCTGCCAGTCATTCCAAATTCCCGTTTGAATTTTGGAAAGGGTGGGAAGGGAGTGTAACATTGATCCTTAATGATCCAATGAAGATTATTAGTCCAATGGAATCTCCACCATAAAAGGAAAACTAAAAGTGTGTGAGGAAGGGGGGGAGAAGGAGTTAGTGTTAAGGCAAAAGCTTAACCACTCTATGGTTTTATCTGGAAGTGAAAATACAGGAAGAAGCTAGGTTTATTTTGAGGAATAGCTCTACAGCTATGATCACAGGTAAGTTTTAATTTAATTTGTGAATAAATAAAGGAAATGATGAAAAAGTCTAAGTCACCTATGGCTACATCGCCCTGCATTCATTGCTATTCATCTCACACTCCAGTGCGTTTACATGCAGATCAGGCTCCTCAATCCTTGCTCCATGAGACCCTGCCAGTGCTTTGGGGATGTCTACATCTGAAGGCAGGTGGCCACTCTACACACAGTCATCGCTGTAATGCATCTCACCCCCCCCCCCAGAATAGACAACATGGGAACCTAGTAGTGTGTGAAAAGCAATCAGCCAAATAATCTTTATTAGACAGGAGATAATCACAATACCAAGGCATGCACCTATAAGCTCTGGGTATGCTAAAAGGAGGAATCCTATTGTGGCAGACTACGTTGACTGCTCTCTTAAGGAGAAACTCAAAGGACCCAGGCCCAAATCCCAGCTAAGCTGTAAGAGTGACATAGGCCACATTATTGCAGCCCTGTGAGTCTCAGTTTCTTCATCTATAAAATGAAAGTGTTGCCTATGAGACTAGATGATATCTGTACCTAAGCTCTTTCAAGTCTAAATTTGTGATCTTACGATTAATGGGAAAAGAAAGGGGCAATTAATCATGGTCTCCAAGAGGAGGAGACAGCATGACAGGTGGAACAGTGGATAGAGTACTGGGCCTGGTGTCAGGAAGACCTGAGTTTAAATCTGGCCTCAGATACTTGCTAGCTGTGTGACTTTAGACAACTCACTTCACCCCGTTTGCCTCAGTTTCCTCATCTGTAAAATGAGCTGGAGAAGGAAATGGCAAACCACTCCAGTATCTTTGCTAAGAAATCCCCAAATAAGGTCACAAAGAGCCATACATGACTGAAATGAATGAACAACAATGAAAAAAACAGTGGCTATGCAGTTAGAAGTCCTAAGTTCAAATCCTGCCTCTGATATTCGCTACCTGTGTGAATATGGACAAGTCATTTAAACCTCTTTGAGTGAGGTATTCCTTCATCTTTAAAAGGAGGGGGTTGGAATAGATAGAGGTCCATTCAGCTCTAGAACTGAGCATAATGCAGGTGAATGAGTACTGATCTGGGAATGAAAAGATCTGGTATGAATCCTGGCTTTGCTCTGTACTTCACCTTGGCAGTCACTTACCTTCTGCGGACTTCCTCACCTATAAAAGAACGAGGTTGGACTGGATAACCTTAAGTCCCTTCCAGTTCCACATTATGACACTATAGGCTGGTTTCCATGGGAGGGAATTTTAAAAAATAAACCAGATTCTTCGATGCCAAATTGATCAGGGACACTTTTATTTCATGAGTTCTATGGATCAATCTAGATAAATTACCTTTTGTAACTTTAGCTTCAAATACTTCATGTCATCTTAAATCTTTCAAGGCCTGGGCCTATTCTTTACTCCACTAGTAATTACTTTTTTTTTTCTTAAAAAAAAAAAAGAAATATTACCTGCATTATAGTCTGGCCTGGACTGACATATTAATCTTTCACTTCAGGTACGGTTATCAGATTACTCTCCCTCCATTCACAACCAAGCCTTGATTGGGAATGGCAGCGTTGAGCCATCAACCGACTATCGTTAATCGGGGACTTGTGAGGGTCAGTGAATGAATAGCACCATTATTCAAGTTCTTTATAAGAGGCTTGGCTGCAAACCCGTGTTTCATTTGGTATGAAAGCCATTAACAAAAAAGACGCTTTTCTGGGAGGAAGCAAAATTGCATTCGCCTCAATCTATAGGTTCCAGTTCTTTCCATACCCAGTTTTCTGTATAAATTCCCCAACTGCTAATCCTGGCAGTCTTCATCCACATATGTGAATGCATTTAGACAAATGGTGAGTATGCAGCCTTGTACACTTTCCATTTCTTGAGGATAATGTATTTGACAAGAATTAGAAGGGTTAGAATAGTCTAAATCCCACCCTTGTTAAATCTCCCCAGATCTTTGAACAACAACTCTTCACACATGGACATTAAGAAAAGCCTAGAGGACACACATCTTGAATCTTTCTGAGGTAAAATTGCCTATGTATAAGAATATCAAAAGAAAAATAAAGAAATCTTTTTTATTCTATCCAGAGAAAAGTATACAAATGATTTGACTCTAGGACCATGGAAGCTCTGAGTGGACTTTCCACTGAAAGAAGCACTGGCTAGGAATGATTTTTGTTTGGGCTTGAACGGAAATCCCCACAGAGATCTGGCTACCTATTGCAATTTTTATAAATTATCTCACCTATTAGTTGGTATGGAAAAATATTCTTGGGCCAAAAAATTCACTTGTGACCATCCCATTATCAGAATTCCCATTTCACAGGAATTTTTATGCTTTAAAATATATGCTTTCATTGATGTTTCTTCCTACTCCATAAATATATCCAGGAAACAAATCTCACAGTCATCCCTTTCTGATTCATTGCCATACAATCAAGAAAAAGGATCCATAATTCTACCTACCCTGGTTGAATGCCTATGACAGCACCATGGACTTCTTGATCACCACTTCCAAATCCTATTCTCTCAGAAGACTCCCCAGGTAGAATCTGTAAATTAATCTCCCAGCTGTGTCATTCTCCTCAGTGACTGTTTTCATTCTGATCCCTCAGCCCAGAAATCTAACTTAGGTCTACCTTCTAGCCTTCCCATATGCTTTTCATGGCATGTTCAGTTCAATTCCAATAAATAAACACCATCTGAATGAATGCTGTGGGACATAGCAGCAAGGAAATTATAAAAATCACTCCTAAAGATACGCAAATTCTTTTGTGTGGGACCCAGGAGGGTACCTCAACTTTTATCATCCCATCCTCTAGGATAATTTTCTGTATAAAGCAAGTTCTTATTGGATGGATGGATAGATGGATGGATGGATGGATGGATGGATGGAATTCAATCAGTACTCATTTAATCAATCAATTAGTAAGCCTTGGTTAATTACCACTATGTGCCAAGGTTCTGAGGTTACAAGCAGTTGACATTCTATTGGGAGACAAAAAGGAAAACGTAAGTCTATTCTGAGCCTATACAAAATAGATAGTTGGTGATTTGTGAAGGGAGGCAGGAAGGGCACTAAAAGTTGTCTGATCAGGCGAGGCTTCAGGAAGAAGGTGGTATTTCAACTGAGATGAGTGTTGCTGACTTCCCAGCACATTCATTTAATTCTTGGCTTTGTCTATAGACTAATATCTCTCCCACCTTCCTACAACATGGCAAAGGGGAGAGAGGCCTAACTGTGAAGGTAGGACAACCTGGGCTCAAGCATTGCCTCTGGCATACGCTGGTGGTGCAGCACTGGCAAAGCATGTCAATTCTTAGGGTTCTGAGGCAACCCTAGAAGACTTTGAGGTACAGAGCAGGTGTTCATTTATCTGTATCACTGGAAGCCATTTCCATATTGGGAAATCCCTATGTCTCAATGAAATCACAAGTCTGCATCCACCCCAAGTGTGTGAATGAATATGTATATGTATATGTTTATATGCATGTATGTACATGTGTATATATATGCACATTCTCCTCACATATTATATATAGGAATATACATGACTGAGAAAAAATTGATTGTCTAAGAATATTTTTACATCTCAACTAGCAGGTAAGATGATTCAAAAAGCTTTCAACATATGTGTGTATGTATTTATGTGTGTATATATATATAGTATGTCTATATAAAACATATCTTGTAACTTTGATATAAACATACATGTATGTGTGTATGCATATATTAAAACTTACAACCAAATAATAAAGGCAAATGCAAGATAATGAGGGACACACTTTAACAAGGATAAATAATATGCAGAAGGATCATGATTTTTTAATTTGATGTACATATACTATATGCAATTTTGCGATTTGAAACTGAGAAATTATAATTATGGCTTCATGAAGAATTTTGCCCTTCAACTTTTCCCAATTAATCCACACATAAATCATATATTCAATTTGCCTTTATTTTCCCCCTAACCATTTCTAGAAAAAAAATGTCTGTCACAGCCACATAAGCAAACAAAACAGAAAAAAAATTAGCCTCAAGTTCCGCTAGTAACTTATACTAAATTACATAACTCATTTCGTTCCTGCCCCTATCCCAACAGGTATAAAAAGGAGCCTTCCAAGAGGGATTTAAACAATACTGCTTAGTAGTGGAACAACAAGGAGCTTTCCAAGCTGGGCTACCAATTATACCTTCACAAACCATTTCCCTTATTCTCCCTTGTGGGAAAAGCACTCAGAACTGGTTTTGTCCTGCCTGAAGTCACAGCAAATGGTGAGAGGCTTGAGACATTGGACAGAGATTCCCATTCAAGGTCTTTAATCATCTTCTATCTAAAGTATGTTGGTGGTAAAGACTATGGAAAAGGGGGTGTGTGGGTGTGTGGGTGTGTGGGTGTGTGCGTGATAGAGAAGGGAAGTGTTTAGAAAGAAGCCATTCTTTGTTCTGATCCCTACAGGGCTGGGCATTTCAGTAACTACCATGGTTAAGTATATCAATAAGGCACATATACTGCAAACAAGTATTTTATTTCCTCCCCCTTTTCCCCTTGTCCAAATGCTGTTGCAAAGTCTAGTTAAACATTGAAGTTTCAATGAAGTAGCAAAGGGAAACCAGTTTTGAAATTCTAGAGCAGGAGTGGAGAACCTGTGGCCTTAGAGCCATACAGTTTCTCCACCTCTGTTCTAGAGCATAGCTGTCATAGCTGAGCTCTCAGATTAGAAAGGGACATAGCCTTGGCTATTCATGGGACTAAGTGTTTTTGTTGAAAACTTTACTTGACCTTGATGCAAGAAAAAAATCCCAATTAGTGTTATTTTTCAGCTTGTATTTGAACACAGATACAAATTAGTGAATTCCTATTTTTATCTATTGATTTTTTTTATCTTCTCACTTTCTCAGGTTCCATTTTATTAGCAGTGCATAAAAAAAGTTAAAAAAAAACTTTCCCCCATAACTCTTCTTCTGATAGTACTGCCTACTTGAAGGCATCATAAAGTTATAAGCATGGATTTATAATTCATAAATTATTTAAGATGAAACCCTTAAATAAGTTTTATCTGCAAAAGGAAGTAATATATTTCACCTGACAATTGCTTTAGTAGAAAGAAAGATTAAAACATGTTTACAGGGAAAGTCTGGGCATATAACTGGAATGCAATATTTACATGACTCAAATCTCATTGACTGAAAAAATATGTAATAAACTATTCTAATCTCTAGTAAAGGGAATATTTCATTTGGTAAATCAGATAAAGAAAACAAAGCAAGGGATGCAAATACATGTAGTGAGAATGCTAGGTTACTAAAAAAGCATTGAAAGTACCTTATTAAAGAATATCAAAAATAGGCTTGAGAAAATCCTATTTGGCATCTCAAATTTAGCACATGGTGTTATTAGCATCCAAGGGCACAATTCTAATTTAGGCATTGTCTCATAATGTTCACCTTCAGAAAAATTTTTTAAAGTGATAGTTTATTTTAATGTCTTTCAAACCATGAAACACTAGGCAGCACTCTCTGAAGAATATTACTGGTTTAAGATTATAATTGTCAAATCAACGACCAGGAGGATCTTATAAATACACAACCAATTTAATATGGAAAAAAGTAAAATATTGGAGAGAAATCTTATAATTCTTTAGTGACTACCTCTTTTCACTGTTGTGAGAAAGGTTAATCACCTAAGGACACTTGGATGTCATATGACGGGTAATACTTCCCCAAAAATGTTCTTAACGTTTCCCTGGCTACCCAGATGCCATTGGCTCAGCGTGCAAGACAGCTCTAAAATAATTCTAAACCTTTCCACAGAAATTCTAAATTCTAAACCTTTCTCAGAAAGCAGCATGTTGTTTCTCTCTGGCACATGTGACCTCACCAAAGGCATCCAGCCCTACTGCTTAGTGAATGTGGGAAAACTTCCAACCAGATAAAATAATTATTCACTTTCTTACAGAACTCAGACTATCTCCAATAAAATAATTGTATGCTGTCATCCTTGTGTTAAGATGGCATTCTTGACAGGGTAAGCACTTTACATCATTGTTTATTTGTTTCCCATGAGTCATGACGTGCATAATGAAGTATCTACACCCTCTTAGAGGTTTCTCTGCTTTTGGACAATGACACAGATTTGCAAGATGGCTGACACTGTTCAGAAGAGCCTAGCCAAATGATTCTAGCCCATTAGAGAGAAATTAAAAGGGGGGCCTCTACCTTGCCAGTTACTTTTTTCTAACCAACTGAACTAACCAACCATTACCACGGGAACACCGCAGTCCATCATGATTCAATTCGTTAAACACTTCACAACCAAAGGGCATTGCTTCACCTGCCACAATCATGTATTTAAGGCCAACAATGTGCAAGATGATACTGTCTGCCTTGCTGTAGATATGGAGGCAAAAGAAAGAATAGCCCTGTCCTCAGAAAGTTCATAATCTAATAGGGAGAGTTATGGCATGCACACAGATCAGTAATTGGCCAACAAGGGAGAACTAGGAGCAAAGAAGAGATAGAGAAAAAGTGTAATAGGAAAAATTGAGTTGAGTGACTGGAAGGATGGTGGTACTATTGATAGGCATAGAGAAACTGGAAAGGGGAGAGTTAGGGTGGGGAAAAGAGGTGTCAGCTTGGGATATTTTGAGTTTATATACCAGTTGTACATTCTAGTGAATACATCCAGCAGGGATTGGGAGAAGTAAGGTAGGGTCACAGGGGATGTTGGTTTTGAATCTATAGATATGAGTCACCCCCTTAAAAGTAATGAATGAAGCCTTGGATGTGTTACCATTACCAATGAAAAGAGTTTATGAAGGACAGAGATCAAAGTAACTACCCATACAAAAGAGACCAAGAAGGATCAGTCAGAGAGGAGAGGCAGAATGAGATGATGCCACAGATGCTGCGGAGAAGAGAGCGTCTAAATGGAAGAAGTGGTTGCAAAAGAATGAAGAATTATAGAAAGGAAAAATAAGATGACTGAAAAAACAATTCACCGAATTCGGCAAGTAAAGGGTCACTGAGAACCTATGGGAGAACAACAGTTCCGGTAAGTAGAAGTCGGATTGTGAGAGGCTGAGGAGAGAGTAGGTGGTGAGAAGAGAGAACTGGGAAGTGCAGGTCATAGCTGCAGCTACCTTACTGAAGGTACCCTACATGTCATTTGGCCCAACACTATCCCCTCTACTCATTTTACAGATTATAAAACTAAGCCCCTGAGAGGTTGCACAACTTGCTCAAGGTCACACAAGTAGTGACAGGTGACTCTTTCTAGAAATTTAGCACCAAAAAGGAGAGGAAATATATGATGATAAATTGGTGTGTGTGTGTGTGTGTGTGTGTGTGTGTGTGTGTGTGTGTGTGGCACAATCAATAAGGTTTTGTTTTTATTTTTTAAAGGATGAGGAGATCTGAGCAAATATGAAGACACACGGGAAGGAGCCCAGTAGATAAAGAATAATGGACAATTATAAGGATAGAGTATAAAAATAAAGGATAGAGAAAAATGTTCAATATCAAGCCAAGTCCCACAGGAGATGGGAAAGAATATGATGAAGGACATAAGTGACTAGGGTAACCTTAGCAAGGAGGAGAGGCAAGTTGTGATAGAACTTGCCTGTAAATAGTGATTCACCTGTTGTCTCCCCCATTAGCTTATACAGTCCTTGAGAGTAGAAGCTGTCCTGTTTTGTTTATGTCTTTCTTTTTTTTCCAACAACACAGCACCATGTCTGGCACATAGTAGGTGCTTAATAAACGCTTGCTGATTGCATTGCAGACTGCAGAGCATAAGAGATAAGAAAACTTAATTTTTGTTTTGGCTTTTTGGTGAAGCAATCAGAGTTAAGTGACTTGCCCAGGGTCACACAGCTAGCAAGTGTTAAATGTCTGAGGCTGGATTTGAACTCAGGTCCTCCTGACTCCAAGGCCAGAGCTCTATTCACTGTGCCACCTAGCTGTCCCCAGAAAACTTAAAATTTTTAAGAAAGACAAAAGAATACTTGCTAAGAGAGAAAGGAGATGTGGGAGATTTGGAGGCTTGAGGAAAAAAAAAAAGAAATCTGCAGTGGCCTCTCAGAGGTTCTCAACCTTTTTTATGTCATGATCTCTTTGTCAGTCCTATGGACCCTTTCTCAGAATAGTCTTTTAAAATGCATATAATAAAATACACAATCTTGAAAAGGGAACCAGTTATATTTAAATAAAGGTATAATATTTCCCCCTCCCATCCACATTCATGGACCCCATTTTAAAAACTCCTACACTATGGGGAGTGTCATTGGGATTCAGAAATGATTCAGAGATGAATCAAACAATCACAGAGATGAATAAAAGGCTGGGTAGCAGTCAGGGTTCACTGGAAGCTAGACTGTATGCATTTGAGTTCCTGCCCTGCTAATGGCCTAGTGGACACATCCTTCCTATGGGCCTCAATTTCCTCATCAATAAAATGAGAACATTGGAGCTCACAGTGTCCTTTAGTTTGGACTCTATTCTTCCTCAGAGTCAAGAGCATCTATCTCATAGGAGACATTACTGTCAATAGGTTGCAGTATCCTAAGTTTTTTTTTTTAAGTAAAAATAATAATTAAGCTATTCATAAAAGTTACCATTTTGAGGTGGGGACATTAATGGGTGGTGACTGTTTTTCCTTAGATTATTGACCTGTTAACACTATAGATCCTTATTCTAGCCAGAATAAAGAGAGACATAGTGATGATTGGTAGATTTCAAAATAGAGATAGCTTTGTGGGATATATGTGTGTCCCTTAAGAGAATTTCTGGAATTCCCCAGTGAAAAATAAAAAGTTGCAATGACAGATATTTTCCATCTGACCTCATAATTTTTACTTTATGTGATCAAATTAGGATGTTTAGCCCGGGGAAGAGAAGACTTAGATAAATGTCGTCAAGGATCTGAAGGGTTGTCATGAGGGAGAAGCTTATTGTGCTGGGCCCCAGAGAGCAGAGCAAGGAGTAATGAGTAGCTGTTGTAGAGAGGCAGACAAAGGCTCAGTGGAAGGAAAAACTTCCTAATAATTAGAGCTGTTCAAAAGTGGAATGGGCTGACTTGGGAGCTAACAGGCTTGCCTTCGTTGATGGTCTTCAAGTAGAGTTCAAAGGCGATGGAAATATCACTGGTTCTGAAGTCAAAGGAACTCAATTCAAATCCCACCTCAACTCTTTAATAACAGTGTGATCTTGGAAAAGTCACTAAACTGAGCTTTAGTGCCTCAAAATGGGCCTCAATTTTTTTCATCTTAAAAATGCGTAGGTCAGTCTTGATAGTATCTATCAAGCTGCAGATCTGTGCCTTATGGAAAAACCAGAGTTCAAAGCTGGTTTCTGATGCTCGTTAACTGTGCAGTCTTGGGAAGGTCCTCTTTAGATCCCTAGCAATTCATTTTCCTCATCTGTAAAATGAGAGGATTGGAATGTTCCCTTTCAGTTCCAGATCTCTAATCCTATGACCACTCCTTGGAAATGCTGTTGAGAGGATTCTGATAGGACATCTCCCATCTCTGTCTCTCACACTTAAACTATTCTGCCCCTTCACCTCTGCCTTATACTCTTTCTTTTCCCTTGTGACTTAGCTCAAATCGCACTAACTCCGGGAGGTCTATCCCAGGATCCTGTCCGAGTTCATCTCACACAACTTCACTTTTCCCCTTGTCCACTCCATACACACCAGAATACTCTGTCCCTTCTTATTCTGACTTCTCTCGCCATTGTGCCTTTGATCACCTCACTTTTCTCTCTCTTTTAAATAAAGTTCCTCCCTATTACTTGCAGTCAGACCCCATATTCCACCTCTCTCTCAATCCTCTCCTCAGTCTGCAGGTCAAAGTGATCTCTCCACCTCCAATTTCTCACAGACTTTTGGCCTGAACTTTTCCATGTTTAGGAGTGTCCTTTGTCTTCTCAGATCACTTAACTAGAGCAAGAAAAAAACCTCGGGAGCAATTTAGTCCAATCTTCTCATCTTAAAGATAAAGAAATCATCCTAGAGAGCTCACACAGGACGTGTCATTGGTAGAATCTTAACCGAGGACTGATTCCAAAGACAGCGTTCTTTCCATTGCACAGGGTCTCCTTAGATTGTAAACTCTATAGTTGATAAAAAAAAAAAAAGACAACAGAGCCAAGATGGGAATCCAGCTCAATTCAAGTCAGGTCAACTTATTTATTAGTTTATTAAGTGCCTTCTATTTGCAAGTAATACGCTAAGCCTGGGGATAAAGTGAAAGGCGAAAACAAAGAAACAACGACAACAAACAGTCACCTCACTCTCAAAGACTGCACAGTCTAGTGGAAGAGACAACATATTCACACAAGGTATATGCAGGACAAAATGGAGGTCATTTCTGAGGATTAAGGAGGACTGGAAAAGGTTTCTTGCAGAAGGCAGTCCCTTCTCTAGATTTCAAAACAAAGCAGGGGAGCCAGGAAGAAGAGACAAGGACAGAAAGAATGATCTATTCCATCACTACTCTGTCACATCTTTAAATGGAATCTGAAAATTCACATGTCCTGCCTTCACACCTTTGCACAGGCGGTTACCCCTGACTGATGTGCCTTCCCTCCTTGACTCCACTGCTTGGAATCCACAGCTTCCAGCAAAGCTCGGCTCACAAGCCACTTCTTAAAGAAAGCTTTCGCTGATAATGTCTATTTCATTTGTTCTATTATTGGCTCTCTGCCCCCTCCTCCCCCGTACCTAGCACTAAGCAACGTAGAGGCTTTCTTTTTTTCCCCCCTAGGATTGATAGGCATTTTTAAAGAATTACTAAGTGATAATTTTTATTTTTAATATTTATTTTATCTTAAGAAATAAAACAAGCTTGTTGGACTGAACTGAACTGAATGGAAGTGAAGGCATGTGTTGCACAGGGTGCCCCCCAAATCTGCAGTAAGACTTTGGGGACAGCCTGAATCTCTCTCTGGATCCCCAGGGCCTCATTTGTAGGGGCACCTTAATAAACGTTAGCAAGGTTATCTTGAACGGGAAGCTGCCTTAACAACCAAAATCATACTACAATACAGAAAACGCTATTCGGTTCGGGGAGCGACAGTAGGTCAGTCACCCAATTCAGGTGCAGGGTGATGAGGCACCTTAGGGATTCTGTCCTCTTTGTCTGGAGTCACTCGCTCAATGACGGCCACTTACATACCTTGTGTTCTTCAGGAGTGTCAGCAAAATTCAAAACTGTCTCATTTGTTGGAGACTAAGGTCATCATTAGTTTGTGCTTAGAGCTTCAGGCACGTGTGGGGGCACTCATGCACACACACGCGTGCACGAGTATGCATACACACTAAATCGTGTCTCCAGTAATGAATGAGGCCAATGCTGTTCTCCTTATCGCTCGGGTTTCTCCTTCCTGCTCCTACCCTCTCACTATGACATACACCTCCCGCCCAAACTTTGCTCCCTCCCCTCCCCAGCAGATCCATATGCATGAGGACAAGCTCTTGACTACCCAGCATCCAGATCCTTAGCAGAATCACTCACTTTTTCCATCTTCCCTTATACAAGTTTTTGATGCTAAACACATGTGGATGAAAAGCAAATCTGATGCCCTCCCCCACCGCTCTTACACACACTGATCCGTAAAATGAAAGAAGTGATTTTGACTCAGAAAGGCCCAACAGCAAGCAGGGAGCACCAATTACCCTCCTCTAATAAAGGAAGAGTTCCAGAACTATTTAAAGCAGGCACATCTATCTACACCATCTGCTGTGCAGATGCATGCAGAGAAGGCAGCTTCCCCGGGCATGTGCTAGGGACCTCTCCACGGATGGTTCTAGGGATCTCAGGCTTTGGCCAAAAGAATCAGGGTTATAATGGGCTCCTTTATGTCCAATGCCTTTTAAATATTATTGAGCACCACTATATTCTGCCTTTTTTATGTTGGAACGTTGGGAGCTAAATCTAGAACACATCGGTGTTATGACAGTTTTCCCACAGGCACTTGAGCCTAAAACCTAAATGGTACAAGAGACACCATCTTTGTAAAAGCCACAGAACACTATTGCTACATATAATCACTTTCATCTCATTGTATTATTAATAAAATTACTTCCTGACATAAGTGGATATGACATGTTTTGGTGTAATTTCATATCAGTGATATTAAGTATTTCATAATGCACAGAATTGATTCAAGGGTTTCTTTCACAAGCTTTCATGAAGAAAACATCTCCTACTCCCCAACCCACAATGAAATTATATAGTGTATTTTTCAGATGAGGAGACCGAGGCCTGGGGGGGGGGGGGTGGGGGGGTAAAGGATCAAGGCCATGTTCGTATGATTAGCAAATGTTTCTAAGAATCAAACCCAAGTCTTCCCATTCTGAATCCCATCTCCCTCCACCTCCCCTCACTCTCCCATCTTTCATGTGAGATGCATTAAGGGGACTGCATGCATAATCATGTCACACATGAAGTCAAAGGAATACTATCTGCCAAAATACAAACTATAAAAATGCCACATATTTGGTCTGTAGAATTCTTACTTAAAGCATTTTGTAGGAGATTCATTGTATTTGGGCAAACCATTGAACCTTTCTAAATCTCAGTTTTGTCGTGTGCAAAATGGAATTATAGTGAAGGCCAAATGAGATGTTGTATGCACAACATTTTATACCAATACACCATGATATAAATGGCACCTGCCATTATCACTATTCTTATGCAAGGCTCTGTTCATCTACAGATGGATTAGTCCATCAGCAAACTAGGAAGAAGCATTTGCCAAAATACAGACGAAAATTTATTTCAGTCCTGAACAAAAAGTACATATCTTACAATTATTAAAATTAAAATAAGATTAGGCAGATTAAAATAAAGAACATTTATTGGATTTAAATCAGCAAGTTCAAAATATAGGGTTAAGGGGGAGCTAGGTGGTGCAGTGGATAGAGCTCTGGCCTTGGGGTCAGGAGGACCTGAGTTCAAATCCAGCTTCAGACACTTGACACTAGTTGTGTGACCCCAGGCAAGTCACTTAACTCCAATTGCCTCACCAAAAACAAAAAAAAAACCCCCAAAAAATAGGGTTAAAGGTCCTCTTACTTTGTTAATAGAATTCTAAAAAAATTAAACAATATATTTTTGTTGTGATTGTTTTGCCAATTTACTTGATTTTCATATTACTCTATTAACAGAAAAAATGTCTTTTCTATTGTTTTGGAGGACGAAGATGCACAGATATATGATTTCATTGGGAGAAGATACTTGCAGTGAGGCTCCCAATTCAGATCCTAACTTTTCTGTAACTTAGAGTGTTAGAGCATCATCTAGGAATATTGAAAACTGAATTGCTCAGTATCACACAATCAGTATTTGTCAGAGGCAACACTGACTCTAAGTCCAATTCTCTACTGACTATGGCATGCTGCTTTTCATTATTAAAAAGCCAACAACAACAACAAAAAAAACATGCTGTAGTGTGAAATAGAAAACTTGCAATATTCAAATGTACTCCTGGAAATGTAAATGCATTTGTGTTCATTGATTACCTGGAATTAGGTGAAAATGTATTTTCTGAAACTAGCAAATATTTAGAACTATGAGCCTAAGCACAATTTATTAATTTGCTAAATCATTCTTCCATACTGCAGATGTTAGTTGAAGTTTAATCTGTAGCCAAAGACCAATTAGCAAATTCATTAACATGGTTCATGTTTATCCTTTAATTTACCTCCCTCAGTGTTTTTCTTGGATTGCCTTCATTATAATTATTAAGGTGTCAGTCAATGATGACGTATTTAAATAAGAATTTGCAAGAATTCCATAAACTGTGCCTTTTGTAGTAATGATGGAGGCAAAATCAATATGTATTTCACATACTACTGAAATCAAAGCACAGATTCTTAGTTATGCCAATATGTGATCATCTTTCAAAACAGAAATTCAAAAATCAATCTAATTTATCAGTTCACTAGTAATTCTTCTATGCTATAGACACTGGAATCTGTTAAATCTTTAGACAAAAAAAATACATATACATAAGTGAAAAGAAACCAAGTCAAAACCAATGCATAATGCATGCATATTGAACAGAAATGCCTATGTAGAAAATTGAAAAAAAAGTCACCAAACTGGGAACCCATTTCAATTCAAGTCAATTCATCTCAACAAATATTTATTCAGTCCCCACGAGGTGATTGAATTTTAGTGGATTATAAGCTTAATAAGAGTCAATAGTGCAACATGGCAGCTAAATGACCTTAGAAGGAATTGAATTGGTGTCTGAGCCCAGAGAGATCATAGTCCTGTTGTCTTCTTTACTGGTCAAACTACATCCAGAGAATAACGCTAATTGCTACATGCCACATTTTAGGAAGGACATTGACATACTGGGGAGCATCTGGTGTAGGGCAACCAGCATACTAAAAGGACTCATGATCATGGCAAAACTCGATTAAAGAAACTCAGTATGCTTAGCCTAAAGAAGAGAAGACTTAGAGAGGAAATACTAGCATTCTTCATATGTTGGAAGGCTTGTTGTGTTAAGGGAGGATTTAACTTGATGTTCTTGATCCCAGAGCATCAAACTAAGAGCCACTATTGGTGAAAGTTTCAGAGAGAAAGATGTAGTGTCCGTGTAAAAGAAAGCTTCCTAATTAATTAGAGTGGTCCCAAAGTGGAACGGGTGGCCTCAGAAGATAACGGGTTCCCCTCATTGAGGTTCTTCAAGCAATGATTGGATGACTATTTGTCAATTGTGCTGCATCAGTGATAAACCTGTTCAGACAAGAGTTATACTCAATAGTCTCTGATTCTGCACTAGACGTTGCACAGGAATGTTGTTGGCTCTCAATGGAAGCACAAGAAGGAGAGCAGCAAAGTCGAACTTCGGTAGAGGGAGGAAGCGGGGGAAGTATCTCCATGTCTCTCTGGAGATAAAGCAGCGAGATGGCATAGTGAAGGGAATGTTGGACTTAGAGTCAGGAACACATCTTTAAATCTCGCCTCAGACATTTGCCACATTTGTGATCCCAGGCAGGCCATTAACTTCTCTCAGCATCAGTTTCTTCATTTGTAAAATGGGACAGTAATGTGACTTACCTCATGGGATTCTTATGGGAATCAAATGACATAATATATGCAAAGCACTTTGCAAACCTTAAAATGCTATATAAATGTTGCTTCCTATAATGCACCAGATAATGGAATTGCTGGTTTTGACCTTTTTATCTCCAGCACTAATTTATTTGTCTACCCATGTTTTTCAAGCTGTACTGATTGTTCCAGAGACACTGACCACTGAGAATTGGTCTGTGATGACCAGTTCCATAGGTTTAGTGAGGACTGTGAACCTGATGGTGGAGTCCAGCTTTGGTATAGTGGAAAAAGATTTGGAGTTATTGTCAGAAGACAGGGTTCTAATCCTCCCTGTCTTTGGCCTTCTTTTTCTTTACCTACAGAATGAGAGGATTGGACTAGACAGGGATTCTTAACCTGGTGTCCTTGAACTTGTTTTTAAAAAAATATTTTGATAGAAAGCCATTATGCTGTGCATACCCTTTGGCCTAGGTATACCACTCCTAGGCCTCTACCCCAAAGAAATCAAGGAATAAGAGAAAACATCTCCATGAGCAAAACTATTTACAGAAGCTCTTTTTGGTGGAGCCAACATTAGAAATTAATGGACTGCCCTCCTTTTGTTGAATAACTAAACAAATTGTGGCATATCAATATGATGAAACATTACAATGCCAGAGGAAATTACAATTGTAGGGCAAAATGAGGAGAACTAAAAGAACAATTCATATAATATTAGCATTAATAAAGGGAAAAAAAACTTTGGAAGACTTTAAAACTCTGATCAACAAAAAAGTCCAAAAGAATGAAGATACATCTCCTGAGAGAGGTTATTAACTTAAAATGCAACAAGAAAAATAGGTTTTTGGAAATGGCTTATGTGAGTATTTGTTTGGGTGGTGTTTGGGTTTCTTTTTTTCTCTTTTTTTAAAGATTTGCTCAATGGAAGAGGATGGTGAGAGAAACAGATTAATAAATGTACTTGTGACTTGAAAAGATAAAAATAAACTCTAAACCATAAAATAAGATGAAATATCTTGATAACTATTTCAATAGAATTGATTTCCTTTGTAAGTCTTTATACTTCATGTAATTCATTTAGTCCATAGGCTTTACCCAATGGCTGAAGGGGTCCATGACACACAAAAAGAGATTAAGAACACTGGACTAGATGATCTCAAGGGTCCCTTCTAACTCTATGATATTATGAACTTATGTTTTTCCAGTCCTTTGCCTTCCCCCTCCCCCAAGCAGCATTTAGCACTTTTCCATTCAAAAATGGACTTGATAGGGCTAATCCAAATTCCCTTTCATGCCACTCCCTTTCTTCTGTTGATTGTTTGCAATTTACCCTGTTTATATCTTGCTTGGACATAGTTGTTTGCCTATGTTCCTCATTAGCTGTGAGCTCCTTAAGAGTATGGCCTGTCTTTTGTCGTTCTTTGTATCCCTAGCACTCAGCACTTGACACAGAGTAGGTAATTAATCGATGCTTATTGACTGACTAACTGTTCAAGGGACCTGTGCTTGGTGACATTTAACAATCGATAAAACCAGGGCAAATCCCTTTCCTTCAAGGAGCTTCTAGTCTAGTAGAGGAAATAAGAAAGCACACATAAATAGAATGTAAAAGAGGACAAGGAAAGTACATGGAAAAAAGTAAAGTATGATAACTAAGGATGGAAGTAAAAGATTAAAGATGGAGAGAATATTTGTGTCCAGGAACACATGACGAACATGGGCCCATCTGAGTGATCTCTTGTGGATGTGAACTTGGAATTCGGCCCCTGGCTTGTTAGAAAAAAGAGATTTCTAAATAGCTAAAGATATGAAAACCACAGCTGAAAATATGGATAATTTAAGAATAAGTGTCCCTATCATATGAGAGGGTTTCTTTTTTTTTAATAAGTGAAAGCTCTAAAATGAAGATTTCCTTTAAATCCAGGATATGGATGAGTTCCCTAACCAATCCAAATTCTCTTTTTCTCCATTTGTGCAGTCGCTGTAGCAGCTGCTGCTATTATTATTACTGGAGTTATTGTTATTTTTCATTTTCATAGCCTTTTTCCTCCGAGGCAATTCTTTGCTGGATGCAAGAAGATAACTTAATAGATTTTTCCATCTTTAATTTCTAGGGTTCTGTGAATTTTTAATGATAATGCTTGAAAGAATTCCCCTTATTTAAATAAGATATTTGATAAAAAGTATTTCGGATAATCTTTTCACTAAATCTTTAACAGCAAAGCTTTTTTTTAAAAAAAATTATTACCATATGCTCTTTAATGCCCAAAGCAAAGAAATTGAGTATCATAATGAGGTCAATCTCAATTCCATCAATATTATGTACTATTAAAATCCAATCCAATCACATTCCTCATTTCAACCCAGCATGGCTTGGCTTTGAGGTATGTTCAGAAATGCACTTAAATTAGAAGAGAAACATTAACATTTTATCATATGAATATCGCTAATGGCCCAGAAGATTAGCAGTATGCATTCTAGAAATCTGAAAATGTGCTCTTAATAATATTCCCCCCTCTATACACCTACAAATCATATTTCAATAAGTATGGGAGGTGTGGTTTCAATTCACAAAGTTCAGAAAATTCTTGGTAAGAAAGGAAAAGGCTCAAACAATACTCTATGGGAAGATTCCTTGACCAGCAATTAGGTCCTATTTCCCAAATTCTCCAGAAAAGGGCTCTTTAGTATTGTTCTCACATGCTACAGGGGAACTAATGCAGGACATTATATAATAATAGCTAGCATTTATATAAGCTTTAAAGTTTGTAGAGCATTTTATAACTATTACTTCATTTTATCATGATAACCTTGAGAGGTATCCCCATTTTACAGATGAGGAAACTGAGGCAGAGAGAGACTAAGTCACTTACTTAGGGTCATACATCTATTAAGTGTCTCAGGCGAGACGTAAATTCAGTTCTTTTAGACTCTGGGTCCAGTGCTCCATCCACTGTGCCAAATAGCTACCATTGGGACAATATATGATATATTGGATTATAGGATCATACATTTCAAGTTAGAAAGGATCTCAGAGGATATCTCGTCCAACCTCCTCATTTTATGGATGAGGAAACTGAGGATCACAGAGGTTGAGTGACTCTCTCAAGATCAGGTAGATCAATGATTAATGGCAGATGTAGGATTTGAATTCTTTCATCCTCTGACTCTGTAGGCAAAATTCTCTTTACTGTACCACTAAGGGCAATCTAGATCTCTCCTCAAGGAAAATCTTCTTCTTGTAAACTAGTACATATATATTCCAGATTGGCCACCTCATTTTACCATCTTCCTCATCATTTTCACTATGTAGCTTGAAATATCTTTTTTTTTTTTTGAGGCAATCAGAATTAAGTGACTTGTCCAGGTCACACAGTTGGTAAGTGTCTGAGGCCAGATTTGAACTCAGGTCCTTCTGATGCCAGGGCTGGTGCTCCATTCACTGTGTTACCTAGATGCCCCTTCAAATATCTTCCTGAGCATCACTGTTCATCGCAGAAAGGACATGAGAGTCTATGTTCACAACCTGATCATATCACATGATACTTATGGGATTTTGAACAAGCTGTTCCCCTTCTCTTAGACTCAGTTTCCTCATTTATAAAATGAGAGGGGTTCAACTAGAGGCAGAATTGCACAAGTGTTAGACATGAAGTCTAGAAGGCCTGGGTTCAAATCCTGCTTCAGATGCTTAGTAAGTCATTTAACATCTTTGAACCTCAGTTTCTTTATCTGTAAAATGAATAAAATGATAGTGTTTACTTCAAAGGGTACTTATGAGGATGAAATGAGAGATACTGTATGGAAAGCACTATACAAATCTTAAAGCACTATAGAAAGGCCAACTGTTCTTATTACTGTTATGCTAAATTCCTTCTAACTCAATCTATGATCCCAGGACTTCAGAAGAATCATCCTCTAATCTAATGTAGTGCCCTGACTTTAAAAATGAGGGAAACTGAGCCCAGAAGGGGTAAAATGACTTATGGAGGTCTAGCTGTAAAACTTCTCTAAAACTCAGGTCTACTGACTCTCTCTCCATTGGCTTTACCAATAGTTACTAAAAGTGTAATTTAGAAAATTAATTAAAAAACTTAATATTAGTTCACATTTATATAGCATCTTACTCTTTGCAAAGCACTTCATATACATCATCTTATTCAGTCCTCCCAATAACCCTTTAAGATGAGTGTTATAATTCCCAGAGGTTAATATTTCTAGTCTTTTTATATCTTAAGAAAACTCCCTTTTCTCCTTAATACCAGCTGAACAGTACATAAAAATGTTTGCATTTCCATAAATACATGTTAATTTCACAGATTTTGTAATCTGTAGCTAGATAAAAAAATCTCAGACCATGAGCACCCAAATCTTCCGTGAATAAGTGAATGGAAGTATAAGCAAGGAAAGGGGGCCATGGCATTCACTGAAGACACACGTAGGCAAAAGAAATTCAAAGGGAAAGAATCAAAGCAATGTAACACCTCTTGTACCCCAACTTAACACTTTAGCCATTGATACCTGGCATGTTGACCTTGAACTTGAGATACCTCTAAGGTACAATGACTTCAAATACTTTGAATTGGGGCTCCCTCAATCTCACAGTTTCAAAGGCTTTCAGCTCTAAGGGAGCTGAAATATGGAGGAAGCCCTCAATCATCATATGGTCTTTGTGGGATTACCATGGCTTGATGGGACCCTTTCAGTCACACTAGGAATAAGTTTTCTGGCTGAGATCATGTGCTATGGAATACACAATTCTCATTTCTAAAGCATAAAGTCTGTAGAGATTTTCTCTTTACAATAGTTTTCAGAGGTAAGTATTGCAAGGTGCTATTTCAATTTTAAAGATGAGAAAACTGAGGCTCAAAGAATTTAAGTGACTGGTCAAAGGTGAAGTAGGGGCAGATGTCCAGTTTGAACTCTTGTTTCCCTTGATTCCTGGTGTTGGCCCTCTGCTGGTAGATTGTAATGGCCTCAAATCAAGAGAAAAGTAACATAGTTGGATCAAGCACTTGTCAGCATAATTCAATCCAATACGAATACATTGTTTTTGAGCATTTATTAGACATCTATTATGTGCTAGGCAGTCTTGTTTGGAGATGGAGATTTAAAGATTAAAAATAAAAGTCACTCTTTTCAAAGACCTTTCCTTCTACCGAGAGATATACCATGTAAAATAGATAAGTAAGTACAAATGACCTTGAGGACGACTAGGAGAATAACAACTATGGGATAAGAAAAAGGTTCACAGGAAATATGGAACTTGAGTTGAGCATTGAAAGAAATTAATATTCCTAAGTGATAGGAGTAAGAAAGGAATCTATTTCAGGAAGGAGAGAATAACCTATCCAAAGACATGGAGGTAGAAGATATAATAATGAATTCAGGAACCAGCAGGTATATAGACCAGTTTGGCTGAAATGTAGATTCTATGAGGGATGGGTGGGAATATGAGAGAATTCTGAAAAAGGCACTACCTAGATATGGTAGACTTTAACTGAAATGCTGAGGCAATATGGAGTCAACGAAAAAGGGATATGTTATGGTAAGACCTTTGCTTAGAAAGATAATTTTGGCATGTCTCAAGAGGGTATCTTAGAGAAAAGAAATACTATAATCAATAATATAAATTAGAAGGCTTGTACAACAGTGAAAATGAAGAATAATGAGGGCCATGTGATTAGGGTGAAGGGAAGAGAGGCAGGAGATATTGCAAAGATATGGCAACTAACTGAATGTAAAATGGGAGGAAGAGAAAAGTGTGAGGAATGACTCCAAGGGTGGACATCTGGGTCAGTGAAGGATGGAAATGCCAGAAATAACAAAATCTGGAAAAGAAGTAGTTTACAGGGAAGGGGAATGAAATCTGTTTTCGGATGTTTCATTTGAGATAATGATTGATCATGCAGGTGAGAATATTCAGCATGTAGGTGGGGATGTTAGACTAAAACTCAAGATAGATTAGGCCTGGATATATGGATTTGGGAGTCTTCTATGCAAAGATGATAATTTATCCCATGAGAAATGATGAAATACACAAGTATTTCACTTGTAGATTGGGGAAGGGAGGTGAAGGGAAAGGAAAGGAAGTAAATCCCAGAGCAGAGCCTGGAGGGATGTCCATAATTAGGGGGCAGAAGATAGATGATGATCAAGCAAATAAGATCAAAAAGAACCAATCACAGTAGTAGGAAGATAACCAGGAGAGAAAACAATGTCATGGAGATCTGAAAGAGGAAAGGATATTTAGAAGGGGGAGGTGATTGACTAGAATCAAAAGTATAGGGAAGTCAAGAAAGATGAGGAGTAAAGAAGAGGTATAGTATTTTCATTTGAGAAATTGTTGGTAAATGAAGAGAGACGTTTCTGGTTAGTCATGGATTCGGAGCCCAGGTTGCAATGAGTTTAAAACTGAGTGGATAAAGAGGAAGTGCAGCTGTCCTACTTAACATGGCTGAAATTTGCTGGAAGAAGGAACACACCCATGCCAGCTGAGTCCATTTCAACTGTATGCTATTTAATCTCAACTGGTCCTTAAAACACCAAAGTAATCCCTTTGCTCTTCTCTTATGGAATCTTTGTCACATGCATTCTCAGAAGTGGATGTTTCAAACCCCTTCTCTCCTCAAGCCTGTTCTCTGTGTTTCAGCAGATGATATCTCCACCCTTATTTTACTTGTATCACGAGCCACCTATTTATTCTTATGCAACACCTCAAAACCTATTGCCACCTCCTCACCCCAATTATGTCCTTTTTTGTTGCTGGCTTTGTTGTTGCTATTGTTGTTGTTTTGTTTTTATGAGAAGCTCATCTTTCTCTTTGCAAAGCCAAGCCATCTACTTGTGCTTTTGATCCTACCCGTTCGTTTTCTCCTCTGTCCCCTTTCCTACCATTTCAATCGCTGCAGATGAATAATGGGTGTCTCATAGGACTAGATATGGGCTCTTTGAGATTTTTAACTGCAGTGAGGGTTGCCTTTGAAAAAAAAGCTAGAACAAAATCTATCATCTAAAGTCCAGGTATTTAAGGATGAGCCTCTCTGTACTTTGCTAGGCTCGCCCTTGAACAGTAGCCACAGTCTATTGCTAGATCTGGATTTGAAGCCCTTCCAGCTTGGTAGATTACACATCCATCTTTCAGAGATCTCACTGGCACAGCCTTTGAGAACATAGGGTGAGAACCACATCACAATGAGATATATTATCATTCAAAGACCACCTAGAAACATTAACTTAATTGTTACTATGCTTAATATGTGATATTGTATAATGACCAGTGAGTTGGTACTCTACTGCAGGAAATCAAGCACATCAATCTTGAAATCCTCACTGTAAATAAAACCTGAAAACAGAGAAATTGTAACTAAAAGGAAAGATGGTTTGTGGTTTTATCTCAGAGAGGGGGGAAATAGAATTGGTAGAGGTGGCTTTATGGTATTCCCAAAGGCAACAACAAATATATTTCCTTCCCATGATGATCATAACCAAGTAAATTGTAAATAAGTTTATGCAGTATCTGCTTCAAAGGAAGGGGCAACAGTGACTTTCATGTACAGGTACAATGTAGGTATACATGGTGAAAATGAAGTTGAAAAATATGGCTGGCGACCATAAAATGAAAGAGGCCAGTGGATCCTTGAGCAATCAGAAGATTCTTCTGCAATCACCACAAATACTTTCTTAAGAAGAGGTAGGTGCTACATGTGGTAAGCATAAAGCAACATTATGAACACTCAAAGTGCTAATATTTTAATAGACTAGAACTGGTTGGTTTCCTATGTGGATATCATTTCAGTATCAAGCTGCTCATGTGCACTCCAATCCCTGATCAATTAGGATAAAGAGTCAAAATCTCTCCTAAATCCCAGTCCAGCAGTCTTTCCATAACATCATATGGCCACTTCTTCCTATCGATAATGTTGCAGACACCTCACATAGCTAACTGTCTATGCCTTGTTTGACATTCCAATTGCTAGGAGAGGGGAAAGCAAAGAGGATTTGTTTATATCTGGGACAAAGATGATTTCAATTCAAAGTGTAACTTAATGATCAGAGTACAGAACAGAACTCTGGCTCCTGCTTTGGCTGTGGTCGAGTTTCTTTGCTTTTCAGCAGCTCAGTTGTTGTGTGATTGAAGTAACTGATGATTTCAAGTTGCTTACAAAATACACAATGCTGTCTAAATGCCACAAATTCCCATTGCTCAGTATCCTTAAGAGGTAAGCTTCTCTCCAGATGGAAAGGTCTCCCCAAGATGGACTGTGTTTAAAGACATTTAGAACGCTTTCCTTTTTACACCATGGATGCAATTTGTGCTAGATTTATTCTAAAGCCATTGCATTGCCTAAGGATAATCTTTTTAAAATGCCATTATAAGAGCATAAATCTGAGATTGCTCATAAATGCCATTTATGGAAAATCTGAAGGCAAAAAAAATGTATTAAAATAAAACTGTTGAGCAACCTCAGTCTGAAAAACAAAAACAAAAACAAAAATCCAAACCAAAACAGAAGATAAATAATCCCCCTTCTCCCCTCCCCCTGCTTGGGAGAGCAAGATATATCAGTTGTGAGCAAATAAGAAGAAAAAAATAAAAGTTAGCTAAACCTTATGGATATGATTTGGATTATTTTAAGGAAACAGACAAACCATGGCACTAGAAGAAATCGGCATGATTTCCTGTGTGCCTATAATTAATCACCTCTTCAGCACTTATCTGCAACAAAATGTTTTCAGGACTCCAGATCCTCAATGTAACGCTTTGAAAGAATTAAAAAGAAAAGGAGGAGGCTAGCCATGTCATAATCATTACCAAATTATTTCTACGTAACTTCTTTTTTTTTTTTTTACTTCTACTTTACAAAACAGGCTCATGGCCATCATCTCAATTAATCCTCAGAAAAGTCTGGGGAAGTAGGGAACAGAAACATTATTATCTACATTTTCTTTAAAGTGAGGAATTTGAAATTTAGAGAGTTACAGTGACAATATCAAGTCATTCAGTTGATGAATAGCAGAGTCAAGGGTACACTCACTCTAGTTATCTGGTTACTTAGTCATGAGAGGTAGTACTAGTTCTCCTAGGAAGTGACCCCCGAGCTGAGTTCTGTAGGAAACCTTTGCAAAGGTTTCTCACAGGTAGATGGGAGAAAGAAGTGCATCCCAAGAATAAGAATACAGCTTTGGCAAGGCACAGACTATGATCTAGTTTTTGTTTTTTTTTTAATTTTTTATGATTAGTCCAATGCTTCAACATTTTAGTCAATCAATCAATGAGCATTGATTAACTTCCTTCTATGTACCAAGTCTACAAAGACAAAAAAATCAGTCCCTTCTCTCAAGGAACTTAGATTTTATCAAAGGAGACAACACGTACCTGTATAAATCTATACAAAGTATCTACAAAATAAAGGACTGTAATTTGGTGTTAAGGAAACAAGACCAGAAAAGACCTCAAGTGCTGGGGTTGGGGAGTTTGAGACAAACTCTGAAAGAAATTAGGACTTCTAAAAGGAGGAAGTGAGGAGGGAGTATGTTTCAGATATATGTGCCGGTTGTATGTGATTGCAGAGATGGGAGATGGTATGTGTTGGGTGACGAACGGCAAGGCCAATTTGTTTGAATTAGAGAGTGTGTAGGCCAACATCTGAATGTCCTGGAAAGATCACCTACTCAGGTAAGAAAGATGGAATTTTACCAAAAGCTTTCTGGCAACATTGCCTCATGTGAGAATATAGGAAAACATTTATGAAAACAAAAGGTAGATCGTTTTCACCTTTCCCATACAGACAACATATGTAGTGCTTGATTTAAGAGTCACAACTCACTATTCAGGTTAATATATTCATTCATAAAATAAAAAAGTAATGATGAGCTGAATGGATTTCAATCTGCAGCCCCAAAGGGAGTAACCATCGCCAAAGAAGTCATGAATTACTGACCAACATAAATCTAAGGATGAGATGGACAGCAAAATCAAACTAACATACATTAGCATGCCTGCCACTAGAAAGTGACTAGGAGATGAGGTCAATTGTGGGTGTCATTTTCTAACACTACTGGAACTATTGGTTGATTTGCCATCCTCCCGTGCACCCTGTGGGGTGCTGAGCTGAATGGATGGAAAAAAATACAAAGAAATACACAATTCAATAACTAGTTACTAAATACCTACTACATGTGCAAAGGACTATGCTAGGCTCTGGAGATCCAGGGATTGAAGACAACACATTCTTGCCTTCTGGAAAGCTTACTATCTAAAAAGACACATAAATAACTAAATATAAAAAAAGTTAAATTATCATAATGCATAAGGGGTTAAATATGGGCATGAGACATCTGAAGTGGTGTGAATTCTAGCTAGGAAAGGATTAATGGAGGAAGTCATATCTGTACTGGACTTTGGAGGGAGAGAGAGGGAGAGAGAGAGAGAGAGAGAGAGAGAGAGAGAGAGAGAGAGAGAGAGAAAGAGTATTATTTGTGTGTGTGTTGGAGGGACGGGTAAGGCCATTGAGAGAGTTTTAGGGAATTCCTTCCAGACATATTTTGGAAAGTCTGCCCAGACTCAAGGGAGTAAGAAAGGTCATGGTGAGATTATATAGTTGATAGCCTAATAGAGATGGAACACAGAATATATGAAGGGGAGTAGTATGATAAGACTGATAAAATTGGTTGGAACCTCATTGTGAAACATCTTTAGTGTCTGACTAAGGGGTTAATGTTTCACTGACAACAATGGGGAGTTCCCTGATCATCTATAGGCAAGGGAATGGTTATGAAATGGTTATGAGGGTGATGATGACAATGATATTGAAATTTTTATAGGGCCTTGAGGTTCACAAACAAGATGGCCTCCTCCAGGTCTCTTGTAGCTCCAGCTCTGATACTATCATATCCTAAGACAAGAAAACATAACTATAACATGATGTGATATAGGCCAAATTCCAAATAACCAGTATAGACAATAAAGGCTACAGGAATTCAGAGATTCAGAGGAAGAGCTCACTTTAGGTGGAGGAAGTCTACACTAGGGAGATATGGATTGAACCTTGATGAATGTTTACAATCTGGATAGGAATGGAAGAGAGGAGAAGATATCCTTAGTCATAGTAATGATGGAAGGAAAATTCCAGATACACAAAGAGATTGTCCAAGGAGAATCCATATTTCCTTCTTTTTATATTAAATCACATATTTAAGATGTATTTCAAATGCTCTGAACATTATTCCTTCATCCTACTCTGACTCCACTAAATCAGTTACCACCAAATCCAGCTATATTTTCTAAAAACTAAAAGAAATATATTCTAGTTTTTGATCCCAGAGCATATTAAAAGCATAGAATTGACCATGTGGCAAAGCAGATTATAGAGATGAATAATAAACTTTGGAATTATATATGTGTATAAGTATGTTTGCTTAATATACCATATGTGCATTATAAATAATCATATATATATGCAGAATCTGGACACAGTTATAGACAAGGCAATGAATAGAGAACAGAAAACCAACATTGATGATAAACTATCTGACTCTGCATCTTTTTCAGGAACTAAATTTATCAAACACTTCAAAAAATTAAAAGAGAAAAGCATATACATATATGTGTGTATTTATGTGTGTATCTATATAATATTCATGTGCGTCACATTTAGGTAGAAAATTAACTCACGGATGATGGAGAAATATATGTGAGTAGGAATAGATGTCAACATATACACAAATAACTACACTGGAAAAAGGCACAAATGATGTCATAACGTGGGAATATGTTTTGACTATGCACATTTGTTGCAACAGTATTTTTTAGGAGAGTCAGAAGAGATAAAATAAATACTTTTCTGAAAAACATAAATTAATAAAGAAATATATTATCAGAAAAAAGAAGAGCTTGTGAATAGCAAGATCAAGGTCAATAATGATAGCTCACATGCTCCATAGTTATACTTACAAAATGTTGCATAATCTAGGGAAGGATTCCAGGGTGTTGGGAGGATCCCTTGAAGATGATTCATAGAAGAGATATAAACAAGAGTTGTATGGGATGGGTAAGCAGGGATGGATTGCCATTGCACCCTCTGGAGGGATACTTACGTTGATGAGATACTAGATTTCTTACATTTGAATGCTTTGAATGAATCCAAGAGAGTGGCAATGCATTGGAATTACAGCCAATCAATTGAATTTCTAAGGTGCAAAATGCCTCATAGGTCATCTAGTCTAACCTATACCTTAACAAGACTCTCTATTGCAATATATCTGGCAAATGTTCATCTAGTCTTTATACGAAGATTTCTAATGAGGGGCCATTACTGTCTGAAGCATTTGTAATTGGACAGCTGCAATTTGGACAGTTCTAATCATAAGGAAGTTTTTCCTTATGTTAAAACCAAATCTATCTCTTGGCAATTTCTATCCACCATGACTCTTAATGATCACTGGGGTGAATCAGAAGAAACCTAATACCTATTCCACATGAGTCCCTTTTAATTCTTGAAGATAGCAATCCTTCCCCCCTCTACCTGTCAATCTGCCATGATATAGTATAATCTCAAGGCCCAGAGGAATGCATTCTGACTTGGCATGGTCCTTACTAAAATATGGTGCCTGGAACTGACCCTAATTCTAGATATGGTCTGCTCAAGGAAGAAACCAAAAGAACTCTCAGTTCCCTAACTCTGGACACTATGTCTTTGAATACAAAGGTCACATTAGCTATTCTTTTCCCAGGATCATATACATATAAACTTATTTTAACCCAACCAAAAACAACAACAACAAAACTTTGCTATTGTCCCTATGTTAGCTTAATGGACTTGGTCAAATGTGCTAATCCTTTGTGATTTTTTTAGAATCCTGATTAAGACATCCAACATATAAACTATCCAACCTAGCTTTGTGTCATTTGTAAATTAGATCAGCATGTCATGTATGACTTTATTGAAAGCATTGATAAGAATGTTCAAAAGGGGCCAAGCACAGATCTTTGGGATGTACTACTAAGTTGACATTGAACCATTTGTGACTTCTCTTTGATTCTAGCCATTTGTTAATGTATTGAGAAAAGATTATGGGAAGCTGAACTGTGGATTGCAAGGAGGGGTAGAGAATGGTATGACAGAAAGAACATTGGTGTCCAAAAACCTTGATTCTAGCCCCAGAAATGCCACAAACTAGTTGGGTTTCCTTATGTTATCTCTTCGGCCCTCGATTTGCTCCTCTTTAAAAAGAGGGCGTTAGACCCAAGAACCTGTAAGGTTTCTTCTAGCTGTAACATTCCATGGTTCTAAGTGAACTCAACGAACAAGTCAATTCACTTCTGGGTCAGAGTGAGTACATTTCTAGACAGTCACATGCCAGGTTTTAGGATGAAACTTCCACAAAGTGCTTCATACACTTTAATGCCTTATTGAGCCTTGCCTTATAGCTACTATGTGCAATTTACAAGGTAAAACCTGAACATAGGCTAAGAGCACAAATTCAGCAGCTTAATCAGACAAGTCCTCTCTAATTAAATTGATGAACTGTCTCAAGTAAGTAAATCCATTTAAACAATTTATTCACCAAACACTTCACTTAAAGTGGTCTGATGACCCCGACTTAACCAATGAAATTAAAAGATGCTCTCAGCTCTGTTTATGGTTCATGGAGCTGATGGTCAACTTTATTTAGACCTTCTAAATTTTAATTAATCTAAAACAACAATCTGAACGTGGCTGGTTTATTATTGGGGGAAAGAGATGAGTAAAAAGTTTCATGAGTATGATCATTGTGTGTGGAACACTGGAATTAAAAGCTTCTGCTCCACATTAGAGCCAAGGTTCTTGTGATACCTTTGGAAGATGGCCTTATATTTAATATACCCACAGCCAAGACATGAGAATGGTAATATTTGTCATTGAGCTTAGTGATGCCAGGACATTGGAAATAAAGGATCATTAATGTAAGGAAGAAAACAAAATATCTCAACTAAAAATAAGAATGAGATTAGTTATAGACATTTATGGTAGTGCTTTACAGCTTACAATTTTTTACATGCATCATCTTATTTGAGCCTCACAAGCCTGTGAGGGGAATACAAGTCTCATTATTCCCATTTTAGTAATGAAGAAACTGAGGTTTGAAGATTTTACATGACTTGGCTATGGATACCTAGTAGAAATCAAATGTCATTCAAACCCATTTGTTCTTCACTGCAAACACGCTGTGCTACACACTTCAAAATACTACCTCTCAGAAGTGAAACAGAAGGTACAGTAGCTAAAAGTTGGACATGTTCAAACTCTGTACATTTAAATGCAATAATATAAAGACAGTCTAACATGCATTGGTACAGATCTGGGCTAGTCTGTTAGGTGCCATTCAATACCAACCTAAAATATCCTCAGAGCCATACCATCTTTCAGAGGGGAGGGCAAGGCTGGCTTTGACATATGTGGTCAAGAACTTATCCATTTGGCTCTAACAACCAATTCTCAAGTACTTAGGGACTGTGTGCTACATTTCCATCACCACAGGGGAATATTTATCAGAGAGACAAGCACCAATTACAAAATAGAAACATTGGAAGAGCAGAGCTTATATTCAGGGACAATTTAAATTTGGTCGAGGCACGTCAGCAAGGAAGAAAGAGGATGATAAGTGAACATTTTAAATACAAATTTGAAAAAAAAATGTAAAGATTGGGTTAGCTAATTATAGATAAGGAGAAATAAAGAACATTGAGGGTTTTCTAATGCATGTTTGACTAGAAGTGCTACATATAAACAATAATATAAGGGTCAAAAATCCAAAAATCCAGCAGTAACAAAAATACTTATATTTGAAGGCTTATGAAAGATGATCAAAGTGGGGGAAAGTACTCTTTGTTTAAAGAGAGCACGCAGCTTCCGAGCCATTAGGGACTGGTTGATTGAACTTCCACTGTGTAAAATTCTTGACTGATTTGTTTAAATACATCCATCAATCTTCAAGAGCCTAGGGGATGGTGAAATGTTAGGCATTAGTAAAGGCAAAACATCAAATCACAGACTTTTGGAGTTAGAAGGGACCTCCTAGGCTTTCTAGTTTAACTTGTGCCCAACCGAGTATACTATCTGTAATATCCCTGACTAATCTTTAAGAAAAAAACATCATGAAGATGTTCCAGGAAGATGTTTGAGTTGAATTTTCTAGATCTCATGACCTTAACCTCTACAACATTAATAAATATTCAGCATGTGGTAAAATACCAACAAACTAAAGAAAAGGGGAAAAGTATTTCCTACAAACAACCACCAATTAACCAACCAAACAAAAATGTTCCATAGAAACTTTAAAAGAAAATGGTAATGGCTACATTATGAGCTTCCCACTCTAGCCTCCTACCCACCACACCCATGAGATCCTTGTGATTATTGGCTCCAGGGCCTATAGAGGCAAAAAAAGTTTGATTTGACTTGGATCTAAGGGTGCAAGAGAGAAACGAAGGAAATGAACACACAGACAGTTCACAATAAATGACAAAATACTGAAGAGTAAGAAAATCTCAATCCTCATCTTTTTTAACCAATCTTGACACTGTCCTGTCAAGCATGCTCTTCTTGACATTCTCTTCTCTCCTTTTTTGTTTTGTTTTGTTTTGTTTAGTGACGCTGGTCACTCCTAGATCTTCTCCCATCCATCTCTGGCCACTTTGAAGCCTCCTTTTCTGGCTCTTTATTTGGAGGAAACCTGCTAACTGGGGGCATCCTTGGGGCCTCTGTCCTGAACCCTCTTTTACCACTATATTCTTTCACTTGGTGTTACATATTATAATGCAATGAAAATCGGTAAATGTGAACAAATGACTCAGTCTTGAATAAAAGGTAAATAATTTACTCCTAAATAATGAGTGAGCGGGGAAAAAATTAAGAGGAAGATAATGAGAAATTCCATTCAGAATCACTATAAATTCAGAAACTATTTTGATGCACATTCAGGTCTTACGTAAATATACCTACAAAACACTCTTTACAGACATTAAGAAAGACAAACAATTGAAGAAACATTAGTTGTTACAGGTTGGACTATCCTGATATAATAAAAATGATTATGCAACCAAAATTAATCATCATATTTAAAGCTAAATATAAAGCTAAATATTCATCAGATTTAAAGCTCAATCCATTTAAAAGGGGCTTACTTTTTGGAACTAGACAAAATAATAAGAAAATGCATTTGAATGATTGCAAGATCTAGGATGGTCAGAGAAATAATGATAAAAGAAGGAATGAAGGGAGCTGAGTTAATAATCGATCACACACTATATTATAAAGTAGCATTTGTCAAAACTATCTGCTACTACTTTAAGAAAAATAGATCAGTGAAAGAGGGTAGATGAGACAAGGGTAGACAAAACAGAGTAGATAAGACACAGAAGCAGCTGCATACAGTAGTAGCTCAGTATTTGATAAATCCAAGCACACAGATGACTGAAATAAAGGTTCAATTCAATAAGATCTTCTTGGAAAACTGGAGAGTGATCTGGTAGACATACGTAACCTAAAAACAGAAGTCCAAATAAATTTTTAGGGGCAGCTAGGTGGCGCAGTGGATAGAGCACTAGCCCTGGATTCAGAAAGACCTGAGTTCAAATCCCACCTCAGACACATAGCACTAACTGTGTGACCCTGGGCAAGTCACTTGACCCCATTGCCTAGCCAAAACAAAAAATAATAATAATATTTTTTTAAATAAAGAGTATTGACAGAAGCTACCTTTAAGATCTATGTTTAAAAGGAAGAATTCCTAATCAAGAAATGGGTAGAGGTCATCAATAAAGAATAAAATGGCCATTTTGACAACATAAAATTAAAAAGTATTTTTATGAACAAGATCAGTAAATCAAAAAAGAGCAGATGTCAGGTGAATGAGGGAAAAAAAACCATAGAATCAAACATTTGTGATAAGAATCTGAAATCCAAGATACATAAGGAACTGACACATGCAACACACACACATATGTGAGACAGTTATTTCCCAATGATAAATGGTTAAATTATATAAACAGTTTTTAGAAGAACTGGAAATGAGCAGCAACTAGAAGTGATCTAAAGCACTGGTAATAAAAGAATTGCAAGTTCAAACAACTCTGAGTCCTCCCATTGCACTTATCAAATTGAGAAAAATGACAGAAAAAGAAAGCAGTCAATTTTGGAAGACTGCAGGAAGACAGAACCATTAATGCATGGTAAGAGGGAGTTGTAAATTTGTTCTATCTATTCTGGAAACCATGTTGGAGTTATGGAACAAAATTCCCCAGACTGTTTATAACCCTTGATTCAATGATAATCTCACTGATGGGCACATACCCCAAGGAAATCCAGGCGAGAAAGGAAGGTACTCTGGGTAATTGACTTTCATAGCTGCTTTCTTTGTGGGAAAAGCAAATTGGAAATTATGTAAGTGACAAATGATTGAGAAATAGCTGGATAAATTGGAGTACATGACTGAAAAGGGATAGTATGATGCAAGAAATGAGAAAAGAAACATGGGAAGAATTGTATGAAGTGACTCAGTGAAGAAATGGAACCAAGAGAACAATAAAATAGAAGGACAAGAATAGAAATGAAAGCAACATTAAAAGGCAGCAAAAAAAACCTTGAGTTAATAGTAATAAGAAATCTTGGTTCTGGAAAATGGAGGCTGAAACCCATGTCTCTTTTCTCGGTAGTAAGGTGGGGGACTATGGATGCAGAATGGAGTATGTGTTATATTTGGAAGTGTTCATTTTAGAACTGAGATTAAAATTTTATATGGTGCAGCCAAGTGACACAGTAGATAAAGTGTGGGGCCTGGAGTTAGGAAGAGTCATCTTTCTGAGTTCAAATCTGGCCTCAAACACTTAGTTGCTGTGTGACCCTGAGCAAGTCACTTAACCCTATTTGCCTCTATTTCTTTATCTGTAAAATAAAACAGAGAAGGAAATAGCAAACCATTCCAGTATCTTTGCCAAGAAAACCCCAAATGGGGTCACAAAAAAGGCAGACATGATTGAAAATGACTGAACAACAGCAAAATTATGTAATAATGACATTATAAAGAAAAACAACTTGGAAAGACTTAAGAATTCTCATCAATGCAATGGACAAACCACAATCTGGAAGACTCAAGATGAAGAATGTTACCAAACTACTGAAAGAAGTAGACTCAAAATGCAGAGAGACATCTAGTTTTGGAGATGGCCAATGAGGGAATTTTTTTATTATGAAGGTTTCCTTTCTTTTTTTTTCTTTTCTTTCCTTTTTTTTTTGCACAGGGAAGGGGAAGTAGGAGAGGGAGAAACAACTCCTATTAATAAAAGCAATAATGATAAAATAAAAATTTTTAAATAAAATGTGTTTGCTTTATCAGTTGCGTTTATTTACCCATTTCTTTGTAACATGGGAGAATTGAACAAAGAGGGCTAGGATATATTGTGGAATTGTTGTTATTAAAAAGACATCAATTTTAAAAAAAAGAATTGCTGTTTTTAAAAAGGCATCAATAAAAAAGGAGGGAAACCAGTAAAATTTAAAACCGTAACATCTTACTTTGAAAAGTAAGTCACCTTATAGGTAGGGCTTAGTCTTGTGGCCAGATTGAGGGATAACAAATTGATATCCTTAGTGTGACGCTTGTATCCATGAAATATTAAAAAAAACATATAGGAAGACCTCCACAATGATTTCCTATAGACTCTTCATTGAAAGACATGAATAAGGATGCTGTAGGTTGATAAGGGCTTAGTTAAGGCCAAAACCCCTCTGATCTTCAGGTTCCTCATTTACAAAACAGAAATAATATACACTCTGCCTACCTAAAAGGATGGGATAAAATTATGTAATAGATGTAAAACTACTTTGAATTGTTAAAAGCACTTTAGCACACATGCAAACATATCAAAATAATCAAAGTAAATCAAAATAATCAAATACTCAAATGAGCATTTTATTTGAATGCCCTTTTATGCCTCAGTTTCCTCATATGTAAAATGTATAAGTAAAGCAATTTAGAAAAATTAAAGTGCTAAAGAAATATGACCCATTGTCATCATCATCATTACCACCAATACCATCGTTATTGCCATTGTTGATCTTATGTGAAAGTACAAAAATTGGCCAAAATGTTCCATTCAAAATATATATAGATAAACATTCATGAGGGAATATATTTTCTGAATCCTATAACTGAAGAAACTCAACAAGCTCAGAACCATGAGTCTCCAGGTAGTCTATAACAAATGTTCTTCCTTATCAAAATAAAATTATGGCAAATTTTCATATTCATCCAGTAATTCAACAAATAATCCTGTCAATTTAGAGCTCTGCTAGGTTCTACAGGAATGGAAAAGCAAAATGGACCTTTTCAGCCCATTGGTAGGGGGGGACTCCTAGGTGAGGCATCTCCTTCTTCCAAAGAAGATTGACATCTAATCTGCAACTTACAGCCTCACATGGCTGACATCGTTGCTGAGAAAGTAAGGGATTTGCCCAGGCTCACACAACCAGTACGTGTCAAAGGTGGCATTCAAAACTCCATCTTCCTGGCTTTGAGGCCAGCTCAGTCATCACTACTCCACTCTGCCTTTGAGTAGAAGATGAAATATAAATAGAACAACTAAAAACATTTACTAGATTTCCAGAAGCAAATGCACAACTGTGATCCCATGTAATAAAACAATAGTTGTTTACGCAAAATAGTTGCTTAATAATTGCTTGTTGTCTACTCTCATTCACTTCCTGAACCACCTATTCCTTTCTCACCCCTGTTTAATCGGGTTTCTGACCCTACCATTCTGCTGAAGGAAGTGCTGTCTCCAAGGCTACCAATCATCTCCTCATTGCTCTATCCAACAACTAATTCTGTCTTCATTCTTATTGAACTCTCTGTAGCTTTTGACACTATTGACTACTCCCTCCTCCCTGGATACCTTTACTTCTCTTTGCTGATTTGTCACTGATCTCCTCCTATCTGTCTGATTGCTCCTTCTTGATCTTCTTCAATGACTGACCAGCCATATTTTTGCCCCTTTATGGGAATCCTCAAGAACACTGTCATATTCTCTCTCTCTCTCTCTCTCTCTCTCTCTCTCTCTCTCTCTCTCTCTCTCTCTCTCTCTCTCTCT